>NC_059159.1:142489423-143114423 GCF_019923935.1 Bubalus bubalis
CTGTTCAAAGTCAGTATTGCTTTTATGGACCTGTTCTTTTTCATAGGGCTCGCCACTTTAAGTGTATTTTGCATATGACTTTTTAATAATTTCCTATAGTTTACTAATTTAATAAATTGTTCAACAATTATTTAATTATTAAATAAATATTATATAGGAAATTATTTAATTTCCTATAGACTATTAATTTAATAATAGTCACAGAAAAGTATTACATTAATACTTCCTGCTGAGACTAGCTTACCATTTATGAGCATCTAGAAAGAGAGCAGAGAAGGCAATGGCACCCTACTCCAGTACTCTTGCCTGGAAAATCCCATGGACAGAGGAGCCTGGTGGGCTGCAGTCCATGGGGTCGCTAAGAGTCAGACATGACTGAGCGACTTCACTTTCACTTTTCACTTTCATGCATTGTTGAAGGAAATGGCAACCCACTCCAGTGTTCTTGCCTGGAGAATCCCAGGGACAGAGGAGCCTGGTGGGCTGCTGTCTATGGGGTCGCACAGAGTCGGACACGACTGAAGCGACTTAGCAGCAGCACCAGGAGCAGGAGCAGAAAGAGAGAGAAGGAGGGAGGGCAGGGGAGAGAGTGTGTGTGTATGTTCTCTTCCTGGAGAAGAATCAAAGAACATGGTACAAACCAGGGTACTGAGTGTTCAGGAAAACACCTAATGAGTTATATGATTGAAATTCCTAGAACCAGATTTCTCCAGTTTCCCTCATTTGAGAGTTTTATGGTCAAAAATTCATAACATCTTTCTTGTGCTAAATAAATTTGGTGAGACTAAGGGGATACTATCATTTGGTGAATGATAAAGAAATAAAAATCCCCATATGTTGACTTCTAGAAATTCTAGAAATTAGCTAACACCTTTTCTTTTCCCTGAATGCCATCTAGATTTTCATTACCAAGTATGGTAGAACAGGTGGATAGTCATGTGGTTCCAGCTCTGTAACTGTATGAAAGGCAAGCACTATTCTGTTACCATTATGTTAACAACAAAGTCCAAGTAGAATTAATTTTGTAATTGCAGGAAATATTTGTTTATAAGTGGCAGACATGATACCAGCAGAATTTAATATGGTTTGTTTAAGCTAAAAGAATAACTGAAATGCCTGGAAAATTATGCTTCTACCAAAAAAAAATCCTTCTTGCATATTATGTGATTAATTCTAATAGAAATTGAAATAGGTAATCTTCATATTCTGGAAATATGAAAAGGCAATATCCTAAGTCCTAGCCATCAGCTGCTGGTTGCTTTCTTAGTTTATCCTTTTCTAATCTTGCCAAGTCAGTTATATAAGTGGCTTAAGGAAGAAACTAAATGTAATATAATATTAAGCAGCATCAAGAGGTTGGCTTTCCTTCCAGGAGTCTTTAAATGAATAAAAAGCAGCTTTAGGGACCTCGTGGCACTCATTTGAATGGCTGTGACTTGGCCATTGTTCATGGGGACTTTGTGAATCTTGCACCTTCAGAAGAGCTGGTGTCAGCTTGTTTTTCTCTTCCATTTTTTTGTTGCTTGTTTTAGGAAAGATGATGAGGTCTATAGAGGAACTTAAAAAATGTACAGAAAAGTAAGAGAAAGGCCTTGCTTCCCCAGAAAGCATATCTGACTTTACATGGACTGACCCTGGTAACCAATTGCATGGCCATGGCACAGTGACAGCCACGTCGCCCAGGCAGACTGTCACTCTTTTCCCGTGCCCTGCCGTTTCCTTACCTGGATTCCATTCCCCCAGAGATACACACGGCCATTCAGATCCTACCCCTGTCATCAGTATGTGACAGGAGCTTGTCACGATTTCTGACAGTCATTGCAGTGAAACAGGCATTTCTCTATGTGCCTTCTTCTCACGTGTAAATCGGGAGACTGGCTATTTAACTCGGCTGCATCAGGGAATGTGGGAGAAGAGAAGAACTGGACGATACAGACAGCACACCCTCAACACTTTGTTCTCTTCTGGATTGGCTCTTCTGATCAGCAAAGGGAGAAAAAGCATGTTGACACATGCATAGGTGTACACGCACATACACACACACACACACACACACAGATGTGCGCACACACCCAGGATCCTGCCCAAGAATTCCGTGCCTGCCAGGTATAGATGAACGAATGCCTTTTTCTGACAACACTGTGCCAGGTGCGATGTGAGGGGGCTGGGGGTGGGCAGCAGGGAGTGATTCTTGTCCTCAGGCTGCCTGCAGACAGACACAGGGACATTTTACTATAAGAGCATCTCATGTTATAACCACTACTGTGATAGAGACACGGGCGCTCCAGAAGCATGGGCATCTGGACACTAAAGAAACTGGGAAAAGCTGTTCACAGGTGATTATTTTAAATGATTGGGATTTGGACAGATGGAGAAGAGGGGAAAAGCATATTTCAAGAAGAGGGAGGCAGCCAGGAAGGGGAATTGAGTCCAGATGGTGAAAGACCTTGAATATAATGTTAAGGAGTTTGAGTTTTGTTTGGTCAAACATTGGAGGCCATCAAAGTGTAAACTCTCCTGGTCTTTTATTCATCATATGTCTCTTCCTTGACCCTTTCCCCTTCTATAAAACTATGCATCTTGTTACCCAGGACTGTCTTCCTTACACAGAAATCCAAACACTTCCTCCAAATCTTCCAAACCAACTCCTTACTTTTCACTTTAGCTCTGGGGTATTTGAGAGCTTCATATCTGTTTTCTAAATGACTCTAGGAGTTAACAGTAAACAAAACATAAACATGCACACACACTGCAGCATTACTTATAGTAGCAAGAAATGGAACCACCTTAAGTGCCCATCCTCAGCAGGCTAACTAAATAAGTTATGATATGTCTAAATATTGAATATTATTCAGGTATCTGAAAGAATGTAATAGATTTCCTTATAGACCTGGGAAAGTATTCTGTCTGTTGTCAGATGAATAAAGCAAGTTGACAGAATGGAAGGTGGAATATGATTATGTCTTCGCTTTTCAAATTATTTCTCTCCACTTATGAATTCGTAGAGAAAAGCCTGGAAGGTTTGCGTTGGGCTAGCTCTGAGTGGGAGAACTTGGAGGAGTGGAAGGAAAAGACTTCATTTTTCTACTGTGTATCCTTCTATGTTGTTTGGATATTAAATGAGCATGTGTTACCTTCTTAACAAAAACCTACATTTATTTGCACATAAACAGCACAAAACAGAGACAGCCAGACTTGCTCAGTTCATAATTTCCATTGTGTAAAGTAATTTATTTTTTTCTGGTTTCCCCAGAGCAAAAGAAAAACCTTAATAAGTTCCAGGAGTTCCCTAGTAACCTAATGGTGAGAATTCTGGGCTTTCACTGCCATGGCCCAGGTTCAGTCCTGGTCAGGAGCTGAGATGCCACAAGCTGTATCGCGCAGCCAAAAAAGAAAAAAAAAAAAAAAAATTGTTTAAATACGTTTGTTGTTGTTCAGTCGCTCAGTTGTGTCCGACTGTTTGCTACCCTGTAGACTGCAGCACTCCAGGCTGCTTAAGTTCTGTTTATTAAGTTATTCAACCCAAACAACCTAATATTTCAGGAGCTGATGGAACAAACGATTCACATAAATTGAAAGAAAGCTATTTTTATTTAATTCTCAATTGACCACAGTTGTGTACTAATGGAAGGTGTGTGCTTGTTGGGCACCTCACGACTCTTTAAACCTTGGACTCAGAGTGGACACCACCACCCCATATCCTGTTCTATGTGGATCTTCACAAGATGCCTGCTTTGTATCACAGCCGCCGCCAGCCCCGTGCTGTGCATACACAATGCCACTGAAAGGAAGGCAGTTCCAGCTAATTTGAGACACTGAACTACCTGAAGCTAGTAATTTCCCTGGTGTCTGAACCTGCTGGTTCCATCAAAAATTTAAATCCTCTTGAATACACTGCAGTGCCCCCAGATACCTTGGCACAAGGTTTGGGAGCCGTAGGCAATCAAGACTGCTGGGTATGGCCATGGCGTTTCACCTCATTAGAGCGTCTTCACTTTCTGTCCTTCCATGCCTTCTTCCCTTGCTGTATCTAAATCTGAGCCACAGTGCAAATCTTTCCAGAACTTTGGGGCCTTCAGCCCTGACTCATGCCTCCTTTCTGCCAGCACAGCAGGAGACTTAATTTAGTTATTTTATGATAAGCCTCCCACTCTTTCAGCCTTTGAAGTTTTATTTTAAAGTCATTCTGTTAGCTGAGAAATACTTGAAAACATTTTGTTTGGCTTGCCTCCCCAAAGAGATGGCAAGTTTCTGGAGAAAGGAGACCTCGCCTCCTATCTCTTCCTTGTGGCTCCCAGATCCTTACACAGTGCTGGCCCCATGAGATTCCCTCCACACATGTCATCCTCGGCAGCAAGAGTGAGGACTCTCCCGGGTCTTTTTGTCTCCTGCAGTATGGACGGACGCCTCTGCACCTTGCCGCCAACAACGGGATTCTGGACGTGGTCCGCTACCTGTGTCTGACGGGCGCCAATGTGGAGGCGCTGACCTCGGTGAGTAGCCCTCTGGCAGAAGAAAATGACTGCAAATGTCTCAGGCCTCGAGGGCACGAGAGGGAAGGTATTGCTTGGCAACTGCACTGCGAAGCAGACAGGCTGCTATTAAGCTTCAGCTCCTCCGCAGGCAGTTATGTAAACATCTGCCCACACAAACCCAGGGTAAGATCTTGTTAATGCCTCATCCTCTCCTTTCCCCAGACCCGCACTGCGGGGAACACCTGCTGTTTCCCACTAGCCTTTTCATTTCCTGTGTTACACAACAGGCCTTCATGTTTTGTATTAGCTTGTGTGTTTATCTTTCCTAAGTGTGCCCCCTCCACTGTGGGGGACTGGAGGGGCCATGGGCTTTCAGAGAAGGAGGAGGAAGGCCCCTCGGTGTGGGGGGGAACAGGTGACAAGAGCTGTCCTCTCGTCTTTGAAAGGTCTGGCTTTGCTTTTAGGCCTGCATGTGTGCAGTAGTGTCCGACTCTTTTGCAACCCTATGGACTGTAGCCCACCAGGCTCCTCTGTCCACAGGATTCTCCAGAATACTGGAGTGGATTGCTGTGCCCTTCTCCAGGGGATCTTCCCAACCCCAGGAACCTAACCCGCATCTCTTGTGTCTCCTGCATTGGCAGGTGGTTTTTTTTTTTTTTTTTTTTTTTTTTACCATAGTATCACCTGGGAAGCCACAGCATATTTTAAAATGAGGTTTCTTTAGTTTCCTTCACTCCTGACACTCCCCATTCCAGACCTGGTACCTCCCTGCAGAAGAAACCCTTTGATCCTCATTTCGAGGATACCAGAGAGGAACAATGTGTCTGCGGATGAGATAAGGTTGCTGTTTTACAGCTGCAGTGAAACATTATCTTTTGAGCTGTTTCTGGCCCGGCAGTGGGTTGAGTTTCCACTGGCTCACGTGGGAGATTCCTAAAACTCACAAGAGCTTTGCTAACACAAATTGTTTCTTTAGAGGAGACCCACTGGAGTTTTAAAACATGGCAGCTAACCTTGGGAAAATCAGGGATCTGAAGCTGGAGAGTCATACAGGGGATGGCAAACTGTGGACCACAGACGAAACTCAGCCTGCTGCCCGCTTCTGTTAATAAAGTTTTATTGGGACATTGCCGTGCTTGTTTACATATTGTCTGCAGCCATTTTCACTCTTCAAGGGGAGACTTGAGCAATTGCAGGAGAGACCCTAAGGCCCTCAGAGCCCCATATATCTGCTCTCAGGCCCTTTACAGAAAATGGTTGCTAACCCCTGGCCTAGGGCTTTGCCTCCCTGGCTGCACAAATGTGACGAGAATGTCATTCCCTGCCCACAAGCTGGGGGTCTGTTTCTGCAGTGTTGAGCCCTGAGCTGGGCTCCTCTGCAGGTCCAGTGATGACCAGTGCTCTACATGGGACTGGGCCTTCTTAGGGCACCTGCTCACCCATCACAAGCCCACCCACAGCCACCTATGAACCTGATGTGCCATTATCAAACTTTCCCCAACCATGGTTGGGCACTCAATCCAGTTACTCCACAGTAGAGCGCTTATATATATTTTTACAAGAAGAAATATTTTTTTTTTACAGATATTGCCTCATAAAAAGTAAACTGTCGACAATGGCTGTGAAGATGCCAGCAGCTGCTCCTGCTGCCAGCCTGGCAGTGTGGGTCAGGGTCTTGGGCCTCTGCTGGGTCCTCAGGCTTCCCCATGACCTCTGTGAAAGTGAAGTGAAAGTTGCTCAGACGTGTCTGACTCTTTGCGACCCCATGGACTGTAGCGTGCCACAGTCCTCTGTCCATGGAATTCTCCAGGCAAGAGTACTGGAGTGGGTTGCTGTTCCCTTCTCCAGGGAATCTTCCTGACCCAGGAAGGAATCGAACCCAGGTCTCCTGCATTGCAGATGGACTCTTTGCCAGCTGAGCTTCCAGGGAAGCCCTGACCTCTGTGAGGCCACAGCTGTCTCCCCATGCCTTCCCCACAGCAGCTGCCCCCAGCCTTGGGCTCGCCCTCTGGAGGCTCTCAGGTGTACCTCCCCTCCCTGCCAGCTCACTGCAGATGCTCCTTCTTGGTCCTGCGAGTCCACTTCCTGGGGGCTCCATTGTTTATTCATTCAGCAGATACTGAGCACACACTGCACACCGGACAGACATGAGGGCCACAGTGGGGCTGCGATAGGCGAGCTGGCCCTCCCTTGAGAAACGTCCAGTCTAGTGGGAGAGTCAGAACCAAGGGTCACAGCAAGGGTCACAGTGAATATGCAGCTACAGAGTGGGTCCTGAGCCAGTTGGCAGCCAGGGTCCCCATGGGTTTCCAGAGGTCAGGAGCACTCCTCAGAGAAAGAGGAGGACAGTCTGACCCCAGAAGAAGGACCGTGGGCTGGAGCATAGGGGGATGACGGGGCTGGATGTGCATGGCCTCCCCAGCAGGCGCAGTGGAAAGCACGCTGGCTCCACGCAGGAAGGGCGTTATCATGGAGGTGCCCTGATGCAGGCCTAGGCTGGCTCCACAGAAGGACAGCGTGCCGCCTGCGTCATTCTAAACTTTCTAATAGCCACATCTGATGAGGAAAAAGACAGGAAGTCAGTGTCAGTCATATACTAAAAGTAATATATAAAGTAATATATTTTGTACATAATATGCCAAATATTATCATTTTGACTTGCAATCATTATATTTAAATTACTGAGTTGTGTCTGGTTCTCTGATTTAAGTCTTCAAAATCTGTCTGATTTAAGTTCTCTGATTTAAGTTTTCATCCACAGCACATCTTAGCTCCACATTTCCAGCCCCAGGAGCTGCATGGGGAATGGAAAATGAAAAGGAAAGTAAGTCGCTCAGTCGTATCTGACTGTTTGTGACCCCATGGACACCAGCCCACCAGGCTCCTCTGTCCATGGAATTTGGCTGCCACATTATGGACAACACTCTCCAGCCGGTTTTGTCCGCGGGCTTTTCTCCGCTGCCTGACAGCACCGTTCTTCCCCGTCAGCATCACAGCCCTCGACCCTACAGCGCCCCCTAGCTGCTCCCTTTCCTCTCCCAGCCTGTCCTCAGCCAGGGTGGCTGGGAAGTCGTCTGACTCTCTGGTTCTCTTTTTCCTTGCTTCCCACTTCTCCTCTACCCACCACAGTCTGTCGTCGAATCCCTATGACTCAGCAGAGGGAGTCACCTCGCTTTTTTGTTGTTGTTATTTAGTCACTAAGTCATGTCTGACTCTTTGCGACCCCAAGGACTGTAGAGCCCACCAGGCTCCTTTGTCCTTGGGATTTCCCAGGCAAGAATACTAGAGTGGGTTGCCATTTCCTCCTCCGGGGGATCTTCCTGACACAGGGATCGAACCTATGTCTCCTGCTTGGTGAGCGGATTCTTTACCACCGAGCCACCTGGGAAGCCCTCAAAACTTCTTTGTTGTAAAATAAAGCAGATTTTCTTTTTAAGAAAGGACAGGAACAAAAGAACTTGGTGAATTTGACAAACGCCTTTGTAGCCCTATTGAGATCAAAAAATAGAACTTCAGAGGCCACCCCAGAAGCTCCCAGTGGCCTGTCCCAGCCACAGTGCACCCCAACCCCCCACCCCGAGTGTAAGCCCCACTCTGACTTTGTAGTTCTCTAAGCATTTTCTTCCTTGCCTTTCTTTGAGGTCTTTCTCACCCATGAGCCAACAGTCACATCTAGTTATCTCTTCAGGACATGGTACTTCCTTGACACCCACCCCTGTCTTAGATAAGAAAATCCTACTTGCCCTTCTTCCCCTCCCACCTCTGCTGCCCTCCTCCAGCTCTAGGTCTTCTTGCTGCTGCTCCACCCCACCTGGCCAGCTGCCCTCCCACTCTCTGCCCTCTGCTCCTCTCAGAAGCCTCAAGGCTGCAGCTGCACCTGGGAACTCAGGCCCGCATCCGAATCTCCAGCCCTGTTTGACTCCTGAGCACTGGAACCAAGCCTTGCTTATTTCTGCTGTCTCAGGGCCTTTGTACTTGCTGTTTTGTTGTTGTTATTTGTTTTTGATTTCCTTTTGCAAAACTTCCTTGGGTACCCAAATGTCTTGCTCTCTCACCTCCTTCAGGTTTTGACTCAAATGTCACCTTCTCAATGATGCCAGCCTCCTAGACCACTGTGTATGACAAAGAAGGCAGAGAGTGCTGGGCTCACTTGTGGGCCAGCTTCAGAGCTGGCACCTTGCTTAGCATGGGACTGGGATGAGGAGAGCTAGCTCCTACACCTTTCCTTCTTGGAGGGAAAGCTGGGGAGGGGGATGTTGGGGACACTCTTAGCTCTGTTTTCGTTAATTACCGCTGCTTGCTTTTTCTGCTCATGGTGCTTCATTTATTTGTTTTTGTCTAATCTGCCCAAGAACCTATGCAGTAGAGTGTCATTGCTCATCTCATGGGGGAAGAAACCCAGGTTCTAGAAGGCCAAGTGACTGACCACACAGTCTGGGAGGGACGGAATCTGAATTAAACCCAGGTCCTTCTCACTCTAGAGTTCAGCCTCTTTCCAAACACTGGCAAAGAGTTCTTTTGGAAGCTAAACAGTGTCCTTTAGAGCAATACTTTTTGCAAACTGTAGAGTACCATGCAAACATAAGGAAGTATTGGTGGCAGTTTTCCTGTCATTTGAGAGACTTGACAGTAGAGAAAACTTTGCCAATGAACAAACATCCTGTGTCTGAGTGCTATGCAGGTCTAAGGCCTTTGAGAGAAATCTATGGTCAGTCACACCAGAAGACAGAAGATTTTAAGTTGAGGCTCAGATTTCTTCCAACTAAGGCAATGGTTCCAAAACCTATTGGAACCGTTGCCTTAGTTGGAAGCCATTCTATTGGCTGCACAATAGAATCACGTGGGAGGGCTTAGAACCCTGATGTCCAGGTCACACCTCAGAAAGGTAGAAGCTGAGTATGTGGGTGGGAACCTGGCAGCAGAAGTTCTTAAACACCCCAGTGACTCCAGGGTGCCATGAGGTTTGAGAAGTAAGGCCTGTTCTTATCATGTCAGTAAGGACCTGCACAGTCTGGTATGACCCCCTTGTTTGGATGCGGTGTCCAACAACTTACCTCATTCACCCCAAAGCAAACTAGAAGCTTTTGTCTGCCCACTGGGGCTACTGCTGGACTTGACAGCGGGGAGTGGGCAGAGAGAGGTGGGCAGCATGAGTGTAGAGCACGCCTCCCAGGAGCACCCACCAGAGCTCCAACCACAGCCTACGACCATACTTCTCAACTTCGGCAGTTTCACTGCTCAGGAAACATTTGGCAATGTCCAGAGACACTGAACTTCCCTTGTGGTTCAGATGGTAAAGGGCTTTCCTTGTAACTCAGATGGTAAAGAATCCACCTGCAATGTGAAAGACCTGGGTTCGATCCCTGGGTTGGGAAGATCCACTGGAGGAGAGCATGGCCACCCACTCCATTATTTTTGCCTGGAGAATCTCCATGGACAGAGGAGTCTGGTGGGCCACAGTCCATGGGGTCGCAAAGATCAGACATGACTGAGCGACTAAGCACAGCACAGAGACACTGGGTTGGCACAGCTGGTGCAAGGGAAATCTGCTGGTGTCTAGTGGTGGAGGCCAGGGTGCTGCTTGACATCTCACAGTGTGCGGGACCGCCTCCCATGAAGGGGAATCGTCCTGGCCAGAATGTCAGCAGTGCTGAGGCTGAGGTGATGTGATGGTTGGGACTGTGACCTGGGCTGTGAGATTGGCAGGTGTGCTGTCAGTCAGATCCGGCATCCCCCCGCTTCCTCAGGAATGGTACTTGAACTGTCCCTAGAAAACACTGACAGATGGGCTAAAGGCTGCTTAGTCTTCTCATTTAAGAAATATTGCTTTTATTTCTTTGGAAATTGCTTCTTATCTTTTCTACTTTTAAATTTGTAATGATTCCTAAGCTGCAGCAGAGCAGTCCCTCAGTCTCCAATCCCTCCTCTGTGGTGGGTGAACAGCTAGCGTTCCCACCGCCCGGGAGCACCTCTGAGGTTACTACGCTCAACGCACTGAGACTGTGAGGAGGCGCTTGAAAAACGTTAGCCATCATCGTGCATGTTCACAGCCTGGAAACAAATTTGTTCAGTATGAGACTGCAGCCCTGTGAAAATTCTCTAATTAAAAAGCAAACACTGAAGTGCCGTGGACCCTTATTTCCACCTTTTATGTTTCACCAAAGATCTTCAGATCCAAATTGTCTGTAAAACTCAGTCTTTTCTTTGAAATGCACAGTAATTACCAGTAACTAGCTTGATATGAGTGCTGAGGTTTGTCCCTGGAAGGATTCTAAGACATTAGCTTCCACTAACTAGAATTTGGCAGCTAATGACAGTCTTTATCGTTGGCCTAATTGGAGGGAGGTTCAGGATGCAGAGTAATCTGCCTGCTAATGAGGTGCCTGGTTTGATTAAAGCCTGTGGGCCTGAGACATCTTGCCTTTGGACCTCAAAGCACCAATGCATGGTTTTTTCCTACTTTCCTTATCTTCCTTTCCCGGACAATCAGTGAAATCAGGATTCCACAGAAAAGGGAATAATTCAGGACAGGGTCTTTTGTCCACCTTATTTGCTTCTGATACCTGTTACACTGTTTCTGTCTCAGAAGGTGATGTTGGTGTGTGGAACACACAGTTCTCTGCAGTGAAGGAAAAAACTAATCATTTCTCTCCAACAGGATGGAAAGACAGCAGAAGATCTTGCAAAATCGGAACAGCATGAACATGTAGCAGGCCTCCTCACAAGACTCCGAAAGGTGAGAAATTGTTTGTACTCTGAAATGCTCTGTGCTGTTTATGTGAAAAATTCTGTCTCGTCCCTTATAAACGCTGAGAATGAACAATCTGTTGGACACACAGGTGGTACCAAAAGCACCTGTCCTGGGCTGTGGTTTGCTTATCGATTTGCATAAACGTGTCGGCTACCTCTCTGGTTTCTTCTTCTGTGTTAGGACTTGGACATCACTGGCCTCTTTTTGCGGTCACTGTGCCTGATTTTCCTCCTCTCACCCTGTCTATAATACCTGCCCCCGTGAAGTAGAGGGGAAATGAAAAAGCTGACCCTGCTTCTTTCTTTCTTAATGTTTTGAGCTCCAAAATATCACATATGCTCCAGCTTATCAAACATCATGGCTGTAAGGTTTAAGAAGATATGACAAAAATAAATAAATGCAGGTATGCCGTTTCAGCCCACATCACAGCAGTGTATACGGAGAGACTTCAAAACAGTCACACCCTTTAAGTTAGGGATTCTCTGTCTGTGACTCTATCCTAAAGAAATGAAAAAAATGCATTAAGAAAAAAAGTTGTATGCATGAAGATGTCCATTGCAGTGTTATTTATAAAAATTGGCAATAAAAATTGCAAATGTTGGATGGCCAACAATAATGTCTGATAAACTGTCATACAGCTATAAAACGGAATGGATTTTGGCCTTTAAAATGTTCTTGAAGAGGTTTTAGTAACAGGAATTTAATGTTTAGGATGTTCCTGGGCTGCAAAGCAGAAGATGAATTATGTGCACATTATACTTCCAGCTATGTTTTTTAAAATACATAGAAAGAAAATGTTAACAGTGGTGTCTTTGGGTTTTGTTTTCTTAATTGACAGTCTCTTCTTTAAACATAACTCTGTTTTTTCCAAACTTCCTAAAATAATCATACAATAATTTTTGTAAAAAAGGACAAATGTTATAGAAATTTAAAAAATTACTCAGTTAATTTAAGTGTTCATGAAAAAGTATTATTTCAAATAAGCTCAGGGTATCCTACAAAGACCCTGCCATATAAATTGAAAAGTGCCTGGGGGAGGGATAACAATGTCTTAACTTTCACAGCTACTAAAAGTTTGAATTGATATAGTGGTCTCCTGGTCCTGGTTACAGGGAAAGTGCAAGGGACACATGCAGAGATTGGAATGATTTCAGTGCCTGGAGTTGGCCTGGGGAAGATAATGGACTTTCACACCTTTGTGCTTTGGAGTCTGTGAACTGATAAACACTGAGATCCCCCAGGCCACTGCTGGGATTCAGTCTCCCCTTTGATCTAGAATTTCTGGAAAGAGATCCCGGCTTATTCACACGTTCTTAGAGGAAAGACTTACATTAACTCTGGACTTCATGTTCTCCCACTCTGTGCCCCCACAGACTCTCACTGTGAGGGAGAATCTGGACTAGCAAAGCAAGGGAAAACTTTTTGTTTACAGGCAAAACAAGAGGGGGTGGTGCAGGAACCCATGAGTCTGTCAGCAAATCAACAATGAACTTTCACATAAAATCTCCTCATCTTAAAACTCACTTTATTTGAAGTGATATTCAGCCAAATGAAACACAACTTCAGGCCAGATTAACTCAGAGGCCACCAGTTTGCAACCTCTGACTTTTGCTGGATTTTATTGTAGGGAGCCCCGCATTTGAGTATAGAATTCTATGTTTATATAGATTATCACACTTTAAGGGCTGTTTTTTTTTTTTTTTTTTTTTTTTTTAATGGAAACAGCATCTTTTGCTTGCTTGCTTGTTTTTTAATATTTATCTCTTTGGCTGCACTGGGTTTTAGTTGCAGCATGTGGGATCCAGTTCCCTGACCCGGTATCAAACCCGGGCTCCCTGCATTGGGAGCACGGAGTCTTAGCCAATGGACCACCAGGGAAGTCCCATAATAAGGGCTGTTTTAAACTGAGTTCCCCATTATAATATTCATTCATAGTGGAAAGAAACGAAAGCAAATCTGGCCTTTCCACAGTTTGGGTGAGTACACATTTTTACAGTTAATACCTCTAGTATGGTCCACTATTAGGAAGAAACATTTTATTAGGCTCAACACCTTAGCAGGTATATAAACATGCTGAATCAGGTATTCTTAGGTTTCCCAAATTCCACAAAGCGGGATTTTAACCTGCCTGCCTCCGCTGGCGCCATCGTCCTGCTCTGAGCCCAGCGTCATCCTTGCGGTGTTTTGTGGGCTCAGGTGGTGCACGGGCAGCCCCTCTCACAGTGTAGCACTCTGGACAGTACTGTTGCCTCATACTCTCTTGGCTTGGAGTGCGGTTCATCATCTCAGAAACGCTTGTTCCACAGCAGTGCTCTAGGGAAAGGTGCAGCCTGTTCATCTTAAAGCAACAATCAGCTGCAAGCCATGATCTTCCATGGTCTAATAGTCACCCCAGGAAACACCCTCTTCTGGCCAAGGGACAAGGCTTTTCCTTGGACTGTGCTGTGTTTTAGTGCCCATCTACCCCCTAGGAAAATACTTTTATTTAAAAACATTGCTATGCTAGATACAAGCCCAGATGTCCATTCCAGCAGGTCAGAAACAGCAGACAAATGCCATTAAAAAAGACAGGAAGGAGAGCACTCTACAAGATAGCCAAGGCTGGGTGGATTGGATGGGTGGGGCTCAAAGCACTTTCTTGCGTTATCTGATTCCTGTATTTCTTGCTGTGCTTCAACCACTTTTATAATTAGGAATATAAATAGTAAGTGAAGCCACATGCAGCTCAAGGAAGGGTGGCTATCTCCAGACTGGAATTTTGAACTCGGCGTGGCATGAGTTCTTGTACAGTTCCAGTTTGGGGCTTTCCCTTTCTTTTTTTTCCCCTTCCATTAATTTGTACTTTTGCTTTTTGATGTCTAGATTTTTTCAAGAGGGGTGGGAAAAGGAATATTACAGCGTTTAGTCTTTTATCATTATCCTATGATTTTTGTAAGGAGATGAAGAAAGTCATTATGATGCCTGTGAATATAGTACATCATCCCTTTTGGAGCCCAGAATCTACTGGGAGATTCCCCTCTTGTCTTTGCTTTGAGAGGCAAAATATAGGGTAAAAGCTGAGAGCACAGACTCAGGAGTCCCCGCTCTGCCACACCTTCACGCTGGGTGAACTACCAATCTGCTTAACAGGCCGGGCCTCAGTTTCCCTGTTTGTTAAATGGGGTGAGTACAGTGCTACTCACAGGATGGTGGTAAGGGCCAGGCGGGTGGTGTAAACGATGCCCTTAGAGCAGTGTCTGCACACCCTGAGCACCGTGAGTTTGCCACAGTCGGCATCCTAGTTCGCATCCTGCAGACCACCCTCCAGGTCCAGGGGAACTGTGGAGGTTTCCATGGGGGCCCCCTCTTGTGACCCAGCCCGCAGGAGCAGATGTTGGGGTGTCAGCAGTGGCAGCTGTGGCAGGGTACGTTTGAGAGTCGTTTTTAGTAACAGCCACCATTGACGCTCAGTGTGTGTGGCAGCCCTGTAATTTTACATCCCTGAGTTGCGGATGTTCCCGCAGGAAACCCGGTCTCCACTAGGTTAAGCAACATGCTAATTACAGAGCGGAGACCCAGACCAAAACAGAAATGACTGCTTTCGGGGCTCGATCAGGGGCTCAGGACTCCTTCAGAGTCAATTCTCCAACAGCCCAGGATGGTCCTTCCCTCCAGTGGGGTCACCCGCTTGGTGGCAGACATGGCTCACTTCCCTCGAGGTAATGCAGAGCCCTGTGCCCTTCAGCGGAGTCTCCCCAGCTTCATGTTCGACAAGATCCACGTCATCATTTGCTTTAGTCATGCCTTCAAATGACTCTAGACCTCAGCTTTCCCCTGAGCCAGAAAGGGAGGAGTTGACTGCCAAAGATTTCTAACCATTCTCTATCTTTAAAAAAAAAGAAAAAGTAAATCCCCAAATAAATAACTGCTTGGGATTTCGGGACACCCAATACTGGAACCTGGTTATTGAAAATGATCATGATGTCCCAGTGTGTCTGGAAAATGCATCGCAGAGGACTCGTGGGCGGTTGCCTTAAGGAGCAGGCTCTACCTGCAGAGAAAGCCAAGAAAGGTGATTTGTTTGCAGTGGTAACCTGCAATGGATCATCTGCAGGAAGAGACTGCCCACAGCCCTGTACAGTGGGTGAGGGGAATGGAAGAAGGTAATTTACACTGAGGGCATTTTATCCCCTTTCCTTTCAGTGTCATTTTCTGTTCCAGCCTGCAGTGTTTCTTACCAGGGCGCTGTCAGAATTTGGGGGTGGGTGGAACTTCCTGTCCTTGCAGGATGCAAGGACCCCCAAGGATCTAATGTCAAGCACCCCCTCCCACATTCATTGTGGAAACCAAAAAACTGCCTCTGTTCCTTTCCTGACACCCCCAGGCGTGGTGCCAGCCTCTGCTCACCCACCCCACGTGCATCCTAAGCGCAGTCACTGGGTGGAGTCTGTGTCTGGAGCAGCGGGGGTTGGCCATAAGGTGCCTTGCTCGGCCGTTTGGTTTCTCAGGGCCAAATTAGCGACAGAAATGCTCCCTGTGTTTTCACCTCTCATCAGTTGTCAAGCCTAGGAACGTGTTCTTACACATCTGTTAGGGGTAAGCCATGGAGCTTTCTCTTCTGAAAACAGAACCAAAGTCATCTTGTTGAGCTGCATGGGGCAGCGGAGGGTGGGCTGGAGGAGAGTGAGAGGAGATGACATCCCTAACGCAGGGGGCTGACCGTGGGAGGTGAGACCTGCAGCCAGCACATCCGCATTAGGGCAGGTAGGGGAGAGGGCAGCCGAGCTGGGGCTTATGAGGGAAGGAAGAACACAGCACATCTTCCTCTCTGACCCAGCTCAACAGGAGATGACAGGGTGGTGGCATGCGGAAGCCCACGGTAATGTCTGGGAGAGCCCACCATACACATCTCTCCCCAACTGCGTGTTCAGTGCCGTCACATTCGGGGCTGAAATCAGCTGTGGTAGTGGTATTTACACCACAGGAATCAGCAAACACTGGTCAGGCTTTACCTTTTGCCCGAAACCCCAGCCTGCTCCCGCCACCATCCCCTGCAATGAGCTGGTTTCCCAGCACACCATTGCTTTAGGGTTCTTTGGAGGCCCCCTTAGCTCCACCACACATGGTAGGTATCACTTTCTTATCAAGAGCTGCACCCTCTTCTGTCCTCTGTGTTCACCCCCACTGCTAAACAAAGCCCCCTTGAGCCCTCCAAACCTGCTCAAGAACTCTGTACTCACTTAGCCAAACCAGTTCTGCTCCTAGAAAAAGGGGAGCTTGTTATAACAGGCAGGGAGGGGGGTAGCCCTTAGATTTTGGACTGGCATCCATTTTTACTATCATATCAAGGTCTATTCTTTCCTGATTTTAAAACACTAGTTTTAAGGGGGTTGAGGAGTCAGCTTATTTTTATTTTGTTTGATTGTCCTTCTAATCAGCTTTTCTGTATACTGATATTAAAAGTAGTTGCTTTTCCAAAGTCTGAGACTAGATGGTGAAGAAAGATGCCCAGGAATAGTTTGAAAAAATAGGACAAAGTTGGGAGCTTGCCCAAAATTTAGAATTCACCACAAGTAAACTGCATTTGCATAATTAAGAGTTGCTGCTCCCATTCTGTGGGTCTAATTGCATCCTGCCACGTGCAGAGAGCCACGTCACCTCTCCATTCTCTTATCTGTCTTTCCCAGACGGGAGATGGCTCTCCATCTCCCATCAGTCTTACTGTTTAGTCACTTTTGCCAATGAGAAAGTGAAAGCTGAATTGCCAGGGGGTAGAAGGTGATGGAAGAAAGGAAATTAGAAACCCCTGTCGACTAAAAAATATAGTCAGAATGCGAAAGTAGAGTTATTTTATTTGGTGGGAATATCTAGGACTCTGAGGCAGGGAGACAGCATCTCAGTAGCTCTGAGAAAACTGCACCAAAGAGGCAGGAGGGGAAGTCAGGCTATATACAATTTTGTAACAAAGGGAGCAGGCATTTTGAACATCAAAGATTGGGTATCAAGCGAAGGAATTTAGCATTCTATGTATGGGGAGATGCAAGCCTCTGGGCTCACTGAGTTCCTTCCTTTCAAATGCATCTCAGCTTTCTGGGGCCAACCCTGTTCCTTCGTTCACATTGCTTCTTGCATTCCCAGCTCCTCAGCAGTCACCCTTGGAGGTGGCAGCGTCTGCACTCGTTCACATTTGGAGGCCAGAAATCGCTGATGGCTGTGACATTTCTTGTTTATTAATATGGCAGGAGATGTTTTCATTTCATCCCAGAGTTCACCAGGGCTTCAAAAAGCAATGCAGTTACCAAATAATGCTCATTTAAAAGATAATCACAGTGTCTACCGTAGGAAAGAACTGTGAGAGACCAAGTAAAGGAAAGGGGCAAGACCAGTCAATAAACAAACAAGAAAATGTGAGATAGGTCAGAGGGTGGCAAACAAGGACCATAGAGCCAAGACCGGCCCCTCACCTGCTTTTATAAATAAAGTTTTATTGGAAACTTTAAACCCTCTGTTTACTCCTGTCTATGGCTGGTTTCTAGATCCATATATGGCAGTCACAACAGAGACCACCAGGTTCTTTACAGGAACCAGCCAGAAGAAGGGCTGGGAGAAGACAGAGAGAGCAGTGAGTGAACCGGGCCTGAGAAAGTAAAGAGTCAGAAATAGATCAAAAAGGAGGGAGCTATGGGGGAAGCAGCAGAGTTTGAGTGTGATTGTTGGGGCAGAGGACAGTGCCTGAGTTGAGCAGAAAGATAGGCCTGGCTTGGAAAGGCGATCAGGTATGGGGCCAAGTGTGTTAAGTAAGTTGTTGTTCAGTCGCTCAGTCGTGTCCGACTGTTTGCCAGCCCATGGACTGCAGCACGCCAGGCTTCCCTGTCCTTCACTATCACCAGAGTTTGCTCAAACTCATGTCCATTGAGTCGGTGATGCCATCCAACCATCTCGTCCTCTGTCAACCCCTTCTCCTCCTGCCTTGGGATTTCCCTCTGACTGCTCACACCCAGAAACCAGACAGAAGGTGGTCTTGGCAGCCAGGCGAGATGGGACGGCTGCTTGGACTGGTGCTGTTCAGGCTCAGTTACTTTGTGAGCTTGAGGCAGGAATACAAATGAGAGCTCGCTTTCCTGTGTAAATATTTGAAGTATGTGGTTAAAGCTAACAGGGAAACTCTGGCCTCCCATTACACAAATGCACCTTTGTGACCACCTGGAAGCCTGAGTTCCGGTTTAGGGGTCTGGTTCCTCAGGGTCCCTGCTGCTTCCCCTCCCATCTTCCCAGCCTGCACGCGAGGCCTTGCCACGTCCCAGCCACATCCACCAGCCTGTGGGGTCGAGGGGGACGGGACGCAAGAGAATATTTTGAGGCATGAGTCAAGACTTAGGGAACCCAGAAGTCCTGACCCTCCTCTCCTCTGGGCAGTGTCCCTGCTCACACTATCCTGGTACAGCCATTGAGGGCCTGAGCAGACTGGGCACTGGGGCATCTTGGAGCTTCTGTTAAGAAATCAACATTCTTCCACCTTCTTGAGCTAACCAGGAGCACACTCTGTACCTCTCTTTTCCCCCTCTCTGCATCAAAACCAGAGAGGGCACACACACTAAGGCTGCTGTTGGAAGCTGCCTTCTTGGGGACAGACGCTAATCTGAGCACGCCACTCGTCCCTGCTGTGACATCTAATGGTGAAAAGTGGAAGTGCACCACCCACCAGGAGGAGAGAGATGTCAGAAACTTCTTGTTGCAGAGTTGTTCAGTCACTCAGTGTCTTTGTGACTCTTTGTGACCCCATGGACTGCAGTATACCAGGCTTCCCTATCCTTCACTGTCTCCTGGAGTTTCCTCACACTCATGTCCATTGAGTCGATGGTCATCCAACCATCTTATCCTCTGTCACCCCCTTCTCCTCCTGCCTTCAATCTTTCCCAATATCAGGGTCTTTTCTAATGAGTTGGCTCTTCACATCAGGTGGCCAAAATACTGAAGCTTCAGTATTGGTCCTTCCAGTGAATATTCAGGATTGATTTCCTTTAAGGCTGACTGGTTTGATATCCTTGCTGTCCAAGGGACTCTCAAGAATCTTCTCCAGTACCACACCTCTGTCGCAGAGGGCTGTCTCAAATTCTGTGTTCAGATTCTTCATGGTTCTTAGTGAGTGCCAGTGGGGAGGGGCCCTCCTTGAGGACAAGGTTAGATTTCCTTGGACTGAAGACTGGAGTATATTCTGCTTGTCCTTGCCTTTAGCAGTTTCCCAGCCCATCTTCCCAAGGGCAAAGTAAAGGGTGAGAGTCCCTCCCAGTCCAGGCCAGCAGGTCCTGACTGCAGGGGAAGGGAGGGCAGGGAGATGTGTGAAGGCCCTGGGCAGAGAGCAGGAATGTGGATGGCTTGCAACCCCTAGACCCCTTTCTTTGGCCATTGAAATATTTTTCTCACCTGCCTGCCATTCATCTCCACTTGAAAGGTGAGAAAGTGTGTGTGTTTGTATGATCGTCCCAGAATCGAGGACACTGTAAAAGCTGAGCTGTCAGTCCCATGAAGCAGTATTTTCTAGGACAAAACAAGATTTCTTGAGGATTGTTATATTTGGGAAACAGCATGAGAGCTAGTGATGGATTCTGACATGAATGCAGTCCCTGCAGAAGAAGGGTTCAATCTGTATTTCTGATTAAAAAGCTTGGGGCTGGTGCACTGGGATGACCTAGAGGGATGGTATGGGGAGGGAGGTGGGAGCAGGGTTCAGGATGGGGAACATGTGTACACCTGTGCCGGATGCATGTTGATGTATGGCAAAACCAATACAATATTGTAAAGTAAAAAAAAAAAAAAAAGCTAAAAAAAAAAAGGTACTCCCCTGGAGCTCCCCAAGGACATGGAGCCTGTTAACAACACAGGCCAGCAGTCCAACTCATTTGCTTAGGAAAAATGAGGTGCCCGAGTGTACCCTTTGTCTGTGCAAATCCAGAGTGGGGAGGCGGGGTGCACTCTCATCCTACTGAGCCTTTTCATAGCAATGACTTATAAGCCTTACTTTAAATCAGGACTCTGCACTAACTGGGAAGTGTTTTCTTAGTGAAATGAACTGGAAATGGCCCTTGTTGGATATTCATAGTCCTAGGACTAATAGCTGAAGCACAACCCAGCTTTGAGTTTCTGTTCTCAACTTTGTAAATCCTTGTTTACTCCTCCCTGCTCCCCGCTCCTCTTCTAGAAACCCATCACCTCCCTTTCAGTGACAGCAGTGGTAGAAAGAAAACCTAGTTCTGCCTTCGCCTTGGTCAAGAAAGGGCCTTGACCTCTCTGAGCCTTGGTTTCCCCATCTGAAAGGGAGAACGGCCACAGTAACCGCAAAGGTTTCTTTGAGGTTTAACGAGGAATGTGAGTGAAAGCACAGCGTAAGCTGGAAGATACAAACCTGAAAGTTACAAACCTGGAAGTTACTGCTGCAGACAGGAAATGCATCTGTCGCAACTCCTAGGTGTGTTCATGAAAGAATAGTTCGGGACCCTTTTTGAAGATGGTAGGATTGACTATTTGGGGGTACTGCAGTGGGTGCGGAGCAGAGGAAAGAGATCAGCTCAACCCCAACTTCAACAAGGACAAGCAGGGATTTATAACCAAGGAATTAGGTGGGGTTCATGGATGGAAAATCACTAAGACAAAACCCAAAGGCTAAGGGGTTTCTTGCTAGAAACCCATGCCTTGGATTCTTTCATGAGATGGTCAGCCAGCTGAGGCCACAAGAGGAGACGGAAGGGAGGCTCAGGGGAAATGCAGTGTGTATATCATTGGTCCCAGAGAGAGAGGGATTAGGGTTGGGTCGTGGAACTCAGACTCAGTTAAGCAGGGAGAAGTAGAGAGCCCCTGGGGCAAGTGCTTTACTGGAGTCAGGGTGGGTACACATGGAAAGGTGCAGGGCGTGTCACTGGGGCATTTGAATGTCAGGGGTCACAGTGGGAAGGTAGGAAGGGGAACCTGTGGCTGAGCCCACTTACACACTGGTATACCTGGGCTGGCACTCACATTCTCTATTTGTGGGGACATTGAGGCAACAGAAACATAGGAAGTTTTAAAGATTATAATACTCATCAGGATTATTGCTAAAGGCAGGGCAGGTGCTCAGATATTAAGGTAGGGCGTGAAGAGTTTGCTCAGATGTCAAGGGTGGGGGATTTCCTCTAAACTTGACCTTGCAGGATTCTTGTTCATCCTGGACTAACCAGGCCGACACAGCCCACCGTCACCATCCCCTCTTCCCGCTTTCCTCCATTTCTGGGTCTGACTTGGGGAGCAGGCAGACAGACCACCAGCCACTGCTAGTCCATCACTGTCCTGAGTGGAACTGGAAGGAGCAGAGGGCTCTCAGCCCAGGCAGCACTGAGCAAGGCCAAGACACACCCTCTCTCGGTGGCATGGGACAAGCCCACATTAGTTCAGAGCAGCTGCTGGAAGCAATGGGATAACACCTGTGTCCGAGGGTTACTGCAGTCTGTTCAGACTTGGGCTTAGACCTGCGGGACTCATGCGAGGGAACAGAGGTGCCCTCACTCCTTCTTCACACAGGACAGATGTGTTGGCCCAGCCTCAGAGTGTCAGGATCAGAGGACACGGAACAGACAGAATAGAGCAATGCTATGGGTAATGCCCCCAGGTTCAGTGATGGGACTAAAGCCAGAAGCAGGTTTTCTGCCTTTGCTGCATCTCAGGAGAAGCACATCCTGGA
The DNA here is from genome assembly GCF_019923935.1 of Bubalus bubalis. Taxonomy (NCBI): domain Eukaryota; kingdom Metazoa; phylum Chordata; class Mammalia; order Artiodactyla; family Bovidae; genus Bubalus; species Bubalus bubalis. The sequence continues at coordinate 142,511,340 of NC_059159.1, forward strand.
TTCACGCAAAGAATCTGTCCGTGTTAGTTAGCCATGTGTCATGGACTAGGTGGAAAACTTTTTTATTAATTCATGAGATACTCCTAAAGGAGGGAGCTGCTCCCAATTCAGACACTCACTGTGCAGTGGCTGGCACTAGTGGTAAAGCACCCCCTGCCAATGCAGGAGACATAAGACACGTGGGTTCGATCCCTGGGTTGGGAAGATCCCCTGGAGGAGGGCATGGCAACCCACTCCAGTATTCTTGCCTGAAGAATCCCATGGACAGAGGAGCCTGGGGGCTACAGTTCGTGGGGTTGCAAAGAGTCAACACGACTGAAGCAACTTAGCATGCAGCACCCACGACTTGAAGATAGAAGGGCTAGTTTGAAGATTCAATTGTAATGAAAGGAGGTAGATTGGCTTCAGGGGTCATGGGCTCATCTGCCACAGTAAATGGCATCAGGGAGAAGCCAGTGCCCCATTTCTTCTTGTCTGATCAGCAGCACCCCAATGAGTAACTGCCTCAGAATAGAACTTTTCAACTCCTGTGCTGACCTGGGTCATAATTCAGGGGAAGTGCTGGCAAGATACTCCAGCCCTTTCCGCCCAGTGCAGCGTTTTGTCTCAGTACCTGCTGAGATTTGAGGTTAAAAGAAGAAACTCAACAAGGACAACCCCATGTTCTACAGATCACTGTCCAAAGTGTGGTTTCCAACCCTAGGAGAACCAATACTTTCTAACAGTGGTGCTCAACCTTTTGGATAGGGGAGTGGTTTGCAGGATTCTTGTTCATCCTGGACTAACCAGGCCAACACAGCCCACCGTCACCATCCCCTCTTCCCGCTTTCCTCCATTTCTGGGGCTGACTTGGGGAGCAGGCAGACAGACCACCAGCCACTGCTAGTCCACCACTGTCCTGAGTGGAACTGGAAGGAGCAGAGGGCTCTCAGCCCAGGCAGCACTGAGCAGTAGTAATTCGAACCCTGGGGAGCAGTGGATGGAGCTTTGCTGCTCACCTCCTGCTGTGCTTCCTGTGCCCTAACAGACCAAGGGCTGGTGGGGGGTTGGGGACCCCTGCTTTATAATGTACATTTTGTGATGCCGCCGTCACTCTCCTGAAATAAAACTCAAAGGTAACAGTGTACCTACTGAGGTAATTTTAAAAGATCAACAGAATGCCCTAACTGTAATATAACAAAGACATCAAAGTAATATATATGTGGTATAATAGAATGTGTTTCAGTATGTAATTGCACAGCAGAGGCGATGAGGAGACATTGTTAACTTGACAGATGCTTGGGCCCATCCACAGAATCCCCGAATGAAACACCTACAGATGCCATGGATGTTGGAGGGACAGCAACTCAAAACAGCAGCAACAGGCTGACATTTTACAAGTGGGGGTCAGAGCTTCTGAAAGATTAAGCGGAAAAGAATGTGTGTATAATTCCACCAACATATACAATTGGTGCACTCTTGGGAAAATCAGTATGTATTAAGCCATACCCTCTCAAAACCCTCTGGGTCATATTAAAATGCAGTTAAGTCCTAAGTTCAGATGATCACAAACAAGGTCTTTCTCTTATATAAATGCTTAGCAGACACTCAGAAGTCAAGCAGACTCGGGAGAATTCATCCCATTCAGAACATTGTGTGTACATGTCAGGAGCCCAGCACCTACCTACCCACCGCCCACCAGCAGCATGCCCCCAGCGCTGGGAAATAAAACTGCCACCATCCATTTTCAAAATGCCAGCTCCTGGGTGGTGTTCCCCGTGTCAAGAAAGATGGGTTGGAGTTTACCAGGAGGAAACGGAGGAAGGAACGCAGGAGAGTTGTGAGTTTGCTACTAGGGCATGAGCGTGCCCTAGGGCTCCCATCCTGGGTTGTTGGTGGAAAATGTAACAATGGCTCAGGAGGAGGAGATGAGCATTAAATCAGCACCTCCTAGCATTTAGGTCTGGAAGCAGGGGCCCAGCCAGGCCTGCGATCGCACTGAAAGAAAAAGGCAGACCCTTAGCTCTGAGGCACTCCTGCATGGGTCACTCTGAGTACCTCATTTATGCAGCACCCCTTTATTGGCCATCCTAGGTGAGCCGGGTGCTGGGGATACTGTCCTGGCCTCAAGTTGGCCTCTGTTTTAGAGGGGAAAAGTATCACATGATTACCCTCCAGTCCAGTGGGGTCATGATGGAGAACCACGTGTGGGCTGGAGCCTGCCCCTGAGGAAACTTCTGGGAGAGGTCAAAGCAAGATAGGTCTCCTAGGGTGCAAGGAGTTAACAGGCTAAAGCATAGGGAGTCATCGTGGGTAGGGGAGACGGACTCGTCCTCAGGCTGCAAGCCAGAGGCTGTTATTACACATCTGGGAGCTGAGAGCCAAGAGGGTGCATGAGGCCAGGATGGAGCTAGCGTGGCATGACCAGCGTTCCACCATGTAGCCTTTGAGGTGGGTTCTCCAGGTGTACAGAGCTCCTCGCCAGCACCATCTCTTCAAAAGCACCCATGTTTTATATGATAACACATTGTTCATGTGTCTGTCTCTCCTCAAAGCTGCGGATCTGGGGCTGGTATAGACCCTCCTGTTCTAGCACACAGGAGGTCCTCCATGAATGTTTGTTGACGAATCTGTGCATCATCCAGGGCTGGGGAGACTTCTGCTTCTCCCTGTAGGGCTGAGAAAGAAGACAGCAGAAATGTTATCACGGCCTGCAGGCCCTTCCCCAGCATTTAACTTAGTTCCTTGTGACGCCCTTCTTCTCATCACCTTGTACCTTCAGAATGTCATCAAGGAGCAGGACTCTTCCACACAGAAGGGGCAGGTGCCCAGGCCAGTCTAGACTGCTTCCCAGGAATTGTTCTACCTAGTTCATCATGCATCGAAGTGCAATGGGAGTGGGCAAATCCACTGAGACAGAGCACATCGGTAGTTGCTAGTGGCAGGGCAGAGGGAGGGCTGGGAAGTAACCACCAATAGGTACAGAGTTTCCTTGTGGGGCAGGTGAAAGTGCTTTGGGACCAAATAGCAGTGATAGTCGTACATGTAGTAAAAACCGCCGAAAGGTCTGTTTTAAAATGGTTAAAATGGTGAACTGTATGTTATGTCTGCATGCGTACTAAGTTGCTTCAGTCGTGTCTGACTCTTTGTGACCCTATGGACTGTAGCCCTCCAGGCTTCTCTGCCCCTGGGATTCTCCAGGCAGGAGTACTGGAGTGAGCTGCCATGTCCTTCTCCAGGGGATCTTCCCCACCCAGGGTTCAGACCTGCATCTCTTATGTCTCCTGCATTGGCAGCAGGTTCTTTACCACTAGCGCCACCTGGGGAGCCTATGTTATATCTGTTTTACATTTAAAAATTTTTAATGCCATGGGGACAGAACAAGAGGTATCTACCACGTGAGTAGAAATTGCAGACCTCCTGAAGTACAGACTTCCAGTTAGAAATTAAATAAACCTTGGGGCTATAATGCACAGCTGTTGACTAGAGTTAATAATACTCTACAGCACATTCAAAAGTTGATGAGAATAGATCTTTAATATTCGCATCACAAAAAAATATTTTTACTGTGGGTAGTGATGGATGTTAACTAGACTTACCATGATGATCATTTCACAATAGATACAAACATCAAATCATTTACATTGATTTGAAACTAATGTTATAATAAGGTTACTTTTACCTCCATTTTTTTTTTTTTAAAGGCAAAGAAAACTCACAGACCAGAAGGATGCATTGGGGATCTTTTGTTTGTTTGTTTTGGGGGCTGTTTTATGTTTTTGTTTATCTTCTGCCCTCACTGCACAGCTTGCAGGATCTTAGTTCCTCTGACCAGGGATCAAACCTGGGCACAGAGTCCTAACCAATGGACCCCCAGGGAAGTCCCAAGCAGCTGGGTTCTTGAACTGTGGGAATCAGCATGTGTGTTTTGCTCAGAGCCTGCTCTTCTCCCTGACTAAGGGCCCATTTCATCTCTATGCAGGACACACACCGAGGACTCTTCATCCAGCAACTGCGACCCACACAGAACCTGCAGCCAAGAATCAAGCTGAAGCTGTTTGGCTACTCGGGGTCTGGGAAGACCACTCTGGTGGAATCTCTCAAGTGTGGGCTGCTGAGGAGCTTCTTCCGAAGACGCCGGCCCCGGCTCTCCTCCACCAACTCTACCCGGTTCCCACCCTCACCCCTGGCCTCCAAGCCGGCAGGTATGCGTGCACCCCACCAGCCCTTGTCTCTCCACTGGGTGCTTCCAAAGTCAAAGCCGGGAGGAAGGGTGGCTTTGTTTTGAGCACTTGGCCCGAGGCTGACTGACTCCTGCCACCTTGGTGGCTTCACGGTGTGGGCCCCCTGGCTCTTGGCCCTGTGTCCACCTCACTCTTGGCAGCAAGTACACCCTGCCCCCATGCTAGCAAGGAAAGGGGCTCACTGAACTCACAGTCCACAGTCACAGACATGGAAAACAGCACAACTGTGTCATATTCTGCTCAGGGACTCTGCCCTTGAAGACGCAAAGAACTGAGACTGACACAGATTCAAGGTTGCACAGATGGAATATCAGCTCCCAGGATGGGTCCTCTCCCCTGACACTCCTTGGAATGCTGTGCGCACGTCCAGGAATGCAAGAACGCAGAGCAACAAGTCTGGGTGCATGGGAGGCCCATCCACGCGTATCTGGAAGTGGGGTGGTGGTTTTGAAAGTCTCCTTAATGGTTTTTCAATTGGTCCATCCGCTCACCTGGACCTTGGTTGGAAAGCAGATGCTGCCATCTACCCCCACCTCCCACAGACACAGTTATCAGTGGGCCCACACCCAGAACTGCAGGGTGACCTGTCCCTCCCAGGGAGAAACACCGGAGATGACCAAGAGGAAGCTGAACAGTCTGGGGTGTTGTTTTTCCTGACCCCGCCCCCCTTTTAGAGTAAGGGAATTAAGTTTTTCAAAGATAGGAATATAGACCTTCAGACTTTTCTGAACAATGTCATTTTTGAAACTCTGTGCCTCGGATTCACTTTCTGTATATAATACAAAAGTGTCATATCTGTTACCTAGAATGAAAACAGGGGTTTCAAAGTTTTGTTTCTATGTAATTTCTCTCTCCACGAGGAAGGAGGTCTGGGCAGCATTAGTAGGGTGAGGGACCATTGACTGAGATCTTCATGCCCTTTCAACTTTTTCGCTCTGAGCACAGCAATAGGATTTGAACTAGGGGAAGAAGTACGGCCAAAATGGACATATAATTAGAATGATTATAATATTGCTAATGCATACTGCTAGTGCAAACTGAGCACTAACCGTGTGCCAGGAACGGGGCAAAATGTGGTACGTTTGACACCTCATTTAATCCACGTGACAGCTTTATTGGCATTTTTTCCACCCTTTTACTGAAGCCTTGAGGGGTCAGATACACTGCCTAGAGTCACACAGCTGGCAGTTCATGAAGTGTCTGGCTCCTGAGCCAGGGCTTGTTAATAACGCTTATAACTCCATCTGACTTGGGGCATATTTGTGCTCACATTTTCCATTTTCCACTGTAACTTTGCTCAATTTCAGGATGTAAGATAGGTTTATACCTTCTCAGAAGCCAGTAGTTTTCCAGATTTGACCATTAAGTTCAGCCTCTGTATGGACATGCCAACGTTTGCTTAAGGTTCAAAGTGAGCTTCTCTAGCAGTTCCTGGGGTTGCCCCTAGAAGGAGCCAATTCTCACCTCCTGTGGGTAAGGTCACTCCACTCTCAGTGACTTGAGGCTAGGAGGTGCAGCGGGAGGGAGGCAGAGAGAAACAGACAAAGAGCAGAGACAAAGATGGGATCTCTACAGATCCATGATCTGGAATTTTCATTAGCCATATTAGATATGAATTTATGCTGCAGGGGGCATCCCTTGTGGCTCAGCTGGTAAAGAATCTACCTGCAATGCAAGAGACCCGGGTTCGATTCTTGGGTTGGGAAGATCCCCTGGAGAAGGGAACGGCTACCTACTCCAGTATTCTGGCCTGGTGAATTCCATGGACTTTACAGTCCGTGAAGTCGAAAAGAGTTGGACACGACTGAACAACTTTCTCACTTCACTTATGCTGCAGGAGCTCATGGGCATACTTCAGGTGACATACAGGCTCTCCAGGAGGGAGAACAGCTCTACCCTCACTTCTCAGAAGTCGGATCTCCATTCTTCTTCCTCTGATCAGTTCCCATGTCCGGAAGAATCCAGAAGTAGATTCTTGATAAAACACAGCTCAGGATGGCTAAAGTGAAAGAAGGAGTTATCACTCAGTCATATCCAACTCTTTGTGACCCCATGGACTGTAGCTTTCCAGGCTCCTCTGCCCATGGGATTCTCCCGGCAAGAATACTGGAGTGGGTTGCCATTTCCTTCTCCAGGGGATCTTCCCAACCCAGGGATCGAACCTGCATTGCAGGCAGATTCTTTACCATCTGAGCCACCAGGGAAGCCCCTCAGGATGACTAGATTATCGGCAAATCTCACTGCATCTTCCAGCCAGAGCTTAGAGAGACGTGAGTCATGGGGCTGAGTTACACAAGATTCTCTCAAGGACGACAGGTGCTCTGGATCAGATGAGTGTCCCTGACTGCGATCAGCACAGAGAAAAGTAACTCGGGGTGCAGAGATGTGAAGTCAGAGGTCAGCAGCTGGGTAAGCTGCAGCATTTTTGTAGTATGAGGAAAGGGAAGGAGAAAAGTTGAATTAACTTCCAGCATTTGCAAATCAGGACACCTCACCTAAAAAGTTAGATATTTATTTGGTTTCTTGTAAAAAATAAAATTGGGAGCTCTGGCCATGCTGGATTCACATTTCTACCTGGAACCAGTTAGTGGCTGAGATGAGGGGCGTAGCACCATATCAAGGGGCCCAGGCTCTGCATTTTGCCCTGCCCCCACCCAGCCCCCTAACTCCAGGAGGGAGAGCTCAGGAGTAGACTCCCCATATCTGTGTCTGAAATTTCTCCCTGTGACAGAAATGACATTTCAGCAGTGCATTGGTGTGTGTGACCCTTGGGCTAAGGTCACTCCTAGTTCATCCCAAATCTGTCTGACCAAGGCCAGGCAGCCTCCCAGAGGGCCTGGGCAAGGACGGAAGAGGCCCACCCGGCTTCGTGCCCAGGTGGCTGGTCTGCTCTGAGGGTGGCTGAAGTGTCCATATGGACAGTTCCTGGAGGTGACAAGATTCACTCGCAGCTAACTCTAGTCCTGCTGAGGCCGATTCACTCGCAGCTAATTCTAGTCCTGCTGAGGCTGATAAGAGCTGGGAGGCTGTGTTTTCTGCAGGAGGCTCTGTGTCAGGCCCTTCTCCTGCCCTGCCCAGTGCGGGGCCAGCAGGCCCCCGGCTGCAGAGTGCAGGCAGGAAGCAGCAGCACGTGAAGCCTGGACCCCTGCAGCCCCACACCAGGCAGCCTAACAGTCACTTTCCGACCCTCACAAAACAGAAGGGGGTCCTCAGGAAAACAGCATGGCACAGATATGAAGCACCAGGAGGGCCAACTGGGGGGGACCCGGCTTGGGGAGGGCAGCAGGCTCTGGGGGCCTTGCGTACCTTAGGAGAAGCGACGGGGCAGCGTTTCTTTGTAAGGCATGAGGATAGGCTGTTCTGGAGCATGGTCTTCAGGGAAGGAGGTCTGTTGCAGCCAGGCTCAGCTGCACCCCAGCTCTGGACACCCCTGATTTCTGCTAGAATGGTCAGGCCTTCCTCCTTTCCCTGGGACAGATGCCTGCATGAGCACATTTACGTCATTCAGGCGCCAGGAAGATTGTGGGCTTTTAGAAACTTGCCTTTTGCATTATGCTGGAGCTAGAGGCTGAGCCATCAGCCAGGAGACAGGATAGCATGGCGTGGGGGACCTGGTACAGCCGCTCACGGCACATGACTGCCGCACACACTGCCTTTGTGCCACAGCTGTTGAACAGTGATTCTGCGGTAGGAAGGAAGCCCCTGGTGCCAGCGGAGGAGTGAATGTCCAGAAAGAGCACTGCAGAAGGCTGTTGCCTGCTTACCAGAGAGCAGTGTTTGCAGGAAGTCTCTTCTGACCTGGGTGCTAAAGTGGCTTCTCCATCGGGGCCTTCCACTTTTTACCACTAGAGGTCAGTGGTTAGCAAAAATGCTTTCCTCGTGATTTACACTTGATCTTAGCCAAAAGGCCGAGAAGTGATTTTCCCTCGTGGTTTTATTGTTTCCCTGTAAGGTAGTTCTTTAATAATACCGTGTACAACAATGTCCTGATTTTCATCCTCCCAACAAAAACTGTCAGTGAGGTACAGGGGTGCCTGTCATTTACCGACTCTGGTCTGTTCTCCCTCGGCAAGCCCCCATTGCTGCTGGTGCTGCTGCTGCTGCTCAGTCGTGTCCGACCCTGTGCGACCCCATAGTTGGCAGCCCACCAGGCTCCGTCCCTGGGATTCTCCAGGCAAGAACACTGGAGTGGGTTGCCATTTCCTTCTCCAGTGCATGAAAGTGAAAAGTGAAAGTGAAGTCGCTCAGTCGTGTCCGACTCTTAGCGACCCCAGGGACCGCAGCCCACCAGGCTCCTCCATCCATGGGATTTTCCAGGCAAGAGTACTGGAGTGGGGTGCCATTGCCTTCTCCACAGTGCTACTAAGACAAAACTTCTTCCTGACAGTGGCCGTCCCAGACACAGGTTTTGAAGCACAGGAAAATGGACACACCCATTCTTATGGAAGTCACATGGCTTTTCTCAGACTTGGACTAACAATCTCTAAAGAAATACACTATCTTGTTGGCCTAGAGTATTGGTCTTTACCTTTCTGTTTGCCAAGTTTCCCCCTTTTATACCAGGGCTGGGGGAAGATTGTAGGGCAGAGAACATATATATGAATAATTCTTCCCATCTTATTGCCCCTTCTTCCTCCCTTGTACCTGACCCAGCCTTTGAGCTCCAATTTTATCCTCCTCCCCCTCAAACCTCTTGAAAATTCCTATTGTCTATGTCCTCTGTCTAAAATGTTTGGTCTTTCAACAAGGGTTATCTTTGTGTTTGGATCACCAGTTTTAAAAGTCAGGTGGCCCAGGTGTAATGACCTTGCAGTGTCTGTCACTATCAACTCGGAAGCAAAGGTACTAACTGTATAGTATGATTTAGTTCACTGAGCCCCTCCCAGATGCACTCTCAGAGCCCCCAGATGTGCCCACCCAAGTCCTAGCCTTCACCATACTGTTGGAGATCTGTTGGAGAGACAAGCAAGCCAGCGAGCAGTCAGGCTGAGGACACACAGGGCTCTGCCCGTGGCCCAGGGGACCCAACTGTGTTATTCAACTGATCTCTCACAAAGTTCTACCATTATTATTCATGATAACATCTTTAAAACTGGTTCTTTTTATTTACTAAAATATATAGATTTGAAAATGAAATCCTTCATGTCCTTTCCATGAATAGAAAACCAATACCACTGCTACCAGTAAATAAAAATAGATACAGTGAACAGTGATGTGATGAAAACCTAGCTATATACTGTTGAAAGTGAAAGTCTCCCAGTCGTGTCCAACTCTTTGCAACCCCATGGACTGTAGTCTGTCAAGCTACTCTGTCCATGGAATTCTCCAGACCACAATGGGTAGCCGTTCCCTTCTCCAGAGGATCTTCCCAACCCAGAGATCAAACCCAGGTCTCCTGCATTGCAGGCAGTTTCTTTACCATCTGAGCCGCCAGGGAAGCTCATATACTGTTACCCACTCCCTCCTTATAAAAAGGGAAGATTAGCAAGGATTGAAGACATGCTAAAGACTTAATGCCACAAACTGAGACTTGCTGCTAAAGCAATTTAAAAACTTTCAAGGGGATCTTTTAAAGCAATAGCTTTCTCACTGTGTGAGTCAGCATTAATTAATGCTCTGGCCTGCTACCATCTAAGATCATTTTTCATTCGATCTAACTTCTCATGTGCCAGAGTGATACTCATCTCACCTGTATCAGTCAGGCTCCTGGTGGGGATTTAATGAAAGGTTCAAGTCACAGACACAATTCACAGGAACATAAAAGAGAGGGTGAAGCACCCAGAGGCCAGGTTAGTTACCACCCCTGGGGCAGAAAGGGCAAGAGGAAGAAGTCACAATCCTGGGAAAGCTGGAGCTCCAGGGGAGAAGCTGCTCAGGGAAGTCTAGAGTCAGAGACACAACTGGCATCAGAAAAGCAGCAGGCAGTGCAAGGGGACATGGGCATCAACCTTCTTCTCCAGTGCCTCCCATCAGCGGACCCTAACTGGAGGCAAATGGCGAGCAAGCCTGGGAGAGGCAGTCCATCTGGTCGGCCTCTCAGTGCACAGAGCAGCACAGGAAAGGATACAAGAGGTGGAGCAAACAGAATCAGCACAATGTCCCTGGGAAACGTTGCTGCCCAGCATATGCGAGGGACACACACACACACACCCTGGCCTGAGGGGATGGGGAGACAGAGGGCGGAGGCTGGGAGGGACAGAGCAGGCAAGATCTAACGTGCCTGTTCTCTGGCCCACAGTGTCCGTGAGCATCAACAACCTGTACCCGGGCTGTGAGAACGTGAGCGTCAGGAGCCGCAGCATGATGTTTGAGCCGGGCCTCACCAAGGGGGTGCTGGAGGTGTTCGGGGCCCCGTCCCACCATCTGCACTGCGCCACCGATGACCAGTCCACGAAGGCAATCGACATCCAGAATGCCTATTTGAACGGTATGGCTCACCCTCCCCAAACGAAAGAGTTTCCAGCAGGGAACCTGTCCCGGCGAGCATGAAGGGTGGAGAAAGGGCCAGCGTAGGAGTGACCCAGGGCTGAGGCACAGCTGGTTAATATCCCAAAAGTAAAACTAAACACAGTAGATGCTTAACAAATGACTGTTAAGTTGTTGTTCAGTCTCTCAGTCGTGTCCGACTGTTTGCCAGCCCATGGACTGCAGCATGCCAGGCTTCCCTGTCCTTCACCTTCTCCCAGAGCTTGGCTTAAACTCATGTCCATTGAGTCTGTGATGCCATCCAACTGTCTAATCCTCTGAGCCCCGTTCTCCTCCTGCCCTCAGTACTTCCCAGCATGAGGGTCTTTTCCAATGAGTCGGCTATTTGCATCAAGTGGCCGAAGTATTGGAGCTTCAGCTTCAGCATCCAGTGAGTATTCAGGATTGGTTTTCTTTAGGATTGACTGGTTTGATCTCCTTGCAGTCCAAGAGACTCTCAAGAGTCTTTTGAGTAAAAGTGAAGAGTCTTTTGAGTAAAAGTAAAGAGTCTTTTGGGTAAAAATAAAGAGTCTTTTGAGTAAAGAGTATGTTTACTCTTTGGAATAAATTTAAAGACTCAAATTCAAAGACTTTGAGTAAATTTTTTAAAAAGACTTTACTCAGCAGTCTTTTGAGTCTGTTGAGTAAATTAGTGCATTTTTTAACCTCATAAAATACAGTCCCATTAGCAGTTGGTATACCCAACTTGAAACCCAAGTGCTGGCTCTCCCCAGAGCTCCCAGGGCCCCCAGCAGGAACACAAACCTTGCTGAGATGCAGTCCATTCAGAACAGGGATAGAGCAGTTTCTCTGAGGCTGAGTTCCCTTAACTGTGAGGATTTTATGAGCTGGTGTCTATTAAAGGTCTGAGGGAGAGGAACTCAGAAGAAATTGGGGGCATCTTCATGAAAGCCCTTTTATATACTAAACCCAGTGAAAAATAGAATACTCAGGGTGTTTACCTAAAGCAGCGGTTCTTAAACTCCAGCATACACACACATCCCCTGGAACCACTGGAAACAGACTGCCAGGCCCTGCCCCTAAGCCTCTGATTCAGCCCATCTGGGGCATCTCCTGGCAATGCTGCTACTGGGCCAGGGACCCTAAGGAAATAAAGTTCATATGCATTTTGCTCCCTTAAAAGGTGAGTGTTGTCTGAGTTCCAGGGAGCACAGCTGACCCCGCCGCATAGGGAGAGAAGTGTGTGCTCAGCACCCACCACCCACACCCTCACCCCGCCTCCTCCCCTGGTCTCACCCCCTTCCCGTGTCTGGCTCCCAGCACTCTGCAGGCCCAAAGGGCCAATTTCTGTGTTCCCAAAACTATTCCCACTGAGGTCTTAGCTGCCAGACTTAGAGGGTCATGCTCCCCAGGAGTGCTGGGCTCTAGAAAAACCCTAAGGATCTTCCAGAATGTCTCAACTGCAGACTTTCTGGCACAGAGTAAACACTAAGGGGAAAAATTAGGAAAAAGGAGCCTGAAATCCTATAACTTAAGTGGTCCTGCCTGACTTCCCAGAGGCCATTTGGTGGGTGCCACTGACCTTGTGGTGTCCAGGTGTCTGGACGATCATGAGGAGGTTCTGGGTGCCCTAGAAACTCCAGGTCAGAATCTCACCCATGACATTTACAGGACAACCAGCCACACCACAGCCCCTGTGTGGGAAAGCAACCACACCCCTAACACACACACACACACACCCACACACACACACTTCCTCCCTAGCCTGACCCTTCCACTGCCTCCCCAAGTGTGGTTGGCCTTTCGGACCCAATCTCCTCACAGTTCCTCTTACATCCTTCATGTGCCAAGCCGCTCATCAGTTATTGCATCTTACACCTATGTACAGTGGCCATCGAAAACAGGTTGCTCCCTTAGCCATAGAGGCGAATTTAGTCACTGTATAACCAAAATTAAGATCACATTTCATAGTGAAGATTCCAGTGTTGGGGGGTAGAAAACAAAGTATTTGTACACATACACCTTTCCATGTATGCTTACAGGCATGCACATACACACACGTGTAGGGGGTGTGTGTGTGTGTTTGTACCACTCTGGGGTGTTACAAGTAGATGTGATAGAGATACACATATAATAATGATACAAATATGATAATGGAAGTGTTAAGGAAAATGGAAAAGCAGATGACAGATACAAGTAGGTTTATTGTAGTAGTAGCGTTAGTCACTCAGGCATCTCCACTTCTTTGCAACCCAATGGACCCGCCAGGCTCCTGTGTCCATGGGATTCTCCAGGCAAGAATACTAGAGTAGGCTGCCATTTTCTTCTCCAGGAGATCTTCCTGACCCAGGGATTGAACCAAGTTCTCCTGCATGGCAAGCAGATTCTTTACCGCCTAAGCCACCAATAGATGTATAGATACAAGGCGTGGGATAGAAACAGACATAGACAGAAAATATAGGGATATGTAAATATTCCATATATAGATCTCTGCTTAAGTAGATGCATAAATAAACAGATGAATGCAGTGGATGTCACTGTCCCTCTTCATAAACCCTAAAGTGCTGAGAAAGATTGTGATTGAAATTTGGTGGTGTTTCACAATCATAATCTTTCTTTTCCTTTTTCTCTGTAGGCATTGGTGACTTTAGTGTTTGGGAGTTCTCTGGAAATCCTGTCTACTTCTGCTGTTATGACTATTTTGCTGCAAACGATCCCACGTCCATCCATGTCATCGTTTTCAGTCTAGAAGAGCCCTATGAGATTCAGCTGAATCAAGTGATTTTCTGGCTTAGTTTCCTGAAGTCTCTTGTCCCAGTGGAAGAACCGATAGGTGAGCCGTGACGCCGGGGGGCAGATGGCCCTTCCTCCTGACCTTGCTTCCCGCTCACACCCAGATCTATCAGCTTGTGGCCAGCAAGCCACCCTTATTCCTCCTTCCTATCAGGAGATTTCCACTCAGGAAGCTTCCTAAGGCTTAGCTATTGGTTTTGTTCTGCAAGGAGTTGTTTCATGACTGCGTGTTTCTGCCACAAAGACTCAGTTCTGAACAATTCCTTGAGAATCATTTCTCGCTTTCTTTCTGTATTTCTGAGCTGTGGTCATTTCTGTTAGGTGCAAAGTGGGACACCTCATCTGACAGCTGCTGTGCCTTTATCTAATGGGCACATAATTAATAAACAGAACAAGCTCCCCTTCATCCATCAAAAATGAAAGAAAGGGACCCATGTTAACTGAATGTAGTATCTTAGCCTTATTCTTAGAGGAAAAGACAGCATGGACAGACTTATTTTGTTCTTTTCATACACAAAAAAGAGGCAGCCTTCCCTGGTGAAATGTAAAACTCAGCAGTCAATTCTTTTCTTGAAAAGCATATAACAGCAAAATAAATTGGGCTAATTCCCTTCAGGGTACCTCCACTTTTGCCCCCTCCTTTCTCATGTTTTCATTTTAAACACTGCCATAAGTGAGAGGCTCTCTGCTGATGTGAACTGCAGGAGTTTCCCTTCTGAGCCATTTCTGTGCTGTGCTGCATTCAGCAGCTGGCTCTGGTCTTAGAAAGGGCATCCCCCAGCCAGAGGTTAGATCTCCCCTCACCATGCAAACAAGGCCTACTTGGAGGAAGATCTGAGAAGCTGCGACATGTTCTGTGGTCACTTCTTGTCCACTTCTGAGCAGCCTTCCTTGAGGCCCAGGAAATAGGCTCATTCCATCTTTGGCCAGGCCTAGACTTTCTAGTGACCTTGTAGGTCACTCCGATTAGCAAGCATAGGTTTGCAAGTCTGCACGCAAAATGTACCAGTCTTGTCCACCTAGCGAGGCAGCCCAGACCTGAGGCCGAGCACCCCACCTCACCTGGGCAGGGTGGAGGTTTGTTCTCCACACCTGGGCAGGTGTGAAATGGCTCGCTTTCTGCCCTCAGCCTTTGGCGGCAAGCTGAAGAACCCACTCCGGGTTGTCCTGGTGGCCACCCATGCCGACATCGTGAACCTTCCTCGTTCAGCTGGAGGCGAATTTGGATATGACAAAGACACCTCGTTGCTGAAAGAGATCAGGAACAGGTAAGGTGGCTGCTGTATCTTCAGGCAATGCAGCTGAAATCAGGTGACCCAGAGGGAGGAATGAAAGACCTGAAAGGTCCCTTTGGCTGGGCCGAAATTTTTATTGTATGTTTCGTTGTTACCAAAGCCACCAATACACATAATAACAAATGAAACAGAAGTAAAAGGCACAGGATAAAAATCAGCAGCCTTGGAGTACCACTGCCCAGAGGTAACTCTTTTTAGCTGTTTTATGCTTTTTTTTTTTTCAGCTTTACTGAGATATAATTGACAAGTGAAATTGTAAGCTATTTAAACTATACAAAGTAGTGATTCAATATATATATATATACAATGTGAAAGGATTCTCTCCATCTCATTAATTAACATATCAGTCACCTCGCATATTTCTCTTTTTTGTGTATGAGGATGTCAATCAGTATTTCTTAGAATGTAAGTTGCAACCTGCTAGTGGATCATAAACTTCATTTCAGAGGCCTGCAGTAGAATGTAGGTAAGAGGAACATGATAGAAAATATCAGAGTGCATTTTATGTCCAGTATTCTTGGAAAGCTTTTTTGTTTCACTGAGGAATATGGATGTGCTTAGAATCACAGCGTAAAAGTATCTATTTTTACTTAGTGTCTATTCCCCCCCAAAATTTTGAACCTACAGCTCTACTTAATATACTAGTAATTTGAATTCTTGGTTTATCAACTCACACTTACCTATTATCTTCCTGATATGAAAAATAAGGCTTCTACTCATACTTTTTTTTGAACATTTTATTTTGTATTGGAGTGTAGCCGATTAACAATGTTGTTATAGTTTCTGGTGACCTACTAATTAATACTTTAGGTCTAAGGTGTTGTTTCATGCTCATCCCTCTGTTCTCACTCCATCAGCTTCCACAGCATCTCTTCTGCCTGGTCAAGTGAGTTCATTAGGCCTCCCCTTTCCTGTGTCGAGGGAAGCTGTGTTCCCCAGTTTTGTGGAACCTGGGGCACCTGTCTGCACCTGGAGCAGGTGGTGTCCCCAGGCCTCCACACCAGGGTAACATTACAGAGTCCAGCCAACAGCAGGTGGGAGTGTGTCTCCGCAAGGCCACCAGCCCTTCCTTGCCCCCCACCAGCTCTTTGGACCAGTCTGTGGAAACAGCTGGGGAGACTGCGTCACTCTCAGGAGGCCACTGCTCTTCCCTTAGGTTTGGGAATGATCTTCACATTTCAAATAAGCTCTTTGTTCTGGATGCCGGGGCTTCTGGCTCTAAGGACATGAAGGTGCTTCGAAATCACCTGCAAGAAATACGGAGCCAGATTGTTTCGGTGAGTATACCTGGGGAGGGCTGGACCCAACCTTCAGCCAGACCATCCAGTGGCCAAGGAGTTGGACCTCTTTGTGCCTCTTTGTATGGTTCTCGTGGTTTGGTCTGGTTTTCAGGGGACCCAGTACAAGGTATCTACATGGCCACATTTTTATCCTGTTGTTCTAGGGTGAGCAAGAGTAGAGAAATGAGGAGATGGCCTCGAGATGAAGAGTTATTATGGGCAAGACAGACTACCTTAGAGTGTATGAAATTCTGAGTTTTAGTGGTTTGTTTAAGAGTAAAATTGCTTCCTAAAAATTACAAAAGCAATTCAAAAGTGAGTAAACATATTGTGAAATATTTGGGAAATGCAGAAAAGTGGAAAAACTGTCACCAACAAAATTCACTGAAGAAATAATAGATGACCAAGTGGAATGAGATGGTGTGCTTAGATGGCAAGATCTTAGGAAGTGTTTCATTTTCCCAAGTTATATAAACTTTGTACAGTTCTCATTAGCATCTGAATGGGATTGAGGACATGGGATTTTTGTCTTAACATTTCAATAGAAGAATAAGTGAACATAAAGGCTCTGCAATCAGTAAATAAATGGAATAGATTAGTGAGGGTAGAAATAGTTCAGAACATCTGCAGAAATTTAATAGAAGACAGAGATGTTATTTAACTTTAATGGGGAAATTTAATAAATGACCTGGCACAACTGGCTATTTGCCTGGAAGGAAATAAGGTTAAACTCCTATTCACTACGCAGCCCCAAAATAAACTGTAGGCAGATTAAAGCGTTTAAATGTAAAAAGCAGTATCTTGAATGGAAATGCAAGAGAATTTATTTTTAAAATACCTTGAGAGTGTTCAAGAAACCTTTTAAACCAAGACAGAGAACCTCAGAAGTTTTCAAAGAAAATACACCAATATTTTGTTCAAATTCATTGGACAACATAAAAGTTTAAAAAGTTTTTTCTGGCAAATAAATTCCATAAATGAAGTTAAAAGGTGACATGGATTGGGGAAAAAAATATTCTCAATGCTTCTGGCATATGAAAGATTACTATCCATAATATTCAAAAAGCTATCTGAAATGAGCAAATGTTCTAATGGAAAATGCTAAAAAAGAAAAAAAAAACTGCTCTGGGGACTGTTTTTTTGTCTAAGCTCCAGTGTAACAAGGATACGGCTCTTACCCCCTGCCTGGTAGAGGCCCTCTTCAGTTATAAGTTACTGTTTACCTGATGGAAGTGACCTGTTTACAACACCAGGCTCCAGTTCCAGACGTGCTTTAGGAATTTTCAGGAACTCTCTCCTCTCTCATGAAGCCTGACCCCGACTTTCTGAAAGGGACCGCACTACAGCACTCAGTGGGCAGGGAGTAACCCTGGAGGGCCTCAGAGAACTTGGTCACAGAACCCAGTGGGTGGTGATCAGGAACAGTGGTCTGTGGAGGGCTCAGCGCCTGCCCACCAGGTGGGACAAGGGCCTGTGCTCCCTGCAGCGTTTTGAGCTGAGGTGTGGCATATATCTGCTCCACGTCCCTGCACCCCATAGCTCCTGAAATCAGGCAGATGGAACTCACCAAACCCACTGCTTTTAGCCCTGGGAACGTTGTTGAATTTAACAGGCATAAAAATGTGATTGAAAAAGGGACTGCCCAACAAATGATGCAGTGCAGTGTATGGCTTGTTCAGTTCAGTTCAGTTCAGTCGCTCAGTCGTGTCCGACTCTTTGCAACCCCATGAATCGCAGCACGCCAGGCCTCCCTGTCCATCACCAACTCAGAGTTCACTCAGACTCACTTCCATCGAGTCAGTGATGCCATCCAGCCATCTCATCCTCTGTCATCCCCTTCTCCTCCTGCCCCCAGTCCCTCCTAGCATCAGAGTCTTTTCCAATGAGTCAACTCTTTGCATGAGGTGGCCAAAGTACTGGAGTTTCAGCTTTAGCATCATTCCTTCCAAAGAAATCCCAGGGCTGATCTCTTTCAGAATGGACTGGTTGGATCTCCTTGCAGTCCAAGGGACTCTCAAGAGTCTTCTCCAACACCACAGTTCAAAAGCATAGGAGGTTTAATTAGGAAGATGTGTTGATTATATGAGTCTGTAACACAGACTGATTTATTTAACCAAGTTAAGAGATGAAAAGCTCATTACAAGCCAATTACCAAGAATTAATCAAATTGGCTCTAATGGTAAAGACCCACCTGCCAATGTAGGAGACATAACAGACACAGGTTCAATCCCTGGGTTGGGAAGATCCCCTGGAGGTGGGCACACAACCCACTCCAGTATTCTTGCCTGGAGAATCCCATGGACAGAGGAGCCTGACAGGCTTCAGTTCATAGGGTCACAGAGAGTCGGACACGACTGAAGTGACTTAGCACACATGTACATCTCAACAGTAATCCTCAACGATACCTAATTTACTGGTAAAAACCCATCTAATGTTGATATAATGATACTTAACTCTCTTTTCCTGTCTCTTTGTTCATAAAGTGGTCATCCCCTGGCTGAAACCCTCACTACAAGGGGGTGGGGGGACATCAGAAGTTGGTGCACCTTAGGTCATGGAGTCCACAGTTCCAGAACCATTACTGCAAAGCCTCACCATCTGTCTAACATGAACAGAAGTGAAAGCCTCTGTAAACTTGTAGATTTATGAAATAGATTCTGCTTAAAGGCCAGTCTGAAAAAAGAACTGCCCCAGGCACCTAACACAGTGCTTTGCCCATAGTAGTCATTCAGTGTTTGTTAAATAAAGCTATTAGTGTTGTTCAAATTTAAAAAAAAAGACCTGCCCCAGTACTTAGCCAAAAAAGCATGAGTGCACCCAAATAATTCCATGCAGCAGTGCAGCTGTGAGCAGCGTCATTTTTAATCCCAGCTCCCCCTGAGTCCCCACAGCAGAACATTGACCTGCCCATCCTGCATGTTCTAGGTCTGCCCTCCAATGACTCACCTATGTGAAAAGATCATCTCCACTTTGCCCTCCTGGAGGAAGCTCAATGGCCCCAACCAGCTGATGTCACTGCAGCAGTTCATGTACGACGTACAGGACCAGTTGAACCCGCTGGCCAGCGAGGCAGACCTCCGGCACATCGCCCAGCAGCTCCACAGTGCTGGCGAGGTGAGAGCTCCAGCCTGGCAGGGATCTGGGAGGAGCCCCCCGGGATGCATTTCCAGCATCTGAAGGTGGGATGAGCTGGAGGGGCAGAGTGGCAACTGCGCATTGCCTCTGATGCCTCACAGGAAGGCTCGAGTGATTTCCTGAACTGTGATCCTCTGCTCTCCTGTCCACCTTAAAAGTGCTGTTTATTTGTTGTTGTCTTTTTTTTTTCTTTTTTCGCTTTGCTTTGGTTGGTTCGTTTTCTGGCTTCTCTAAGTTTGAGGGCAGAATTCCCACTACCCTGGGTGACTGGGCCTCTCCTCCCTCTCCCCATAGCACCTGGTGCTTAGCTGTGATTCCTGCAACTCAGATGACTGCTCTCCATGAGGCATGTCAGCTACACACAGACCTAGTGGGTTCACAGACAGTCAAGAAATGGCAGTGATGTGTCCTCAGGGAGATGACATCTGGAGACACTAAGATGTGCCAAGCAGTGGTCCCCAGAAATGATCAAGAAATAGAAATCTCTGTTTCTGGTTGTGTTACATTCAGCACTGGGATGTAGTTTGGGAAGTCCGTTCTAATTGCTTCATATGCTGCCTGTCCCTCTAAAGGGGGCGTAGCCTTCACATTCTTCCATCTTGTGAAATCAGGAAACAGTATAAGCTAGTCTGGAACAAGAAGAACAGTTCTGAACATGAAAACCCAGAAGCAGTTCAGAGAATTTTACAAACAAGAAGTTTGCCTCCCCATTCTCAGGGGCCACATTGGGCCCTTGGCCATGGATCATATAGGCTTGAAATTCTAATTAAATCAAGAAGCCAGTGATCCTAAAAACCTAGAGCCTCAAGCAGTTATTGTGTCAGTCTTTGAATCTCCATGAAACTACAGGCTAAATCCACTAGCCCCTCCAGCGGTACTTTAAATGATTGCCTCCAAGGATGGGAAAAATGAAGGACCAAAGCTTACCTTATAGTGCTAGATATAAACGTATATATTTTAACCACAATAATAAGCTCACTCTTTTTAATAATGTATTCTCTTGCCTTCTGGCATTTGACCAGCAACTTTTTAGCTGGTCAGTTCAGCAATTCATCTCTCCTTGCTCTTGAGACTTTAATAAGTAAATGAAGGTAAAAAGAAAAGAAGGGAAATCTGAATCAGGATGCCCTACTCTGGCTGCCAGCCCCTCTCCAGTACTGTTCTGCTTTCTAGAAAATAATCTAAGGTTCTTACTCAGATTTCATCAGTTGTTCTGTCTTTTTCTGGCTCAGGATCGCACACTGCACTCAGTCATCTGTCTCCTTAGTCGCCTCCAATAAGGCACAGTGTATCTGTCTGTCTTCTGTGACCCTGAGGAGATAGTTATGTCTAGGACTAAACTGCAGACAGTATTCTACCAAAGTGAAAGTGAAAGTCGCTCAGTTGTGTCCAAGTGTTTGCAACCCCATGGATAGTCCACGGAATTCTCTAGGTCAGAATACTGAAGTGGGTAGCCTATCCCTTCTCCAGGGGATCTTCCCAACCCAGGAATTGAACCAGGGTCTCCTGTATTGCGGGCGGATTCTTTACCAACTGAGGAATCAGGGAAGCCCATTCTACCAAATGCCTTATTAAAAACTAAAAGACACTGTTCTGCATTCCAGAAATGTCTCAAGTTTGAACAGAGGGCATCTCAAAGACTTAAGACTACGGGGAGAAAAGTGGGGGCTTCCCTGGTGACTCAGATGGTAAAGAATCTGCCTGCAACCCAGGAGGCCTAGGTTTGATCCCTGGGTCAGGAAGATCCCCTGGAGAAGGGAATGGCTACCCACTCCAGTATTCTTGTCTGGAGAATTACAAGGACAGAGGATATAGTCTATGGGGTTGCAAAGAGTTGGACATGACTGAGTAACTAATACTCTCTTTCACTTTTCATGGGGAGAAAAGTACTCCCAGTGCAAACAGGT
The DNA here is from genome assembly GCF_019923935.1 of Bubalus bubalis. Lineage (NCBI taxonomy): Eukaryota > Metazoa > Chordata > Mammalia > Artiodactyla > Bovidae > Bubalus > Bubalus bubalis. The sequence continues at coordinate 142,532,399 of NC_059159.1, forward strand.
CTCAGCCTCCATGTGAGATCACTGATCTTTGTAGAACTAACCCAGGACAGAGAGGCAGGGAAGGAGGGGTAAGTGCCAACAAGGAGAAAATTGCTTCTGTTTGTGTGTGTGTGTGTCATTTTTTTTTCTAACTTCTGCTTTTTAAAGAAATGAATATGACAGGAAAAGCTGAAGTTCCCTTTGGCCATCACCTCTCGTCTCATTCCTCCCTTTCCCCTCCAGGGGCAACCACTGTGGTAACATATCTTTCCAGAACAGTCTAATATAACATTCTGAATCTTTTTTGAAAAATTTCAAGCCTTCAGAGAAGTTGCAAGAACAGTAGGATGTATCCTCATATCCTCCAAACCTAATTTAACTAGCTGTTTACGCTTTGCTAAATTTACTTTGTCTCTCTTCTGTTTATTTATTTGCTTTGCAAACATCATGACCTTTCACCTCTGAATAATTTAGCTCGCATCTGCTAAGGAGGGCATTCTCTCACATAACCATAATATAATTGATTATCATATCCTGGAAACACAACATTGATATAATACTATGGTTGAATTTATAGTCCTCTTTCAAGTATTTGCCACTTGTCCCGGTATTTTCTTTTACAGCTAATTTTATTCATTTGTGTATTTATTTTGGAATTCAGAATCCAGTCAAAAATCACCCATTGCATTTGGCTTCTGTCTCTCCCTCTCTTATTGCATTGGCCTTTTATAATAAGAGTCAAAGGTAGTCTTTTCAGAATCTCCCTTATGACATTGCCAAGCTGGTATTTCTTGGCTGAGTATTGATTTTGAGACCCCTCCATATGAATGTCCTGGGTCGTTCCTTATAGCATCTGCACAGATTTCATCCCTGCTCAGGCCCCTTAGTGGTTTGAGCAGCGGGGTTATCTGGCCCTCTATGTTCCTAATGCATGACTTCCCCTTGTCCCCTCGGACAGATCAACATCATGCAGAGCGAGACTGTCCAGGACGTGCTGCTCCTGGATCCCCGCTGGCTGTGCACCAACGTTCTGGGGAAGCTGCTCTCTGTGGACACCCCACGGGCCCTGCACCATTACCGTGGCCGCTACACCATGGAGGACGTCCAGCGCCTGGTGCCCGACAGCGACGTGGAGGAGCTGCTGCAGATCCTGGATGCCATGGACATCTGCGCGCGGGACCTGAGCAGCGGGACCATGGTGGACATCCCTGCCCTGATCAAGACTGACAGCCTGCACCGCTCCTGGACGGAGGAGGAGGACGAGGCGCGGGTCTACGGCGGCGTGCGCATCGTCCCGGTGGAGCACCTCACCCCCTTCCCATGCGGCATCTTCCACAAGGTGCAGGTGAACCTGTGCCGGTGGATCCACCAGCAGAGCACCGAGGGGGACGCGGACATTCGCCTATGGGTGAACGGCTGCAAGATCGCCAATCGCGGGGCCGAGCTGCTGGTGCTCCTGGTCAACCACGGCCAGGGCATTGAGGTCCAGGTGCGTGGACTGGAGACGGAGAAGATCAAGTGCTGCTTCCTGCTGGACTCGGTGTGCAGCACCATCGAGAACGTCATGGCCACCACGCTGCCCGGGCTGCTGACGGTGAAGCACTACCTGAGCCCCCAGCAGCTACGAGAGCACCACGAGCCCGTCATGATCTACCAGCCACGGGACTTCTTCCGGGCGCAGACTCTCAAGGAGACCTCACTGACCAACACCATGGGCGGGTACAAGGAGAGCTTTAGCAGTATCATGTGCTTCGGCTGTCACGACGTCTACTCGCAGGCCAGCCTGGGCATGGACATCCACGCATCAGATCTGAACCTCCTGACCCGGAGGAAACTCAGTCGCCTGCTGGACCCGCCCGACCCCATGGGGAAGGACTGGTGCCTCCTTGCCATGAACTTGGGCCTCCCCGACCTTGTGGCCAAGTACAACACCAATAACGGGTCTCCCAAGGAGTTCCTCCCGAGCCCAGTCCACGCCCTGCTCCGGGAATGGACTTCCTACCCCGAGAGCACTGTCGGCATTCTCATGTCCAAACTGCGGGAGCTGGGGCGTCGGGACGCAGCGGACTTCCTGCTGAAGGCGTCCTCTGTGTTCAAAATCAACCTCGACGGCAACGGCCAGGAGGCCTACGCCTCAAGCTGCAACAGTGGCACGTCTTACAATTCCATTAGCTCGGTCGTGTCCCGGTGAGGGCAGCCTTTGGCTTGGGCAGGGTCTCTTCCAACTGCAGGGGCAAGGGGGACACAGCCCATCTTTCCCACCAGAGATTCTGGCGCGTTCCTTCCTACGCCCACATCCTGAAGGACGCCCCCTCCCTCCCCGCCTCACCTATTTCTCTGCCACTACCTCCCTCCTCTCACACATTCCCTAATGTGTGAATGAATGGTCTTTCTAGTTCAAGAGCAGACCCTATCCTTTAAACCTTTGGCCATTTGAAAAGCTAGCCACCCTCCACCTCTCATACTCTAGTACCTTGCTTCTTAATGATAATTTTATTGGAATTCCTAACTTTTCAATGACATTTTTTTAAACTGTTATATTAAATGTCCTTTAAAAAAAAAAAAAAGTGCACATTTATCCAAGATGTGTATTTCTTATACTCTTTTCTTTGCTATATCATGTCCTCAGCTTATCTCTTTTATATTTGTAGGAAAAACTCCCATGTAAGGAATCCCACTGTATGATTTATAAACAGACAATATGTGAGTGCCTTTTGCAGAAGAGGGTGTGTTTGAAATCATCCAAGTCAGCCCGAAGCTGTCGAGAAAGAAACACTCCCTCTCTGTCTCTTGCTGTATGCTGATCATCGCCAGAGGTGCTTCACCCGAGGGTTTTTGGTGTTTTTTTTTTTTTTTTGGAAACTTTTGTGTTTCCTTTGGCAAGGAAAGGGGAGAAAGAAACCTCCTCTAGAGCAGTTTCATGGCCAGTGTTGTTACTACAAGACATGTCCGTGTTTGCTTCTGTTTCAACGTCAGTGTGAACGATCACGTGGAACCTGCAGGCTGTCATGCTTCTTCATCCCCTGTCGTCTCAGGTAGAAGGTTGACACGGTCATAGGGAGCCAAGACCTGTGTGAGAGTTCAGAAGACCCCGACTCATGATTTGTGGCAGTTTGTTGTCGTGCATAGCAGACGGTTCTCCACATTTAGATCCTGGTTTGAAAACTTCCTGTACTTGAAGTCGCAAAAAGAAAATAAAGGAAGCAAGTTTTCTTGCAGTGATTTTTGAATTGTGATGGAGTTTTAAATTGAAATAAGGGAACATGTCCTAATTCTTCTGTCCTGAGAAGCATGTAATTTTAATATTATATCATATGTATATATATATATGCAGTATGTATATACATATATATTAATACAGGTATTTTTACTTAATCTTTAAGATGTAGTAAAAAAAGTTTTCTTTTTTGTTCTTTTTTTCTTTTCCTTTTTTTTTTTTTTTTATAAATAAACTGTTGCTTGTTGCATTAGCTTGTTGGTCTTTAATTCAAAAATGATTCTTTTTGTCATGTCTTCATTTGTCAGTACCCCACCTCGTGGGACCAGCCAGTCCAGAAAGTGATTAAACCTAAACTCTTAGGGCTGGAAATCAACAGCAGTTTATTAGGTACTTAATTATTACTGAAGTTGGGAATGATGTGGAAAAGCAGAAAGAGCTTGGATGATGTGTTTTTGCTTTAAAGAAAAGAAGCTCTTTCCATTTTCTTGGGTGAACCCCAAAACCAAATTGTATCATTTAGTTCTCAGCTATGGGGAAACAGGAAGCTTTCTATTTCTGTACCAAGGTGGAGAGACTAGTGCCCTATGGGAGCAAGAGAAAACTTGCTACAAAAGATACATACCTACCTGCCTTTACTTAGAGACCACACTGCCCCAGGCCATCAGGTTCAGTCCTGCATGATAGCTGTAAGTGACAAAAACTCTAAGTGACAAAACCCATCTTTCGTAAAAGCTCAAGACTTCTTTAAAAAAAAAGAAAATGAGCACAGAAAAAAAAAAAAAAAACTGGAAGGAAAAATACTACAATGGTGTGGTTGATGTTTTCCTGTGGTGGTGGAAGTAGAATTCATTTCTGTTTTGCCTAAATTGTCCTTAATAAACATGGTTTACTTTTATAGGGAGAAAATAAATTTTAATGGAGTAAAATTTAAAGCTACATATAGATATGTGTCCAAAGGATGGCACTGACGTTGAAATCACAGTTGCCTTAGAGGAATAGAACCTCCTTTTATTTTTTTGGCCACACTCAGCTTACAGGAATTCAGTTTCCTGACTGGGGATCGAATTCAGGCAGTGAAATTTCAAAATCCTAACCACTAGGTCACCAGAGAACTCCCAGAACCTCCTTTTCTTGTGTCAGCTCCCTCCTGAATGTCAGCTTTGTTTCCTCCTGCTTCAAAAGTGCTTCATATCACAGGTTCTAGCACCAGGACATAGGACCCAGGAGGCAAGGGCTGTGTCTGGCTGCATCAGTAAGTAAAATCCCAGAGAAAAATTCTGACTGCTCCAGCCTGGGTCATGGTCTGTCCCAGTGGTTGGAAGAGAGAGAGAGTCAAATGATTGGCCTGGCCCCGGGAACCCTGGGACAGTTTTGGGAAAGGAGCAATTTCCCCCAAGAAGGGAGTTCTGTCAGCAGGAAAAAGAGACAGAAGGAGGATGCTGGGTAAATAAAGCAGAGGTGGCAAACATCCCGCACAAGTCTTCATACTTTTGTTTTATGCAGGTGCCTGTTCATACGATTATGGGGCCACCTAAGCTCCTGAAATATTGAAGCCATACTTGAGAATCATTACTACCCAGAGTTTAAGGACCACTGAGCTCACTGCCCTGCCCTGGCAAGTGCTGTGGGGACATTCCAGGAGACATTTGGGGGTCTTCAGTGCCATGAACTCTAGCTAGGTTAGAACTGTCGCAAAACCCCAACATTAGTAGATGACTCTGCCTCCTACAGGAGGGAAGAAACCAAGCCATTCATAGCCTCCTGCACCATAGTGGGAATCAAAGGTTTAGGTTCTTAGGAGCCAGAAAAAGCCTTTTGTGGACCCTTTATTGGAGTTGCTGTAAAATGCACTTGGGCACATGTTTCTCATCCCCTGTGGTTGCTCTGGGATGCCCAGGGTTCCCCTATAGAAAGGAGCATCCTAATGACCCAAAGTCTCTAAGGCATGGGCTATAGGGGACTTCTGGGAGTTCTGATTGGCTCAAAAATCTGGTCCCACACCTTTGAAAAGGAATCAGAATTCTGGGTGGTCTTTTTTGCAGAAAGCGGTTTACCATTACACTTAGAGGATTCCCTGAAACCATAAAACTACCCTTGGCCCTTTCTGGGATTCCCTGATGGCTCACTGGATAAAGAATCCATCTGCCAGTGCAAGAGATGCAGGTTCAGTGCCTGAGTTGGAAAGATCCGCTGGAGAAGGAAATAGCAACCCACTCCAGTCTTCTTGCCTGGGAAATCCCATGGACAGGAGAGCCTGGCGGTAAAGTCCAAAGAGTCGCAAAGAGTCGGACTCGACTTAGCAACTAAACACTCTCTCTGGCCCTTTCCGTGTCCAGAGTCTCCACCAGTCTTTCTAAATCCTGCTGGTGTGACCGCAGAAAAGCCATACCAAAGTGAAGAGCTGGGCCTGGCTACTCCTGTATCAACAGCACTAGATGCTAGCCAGGCTGTAAAACTGAAGGGTAGCCAAGAGATCTGAGTTGATAGGGGAAGACCTTCACTAAGAATAAAAGGTGAGCTGCAGTTTTGCAAGATGAAAAAAGTTCTGGAGGTGCCACTGGCACAACAATATCAGTGTATTTACTGCCACTGCACCGTGCAGTTACAAGTGATTAAAATGAAAAAAAAAAAATGTTATATTTATTTTACCCCAGTTTTTTAAGAACAGAGAAAAAAGAAAGCTGGAACCTAAAAATACCCAGGTAACTGTAAAGCTTGCTGAGTAATATACAAAACTACTCATGTATTTAGTAATACATAAGACTACTCATGTGTTTGGTAATATACAAGACTATTCACGTGTTTAGTGCAGCCCAGCAAAGCATGCGCCCCCACTTTAGGGGGAAGGTGAAATAAAAAAATGAAAGATTGCCTTTTGAAGGATTTGATATTTGCTATTAAAAAAAAAAAACCTGTAAAATTGTTATCATGGGAGGAAGAAGTGAGAATTTTGTTTGACTTCTTTTCTTTTTTAATTTACTGTTCAGGTTTTAATTCTTTTTGTTGTTGAAAAGTTTGAATTCATACTTGTGAAGGTGACAATAGTCTTTTCAGGACTTTGGATTCTTGAAGATTTAATCAGGCCACGCTGTTCACGAGGATAAGGTGCTCTGATTTGTCATTCCCCAGATGTCTGTTGGGCACCTATTGCTATGAGGGGGTGCCAGCCCCAAGCACACAGAGCCTGGTGAGTTGGCACTTGATCCCCAGGCTGGCCTTGGGGCTCAACTAGACTCTCTCAGTTCAGTTCAGTCGCTCAGTCATGTCCGACTCTTTGCAACCCCATGAATCGCAGCACTCCAGGCCTCCCTGTCCATCACCAACTCCCCGAGTTCACCCAAACTCATGTCCATTGAGTCGGTAATGCCATTCAACCATCTCATCCTCTGTTGTCCCCTTCTCCTCCTGTCCTCAATCTTTCCCAGCATCAAGGTCTTTTCAAATGAGTTAGCTCTTCACATCAGGTGGCCAAAGTATTGGAGTTCCAGCTTCAACATCAGCCCTTCCAATGAACACCCAGGACTGATCTCCTTTAGGATGGACTGGTTGGATCTCCTTGCAGTCCAAGGGACTCTCAAGAATCTTCTCTAACATCACAGTTCAAAAATATCAATTCTTCAGTGCTCAGCTTTCTTTATAGTCCAGCTCTCACATCCATATGTGACTACTGGAAAAACCATAGCCTTGACTAGATGGACCTTTGTTGACAAAGTAATGTCTCTGCTTTTTAATATGCTGTCTATGTTGGTCATAACTTTCCTTCCAAGGAATAAGCATCTTTTAATTTCATGGCTGTAATCACCATCTGCAATGATTTTGGAGCCCAAAAATTTGCTCTCAGGGGGATATTTTCAGGGACTGTGACTGTTTGCAAGGCCACCTGAGGTTGAGGTCCATTTTATCATTGCAACCACAGGTCATGTGCGGGTGGGAGGACTCAGCAGCTGCCAGGCAGGGGCCAGGTCAGGGCCAGCAACTTCTGTCCCTGCTGAACACCTGGCCAGGGAGGTGCCCCTGAAAAGGGATTTCAGAGAGTAGTCAGCCACTTCCATCTGCATTTCTGGAAATGCATGTGGTGGAGCAGGAAATGACCCAAGAAGGAAATAGCTGCTAATCCTGGTGGAAACGCCTCAAACGGATGCTTGTGTCTACTGTTCACAAGGCAATTCTCTGATGAAAAGAAATGTGTGGGGGTGGAGAGGAAGGCAGGAAAGAAGCTTCACAGATACTACAGCAAAGGTTTCCATGGCATCGGACTCTGATGCCTGTCACTCTAGGGGCTATTGCTTGGTGAGGGTGGCCTGGCCAGGTGCCCAAGGCAGACACTAGCCCGTGGGGATCCTGTCAGCAGTACCATGAAGGGACCGAGACAAGCTCCTGTTGAATAATGTGTCTTGTCCCACTGAAATCACAGAATTTTATTAATGAAAAGAAATCCTACAGATGGTGATTTAACCACACTCTTTGGAGGGAAAGTGTTTTAAGAGATTTAGACCAAATAGTGTGGTTCAGTTAGTCACAATTTAGACTAAGTGTCAGGCCCTCTGACCACAACTGGGGCCCTTTATACTCCTCTGCTAAGTATTTATATTGTAATGTAGTATGTGTGTCATGAGTGCATGTGTATGTGTATATATTGTGTGTGTATGCATAAGTGTGCACAAGTGTATGTGTGTAAGTATGTGTATGCGTGTGCAGCATGTTCATGTGTCCATGCCTACATGTACCTGTGTGTACATGTGTCTAAGTGTACATGTGCTGTGCTGTGCTAGGTATCTGACTCTTTGTGACCCCATGGACTGTTGCCCACCAGGCTCCTCTGTCCATGGGGATTCTCCAGACAAGAATACTGGAGTGGGTTGCATGCCCTCCTCCAGGGGATCTTCCCAACCCAGGGATGGAACCCAGATTTTCCGAACCCAGGTCTCCCACATTGCAGGCAAATTCTTTACTGTCTGAGCCAACAGGGAAGCCCAAGAATACTGGAGTGGATAGCCTATCCCTTCTCCAGCCAATCTTCATGACCCAGGAATTGAACTGGAGTCTCCTGCATTGCAGGCAGATTCTTCAGCAGCTGAGCTACCAGGGAAAGCCAAGTGTATGTGTATATACATGTATACGTTTGTGTATGAGTATATGTATGTGTGTATATGTGTGTGTGTGTTGTGTATTGTGTATAAGTGTGTGTATATGTTTCACGAGCAGCTATTCTGGGCAAGAGCCTCCATTCTTGCTAATTCAGCCTTGACGGTCTATTTCCCACAGCCGGGGTGACTAACAGCATCACGAGAAATTTCTTGCCCCATCCTGTGCCAACCTCCCACACCAGTGTGATCCTCTGGGATTCTGTACAGCCCTCAGATTACATCACAGCCAGTGTTGATGACAAAGTTCCTGTCTTCCCAGAAGGGAGAGGCAGTCACCCTAGAGGGAGGCCAGGGCTCTTTCCTCTAAATCACGGGATTCTGTGACCAGTTCTCACCTGGGAAGGAGAAGCTCCTGTGCTGAAGGCAGCAAACCGTGCTATGCCGGCCCTCCCTGGGGCTCAACTGTGTCCTTCAGCTTTCGAGGCAATTCCACGCAATGGAAGTTGTTTTTTCCTTTCACTCTTTTTCTAGACATATTTTAATGGACATTAAGATGTACAATTTTATATGCTGCTCTTTTAAAAAATTGAAGTATAGTTGACATATTCTATCATTTAGTTTCTGGTGTACTTGCTTTTTCTTTGATGTAACATGACAGCTGTTTCAATGTTACTAGAAGCTCTTCAAAAACATTAGTTTTAATGGCTGCATAATACTAAAATAGCATTGCCATATCCCATTTGGCCTCGCTGTTCCTTACCATGAAATACTCAGATCTTTTTCCCCCATTAGAAGTAAAACTGGGACAAACATCTTTATGCATTTTCCCCCCTGCATTTTGGATTAGACATGAAACATTTGGGGTAGGGGTGGAGCTTTGTCACATGACAATTAAAAATCCAAGGTCAGAAACATTTATTGCTGAGCAAAAAAAACTGCATGCGTGTTGCACTCTGTCTGGATTCCTATTTTCCCAGTAAAGTGTTTTTTTACCTATTAACTGTTAACACCCTTTATGATGGTCTCTTACTACATTTTTTGCTGCTTATAACCACTTTTATAATATTATTCTTTTAGCAAGAATGGAAAGAAAATTCAGTCTTTCCACTGAGAGATGAAATATTTCCTGCCATATCAGTAAACAAGGCTGTCACCATCATCAGTGATTACAGCCCTCCAGTGTGAGCTGGTGAGCCTAAGGGCACTGGGGAAAGAGAAGAATACCTGCCATCAGCCTCCATCAGACTACAGCTACTCCCTACCTACGGTGAGCCCAAAGGTGCTCAGGATGTGAAAACACAGGATAGCTGAGATAGCTGAGATGGCCTCAGATAGCTGAGATGCATTTATGAAAGGAAAGACTTCCGTGAGCCCAGACTCTTGCAACTTCTATACAGAGAAAAGTGTTAAATTCCTGAACTTGGGATGCTAGTTGCTGCTGCTGCTACTGCTAAGTCACTTCAGTCATGCCCGACTCTGTGCGATCCCATAGACAGCAGCCCACCAGGCTCCCCCGTCCCTGGGATTCTCCAGGCAAGAACACTGGAGTGGGTTGCCATTTCCTTTTCCAGTGCAGGAAAGTGAAAAGTGAAAGTGAAGTCGCTCAGTCGTGTCCGACTCTTAGCGACCCCATGGACTGCAGCCCACCAGGCTCCTCCATCCATGGGATTTTCCAGGCAAGGGTACTGGAGTGGGGTGCCATTGCTTGGTTTTCTTTAATTCACAAAAGTACTTTTGACCTTCAGACTACCTGCCCTTTGTTCCAAAACTTCTGTATAACCTGACTCCTCGCCTCGCCTCCTAGGAGCAGTTCTCCCAGGGTTCTTGAGATCCTACCTCCAGACTTAAACACTAAAAGTGAAGTGAATGAAGTGAAAGTCACTCAGTTGTGTCCAACTCTTTGCGACCCCATGGATTATACAGTCCATGGAATTCTTCAGGCCAGAACACTGGAGTGGGTAGCCTTTCCCTTCTCCAGGGGATCTTTCAGACACAGGATTTGAACCAGGGTCTCCTGCATTGCAGGCAGATTCTTTACCAACTGAAAAATTCCCTCTAAATAAAAGATAACTCTCAGCTTTTAGGTTTTGTGTCTTTTTTCAGTCAACATCACCATCATGAGACATGAAAATGGTTAGTTAATAATTACAGTTACTGATTGTTTAGAAAACTTTCAGCTTCAAAATTCATTATTAGTAATGCTATATAAATTTTGAGAATTGTTTTCAAATCCAAGCAAATTCTATCAAGCATATATATGAGCTGTAGGATTTCTGACATGCTGAGTTTTCTTATCTTGTAACTTATTTTATACGTTCATTTAACTGTACACACTCACTAGCCAGTTGTCACAATGGATGTCCTTCTCCATCTGATTGAGTGTGCTGAGTTTCTGTGCAGACTTCCCTCACTGGGAAGGCAGCCTTCCTGGTACTCTGGTCTCTTCTATCTATGTGGCTTCCCAGCCATCCTGCCCAAGAGTCCCAGTTCTCCAGTAGATACACATTGCTGACCCTGGGAGCCAGCTGTACCATTGGGTCCCTATCCAGCATATTGGGAAACTACAGGATGAACACCTCAGTCAAAACAAGCTGTAGGTAGTGAAGATCCCCACTAAAGACTTATTTACGCAGAGAGCACTCCACCCCAGTGCAAAAATGTGAAGCCGGTTGTTTTGTAGAAGGTTCTAATCCGTGGATTTAGCTGACTGCTTCCTTCTCATGACGTTTGACTTATCTCTCCATGAACTGGACAAAGGAAGACTAAAGTTTAGATTTGACTCTCATCCATCATTTAGCAAGAATGCGCATCCTGAAAATGAAAAATAAAAGTGAATTCTACTTCTCTCTGGTCCCAAAAGCTATAGCCTGAAGCTTTTTCCCAATAAGCAGCTTTTCTTTTTACTGACTCCTGATCTCTGAGCCATACTACTGTGTCAGTGATTCCGTGCTTTGGGAAATGCATGGACTAGTAAAATGTCATAAAGGATATGGGCTCCTGACACTTTGTTTCGCAAAGTAAGACCACTTAGGTACAGTGACTACCAAATATTGTCACCAGTCCTTGACAAAAAAAAAAAAAAAAAAATTAACGTTATAATGCCTCCCCCCCTCCAAAAACTAGGTAAGTTAGAGTCTTAGAATAAGGGACATTTCTTTCCATTGAATTTCCATTGAATCTAAGCATAGGGGAAAAAAACCAACCCAGTGGTCCTTATTTTCTCCATATCATGAGACTAGTGCCTAGTTGGTCATGGGCAGCATGGCTTTAAAATTCATTGTTTTGTTGGTCCAGAAGGCTTTGCTCTTTGCTATATAGAGAAGTACATATAGAGCCCCACAGACTCCTTCCCATGAAGTATTTTATAGCCATTTGATTTTATCCCCTGAAAACTGTAAAACTCACCTACTGTTCTCTAGGCAAGGCCAGGTTTTAGGAGGCACAGAAATTCTGGCTGCTCTGGAAAGAAGGTCACAGGATCTCAGCATTAGGGGAAACCTGGAAGTCAGGAAGTTTGGCTAGGGCATGAGGCCGCCAGGAATAGCAAAGGTCAGTCGGTTTCTGCTCTAACAAGCCCCTGGGCTGAGGAACTGCAAAAGTGGGTGTTAATTCCTAAGTGTGCTAACGTTTGTCATTTTTGTCCTCTTTTGCCCATGTATACAAATCTTGATTCATCAACCAAAATAGCCACTTACACATATATTTTTTTAAAGTTATCACACTGCTTGCTGACCTTCTATGTATCACGGGAGACAAGAGGACTTGAGTCAGGCTACCCTAGGTGCTGACCTCGCTTCTCCAAATCTTTGGGATTTGGAAGGACATTTTGTCTCTCTCTATAATAAAAACCTCTAGATTTCTACTGAACGTCATGAGCTTAAAATCCTATTTTGGAAGTTAAAGCCTGAACATTTGACTCTTCCCTTTCATTTCTCCTTTAAAAAAAAAAAAAAAATATATATATATATATATTTTTTTTTTTATTGAAGGATAGTTACTTTACAGAATTTTGTTGTTTTCTGTCAAAACATGATACATGATACATCACCATGAATCAGCCATAGGTATACATATATACCCTCACTTTTGAACCTCCCTCCCATTTCCTTCCCCATCCCACCCCTCTAGGTTGATACAAAGCCCCTGTTTGAGTTTCCTGAGTCATACAGCAAATTTCCATTGGCTATCTATTTTACATATGGTAATGTAAGTTTCCATGTTACTCTTTCCATACATCTCACCCTCTCCTCCTCTCTCCCCATGTCCATAAGTCTATTCTCAATGTCTGTTTCTCCATTGCTGCCCTGTAAATAAATTATTCAGTACAATTTTTCTAGATTCTGTGTATGTATGTTAGAATACGGTATTTATCTTTCTCTTTCTGACACACTTCACTCTGTATAATAGGTTCTAGGTTCATCCACCTCATCAGAATTGACTCAAATGCATTCCTTCTTATGGCTGAGTCATATTCCATTGTGTATATGTATCACAAGCTCTTTATCCACTCATCTGTCAATGGATATTTGGTTGCTTCCATGTTCTAGCTATTGTAAATAGTGCTGCAATGAACAATTTGTTACATGTGCCTTTTTCAATTTTGGTTTCCTCAGGACATATGCGTAGGAGTGGGATTTCTGGGTCATATGGTGGTTTTATTCCTAGTTTTTTAAGGAATCTCTATACCATCTTCCATAATGGCTGTATCAATTTACATTCCCACCAACAATGTAAGAGTGTTTGCTTTTCTCCACACCCTCTCCAGCATTTATTGCTTGTAGAATTTTTGATGATGGCCATTCTGACTGGTGTAAGGTGATATCTCATTGTGGTTTTGATTTGCATTTCTCTAATAATGAGCAATGTTGAGCATCTTTTCATGCATTTGTTAGCCATCTGTGTGTCTTCTTTGGAGAAATGTCTGTTTAGGTCTTTTTCCCACTTTTTGATTGGGTTGTTTGTTTTCCTGGCATTGAGTTGACTGAGCTGCTTGTATATTTTGGAAATTAACCTTTTATCAGTTGTTTCATTTGCTATTATATTTTCCCATTCTGAAGATTGTCTTTTCGCCTTGCTTATAGTTTCCTTTGCTGTGTAAAAGCTTTTAAGTTTAATCAGATCCCACTTGTTTACTTTTGTTTTTATTTCTGTTACTCTAGGGGGTGAGTCATAGAGGATCTTGCTTTGATTTATATCATCCAGTGTTCTGCCTGTTTTCCTCTAAGAATTTTAAAGTTTCTGGTCTTACATTTAGGTCTTTAATCCATTTTGAATTTATCTTTGTGTATGGTGTTAGGAAGAATTCTAATTTCATTCTGTAATGTAGCTTTCCAGTTTTTCCAGCACCATTTATTGAAGAGGCTGTCTTTGCCCCATTGTATATTCTTGCCTCCTTTGTTAAAAATAAGGTACCCATAGGTGCATGGGCTTATTTCTGGGCTTTATATCTTGTTCCATTGGTCTATATATCTGTTTTTGTGTCTTGATGACTGTAGCTTTGTAGTATAATCTGAAGTCAGGAAGATTGATTCCTCCAGCTCCTTTCTTCTTTCTCAAGACTGCTTTGGGAGGAACAAGATGGCGGAGGAATAGTTGAACATGGAATACATCTCTCTCCACAGATACATCAGGAATACACCTTCAGACACAGAAGTGCATGCAAAACACCAGATGAGAGCAGGCAGGAGTACCTGAACAGCAGAAAAGAATATATAGACCCATGCAAAACTCAATAGGATGAAGGAACTAGTTATTCCTAGATATTTAATTCTTTTTGTTCCAATGGTGAATAGGATAGATTCCTTAATTTCTCTTTCTAATTTTTTATTGTTAGTATATAGAAATGCAAGTGATTTCTGTGTACTGATTTTGTGTCCTGCAACTTTGCTAAATTCACTGATTAGTTCTAGTAATTTTCTGATACTATCTTTAGGGTTTTCTATGTCCAGTATCATGTCATCTGCAAACAGTGAGAGATTTACTTCTTATTTTCCAATCTGGATTCCTTTTATTTCTTTTTCTTCTCTGATTGCTGTAGCTAGGACTTCCAGAACTATGTTGAATAATAGTGGTGAAAGTGGACACCCTGTCTTGTTCCTGATCTTAGAGGGAATGCTTTCAGTTTCTCATCATTGAGAATAATGTTTGCTGTAGGCTTATCATATATGGCCTTTACTATGTTAAGGTAGATTCCTTCTATGCCCATTTTTTGGAGTTGTAATCATAAATGGGTGCTGAAGTTTATCAAAGGCTTTTTCTGCATCTATTGAGATTATTATATGGTTTTTATCTTTCAATTTGTTAATGTGGTATATCATTGATTGATTTGCATACATTGAAGAATTCTTGCGTTCCTGGAATAAACCCAACTTGATCATGGTGTATGAGCTTTTTTATGTGTTGCTGAATTCTGTTTGCTAAAATTTTGTCAAGGATTTTTGCATCTATGTTCATCAGTGATATTGGCCCATAGTTTTCTTTTTTCTGCTGTCTTTGTCTGATTTTGGTGTCAGGCTGATGCTGGCCTCGTGGAATGAGTTTGGAAGTGTTCCTTCCTCTGCAATTTTTTGAAAGAGTTTAGAAGGACAGGCATTAGCTCTTCTCTAAATGTTTGATAGAATTCTCCTGTGAAGCCTTCTGGTCCTGGGCTTTTGTTTTTTGAGAGATTTTTGATCATAGCTTCAATTCCAGTGCTTGTAATTGGGTTGTTCATAATTTCTATTTCTTCTTGGTTCAGTCTTGGAAGATTGAACTTTTCTAAGAATCTGTCCATTTCTCCCAGATTACCCATTTTATTGCCTTATAGTTGTTCATAATAGTCTCTTATGATCCTTTGTATTTCTGCATTGTCTGTTGTAACCTCTCCTTTTTCATTTCTAATTTTGTTGATTTGATTCTTCTCTCTTTTTTTCTTGATGAGTCTGGCTAAAGGCTTGTCAATTTTGTTTATCTTCTCAAAGAATCAGCTTTTAGTTTTATTAATCTTTACTATTGTTCCTTTCATTTCTTTTTCATTTATTTCTGCTTGGATCTTTATGATTTCTTTCCTTCTACTAATTTTGGGATTTTTTTGTTCTTCTTTTTCCAGTTATTTTAGGTGTCTATTTAATGTTTTTCTTGTTTCTTGATATAGGATTGTATTGCTACAAGCTTCCCTCTTAAGACTGCTTTTTCTGCATCCCATAGGTTTTGAGTTGTGTTTTCATTGTCTGTTTTTTTATTTCCCTTTTGATTTCTTCAGTAACCTGTTGGTTATTTAGAAGAGTATTGTTTAATCTCCATGTGTTTGTTGTTTTTACATTTTTTTCCTGTAACTGATATCTAGTCTTATAGCGTTGTGGTCAGAGAAGATGCTCGATACAATTTCAATTTTCTTAAATTTACTGAGGTTTGATTTGTGACCCAAGATGTGGTCTATCCTAGAGAATGTTCCATGTGCACTTGAGAATAAACTGTATTTTTATGCATTTGGATGGAATACTCTGAAGATATCAAAGAGATCTATCTCATCTAATGTATCATTTAAGATGTGTTTCCTTATTAATTTTCTGTTTTGATGATCTTTGCTTTGGTGTGAGTGGGGTGTTAAAGTCTCCTACTATTATTGTGTTATTGTCAATTTCTCCTTTTATGTCTGTTAGTGTTTGTCTTATGTATTGAGGTGCTTCTGTGTTGGGTGCATAGATATTTACAGTTGTTATATCTTTCTCTTAGATTCATCCCTTGATCATTATGTAGTCTATCCTTATCTCTAGTAACCCTCTTTATTTTAAGGTCTATTTTGTCTGATATGGGGATTGATACTCCAGCTTTCTTTTGCTTACCATTTGCATGCAATATATTTTTCCATACTTTCACTTTCAGTCTATATGTGTCTTTAGGTCTGAAGTGGGTTTCTTGTAGACAGTATATATATAGGTCTTGTCTTTGTATCCATTCACCCAGTCTATGTCTTTTGGTTGGAGAATTTAATTCATTTACATTTAAAGTAATTATTGATATATTTGTTCCTATTGCCATTTTCTTAAATGTTTGGGTTTGATTTTGCAGATCTTTTTCTTCTCTTGTATTTCTTGACTATATAAGTCCCTTTAACATTTGTTGTAAAGCTGGTTTGGTGGTACTGAATTGTCTAACTTTTGCTTATCTGAAAAGCTTTTTATTTCTCCATCAATTTTGAATGAGATCCTTGCCAGGTACAGTAATCTTGGTTGTAGATTTTTCCCTTTCAGTATTTATATATATCCTGCAATTCTCTTCTGGCCTTCAGAGTTTCTGCTGAAAGATCAGCTGTTATGCATATGGGGTTTCCCTTGTATATTACTTGTTGCTTCTCTCTTACTGCTTTTAATATTCTTTCTTTGTGTTTAGTCTTTGTTAGTTTGATTACTATGTGTCTTGGTGTGTTTCTCCTTGGGTTTATCCTGTATGGGACTCTTTGTGCCTCTTAAACTTGACTGACTATTTTCTTTTCCATGTTGGGGAAATTTTCAACTATAATCTCTTCAAAATTTTTCTCATACCCTTTCTTTCTCTCTTCTTCTTCTGGGACCCCTATAATTCTAATGTTGGTGCACTTGATATTGTCCCAGAGGTCTCTGAGATTATCCTCAGTTCTTTTCATTCTTTTTACTTTATTCTGCTCTTCAGAAGTTATTTCCACTATTTTATCTTCCAGCTCACTGATTCATTCTTCTGCTTCAGATATTCTGCTGTTGATTTCTTCTAAAGTATTTTTAATTTCAGTAAATGTGTTGTTTGTCTCTGCATGTTTATTATTTAATTCTTCTAGGTCTTTGTTAATTGATTCTTGCATTTTCTCCATTTTGCTTTCAAGGTTTTTGATCATCTTTACTATCATTATTCTGAATTCTTTTTCAGGTCGTTTGCCTATTTCCTCTTCTTTTATTTGGACTTCTGTGTTTCTAGTTTGTCACTTCATTTGTGTAGTACCTTTTCATTATTTTTTTTAACTTATTGTGTTTGAGATCTCCTTTTCCCAGCCTTCAAGGTTGAATTCTTTGTTCCTTTTGGTTTCTGCCCTCCTATGTTGGTCCAGTGATTTGTGTAAGCTTATAGAGTGAGATTTGTGCTGAGTTTTTGTTTATTTGTTTGGTTTTCCTCTGATGGGAAAGGCTGAGTGAGGTGGTAATCCTGTCTGCTGATGATTTGGTTTGTGTTTTTGTTTTGTTTGTTGTTTAGATGAAGCATCCTGCACAGGGTGCTACTGGTGGTTGGGTGATGCCTAATCTTGTATTCCAGTGGCTTCCTTTGTGTGAGTTCTCACTGTTTGATACACCCTAGGGTTACTTCTCTAGTAATCTAGGGTTTTGGAGTCACTGCTCCCACTCCAAAGGGTCAGGGCTTGATCTCTGGTCAGGAAGGAAGATTCCACAAATGGTTTGTCATGGCATTAAGTGAAATTAAAACAAATATCCAAAAACAAGAAACCAAAGATGAACCCCAGACAAATGACAGTTATAAAATCAGGCAAATAATAATTAAAATGATGGAATATACACATATACATATACATCCATGGGCAAAGTCAAAACCATTAAAAAAAATAAATAAAGTACAATAGATTGACCTAGCAAACAAAGGAAATAAAAAATTATATTTACCAGTTAGGACCAAAACTAACTAAAGCACAAACTGGAGAACAAAACTAAAGCAAGGTGCCAAGTGGGGAATAAAGCAATGAAAACAAAACTAACAAATATGTTGAGAGGGAAAGAAAGAAAGAATAGATATGCCAAGTTAAATAGGGGTAGATGAAGAAGATTTATATACATTAAAGATTAACCACAAGGGGAAAAGAGCAGTAGGGAAGGCAAACAAAGGAACAAATGTGGGAAAATCTAATAGGTTGAAAAAAATTAAAAATTAAAATTATATAAAAGAGAAAAAAGAAACAGAAGAAGAAAGAAAAAAGGGAAAAAAAGAGGAAAACTCCACAGACCTGCAAAAGCCCAACATAGAGACAGAGGTTTATAATAACAATAAAAAGTGTGACTGAATATACACATATACATATACACCCAAAAGCAAAATCAAAACAGTCCAACAAAAATAAAGTACAATAGATTGACTTGGCAAAGGGAACCAAAAATTATGTCTACCAGAACAAAACTAACTAAAATACAAACTGTAAAACAAAATTAAAACAAAGTGCCAGTTGGGGGATAAAGCAAGGAAAATAAAACTAACAAATATGTTGAGAGGAAAGAAAAAAAAGAATAGATATGCAAAGTTAAATAGAGGTAGATAAAGAAGATTTATACATATTAAAGATTAACTGCAAGGGGGAAAGAACAGTAGGAAAAGCAAACTAAGAAATAAATGTAAAAAAAATAATAATAGGTTTAAAAACATTTTTTTAAGAGAAAAAAACAAAAATAAAGGAGGAAAACGTACCAGAACTGCAAAAGCCCAATGTAGAGGCAGAAGTTTATAACAATAGTAAAAAAAGTGACTGAGAATAAAAAGAAAAAAAGTTTAATTAGATTTCATAGGGCCAATAAAATTGACAACTACAACAGAGAGCGGGGAAAAGAAAAAAAAAATACAAAAGAATCTACAGAACAAGTCAAAACATAAGAATAATAAAGTTTTTCTTGAGTCACTGCTGTCAGAGTCCTTTCCCTCGCTGGGAGTCACAGTCCACCTCATCTCCCTAAGTGAAAGTGAAGTCCCTCAGTCGTGTCTGACTCTTTGTGACCCCTTAGACTATAGCCTACCAGGCTCCTCCGTCCATGGGATTCTCCAGGCAAGAATACTGGAGTGGGTTGCCATTTCCTTCTCCAGGGGATCTTCCTGACCCAGGGATCAAACCCAGGTCTCCAACACTGCAGGCAGACGCTTTAAGCTCTGAGCCCCAGGGAAGCCTTCACCTCCCTAGGATGCCCTCTAATACTGTGCTGATCTCTGGACCTGCTGCAGGGGCAGCTCAGATTCTAATCTAGTCCTACTCCTCTGTTTTCTTGCTTCCAATGTCCACAGCTATCAGGACTAGTGTGCTGTCTTTTGTGGGAGCTCTCAATGTCCTTTTATATATTCCATAGACACAGAGTCTGCCTAGTGGATCATGTGGATTTAATCTGCAGCTTATATCGCTGGTGGGAAGGTTTTGGGTCTTCTTTCTTAGCCACACTGCCCCTGGGTTTCAATTGTGGTTTTATTTCCACCTCTGCATGTGGGTGGTTCACCAGGGTTTGTTCCTGAGGCTTCCCTGGAGGACTTGGGTTTGCCCCAGTGAAGGCCAGGCGTGGAGGTGGCACAGCTACTTGGGTCACAGGGATTCTGGCAGCACCAGGTATTCAGGGGAGTTGGTGGCTAGGGCAGCAGGAAATACAATGCTCTAGAAGGGTATAGCAACCAGTATTGGACAATACACTCCAGTATTCTTGCCTGGAGAACCCCCCTCCCTGACAGAGAAGCCTGGCAGGCCAGTCTCAGTTCAGTTCAGTTGGACACAAACGAAGCGACCCTGCAAGCATAGGTGCAAGACTTTTTTTGACTGTGGCAGCTCTGCTCCAGTGAGAGTTGAGCATGAAAGTGGTGCAACTGCTTGGCTTGTGGGGACCCTGGTGGTGCCAAGTGTGCAGGAACACAGACAGCCTCCACTGCAGGAGTTGTGGCCCTATCAAAGTCTTTTTTCAAGCCTCTTTTGCTAGCAATCAGAAGGCCTCTTTGGCCAGACTTTCTCCATAGCTTCGCCCGTTCAGGCACTTAGAGGGCTTCCTTACCTTGGGTCCTTTTCTATTGTTCAGTGCATCAGGCACATAGAGGGGCCCCCCTCTGTCTGGGGTCCTACTCTGTAGACTGGCGCATCAGGCATTGGATGGGCCAGCCTCTTTATTGTTCAGCTGCCAATGCTGGCTGGAGAGAGAAGGGAGAGAGGCCACAGTGATGGCTCCACCCCCTATGCATGACTCAGCAGTATCGCCTTGCTTCCATGGCTGCCCGGTTTTTCCCCACAGGCATTTCCCACCACAGTCTCCTCCCTCACATCCCCTCGAGCCATTTCTTCGCAGCCAACATCAGCCCTCGCCCTGGCATTGCTCCACAGTCCCTAACTTCAGCTCCCAGCCGCTGTGCCATCTGGGTTATGGATGGCTGCGGCAAGGACTGTCTGATTCTCATTCCATTTAGGCTGCCTCAGATCAGCTGTTTCACTCCCAGCCTTACATGTTTCCCCCCTGACTCAGACAATTGCCCTGATGTGGGGATCGAATCCCTGCTTCAGTTCCCCCACCTGCCAAGGGCAGGTCCAATCCTACTAACACTCCTGTTTTTCCCCTTAGTTCCTTCATTCTACCGAGTTTTGCATGGTTCTATATATTCTTTTCCTCTGGTCAGGTACTCCTGTCTGTCCTCAGCTGGTGTTCTGCATGCACTTCTGTGTCTGAAGGTGTATTCCTGATGTGTCCATGGAGAGAGAAGTACTCCATGTCCACCTACTCCTCTGCCATCTTGTTCTCTCCTCATTTCTCCTTTAATAATCCTAACACTTTCCAATGAATGGCAACCTCTGGCTGAATCAAGGGAGGGTTGCATATAAGAAAGTCAGTAAGAAATAAGCCTTATCATTTCAAAATACTGTTCTCATCACAGCTGAAATTAAGGGACCAAGAAGAAAGAGGAATGAGAACTTAGTGTTTAATGAGCACAGAGATTCAGTTTAAGATGATGAAAAAGTTCCGGTAATGAATGTTAGTGATGGTTACACAATGAGGTGAATGTACTAAATCAAAACCGGTTCAAATGGTAAATTTTGTTATGTATGTTTTACCACAGTAAAAAAGAAAAGAAGGTTGCTTCCTAGTGAGCAGGTGAGTAAAGGAAGCTCTCTTGCCCCATCTCTCCAGGAGAACAAGAAAGGAGTTGGAAACAATGGTGGTGGGCGCTCTTAGGAGGTCATTGGGGACCCCCTGGGAGACAGGTGGAAGCAACAAGACTCATCTACTGGTGCTATAGTTTGTGTGACAGACCAGCCTTGACTTTCTGCCTGCCCAAATTATCCTCGATTGTGAGTTCTTAGCAAGCAGGTGTGGAGCATTCTGTGTATTTTACACACAGCAGCCTACTACCCATCCAACTTGTGCAAACAGTAATGCACTTTGGGAACTGCTCAAAGGTGCCTGTAAGAGGGGGCTGTGGGGGGACCACATTTCACTGCATTCAACTCAAGCCACGTGCTCACAACTCGTGGTTCTCATGTGTATAGGTAATCGTTGGCACCAAGCCCTGACCATTCTAAAGATAGTATTTGGCACAGCCTGGACTGGATTTGTGCCTAAACTGTTTAGATCCCTCTGAGTTCAGTGAATATTCCACAATACAAATTGTGGGGCACCCACCAAGAACAGCTCGATTTTGCAACAGAAATGTATAGGACTTGGGGTGGAGGAGAGTGGGGCATGGGAAGGAAGTTCACCAGCCAGGAAGCACGAACCCAAGGCAGAACACATGTGCCTGATATACATCAAGTGTCCTAACTCACTAGAGAGACTGGCATGCTCTTCTTTACGTTTGTCAATCTTCACCCTTGTTAGTGTCTGAGTAGGACTATAAGTGAGCTTGTGTTCGCTGGAATCATAAGACTAGCTTTAGAAGAAATTGCAAACTTGAGCTCTCCAAATTTCATGCACCCTCTGCACTTCCTCCCTTTTTCTAGGAACCACTTACCCCCTTTCAGATTCATCCATGACTGTAACCCTGCCATTGGAGCTAGTTATTCTCCCATACTGTTGAGAACTATCATATTCATTTATTGTTAAAATATATCTGATTTGGACCCCCACTCATGCAAAACCTAGCCTCTTTCATTCTTCATGGAGCCACTCTTCTCTGAGGTTGTGCAAAGGGCCTGAGGTCTCATGGGAAGTTTGTTTTGCCACCCTTGGTCATCCCAAGATGCAGGACCTGCTCCCTCCAAGCCAAGTCAGTGCATGGAAATCTTCTACAGTCCACCATCTCTAAGATCAGCCTCAGTAGGATTTCCCTTTAAGTCAGAGGAGAATCACAGTACAGGAAGCCCCTTCAGGAAGTGTTTCAGTGGAGGCAGTGACAGAGGGTTAGGGTCTCTAAGTTACCTAGAATGACCTTGAATAGGGCACTGGGAAGGGTGTGGGTTCTTGGTTGTTGTTCCCCTGCACTGTGAGAAAGGTCCTATTAGTACAATTGTCTCGAATGATTTTTAATAACCATCAACCTTCAATCCAGGGCTGAGACAGCCCTGTGGCGCTGCATGTTGGCTTGTCTGGAGTTACACCGACTGTCAGCTGAGGAAGTCCCCAGACTTCTCTAAGCCTCAGTTTATTCTTCTGTAAAATGGAGACAAGAGTTATTATGGTGAGCAAATGCCATAACTCAAAGCAGCGTGTGCATGACTGAGCTATACATTCCGAGTTGTCTACTGATGTCAAGAGGTCAGTGGGATTTTGTGTACTTTTCCCCCCACTTTGCTTATCTGTATTTTCTAAGTTTTTCATAATGATTATTTGTATTTTAACCCCTCAAAAAAAGAAGGAAAAGAAGAAAAGGAAGAAACTGCTGGGAGGACAATGGCCAATGTCCCTCCAAAAATCCTTGTAAATAGTCACTACCAGGTTCCTCAGTGAAAGCACTCTTGGGAGGAAAGCAAGCTGTGCCAGGCTTACTGTCCCTCCCCCAGGACACGCTCTAGGGAAATCATGACATTACTGCTCCTAAGCCAGATAACTGGTTTGGTTCATTGATCCACTTGGTAATGAAACATTCACATACTTTATATTTTTACAACAAACCAATGCTTTTTTATTAGATTATGAGTAGGTCAGGGCCTAGAGGCCAAAACTTTAATGCAGTGATTTTCTCATGTCACCTCATAGGCCCAGTTTACCAGGATAATTTGGATCAGCCCACTAGAAGTCAAAAAAGTCATTTTGGACTTATTATCTTTCTGAGATTGTGCAAAAGAGGGGGAAGAATAGCAGCTTCCTCCATGGAGCACAAGTCAGCCAGGTTCACCGAGGCAAGGGCTGGATTCAACACTGCATTTTGCCAGAGATATGCCCACAATTAGCCTATGTCAGTGCTTCCTGCATATATGGGGCTCAACGATCAAAGAAAAGCTGGGGAGAAGGCAGTGATGATGGAAGCTGCTTTGATTGAGAAACTCCAGGGGCACAGTAGTTCTTTAGTTCTAAATTGAACCACAAGAACCAAGCACACCTGAATCAACGTGAGGAGATGGCGCCAGGAGAGTATTTGTGGCTCCAGGTGAATGTTTGTGTATCCCTAATCTTCTGCTCATCTCTGCTCTGTCCTAAGGCCTCAGGTATGTGACGGGCCTCAAGGGCTTGTCACATGTCCAATTATTTTTCTGTATTATCTGGGAACTCTAAAATCTTCAGTGATATATCTTGAGGCATGACCCCAACAAGGGCATTTTTATGGTATAAGGGCACCCTTAAATTCCAACACATCATGAAGAATAGCAGTAGCTATATGCTAAAACTGTGGAAAATTCTGAAACAGATGGGAATACCAGACCACCTGACCTGCCTCTTGAGAAACCTATATGCAGGTCAGGAAGCAACAGTTAGAACTGGACATGGAACAACAGACTGGTTCCAAATAGGAAAAGGAGTATGTCAAGGCTGTATATTGTCACCCTGTTTATTTAACTTATATGCAGAGTACATCATGAGAAACGCTGGGCTGGAAGAAGCACAAGCTGGATTCAAGATTGCCAGGAGAAATATCAATAACCTCAGATATGCAGATGATACCACCCTTATGGCAGAAAGTGAAGAGGAACTAAAAAGCCTCTTGATGAGAGTGAAAGAGGAGAGTGAAAAAGTTGGCTCAAAGCTCAACATTCAGAAAACGAAGATCATGGCATCTGGTCCCATCACTTCATGGGAAATAGATGGGGAAACAGTGGAACCAGTGTCAGACTTTATTTTTTGGGGCTCCAAAATCACTGCAGATGGTGACTGCAGCCATGAAATTAAAAGACGCTTACTCCTTGGAAGAAAAGTTATGACCAACCTAGATAGCATATTCAAAAGCAGAGACATTACTTTGTCAACAAAGGTCCATCTAGTCAAGGCTATGGTTTTTCCAGTGGTCATGTATGGATGTGAAAGTTGGACTGTGAAGAAAGCTGAGCACTGAAGAATTGGTGCTTTTGAACTGTGGTGTTGGAGAAGACTCTTGAGAGTCCCTTGGACTGCAAGGAGATCCAACCAGTCCATTCTAAAGGAGATCAATCTTGGGATTTCTTTGGAAGGAATGATGCTAAAGCTGAAACTCTAATACTTTGGCCACCTCATGCAAAGAGTTAACTCATTGGAAAAGACTCTGATGCTGGGAGGGATTGGGGGCAGGAGGAGAAGGGGACGACAGAGATGGCTGGACGGCATCACCGACTTGATGGACGTGAGTTTGAGTGAACTCCAGGAGATGGTGATGGACAAGGAGGCCTGGCATGCTGTGATTCATGGGGTCGCAAAGAGTCGGACATGACTGAGCAACTGAACTGAACTGATGGGACTGGATGCCATGATCTTAGTTTTCTGAATGTTGAGTTTTAAGCCAACGTTTTCACTCTGCTCTTTCACTTTCATCAAGAGGCTCTTTAGTTCTTCTTTGCTTTCTGCCATGAGGGTGGTGTCACCTGCATATCTGATGTTATTGCTATTTCTCCTAGCAATCCTGATTTCAGCTTGTGCTTCATCCAGCCCGGCATTTCACGTGATGTACTCTGCATATAAGTTAAATAAGCAGGGTGACAATATACAGCCTTGACATACTCCTTTTCCTATTTGGAACCAGTCTGTTGTTCCATGTCCAGTTCTAACTATTGCTTCTTGACCTGCATACAGATTTCTCAGGAGGCAGGTAAGGTGGTCTGATATTCCCATCTCTTGAAGAATTTTCCACAATTTGTTGTGATCCACACAATCAAAGGCTTTGGCGTAGTCAATAAAACAAAAGTAGATGTTTCTCTGGAACTCTCTTGCTTTTTTGACAATCCAATAGATGTTGGCAATTTGATCTCTAATTCCTCTGCCTTTTCTAAATCCAGCTTGACCATCTGGAATTTCACAGTTCAAGGACTGCTGAAGCCTTGCTTGAAGAATTTTGAGCATTACTTTGCTAGTGTGTGAGATGAGTGCAATTTTGTGGTAGCTTGAATACTCTTTGGCATTACCTTTCTTTGGGATTGAAATGTAAACTGACCTTTTCCAGTCCTATGGCCACTGCTGAGTTTTCCAAATTCGTTGGTATGTAGAGTGCAGCACTTTCACAGCATCATCTTTTAGGATTTGAAATAGCTCAAATAGTAGGAAGTAGTAGGAAGGCAAGAAACACCTTGAGTAGCAAGCAAATTTGGCCTTGGAGTACAAAATGAAGCAGGTCAAAGGCTAACAGAGTTTTGCCAAGAGAATGCACTGGTCAGAGCAAACACCCTCTTCCAACAACACAAGAGAAGACTCTACAGATGGACATCACCAGATGGTCAATACCAAAATCAGATTGACTATATTCTTTGCAGTCAAAGATGGAGAAGCTCTATACAGTCAGCAAAAACAAGACTGGGAGCTGACTATGCCTCAAATCATGAACTCCTTATTGCAAAATTCAGACTTAAATTGAAGAAAGTAGGGAAAACCACTAGACCATTAAGTTATAACCTAAATCAAATCCCTTTTGAGTTTACAGTGCAAGTGACAAATAGATTCAAGGGATTAGATCTGATAGACAGAGTGCCTCAAGAACTTGGGACCATTTTGTGACAATGTACAGGAGGCAGTGATTAAGACCATCCCCAAGGAAAAGAAATGCAAAAAGGCAAAATGGTTTTCTGATGAGGCCTTACAAATAGCTGAGGAAAGAAGAGAAGCTAAAGGCAAAGGAGAAAAGGAAAGATATACCCATTTGAATGCAAAGTTCCAAAGAATAGCACAGAGAGATAAGAAAGCCTTCCTCAGTGATCAATGCAAGGAAATAGAGGGAAACAGTAGAATGGGAAAGACTAGAGATCTCTTCAAGAAAATTAGAGATACCAAGGGAACATTTCGTGCAAAGATGGGCACAATAAAGGACAGAAATAGTATGGACCTAAGAGAAGCAAAAGATATTAAAAAGAGGTGGCAAGAATACAAGGAAGAACTATACAAAAAAGATCTTCAAGACCCAGATAATCATGATGGTGTGGTCACTCACCTAGAGCCAGATATCCTGGAGTGCAAAGTCAAGTGGGTCTTAGGAAGCATCACTACAAACAAAGCTAGTGGAGGTGATGGAATTCCAGCTGAGGTATTTCAAATCCTAAAAGATGTAGCTATGTTAGTAAACTATGTATTTACCTTAGACTCTGTCGGAGAAGGCAATGGCACCCCACTCCAGTACTCTTGCTTGGAAAATCCCATGGATGGAGGAGCCTGTTAGGCTGCAATCCATGGGGTCGCTAAGAGTCGGACACGACTGAGCCACTTCACTTCACTTTCACTGTCTTTCTTCTAGTCGTTTCCGCCTAAGACTCAGACGGGATAATGGCTCAACAAACCAGTATGATTTTTACATACATACATACTTACAATTGTTCTCCTAATTTATGTTAATGAGACTATGTATTTGCATGGAAATCTGCCTTTCTCAAGATTCATGTCAATCATTTTATATCCCAGGATGACTCACTTTGTGCCAATGTTATCTCAAAATGCATGTTGTGGGTGAGGGGCCTGGTGTCACTCTTTGAGTTTTGAGACATTTCCTTTCTGTAATTAGCAGCCTGCTAGTAGGTATATAACTTCCTGTTAAAGACTAGTAGGAGGGCACTCTTACTGTCCCCTTCTGATGTCTATGTCAGAAGCTTTCTCTGTCTCTTTTATACTTTAATAAAACTTTATCACACAAAAGCTCTGAGTGATCAAGCCTCGTCACTGGCCCTGGATTGAATTCCTCTCCTCCAGAGGCCAAGAATCCTGGTGTCTTTCACAGCTCAGCAACAACCTTTCAAGTCCACACTGCTAATTTTAAGTGAAGCTCAGAAGAAAGTGCTCTCCCACCTGGGTCATATCTAGTGGTGCTTGATGTGGCAGCAGCAAGTCAGGATGCTGTTTGAAGGCTTTGCCAGGCTCCTAGAGGTGAATCACAGCACAGACCCTAAGGATTTAGGAGTAAAGCCCTACTCTCCTTTTAAGAAACAGATCCTGCCTGCTGCTGAGCCTTAGTAGAGACTGAAGGTCTAACCATGGGTCATCACTGAGACCTGGGCTGCCCATTGTGTACAGATGTTATCTGACACACTAAACCATAAAATTGGAAATGCACAGCAATCCTCCATCATCAAATGTAAATGGTATGTACATGATCTGCCCTTAAGGCACAAGTCAGTTATATCAGGAAATGGCCCCAAAACTCCTACCTTCTCTCCCCTGGTCTGTGCCTGTGGCCTCATGGGGAGTTCTCTACAACCAATCAACAGAGAAAGAGAAGACTTGGTCCTGGTTTACTGATGAGTCTGTACACTGTGTAAGCACTGTTTGAAAGAGGTCAGTTGCAGCACTAATGCCCCTTTCTGGAACATGCCTAAAGTAGAGTGGTAAAGGGGAATTCTGCGGGGACAGACCTTAGTCTCTAGTTTGTTCACTTTTCTTGGAAGGAGAAATGGCTAGACAGGTAATTACAGTTTGATTCATGAGCTGTGGCCCAAGGCCAACCTGCCTGCATGCCCAATATGCCAGCAGCAGACACCAGCACTAAGTCCCTGATATGACACCATTCTCCAGGGTGATCAGCCGGCTACCTGGTAGTACTCAGATGGTACTTCCAACCCAAAGGGGCAGAATTTTCTTCCAACTAGAATAGACACTTACTATGGATTAGATTTGCCTTTCCTGCATGCAATGTTTCTGCCAAAACTACCATCCATGGAGCTACAGAATTCCTGTCCACCATTGTAGTATTCCACACAACATTGCCTCTTTTCAAGGACCTCAACCATCAGCCAATGAAGTGCATCATTGGGCCCATCCTCATAGAACTCACTGGTCTTACCATGTTTCCTACCATGAACAGTGGAATGGACTTTTGAAGACTCAGTTTCAGCACCAGCTAGGTAACAATCCATATATAGTCAGAATCAGCATCCAGTATATAATGCTGTTTCTCCGACAGCCAAGATTCAAGGGTCCAAGAATCAAGGGATGGAAATGGGAGCAGAACCACTCAATTTTATCCTTCATGACCCACTAGTAAAACTTGCTTCCTTTTACCACAACGTTGTGTTTTGCCAGCCTAATAGTCTTTGTTCCAGAGGAGGAATTCTTCCAGCAGGAAATACCATGATTCCAGTGAACTGGAAGTTAAGAATGCTGCCAGTCTCTTTGGGCTACTCACACCTGAGCTAACAGACAAAGAAGGGAATTACGGTGCTGGCTGGAGTGACTGATCCTCACTTCCAAGGAGAAACTGGACTGCTACTCCACAGTGGAGGTAAGGAAGAGCATGTCTGCAGTACCAATGATATCTTAGGGTGTCCTGTGGTTAAGGTCAATAGAGAATTAGCAACCCAATCCAGGCAGGACTAGTAAGAGCCTAGATCTTTCAGGAATGAAGATTTGGGTCAGCACACAAGACAAAAAAAAAAACCCTACTGATGTCTTGCTGAAGACAAAGGGAATATGAATGGATAATAGAAGAAAGTAGTTACAAATACCAGCCATGGGTGACCATGTGAGCAGTTATGGAAATGAACATTGTAATTACTGTGAGCATTTTGTCCCTATTGTTATGTGTATGTGTGTGTACCTAAAACATCTTTAGTTTTTTCCATCTCTTTTCTCTTGTGTAACATAAGACAATTGACTTTATATCTTAGTTTTTAAGTTACAGGATATCAAGGAGAAGAGTAGCACTCAAGAACCTTATCTCTTCTTCTGGGGAAGGGATTTAGTGCATTTTTGGTTGTATCAGGATAGTTGCATCATATTAGACAGAATTATGATCTTGTTATTGTCTATATTTGGAGATGAAGTATGGTTTGAGGAGATACATGTGGATGCCCAAGTTAACAAGGGGTGGACATGTGATGGCTAGTTATATGTGTCAACTTGACCATGCCACAGAGTACCAAGACATTTAGTCAAACTCAGGTATATCTGTGGTGAAGGTGCTTTGGGATGAAATGAACATGTGAATTGGTACATGGAGTAATGTATATTAGCCTCCCTAATATGGGCAGCATACATCCAATCAGTTGAAGGCCTGAAGAGAATAAAAAGGCGAACCTAACTGCTCAAGAATAGGAACTTTACCTGCCTGAACACCTTCCATCAGGCACATTGGCCTTTTCCTGTCTTTGGTTTCCAACAGAAACACTGGATCCTCTTGAGCCTGGAAACTGCAGGCTTTTGCACCCGGTCCTATTTTTCTGGCCTTCTGAGTTGGACTGAACTTTCCTGGGTTACTGACTGCAGATCTTGGGACTTCTGTGCTATGCTATGCTTAATTTCTCAGTCATTCCAACTCTTTGGGACCCCATGGACTGTAGCCTGCTAGGCTCCTCTGTCCATGGGGATTCTCCAGGCAAGAATACTGGAGTGGGTGTCCATGCCCTCCTCCAGAGAATCTTCCCAACCCAGGGATCGAACCCAGGTCTCCCACATTGCAGGCAGATTCTTTGCTATCTGAGCCACAAGGGAAGTCCAAGAATAATGGAGCAGGTAGCCTATCCCTTCTCCAGGGGATCTTTCTGGTCCAGGAATCAAACCAGGGTCTCCTGCATTGCAGACAGATTCTTTACCAGCTGAGCTACCAGGGAAGAACTTTGGGACATCTAAGCCTCCATAATCACATGAGGCAACTCCTTATAAATCTTTTTCTATATATATACACCCTGTTGCTTCTGTTTCTCTGGAAAACTCTAATAAAGGCTTCCTGAAATTTATCCATGAACCCAAGAGCTCTGTGGAATTCACATATAGAAGCCCTACCCTAGAGGGGTTTTTGTGCTCCACACATGAGGCACAGAATATTCAGAATAAGTCAGGACCCAATAACATTTGCTGTCATCTTATTCAACTACATAGCACTAATAAACTTTTCTCTCTGGCCTCATATTCCAGGGAGCACTCCTGCCCCAGTACACATTTTTGGAGTCAGGATTCATGATCTCATTTTCTTCATGTTCACCTATGGTTCAGTTCAGTTCAGGCGCTCAGTCGTGTCCGACTCTTTGCGACCTGATGAATTGCAGCATGCCAGGCCTCCCTGTCCATCACCAACTCCCGGAGTTCACTCAGACTCACGTCCATCAAGTCAGTGATGCCATCCAGCCATCTCATCCTCTGTTGTCCCCTTCTTCTCCTGCCCCCAATCCCTCCCAGCATCAGAGTCTTTTCCAATGAGTCAACTCTTCACATGAGGTGGCCAAAGTACTGGAGTTTCAGCTTTAGCATCATTCCTTCCAAAGAAATCCCAGGGCTGATCTCCTTCAGAATGGACATGTTGGATCTCCTTGCAGTCCAAGGGACTCTCAAGAGTCTTCTCCAACACCACAGTTCAAAAGCATCAATTCTTTGGCACTCAGCTTTCTTCACAATCCAACTCTCACATCCACACATGACCACTGGAAAAACCATAGCCTTGACTAGACGGACCTTTGTTGGCAAAGTAATGTCTCTGCTTTTTAATATGCTATCTAGGTTGGTCATAACTTTTCTTCCAAGGAGTAAGCATCTTTTAATTTCATGGCTGCAGTCACCATCTGTAGTGATTTTGGAGCCCAAAACAATAAAGTCTGACACTGTTTCCCCATCTATTTCCCATGAAGTGATGGGACCAGATGCCATGATCTTCATTCTCTGAATGTTGAGCTTTAAGCCAACTTTGTCACTCTCCACTTTCACTTTCATCAAGAGGCTTTTTAGTTCCTCTTCACTTTCTGCCATAAGGGTGGTGTCATCTGCATATCTGAGGTTATTGATATTTCTCCAGGCAATCTTGATTCCAGCTTGTGCTTCTTCCAGCCCAGCGTTTCTTATGATATACTCTGCATATAAGTTAAATAAGCAGGGTGACAATATACAGCCTTGACATACTCCTTTTCCTATTTGGAACCAGTTTGTTGTTCCATGTTCAGTTCTAACTGTTGCTTCCTGACCTGCATATAGGTTTCTCAAGAGGCAGGTCAGGTGGTCTGGTGTTTCCATCTCTTTCAGAATTTTCCACAGTTTATTGTGATCCACATAGTCAAAGGCTTTGGCATAGTCAATAAAGCAGAAATAGATGTTTTTCTGGAACTCTCTTGCTTTTTCAGATGCTTATCTGCAAATCTGCAAGAGAGACTGGTCTTAGGGACTATTAGTCCCTGTGCTGCTGCCACTGAAGCCCTCTGGTTGACCTTCTGAGTGCCCTCCAGGTCCCTCAGTTCATAGCAGCCTCTGGGAGAAGGAATGGTGTCTTGTGTAACAGGCATATGGCTCTAATGCATTTTCCTCATAACTCTACTTGCTACCCATAATCTGATCCCTGGATTGCAACACTAGGATCTTTAAAAACATCATGTGATTGGGATGTGAAGGAAGATGATGCCTGTTAATATTTTCTTGAGACTTCAAAGAATTGTTCTTCAATGAATCTGTATACATAGTAAAACAGATAAAGCAAGAGAGGAAAAGAAAATTTGCTTTCTATTTACTTAACTGACTTGTACTTTACCACCCATGGAAAAAAGAGAACTGCCACATCATTCTATCTGTATGAATTCAGTACCCACTACAGATCATTATAGATGGTACTAAACTATTTTTTAATATTAAAGACAAAAGCAACAACTCTCATTACAAATTCACTTCTACCATAGAGACCTCCCCATAACAATTGGATCTATAAATTCTCAACCAATAGATTCATTGTTGGCTAAGATGGGTAAGGAGGGGAGAACCCACACAGTCTGTGAGAATATCAACTGGCTCCATTTTCAGAGGGCAATTTGTAAATATCCACAAAATTTTTAATGATCTACTGATAGAGGTAATAAATTTCCCAAGAATCTCAAGAAATAACCACACAAATGTACAAGAATATTTGTACAACATTGTCCCAATGTACAACAGGAGAAAGAAACAGCCAAAAGACAGTCCAAATGTCCACCAAGAGAGATGTCCATATGTAGAATTCTATGTTACCTTTAAAAAGAATAACATAGATCTATATATTTGACATTAAAAGATGAAATATTATTTCATGAAATATTATTGAGTGAAAATAAGTGGCATATAGGTTTTTATTTGAGATGCATTAAAAAAGAAAATCACAGTTTAATTTATCCTTTCCTTAGGCAATTAAATTTCATAGAAAATAAGTTGAGCAACTCCACACTTCCAGTGCAGGGGGTTCAGGTTCCATTCCTGGTTGAGTAACTGTTAAAAAGATTCCACATGCCACACAGTGTGGCTGAATTTTAAAAATAAAAAAGGAGAAAGAAGGTTGATAAGCACTGTATAGAGTATTCATTTTTTATTTCCAACAGGTCCTCTGCTACTCCAAAATCTGGTGTCCAAAATCACTTAAACTTCAACTTTTGTCCTGGTAGGTAGAGGAGAAGAGTCATCCTCACTCCTCAAACAAAATAATCCCTCTTTGGGGGGGGGTCTTACTTTAAAAAGGAAATCCAAAACAGAAGTTATGTTTGCCTACCCAGACTTACAGACATTTGTAACCATGTGGAGAAATTGGGCCCCAGCTGTTAGCCATATATCAACACTATCCATTCTGACTGCTATAGACGGAAATTTATTTCTCACAGTTCTGGAGGCTGGAAGTCCAAGATCAAGGTGCCAGTCAATTCAGAGACTGATGAGGGCCCACTTCCTGGTTCACAGATGACCGTCTTTTCGATGTGTCCTCAAATAGCAGAAGAAGCAAGGGAACTGTCTGTGATCTCTTTTATAAGGGCACTAATCCATTCATTAGGGGCCCACTCTCATGACCTAATTGCCTCCCAAAGACCCACTTCTGAATACCATCACCTGGGGGTTAAGGTTTCAACACCTGGTTTGGTGGAGGCACATTCAATTTACAGCAAACACCCAGTGTTGTTCTGCTCCTTTTCCTTCCCAACTGATGGTGGTAGCATCAGTCACCACCATCTTTATACTGGTGTGTATTTTTTGAGAACTTGCCAAGTGCCAGTGCTAATGTTTTATATGCACAAGAATATCTTACCACTCAGAACAAATTTCTTCTCATTTTTATTCCGTAGAATAAAAACACTGGAGCTCAGAGAAGCTAAGTGGCATGCCCAAGGTTCATAGACTGGAAAGGAAGCGTGTGCCCCTAGATCTGCACACTCATGTCCATTTGGCCTCTCTCACCTATCTGAGAAAACACCCAGAGGTATAAGTTGATCTTGTGATGGTCTCTGAGAGGCCCTGCATTATACATGTTAGTCAGCTAGTCAGAAGCTCCCAGAAAGAAATTTAGTAACTTAAAACCAGTACAGACCCCAGTGTCCAGGGGGAAACCTACAATCTGGAAGACTGGTGCTCATTTCTTTTTTGAGGAAATAATTTATTCAGGATACCAAATGGTACCCCATCCACCGCCCAGGATCCTGAGAGTGTGTTTCAGCTCCCAACACCCTGACTACTAAGAAGCTTGTGCCTTGGAAATACTATTGTATTGCTCCCATGCAGATTGCATTTTCCAGAGATCCTTATCAATATCTCCAACTCTATGTGGTCTTTTTACAAAATGATCTTGGCAGTCCTTCCATTTAACTACGAGATCTGTGTCCCCCTGTCTTGAACCTTGTAGAATCTGGTGACTCCCCCACATGGCATGGGAAATGCCATGAGATGTGACTTCTGAGGCTGGAGCATAAAAATGCCACATGTTTCCTTCTGGCTGTGTGGGGACATGTGTTCTTGGAACCCAACTGCTAGATGGATTTTACTCAGAAACATTCATTCTCTCCACCTTCCTTGCATGTGTAGTCTTTTCTGCTCAGTTGGTGTTGAGCTTGGCTGTGTTACTTGCTTTGACCAGTGGAATCATGTGGAAGGGACAGCGTGTCAGTTCTGAGCCTGGGCATTAGGAGGCCGTGTGTGTTTTTGCTCACCCTCTTCTATCTCTGTCTTGCCACATGAGGAATAGGACTAGCCCGGGTAGGACGAGAGATGCATGGAGCTGAGCCTGCTGAACCAGCCTAGAACAGAAAACCTCAGCTGAATCACAGACCTGAGAGAAACAGTGAATAACTGTCATTTTGACGCAGAGTTTTGTATCTTGTATTATACCATCATAATTAACAAAAACGGGGACTTCAGGTGTTCTAGTCCTGCTGACATGACAAGCCCAAGAAAAAGGCACTGGTCTCATAGCTAGAACTTGTTTGAACTCTGACTGTGGCCTTCCTTTAGAACTGAGGGAGAAACCTGAAAGATCTCACTTAGCACCTCACTGTATTAAGTTATGATTGTATATTTAAATAGTGAAAAGGGCTCAAGTATTTTTATAGGATGTGAACTTACATGTGCAGAGATAACCCAGTAAGTCTGTGAGGTTAGTGACTTTGTATGAGAAGCCAAAAATAAATTAATAAAGTGTAATTGAAACACTTGACAACGAAACCTGAAAATGGGACTTTATTGGAACAGTAGTCCACAGGCTCCAATAGCCTCACTGCTTCTATTAGAAAATGTTGTTAAAAGTTGGTACAAAGCCCTTCAAATAAAGCAAGGCTTTATTTGCTTTATTTGTCAGTGTCAAATAAAAGAAAAACTTTGCTAGTGTCAACTAAAAGAAAAGCACACAACATAAGAGCTGTGAGTTTAGTTTTATTCAAGAAACATTACTGAGGACTATAGCCCTAGAAATAATCTCACAGTAACTCTAAAAGGACAGCCCCATTAGATAAGAGAGAAGCCAGTGATACATTTTTTGGCTAAGAAATACATGTAGTCACCAGATATCTAGGCAGAAGATTACTACTAATCACAAAGAACAGATACCTCAAGTTAATGATTTTAGTGCTTTTCTATGTATGAGAAGTAAGAATAGGGGGTCATTGCAATTTTTTCTGAGATATGCATCTTAACCATCTAGGGACCCATCTGTCCAAAGCACAGAATGCCTCATCCTGTATTTTACCTCCTGAAATCCCTTCAGGATGCACAGTGGGTGGGAGATGGAGGAATTGGATCATGCCATCCATTGCTGGTGGGAATGGAAAATGGTACAGCTGCCTAGGAACATAGATTAGCAGCTTCTTTTTTTCAGTCATGATTGACACTTATTATTATTCACAATGGTAAAGCTGCTGACTGTACATTTTAAAACAACTCCTAATGCATTGCCATGCAACTCTAGCCCTGTCACTAAACACGAAGAGCCTAAAACTGCAGAGTGACAGAGACAGCTTCCTGAGAAGCGGGAGATATAGCAGATATAGCAGAAACAGCTATATCCTGAGAAGTTCTTCCAAGTAGCCACAACTTTGATGCTAAGAGAGAAAGAAGAAGATGCTCTGCTACATTTCTCTATTGGATGGCATTGCTGAACATCAAGTATCCATTGGCATATACTATAAATGAGCCATTTTCCGCATGAGTTCCTATGGATAAGCGCTCCATGGAACATGTGCAACCACAGCAGACATCTTGTTTGACACTGAGTTGGCTCCTGATGTCTGTGCATAATGTTTGAAGGAGGAGCACTTTTTATCTTCACCAAGGAAGATATGCAAATGGCAAATAAGCACATGGAAAGATGCTCAACACCATTAGCCATTAGGGACATGCAAACTAAAGCCACAATAATACATCAGTACACACTTGTTAGATTGGTTAAAATTAAAAGTAGTGGCAACCCCAAATGCCAGTAAGGATATGGAGGAACTGAATCGTTAGTCCATTGCTGGCAGGAGTGTAAAATGGTACAGTTGTTCTGGAATATAGTTTAGCAGTTTCATTTTTCCCCAGTTTTACTGAGATATAATTGACATATGACATTGCATTGTTTAAGGTGTACAACATATTGACTTGATATGTGTGTTTATTGCAAAATGATTGTCACAGTAAATTCAGTTAACATCCATCACCTCTTATAGATACAGTTTTCTTTCCTTATGATGAGAACTTAAGGTTTACTCTCTTAGTAAATTTTAAATATAGAGTACAGTAAAAAAAAAAAAAACTTGTGTTCACACATGTGCACAGATGTTCATAGCATCTTTATTCAAACAGTCAAAAACTGAAAGCAATCCAACTGTTTTTCAATAGGTGAATGGTTAAGCAAACTATGGTATATCCATACCGAAGAATACTGCTGCTGCTACTGCTGCTAAGTCACTTCAGTCATGTCCGACTCTGTGTGACCCCATAGACGGCAGCTTACCAGGCTCCCCTGTCCCTGGGATTCTCCAGGCAAGAACCCTGGAGTGGGTTGCCATTTCCTTCTCCAATGCATGAAAGTGAAAAGTGAAAGTGAAGTCGCTCAGTCATGTCCGACGCTCAGCGACCCCATGGACTGCAGCCTTCCAGGCTCCTCCATCCATGGGATTCTCCAGGCAAGAGTACTGGAGTGGGGTGCCATTGCCTTCTCCGGAAGAATACTACTCGGTAATAAATAAAAGCTATTAATACAGTTATCAATTTGTATAGAAGGCAAGAGAATTTT
Organism: Bubalus bubalis; assembly: GCF_019923935.1. Lineage (NCBI taxonomy): Eukaryota > Metazoa > Chordata > Mammalia > Artiodactyla > Bovidae > Bubalus > Bubalus bubalis. The sequence goes on from NC_059159.1 coordinate 142,569,365, forward strand.
GATGAATGGGAAAAATGCAAATCCCAAAAGGATACATACTGTATGGTTTCATTTCTATAACATTCTTGAAGTGATAAAGCTATAGAAATGCAGGACAAAATTAGTGGTGTCTGGAGGCTAAAAGGGGCAATGGGGGAGGGGAAGAGACATGGGAGGGACATGGTGTGGTTACTAAAAGGAAGTGTGAGGGCTCTTCGTGGTGACAAAATTGTTCTGTATCTTGACTGTGGGCATTATTAGATGAACATACCCATGTGATAAAACTGTAGAACTAAATACACACACACGTACAAATGAATGCATGTAGCAAATATGAATAAGGTCAGTGGTTTGTCAATGTCCTGGTAGTGATATTGTACTATGGTTATACAAGATGTCACCATGGAGGAAACGAGTAAATGGTACGTGGAATTTCTGTGTACTATTTCTTATAACCTCACGTGAACCTATAATCATCTCAAAATGAAAATTTCAATTAAGAAAAAAGCTCATCTGAGGACTTCTCTGGTGGTTCACTGGCTAAAACTCTGTGCTTTCAATGCAGGGGGCCCAGGTTCGATTCCTGATCAAGGAACTAGATCCCACATGCTACAACTAAGATTTGGCACAGCCAAATAAATAAATTAATTTGAAAAAAAAAAAGCTCATCTGTATGTTGGGAAGCTAAAGAGCAGCTGCCATGGTTTACAGTGGTTTATTTCTTATCCACCAGCATCCATTTCTTATCTTGGTAGGAGCAATCTGATTTCTCCTTCCCCACTGTGTGCAGTCATGGTGGGGCTATAATCATTGTCCCTTGCCCTCCTCTAGACAAGGGATGAGATATTGTCTTCCAGAATTATGAATCTTCAGCAGAGGGATGCAAGAAACAATTTGAATCTATTCATTCCAGCAGCTGACAATACTCTGACAATACTGCTGAGCAGTTCCTGCTACTTTGAAGCCAGAACTGCCCTGAATTCTGGATGTTTCAATCCTGATATTTGTTTCTCCAGCCTTGCCATCAACTCTGTGAACATCCCAATTTCTTGCCCCAAATTCACTTTTAAAAAGCTAATTCAATATATTTTGTTGCCAAAATCTTGGCTCTCTATCCACTGATGCCAAATAGAAATATGGAGACAGAGTTTAGAGGAAATAAAAAAGAGTAGCTTTATTATTTTTGCCAGACAAAAGGGAAACACAGCTGGCTAGTGCCTCAAGAACTGTGTCCCCCTCTCTTGGGAACAGAGAACAAGATCTCCTCATGAAGATCTTGCTTTTCTTTTTTTTCTTGTGCAAAGTTTCAAAATGACCACAGCTGGCACAAGCAACTCAGCAACCAGGTCAGGTGTCCCTGAAGTTATTGGCCTGTGACCTTTCTGAAATGCAGAATGCTATATGAGAGAGTCGGGGGAGAAGAAAGCCAGGTGCAGAGTATAATCTATATGGAATCAAAGAGTAATTAGCCTTGTGAAGCTTTGTGAAGGACAAGTCCAGCTACAAGTGTTTGTCAGCCATAACAGCTAAAGAATAACCAAGATTGTTTAACTCTTGCAGGCCTGTTTGGCTGGTTTACACCAAAGGCCATTCACTCATTTCTGTTTTTACTGCAACAATTTGGGTAATCCGTCATTTGCTACTCAAAGAGATCTTACAACCACCTGAGCTACCATTACTCAGGTTTCTAGTCTGTTTCTTATTCTTTATATAGACTAAATTAGAATCCCTCAACTCTGATTTTAGCTCATTGGGAAGGGCAGCAAGTATTCAGAGACTCTCAAGTAGTGGTTACTATGAAAAGTAGTTACTATGAAAAGTGTAGTGAATCTTGTAATAACCTATAATGGAAAAGAATCAGAAAAAATATGTATACAGACATATGTATAACTGAATCACTTTGCTGTACACTTGAAACTAATAGAACATTATAAATGAACTATCCTATTTTTTAAAAATTAAGAGAGGAAAAAAGTAAATGCAATGGTATATTTAAATTATTACCAATGTCTGACAAGTACATAAGTTGTTGGTACCAAGGTAATGATGGTGATGATGGTTTTCTGAATTGTATACTATCTGAATTGACAGTTTTGTAAACAAAAGGAAGAAAGACTCTTACTCATCACTCAGCTATATGCAGCTTTTTGTTTGGTTTGGTTTATTTATTTATTTGCTTTCGGCTGTGCTGGGTTTTTGCTGCTGTGAGAGCGTTTCTCTGGTTGCAGCAAGCAAGGGCACTCTAGTTGTGGTGGGAGGGCTCCTCATTGCAGTGATTTCTCTTGCACAGAGCACGGGCTCTAAGGTGAGCAGGTTTCAGTAGTTGCGGCTCCCAGGCTCTAAGGAGCTTAGTTGCTCCAGAGCATGTGGGATCTTCCCAGGTCAGGGATCAAACCTGTGTCTCCTGCATTAGCAGGGGGACTTTTTATCACTGAGCCACAGAGAAGTCCCCAAGGGTGAAGTCTTAAATCCCTGCAGTTATCCAGTGAGAGTGCACTCGGAGGGAAAATCAGGATGGAAAGACAGGATGAAGCAGTCTGCATATTGCATATTTGGCCCCTAAATAGTTAAGACGTGTATCTAGGGAAGAATTTCATAGATCTCAGATTCTTTCCATACACGGAACTAGCACGAAAATCATTAATCTCAGATTCTTTCCATACACGGAACTAGCACGAAAATCATTAACTTGAGGTATCTATTTTGGTAAAAGCAGTAACATTTTATCAAGATGGATGCTTGTCAGCCTGACTTTCCCAGCCAAAAAAACGTTATCTGATAGACTGTCTTCTGGGCTATAGTTTTCAGTGGATTTGTGTATGCGTGCTCAGTCGTATCTGACTCTCTGTAACCCCATGGACTGTAGTTTGCCAGGTTCCTCTATCCATGGAATTTTCCAGGCAAGATTCTGGAGCGGGTTGCCATGCCCTCCTCCAGGGGATCTTCCCAACCCAGGGATTGGGAATCTTGGCATCTCCTGCATTGGCAAGAGGGTTCTTTACCACTAATTTTCAGAAAGGTCCCTGAATAAAACTGAAACTCACTGCTCTTACACTGCATTTTTTTCCATTGACAGTTTTAAGTAACTTGTTCTTGCTGTTCTCATTGCTAACAAAGAGAAATCAAATAGGGGGATTAATTACTAGATGATATACTTGTAATTTTCTAGTCATTTGAATGCAGATAATAATAATGCTAACATAAGTGTTATTTCTTCTCAAGAATTCAAAGATATTTCCTGCAACTATTTGACTATTAATTTATTTGTGAAGTTCTTTTGTCATATATAGTATAGAAAAAAACTTCACCTGCCCTGGTTGAATTATCACAGATTATTAGTTGAAGGGGAAAGGAAAAAAAACAAAAACAGAAAAAAGTAAATATAAATGTGAATATTTCAACTTCATTTTCTCATTTTTAAAATGACCAGAATGACAGCAATTTATGAATGGATGTACTTTTCAAATCAGGAAAACATTAAAATCTAAGGCAATTGGAAGTCATAGTTTAGTTCTTTTCCCCTTCATAGATCACAGCCTTGTAGCGGCAAAGGGGTTCAATGAAGCTATGAGCCATGACGTGTAAGGCCACCCAAGGTAGACGGGTCATGATGGAGAGTTCTGACAAAACATGGTCCACTGGAGAAGGAAATGGCAAACCACTGATAGCTTAGTTGGTAAAGAACCCGCCTGCAATGCAGGAAACCCTAGTTTGATTCCTGGGTTGGGAAGATCTGCTGGAGAAGGGATAGACTACTCACTCCAATATTCTTGGTCTTCCCTTGTGGCTCAGCTAGTGAAGACTGCCTGTAATGCAGGAGACCTGGATTTGATCCCTAGGTTGGGAAGATCCCCTGGAGAAGGGAATGGCTACCCACTCCAGTATTCTGGCCTGGAAAATTCCAAGGACTGTGTAGTCCATGGGGTCACAAAGAGTCAGACACAACTGAGCAACTTTCACTTTCACCAGTATTCTTGCCTTGAGAACCCCATGAACAGTATGGAAAGGCAAAAACATAAGGCACTGGAGAATGAGCCCCTCAGATTGGAAGGTGTCTAATATGCTACTGAGAAAGAGCAGAGAATTAGCTCCAGAAAGAATGAAGAGGCTGTGGTCACTCACCTAGAGCCAGACATCCTGGAATATGAAGTCAAGTGGGCCTTAGGAAGCATTACTATAAACAAAGCTAGTGGGAGTGATGGATTTCCAGCTTAGCTATTTAAAATCATAAAAGATGATGCTGTCAAAGTGCTTCAGTCAATATGTCAGCAAATTTGGAAAACTCAGCAGTGGTCTCAAGACTGGAAAATGTCAGTTTTCATTCCAATCCCAAAGAAGAGCAATGTGAAACAATGTTCAAACTACCAAACAATTACACTCATGGATGAATCACAAGCTAGAATCAAAATTGCTGGGAGAAATATAAACAACCTCAGATATGCAGAGGATAACACTCTAATGGCAGAAAGTGAAGAGGAACTAAACAGCCTCTTGATGATGGTAAAAGAGTAAAGTGAAAAAGCTGAGGTAAAATTCAGCATTCAAAAAACTAAGATCACGGCAACTGGTCCCATCATTTCATGGCAAATAGATGGGGAAAAATGGAAACAGTGACAGATCTTATTTTCTTGGGCTCCAAAAGTGCTGCAGATGGTGAGGGCAGCTATGAAATTAGAAGACACTTGCTCCCTGGAAGAAAAGCCATGACAAACCTAGACAGCATATTAAAAAGCAGAGACAACAGTTTGCCAATAAAAGTCTGTATAGTCAAAGCTATGGTTTTTCCAGTAGTCATGTACTAATGTGAGAGTTCAACCATAAAGAAGGCTGAGTGCCAGAGAATTGATGCTTTTGAATTGTGGTTCTGGAGAAGACTCTTGAGTGTCCCTTGGACAGCAAGGAGATCAAACCAGTCAATCTTAAAGGAAATCAGTCCTGAATATTCATTGGAAGAATTGATGCTGAAGCTGGAGCTTCAGTACTTTGGCCACCTGATACAAAGAACTGACTCATTGGAAAAAACCCTGATGCTGGGAAGATTGAAGGCAGGAGGAGAAGGGGAAGACAGAGGATGAGATGGTTGGTTGGCATCACTGACTCAATGGACATTTTGAGCAAGCTTTGGGAGTTGGTGATGGACAGAGAAGCCTGGCATGCTACAGTCCATGGAGTCGCAAAGAGTCAACACAACTGAGCAACTGAATTGGACTGATGTTTATATAGATACATTCTAAGTAAAAGAATTCACTTTTTAAAAATATAATTTGAATATTATTTTGCAAATTGTTTTTACCTATATTTAATAGATTATTCATACAGTTACAAAAATTAATCCATTTACTTTATAACTTCATAACATAATTAAGTAATAGACACAAAGAAAATATCAATAATATGTGTAATAAGTGCTTGTAGTGGAAGCTTGTATTATGACCTATAGGAAAGAAAAAAGATAAACTGCCCTTTAAGAGTGGTAACATATCAACTGGGTATTAAAAAATAAATACAAGTGTATTAGCTAGAGAAAAGGGGGAAAGAGGGACGTCAAATAGAATGAAAAAACATTTTAAAAGTCTTAGAGTTTTAAATCAAGACTTCTTAAATCTTTTATTAAGTTGAACCACTTGAAATTGCTATTTTGAAGGTCAAAAATCATCAAACATCAGCAATCTCATATAGATAAATTAAAAGCCTTTCTGTATATTTGTCTATACTACAGCCAATTTGTTTTAAAAGGTCCAGATCTTTCGACAGGGGATTAGGAACAATACCACTGAAGTGTTAATACTCACATGGATTAGTTTATTTATTTTTATTAGTTGAATCAAACTTCTTGCTTCATGTTTTTGTTTATTCAATTGTCAACTCATGAGGGAGCCAGGTTTTGATAGTAGCCTGAACCAAAGGAAACAGCTATATCTCTTATATTAGGAGTCTCCCTTCAGGGTCAATGTGTTTGAAAAGTTTTACTCTACAAAGAAGTCCTTTTGGCTTTGACTGGAAATAGTGAGCAGGCACTGACAGCAAAATGCTCTGTGTTGCTCTGAGGTATGAAACATCACTTGTTGGGTGAAGCAATGTTACATAATTGCTGTACCTGGCTTCTTCCACCAAATGATTCATCAATTTCATGGAGTCATTGGTCAATATCATTATCCTGACCATCACTAATTAATGTTTGCAGAGCACCCACACAGAGATGGCTCTGTACCTGGTGCTTAACAGAATAAAAGGTAGACAAAGAGTACAACTTATAAACTGTTGAAACTGCGCACTTGAATATGAAACACAACACAAACATACCTGGAAGTCCAAGCCTACACGGTAAGATAAACTTATTGAAGCTAACCATTGAGCTTTGTGGTGGTCATTTGTATTGCAGCAGAGGATGGAGCACATGGTCTTACCACAGAAAGATGCTGAGAAGGGCTTCCAGTCTCTTTGTGGCCTGCAGAGTCAGACAAAATGTTTGGGAGGGCCTTTGTTGACTACTGAGACAAAATCTTCAGAATCCTGGGAATTCCCTGGTGGTCCAGTGGTTAGGACTCCAGGTCAGAGATCTAAGATCCCACAAGCTTCACAGCCAAAACCAAAAGAAAAACAAACAAACAAACAAAAAGAAATCTCCAGAAACATTTTACAAGGCCCTTCAAATCTAAAGATGGGGAATTTGAAGATACTAGGGAAGATTCAGTTGGTTAAGAGCTGGGAATTTCAGAGAGTAACATAAAGAAATTCTGGAACAAAAATCATCATAGGAGGACAGTTATGCACATATTTTCCAGTTAATAGTTTTTAATAAAAGATCTTTCAGGTGTGCATTGAACCAGGATTATATTTTCACCATCATCACCATTCTCATTTTTAATTACTCCATGCTGCCATGTGTCCTCTTCAATGCCATCTTGAACTAGGCAGAGACAGAATAAAAATGAAAACTGAGCAAAATCCACCTGCACCTGACTGAAAGCACTCCTAAGCTTTCTTTGAATTTTAAACAGGGTAACTCCAGTTTATAAGCAGCGTGTGTGCCCTTAATGTGTGCCTGGTGGGCTGATTGGAAAACAAGATGTATTTTCTCGCAAGTGCCAAGTGCTTGGTGGTTAGGCACTGAGGCTGGTACAGGATAGCCCACTAACTTGGGGTGCACCAGAGGTGAGGCCCTGCTGATGGCACCCAATAGAGTCTCACCTCTGTGGACAATGAGATCTCGTGGGAAGCCAGGCACACACCTGTCCCAGCGCAGCAGATCCAGGCCTGCAGGGCCCAAGAGAGGGCAGGCTCTTCCAGCATCATGACACGGCAGTGCAGCCTGGGAGAGAGGAGGCATGGGGGTGGCACCCAGGCAGCCTTGGCTGTAGGGGGGCTGATGGGATCCTGTCTGTCCCAGGAAGTTTCCCACCACCCTTGTTCCCCAGCCCCATACACCTGCCCAGACTTCCCTTTTCGCTAAGGATTTGGAAGGGGCCGCTGCAGACACTACCCGTCCCTGTGGAGGTTTTCTGAGTCTTTCCAGGGAGAAACAAGGCAGAACATGAGGAAGCAGACAGTCCCTCTTCTACCCCTTAGTTCATCCCATCGCACAGGATGAAAAGGAGGCTTGCTGCAGGTCAGAGCAAATCCAGGCTTTGGCCAAGCAGCATCTCTGGTCCCAGGACCAGGTGCACAGGTGCATGAACAGTGAGCTGGGTCTGGAGACAGAAGCGTGCAGTGGGGACATCACCCTAGATGGGCGCCGAGGAGCAGGGGTGGAAGCAGGGACTCTGTCCTCTGTCCCCTTCCAGGGCCCCTCAGCCCCACCCAGGCAGTGTGAGCAGCAGGCCAGCATGTGCTCCTCTGTGGTGAGCTGGGAAGTGGAAGGGAAGAAGCACCTCCAGAGGTGGCAGAAGAGAGAATGAAGGTGACATCTATGGCTATCGCTGCTCCAAGGAGGCCCTTGGGCGAAAAAAGGCACTCAGGAAGCTTTAGAAAAATTAAGTCAACTTCCAGGTTATTCATTGACTTTTAAAAAATGTGCTTCAATAAATTTACAATGAAAGGAGCAATAACGCAATAGAAAATGGGAAAACTACATCAACAGTCTATTTTAGAACAAATACAAAGAACTAGTATGAAATGAGGAGAAGGCAATGGCACCCCACTCCAGTACTCTTGCCTGGAAAATCCCATGGACGGAGGAGCCTGGTAGGCTGCAGTCCATGAGGTTGCTAAGAGTTGGACACGACTGAGCGACTTCACTTTCACTTTTCACTTTCCTGCATTGGAGAAGGAAATGGCAACCCACTCCAGTGCTCGTGCCTGGAGAATCCCAGGGATGGGGGAGCCTGGTAGGCTGCCGTCTATGGGGTCACACAGAGTCGGACATGACTGAAGCGACTTAGCAGTATGAAATGATAATAAAATGCACTAATAATCAAAGAAATGAATCTCAAAAGCACAGTGCTAAGTGAAAGAAGCGAGACACAAGAGAAAGCATACTGTATGAGTCCATTTATGTGGACTTTTTAAAAATACAATTTTATTTATTTATGGCTGTGCTGGGTCTTTTCCGCTGTTTGGACTTTTCTCTAGTTGTGGCAAGGAGGGCCTACTTTCTAGTTGCAGTGTGAGGGCTTCTCACTGCAGTGGCTTCTCTTGTTGCAGAGCAGGGACTCTAGGGCATGAGGGCCTCAGTAGGTGCGACTCCCCGGCTCTAGAGCACAGGCTCAATAGTTGTGGCACAGGGGCTCAATTCCAAACCAGGGATTGAACCCATGTTTCCTGCATTGGCAGGTAGATTCTTTACCACTGAGCCACCAGGGAAGCCCTATATAAACTTCTAATAAAAGCATCCAGGCGGCACTAGTGGTAAAGAACCTGCCTGCCAATGCAGGAGACATAAGAGACATGGGTTCAATCTCTGCATCGGGAAGATCCCCTGGAGGAGGAAATGGCAACCCACTCCAGTCTTCTTGCATGGGAAATCTTAAGGACAGAGGACCCTGGTGGGCTACAGTCCATAACATCGCAGAGTCAGACACAACTGAAGTGATTTAGCATGCACACAAAGGCAAAGTTACAGCGACAGAAAGCAGATCAGTGATTGCCAGGGGCTGGGCTTGGGGAAGAGCCCAGCACAGGCAAGTATCAGTGTTTGTTCATCACTGATTCCTCAGCACAGGGCTTAACATAAAAGGGACTTACCTTCTGCAGGTCCCTCTGTGTTAACAGAGGAATTAAGGGCCAATATTCCAATCAGAGAGGACAGGTAGTGGCAAGATGGTGCAGCCTTTGAGGTTTTAAACAAAACACTAGAATGAACTGCAAACATCACTTCCTGAATCCAGTCACTGTGCGGAAGGTGATGGTGACTTACACTTACTTATAAGTAAATAGTCACTTATCCTAAGGCTCCACCCTTCCATCCCAACCTCTTCGTACAGTATCCCCAGGAGGTAGAGTGGAGAAGAGATGGCTGTAACACCCAGGCCTACAGATCTGCCTAAAGGGCTGGCAGTAAAGGCGAGGGACAGTCATTCATGTCACTCTGGATGCAGGCCTCACGCCTGAGGCCAAAATGCCTCAAGATCCTTTGTCTCACGCCTACCACTCAAATTCCTTAAATGAAATTGGAACCATATTTTAGAATTCTATCACCCTCTTAGAGGATTTCAATTTCTCTCACAGGTTCACGTGAGTTCCTGGAGAGGAGACCTTCCTAGGACAATAATGTGAAAAAAGGGAAGAAATTTGGCAGATGATCATCCTGAATGGGAAGAATGCCAGCTCCCATGGTTTTGTGGTCATTGAGGGTTGTTTCCCTGAATTAAGTTACAACCTTCTCTACTGCCTTACAGTAGGATTCTAGATGAATGGTAAACGCAGTAACATGATCAACAGATCATATCTCAGTAGTAACAGAGGTCACTGCAATGTTAGTGTGCCTTTGGAATGAATGTCATTCAAGGATATGTCCATTTTAGAGAGAAATTTTTAATGTGGCTGCTTGTATCAGTATTCATGTTATCTCATTTAATATTTTATACAGTCTTATGAGGTCATTAGTACTGTCCACATCTTAGAGTGGATGAAACCAAAGCTTGAAGAGGACAAGTTATTTGTACAAAGTTTATGATTACCAAAGATGAGACAGGAATTATCTATGTTTCAAAGCCAATGCAATTGGGTGGTAAAACCATGAAGTCAAGGAGTATAAAAATTGTTTTTTCTGTTGGTTTGTCTTTTTTTCCATGACTGTTTTAATGCAGACATGGCAGAAATGAAAAGTTTTTAAACAGAAACCTTGGGATGTTCTGTAATTTATCAGTGCTTTCTTTCACCTCAATCAAAATGATAAACAACAAGAAGAGAAAGTATAAGTGATTTTCACTGCTTCTTCAATCCAAAAGGGAAACCGAAAAATAGAACAGAAATAACAGTTCAAGCAAGTCCCAATCATCAGCCTTTTCATCTACAGGGCAAATGATCAAACTATCCATTCAGAGGTGACAACTTCCCATTGTGTTTACAGGAAGTTTCACTGACTGGGGGATTCAGGGCCTAGATCTGCAGAGTGCTCAGTAAGGGCCAATGCTCAATGATTTTACTGTGCTGGTACACTTGTAAGTCACTAGACGAGCCATTTGGTTAAAATGAGTCTCACCTCCATGCTCATTTTTACGATTTTTCCATGAACTGTTTCCTTCTCCTCGGTACCATCTCCTACTGGGAGACAGGCAGACAATTGAAGTCAATCTCAGTAGGTGACAGCAACACTAAGAGACGCCATAAAATGTCCAATGATTTCAATCAATTCCTCTCTCTTGCTTTTTTAAAAATTGAGATATAATTCACATATCAGAAAATTTATGATATGAAAGTGGACAATTCGGTAGCTTTTAGTATTTTCACAGAAAGTACAACGATGGCTGCTGGTGGTTGGGGGAAGTGAGGAATGGGGAGTTATTATTTATTGAGACAAAGATTCAAATTTATAAGTGGAAAAGAATTGCAGAGATAGATGGTGGTCATGTGTATACAAAAATGTGAATGTACTTATTATCACTGATCAGTTCAGATCAGATCAGATCAGTCGCTCAGTCATGTCCGACTCTTTGCGACCCCATGAATCGCAGCACGCCAGGCCTCCCTGTCCATCACCAACTCCCAGAGTTCACTCAGACTTACATCCATCGAGTCAGTGATGCCATCCAGCCATCTCATCCTCCGTCATCCCCTTCTCCTCCTGCCCCCAGTCCCTCCCAGCATCAGAGTCTTTTCCAATGAGTCAACTCTTTGCATGAGGCGGCCAAAGTACTGGAGTTTCAGCTTCAACATCATTCCTTCCAAAGAAATCCCAGGGCTGATCTCCTTCAGAATGGACTGGTTGGATCTCCTTGCAGCCCAAGGGACTCTCAAGAGTCTTCTCCAACACCACAGTTCAAAAGCATCAATTCTTCAGCACTCAGCCTTCTTCACAGTCCAACTCTCACATCCATACATGACCACAGGAAAAACCATAGCCTTGACTAGACGAAACTTTGTTGGCAAAGTAATGTCTCTGCTTTTGAATATGCAGTCTAGGTTGGTCATAACTTTCCTTCCAGGGAGTAAGCATCTTTTAATTTCATGGCTGCAGTCACCATCTGCAGTGATTTTGCAGCCCAAAAACATAAAGTCTGACACTGTTTCCCCATCTATTTCCCATGAAGTGATGGGACCAGATGCCATGATCTTTGTTTTCTGAATGTTGAGCTTTAAGCCAACTTTTTCACTCTCCACTTTCACTTTCATCAAGAGGCTTTTGAGTTCCTCTTCACTTTCTGCCATAAGGGTGGTGTCATCTGCATATCTGAGGTTATTGATATTTCTCCAGGCAATCTTGATTCCAGCTTGTGTTTCTTCCAGTCCAGTGTTTCTCATGATGTACTCTGCATATAAGTTAAATAAACAGGGTGACAATACTAAACTGTATACTTAAAATGGTTAAAGTGGTAAATTTTATGTTATGTGTATTTTAACCACCATTTTTAAAAACAACACTATCAAGAGAGTGAAAATCCAAATGACAGAATGGGAAAAATATTTGCAAATCACATAGCTCATAAATGTATAATATCCAAAGTATATAAAGAACTCTTACAACTCAATAATAAAAGGATAAATAATCCAATTTAAAAATGGGCAAATGATTTGAATAGACCTTTCTCAAAAAAAATATATAAACACAGCTAACAAGCGCATGAAAAGATATTCAAAACCATCATTCATTAGGGAAATGCAAATCAAACCACAAGCTAGCATGTCTACCTACCAGCCTGGATATCATCTCAAAATGGACAAATGAGATGTCTTAGAATGTGGAGAAATCAGAACCTTCATATGATGCAGGTGGGAAAATAAGATAATGTGGACACTGTGAAAAATAGTCTGGAATTTCCTCAGAAAGTAATACATACCAATTCCTATGTATACACCCAAAAGAAATAGAAATACATCTTCATGCAAAAACTTGTACATAAATGTTTTTAGCGGCATTACTCATAATAGCTAAAAAAATGAAAAAAACACAAATGCCATCAATTGATGAATAAATTTTTTAAATATGGTATGTTCATACATTGAACTATTACTCAGACACAAAGAGGAGTGAAATACTGATATGTGCTATACTATGCAAAAAACCTTGAAGATCTTATGCTAAATGAAAGAAGCCAGGTACAAAATGTCGCATATTTCATGATTCCATTTCTGTGACATGTCTGGAACAGACAAATCCATAGAGTCCATATGCAGGTTATGGGAACTGGGGTTGGAGGGAATTGGAACTAACTGAGAAGGACTGATGCTGAAGCTAAACCTCCAATACTTTGGCCACCTGATGTGAAGAACTGACTCATTGGAAAGACCCTGATGCTGGGAAAGATTGAAGGCAGGAGGAGAAGGGGATGACAGAGGATGAGATGGTTGGGTAGTATCACCAACTAGATGGACATGAGTTTGAGCAAGCTTCAGAAGTTGGTGATGGACAGGGAAGCCAAGGCATGCTATACTTGAACTGAGACTAACAAGTACATGGCTTCTTTTTGGCGTACTATGAATGTTCTGGGCTTCCCAGGTGGTGCTAGTGATAAAGAACCCACCTGCCAATGCAGGTTAGATATAAGAGACACAGGTTCAAACCCTGGGTTGGGAAGATCCCTTGGAGGAGGGCATGGCAACCCACTCCAGTATTCTTGCCTGGAGAATCTCAGGGACGGGGGAGCCTCGTGGGCTGCCGTCTTGGGGTTGCACAGAGTCGGTCATGACTGAGCAACTTCACTTTCACTTTCCATTTTCATGCATTGGAGAAGGAAATGGCAACCCACTCTAATGTTCTTGCCTGGAGAATCTCAGGGACGGGGGAGCCTGGTGGGCTGCCGTCTTGGGGTCGCACAGAGTTGGACAAGACTGAAGCAACTTAGCAGCAGCAGCAGCAGCAGCAATCACCATCTGCAGTGATTTTGGAGCCCCAAAACAATAAAGTCTGACACTGTTTCCCCATCTATTTCCCATGAAGTGATGGGACCAGATGCCATGATCTTAGTTTTCTGAATGTTGAGCTTTAAGCCAACTTTTCCACTCTCCTCTTTCACTTTCATCAAGAGGCTTTTTAGTTCCTCTTTACTTTCTGCCATAAGGGTGGTGTCATCTGCATATCTGAGGTTATTGATATTTCTCCCGGCAATCTTGATTCCAGCTTGTGCTTCATCCAGCCCAGCGTTTCTCATGATGTACTCTGCATATAAGTTAAACAAGTAGGGTGATAATATACAGCCGTGACGTACTCCTTTTCCTATTTGGAACCAGTCTGTTGTTCCATGTCCAGTTCTAACTGTTGCTTCCTGACCTGCATACAGGTTTCTCAAGAGGCAGGTCAAGTGGTCTGGTATTCCGATCTCTTTCAGAATTTTCCACAGTTTTATTGTGATCCACACAGTCAAAGGCTTTGGCATAGTCAATAAAGCAGAAATAGATGTTTTTCTGGAACTCTCTTGCTTTTTCCATGATCCAGTGGATGTTGACAATTTGATCTCTGGTTCCTCTGCCTTTTCTAAAACCAGCTTGAACATCAGGAAGTTCGCAATTGGTATACAAAATCAAGGGTGGTGCCAGATTCCTCTCTAAAGTGAAGAAATAAATGTGCTTCAGGCCGGCAGAGCTTAGAAAAGGAAGCTAAGCTTTGGAGACTTTGCTTTTGTCCCGCACCCCTAGCCCCATCAGTCACTCAGCAAACTGAACTCTGGTTGCCAGAGGGCATGAGGAAAATGAAGCATGAGTGCTGAGGAAACGTGCGATAAGAACCACAGCTCCCCAGGGCCAGGCTCTGGAATTTACCTGGTGTCATGTGAAAGGAGGAAAAGACAGGTGAGCCACACAGAAGGCATGCTGCCTGAAATGGGTTGGATCTCTTCCCACCCCCATCAACTTCCAGGAGGGTGTTTTGCCTTGAACAGGCTAAACCTGAGAAAACTGTTATAATTTTATGCTCAAGCTACACCAAGCAAAGGACAGTGAGCACAAGGTCAGAGCTTAACTAATTCTTGTTGATTGATTTAATGAATTGGCTCACTGTTTAATCCTACAGGAAAAGCAATGTTAGAGTAGCTCAGAAAAGTAACTTGTTTCATAAATGGCTTCATATGAATATCAACAGTCTGTGATTATAAACAGGTTCTCGTCCAGAAAATTATAAGTGATAATAATTGTTGTTGTTTTTTAGTCTCTAAGTCACGTCTGACTCTTTTGCAACCCCATGGACTGTAGCCCGCCAGGCTCTTCTGTCCATGGGATTTCCCAGGCAACAATACTGGAGTGGATTGCCATTTCCTTCTCCAGGGGATCTTTCCAGCTCAGGCACTGAACCTGCGTCTCCTGTATCGGCAGGTGAATTCTTTACCACTGAGCCACCAGGGAAGCCCAAGGGATAATAAACCGCTTTACAAATGGACAGTTGCCTAGATAATGCTTCTTAAGAGTAATTCTCAGCTCACTCAATTTAATCAACTTGGAGTTGGTTGTTATATTGGGGATAGCTGTTAAGTGGCCTCAGGGTTTTGAATACTACCATACAAGATTTGTCCATCCCCCTAGGATTTAAAACTTTCAGAGATAGGGTAAAGAATCATATCCTGTTTCCCCAGTAAGCAAAAGAAATCTAGACAGATGCACTCAAAAATATATTCTCAGAGATACTGCATTTTAAGTAGGAATCTACCAACGGCATTTTATCAAAGGCAAAGCAAAGGATTGATCACTTAGCTAAAAAATAACTATTTTAATAATTGCTGCTAAGTCACTTCAGTCGTGTCCGACTCTGTGCTACCCCATAGACAGCAGCCCACCAGGCTCCTCTGTCCTTGGGATTCTCCAGGCAAGAATACTGGAGTGGACTGCCAGTTCCTTCTCCAATTTTAATAATTAGCACTTATCTAAGTCCATCTAGTCAAAGTGTCATGTAGTCATGTATGGATGTGAGACTTGGACTATAAAGAGGGCTGAGTGCAGAAGAATTGGTGCTTTTGAACTGTGGTGTTGGAGAAGACTCTTGAGAGTCCCTTGGACTGCAAGGAGATTCAACCAGTCCATCCTAAAGGAGATAAGTCCTGAGTGTTCATTGGAAGGTCTGATGTTGAGCTGAAACTCCAGTACTTTGGCCACCTGATGCAAAGAGCTGACTCATTTGAAAAGACCCTGATGCTGGGAAAGATTGAAGGTGGGAGAAGGGGAGACAGAGGATGAGATGGTTGGATGGCATCACTGACTCGATGGACATGAGTTTGGGTAGGCTCCGGGAGTTGGTGATGGACAGGGAGGCCTGGCGTGCTGCAGCTCGTGGAGTCGCAAAGAATTGGACACGACTGAGTGACTGAACTGAACTGAAGTTATTTGGCAAAGAAATGGCAATAGAAGAGTAGGAATAAGAACAAAATGGTTAATGCCTTTCTGTAATACATTACTTAACAGATTTTGTATAAATAGATGTTACAGTTTCTTGCTTAAATGGCCTTCTCCCATATTTCTCTTGCATTTGGATATTTCTTAGCCTAATTTTAGATTTGGGGCACATTTGGAATTTTAAAAAGTCCAGCTTTCTCCAGGGCATTTATATCACATTCCAAGAAACAAAGGAGCGGCCGCTCCTTGGAAGGCAGCCCCAGGTACAAACGGTTATGCAGTGGTAGGGTTTTTCCACTCTGTGCCCCAAGGGCAAATGTAAAACCCATATATTAGACGATGCATTCAGATTTCTTAAATGAATGACTGTTGAACTCCATGGTATATTTTTAAAAAATTTTAACCTCCAGTCATTTCCAATACTTGATAACCACCTAAGACCTTTGGCCTCTAGCTGTGTCTGAGAGAAGAAAGCTTCTATTTCCTCAAAGATCTTAAAACTTTAAAAGAATTGATTTTTCTAAATTGTATGGGGTTGCCAGGACCATTCAATAGGGAAAGGATAGTCCTCAACAAATAATACTAAGAAAGTCAGATATCCACATGCAAAAGAATGAAATTGGACCCTTAACCGTACCATATGCAAAAGTTAACACAAATGGTTAAAAACCCAAACATAAGAACTAAAACTACAAAACTTTAGATGAAAACACAAGCAAAGAGCCTCATGATACTGGGCTTAGTAATAATTTTTTTGATATGATACCAAAAGAATAGGCAACCAAAGAAAAAATAGGTAAACTGGATTTCATCAAAATTTAAAACTGGTGCACCAAAGGACAGTACTGATTTTATGAAAAGGCAACTCACAGAATTTAAGAAAATATTTGCAAATCGCAATCAGATTGGAACCTGTGCGATGCTGGTAAAATGATGCAGACACAGTGGAAAACAGAGAAAATAATTGAACATAGAATTACCATATCCAGCAAGTCCACTTCTGGGTAGATCCCCTAAAAAACTGAAAACAGAAACATGAACATTTGTACAACAACATTGACAGTAGCATCATTCAACATAGTCAAATCTGGAAATAACCCATATAGTCATCTGGGGATGTCTGGAGAAACAAAACATTTGTCCAAGGGTATTTTAGTCACCTTCAGAAAAAAAAGAAACTCTGACACACACTGCAACATGAATTTAGTACATTATGAGAAATGCTGGGCTGGAGGAAGCACAAGCTGGAATCAAGATTGCCTGGAGAAATATCAAGAACCTCACATAAGCAGATGACACCACCCTTATGGCAGAAAGTGAAGAGGAACTAAAAAGTCTCTTGATGAAAGTGAAAGAGAAGAGTGAAAAAGTTGGCTTACAGCTCAACATTCAGAAAACGAAGATCATGGCATCTGGTCCCATCACTTCATGGGAAATAGATGGGGAAACAGTGTCAGACTTTATTTTATTGGGCTCCAAAATCACTGCAGATGGTGAGTGCAGCCATGAAATTAAAAGATGCTTACTCTTTGGAAGGAAAGTTATGACCAACCTAGATTGCATATTCAAAAGCAGAGACACTTTGCCAACAAAGGTCCGTCTAGTCAAGGCTATGGTTTTTCCTGTGGTCATGTATGGATGTGAAAGTTGGACTGTGAAGAAAGCTGAGCGCCAAAGAATTGATGCTTTTGAACTGTGGTGTTGGAGAAGACTCTTGAGAGTCCCTTGGACTGAAAGGAGCTCCAACCAGTCCATCCTAAAGGAGATCAGTCCTGGGTGTTCATTGGAAGGACTGATGCTGAAGCTGAAACTCCAGTACTTTGGCCACTTCATGTGAAGAGTTGACTCATTAGGAAAGACCCTGATGCTGGGAGGGATTGGGGGCAAGAGGAGAAGGGGACGACGGAGGATGAGATGGCTGGATGGCATCACCGACTCGATGGACATGAGTTTGGGTAGGCTCCAGGAGTTGATGATGGTCAGGGAGGCCTGGCATGCTGCGATTCATGGGGTTGCAAAGAGTCGGACACGACTGAGCGACTGAAATGAACTGAACAACATGAATAAACCTTTAAGACATTATGTTAAGTGAAATAAGCCTAAGATGACAAATATTACATGATTCCATAGTGGTTGCCAAAGGCTTCTGGGGTGGGGGGCGGGCAGCGGGCAGGGAGAAATGCAGTGTTATTGTTTCGTGGTACAGAGCTTCTGTTTCGGAACATGAAAATGCTCCAAAGATGGGTGATGGTTATGGTTGCACAACAATGTGAATGTACTTAATGCCATAGGACTGTACACTTAAATAAACATGTTTATGTTATGTAGATATTAACATAGTAAAATTACATGTCTGATTGTGCTTCTAAAATGCTTATAAACTTAATCTTAAGTACAAATTAGTTCAGAAGTCCAGTGAATCATGACTACATTTTAACTTAAATGATTCAAAATATGCGCAGAAAAAAAGTAATGTGGGACAGGACATGAGGTAATGATCATTTTTTTCTAAAAGGGATTTTCTATAATGAATATGTTTTTATGTAGTAAAGGACAAACATGTACAAAGTTTGACTTGTGTTCCCTAAGTTCTTAGTTATGTAAATTAGTATTTAACCTATGAACCTATTTTCCTCCATTTAAAACGTTTCGCTGTCATTTAAATCCTGACACTCAATATAAATTAAAGTAGAAATCACTGAAGTAAAAGTCACAATTCTTAATCTCCAGAAAAGGACCTTTTCTTAAATCTTAAATTTCTTTCCTTAAATCTTTTTTTTGTTGTTCTCAAGACCCATTTATTTATTTTTTAATATAAATTTATTTATTTTAATTGGAGGCTAATTACTTTACAATATTGTATTGGTTTTGCCATATGTCAACATGAATCTGCCACGGGTGTACACCTGTTCCCCATCCTGAACCCCCTGCCACCTCCCTCCCCATATCATCCCTCTGGGTCATCCCAGTGCACCAGCCCCAAGCACCCTGTATCATGCATCAAACCTGGACTGGCAATTCATTTCACATATGATATTATATATGTTTCAATGCCATTCTCCCATATCATCCCACCCTCGCCCTCTCCCACAGAGTCCAAAAGACTGTTCTATACATCTCTGTCTCTTTTGCTGTCTCACATACAGGGTTATCTTTACCATCTTTCTAAATTCCATATATATGCATTAGTATACTGTATTGGTGTTTTTCTTTCTGGCTTACTTCACTCTGTATAATAGGCTTCAGTTTCATCCACCTCATTAGAACTGATTCAAATGTATCCTTTTAAATGGCTGAGTAATACTTCATTGTGTATATGTACCACAGCTTTCTTATCCATTCATCTGCTGATGGACATCTAGGTTGCTTCCATGTCCTGGCTATTATAAACAGTGCTGCAATGAACATTGGGGTACACGTGTCTCTTTCAATTCTGGTTTGCTCGGTGTGTATTCCTAGCAGTGGGATTGCTGGGTCATATGGCAGTTCTAGTTCCAGTTTTTTATCTTTCCTTAAATCTTAAATTTCTTAAATCTCGAGAAAAGGACCTAGATACTAAGGAAGAAGAGCGGGAAAGTAAAAGCAGTTACTGCTGCTGCTGCTAAGTCACTTCAGTCGTGTCTGACTCTGTGCGACCCCATAGACAGCGCCCATCAGGCTCCACCGTCCCTGGGATTCTCCAGGCAAGAACACTGGAGTGGGTTGCCATTTCCTTCTCCAACGCAGGAAAGTGAAAAGTGAAAGTGAAGCCGCTCAGTGTGTCCGACTCTTAGCAACCCCATGGACTGCAGCCTACCAGGCTCCTCCATCCATGGGATTTTCCAGGCAAGAGTACTGGAGTGGGGTGTCATTGCCTACCCTCCATTTTTCCTTTTTTCTTAATTAAACTAAAATTTTCTGTAAACAACTCGTTTCTGTTGGTTTTGAGGAAAACTTAAGAGACAAGAAGAACCCCTAACTGGGGAAGACAGGAGAAGGGTATTACAAAATACCACCTCTTCTCTGGAGAGCCTCCCAGCCCTTTGCCTTCCTGGGATTTGGGCAGTGACCAGGGCACCACATTCTCTGAGGAACTGCGATTCTGCTCCTCAAACCCAGCTTGTACCATCCTTAACCCTGGAGGTCGGCTTGCGAGCTTTGCATTCCTCCAGCCTGCCCCACCTTCGCTGTGGAATAAGCGGGAGCCCCTGTATGAGACAGTTCTCAGTCCTCCCGAAGACTTTCACCAAGAACTCTAGGATTAGGACTTAAAATTTAAACAAAACAAAACAAAACCCTAAGGAAGGAGGCACAGGGTTACGCTAAAAATCCACTTGGGACCCCGTGCAAGCCTCTTTTAGTGAACCACCGACCAAGCGCACGAATTCGATGTAATTAGTTCATCTGGGTCCCCAGGGAGGCGCCGGCCGCCCTCCTCAGTTCTGCCCAGTGGCCCCCCAGCTCGCTGCCGTGGGGTCCACTGAGGCAGGTACCTGGACAACTTGGGACCAGCCCTGTCACGCGCCGGGAGTCCCAGCACAGGGGCCCCGCCTATATGAGGCTCAGCCAATCGCGGGGCGTGCTAACGGGGGGCGGGGCCTACCGAGCTCTGTCCTGGAGCCTTAAATGGAAGGTCTTGGTGTCCACAACCCAACTTTAGACGCCCCGGGATCCGGAGCCGCCGGTTGCGCCTGTGCGGCAGGCAGCCCTCACCACAGGTGAGCGCCACGGGATGGGACATGGCGCGGCGGGGTCACTCCGGCTAGCAGCGCGACTGCAGCCTTGGGGGTTGAGGGCTTGGGGAGGGGTTCCAGGAGGCGCCGGTGTGACAAGGCAGTATGACCTCCGATAGCTGGACTGCAGAGCGTTTGTCGGCACCGCGTCTACATACTCTGTCAGCGGAGGGAGTTCGCTGGCCGGCCCCTGGGCTGGGCCCGCCTGCAGCGCGGGAAGGTGGCTCGTCCGGGCCGCTGTTTGAGTCCCAGAAGAGCCTCATCCTGTCCCGCGCAGAAACTGGGATCCCAGAGCTCTTTTTCTCCACCCACATCCATAGACTTCCCCTCTGTCCTTTTATAAATACTTGGGAATATAAATGTTTTTACTCCACCATTCAGTTCAGTTCAGTCGCTCAGTCGTGTCCGACTCTTTGCGACCCCATGAATCGCAGCACGCCAGGTCTCCCTGTCCATCACCAGCTCCCGGAGTTCACCCAGACTCACGTCCATCATAGTGGCTCAAAAAAAAAGATGGCCTTTTAGAAAGATTGGTTTAATCAGATACTCATTTCTTCTCCCTTCCTAGGTTTTTGAACATGAATCCTTCACTCCTCCTGACAGCCCTTTGCTTGGGAATAGCCTCAGCTGCTCCAAAATATAACCACAGTTTAGATACACAATGGAAATTGTGGAAGGCAGTACACAGGAAACCATACAACTTGGTTGGTAACATCTGAACCTGTCCATCTGAAACCCTGCAGAGAATGGTCCATGCTGTTGGGAGTTTATAGCAGATAGTAGTTTCTTGAGGCTGGCTCTTGTCAGGGCAGTAACTTCATGGCACCTGTCACTGAGTACACTATGGGCATTTGCCCTGTCATGTGGGCGCTGGAGAACAGCTCCCAAGAGTATAGAGCCATCTCTGGCCATGGTCTCTCTTCCTCTTTATATACAAATCCACTTGGTGACGGTGTATGCTGTCGCTTCAGTCGTGTCCAACTCTGTGACCAGGCTCCTCTGTCCATGGGATTTTCCAGGCAAGAATATTAGAGTGGGTTGCCATACCCTCCTTCAGGGGATCATCCCAACGCAGGGATTGAATCTGTGTTTCTTGCATCTCCTGCCTTGGCACAGGAGTTCTTTACCACTTAGCACCACCTGGTGAAGCCCTTGGTGAGTTGGTTTTAAATAGAATAAAAGAATATAGGCTACCTGTTTGCTTCTAGAATGAAGAAGGATGGAGAAAAGCGGTGTGGAAGAAGAATATGAAAATGATTGAGCTGCATAATCAGGAATACAGCCAAGGGAAACATAGCTTCCGCATGGCAATGAATGCCTTTGGTGACATGGTGAGTGTGGCATGAATTTTTTGTGCCTTCTCTCCTTAACACTTTAGCAAAATAACCTCTTGCTTTTCAACATTCTATTTCCTTTTCCTTGAAGACCAATGAAGAATTCAGGCACATGATGAATGGCTTTCAAAGGCAGAAGAACAAGAAGGGGAAAGAGTTCCATGAAACTATCTTTGCTTCGATTCCCCCATCCATGGATTGGAGAGAGAAAGGCTATGTAACGCCTGTGAAGAATCAGGTATGATGGTATTCAGCAAATCTCTCTCCAAGAGTAAAGCCAAATAGGAGTTGCCATCCTTGCTATGATACACTGTGCTGCTGCTGCTGCTAAGTCGCTTCAGTCGTGTCCGACTCTGTGCGACCCCATAGACGGCAGCCCACCAGGCTCCTCTGTCCCTAGGATTCTCTAGGCAAGAACACTGGAGTGGGTTGCCATTTCCTTCTCCAGTGCATGAAAGTGAAAAGTGAAAGTGAAGTTGCTCAGTCGTGTCCAACTCTTAGTGACCCCATGGACTGGAGCCTACCAGGCTCCTCCATCCATGGGATTTTCCAGGCAAAAGTACTGGAGTCGGGTGCCATTGCCTTCTCCGGATACACTGTGCAACAACATGCAATTCACTAGGTTTTAAAAGCATTTCCAAATATATGGGCTACTGTCAAAGTCTTGCTATTTGTTTTGTAACTTATGCTTTTAAATTTTGTTTTCAGGGTAAATGTGGTTCTTGTTGGGCTTTTAGTGCCACAGGTGCTCTTGAAGGACAGATGTTCCGAAAAACTGGCAAACTTGTTTCACTGAGTGAACAGAACCTGGTGGACTGCTCTCAGCCTGAAGGCAATCGGGGTTGTCACGGTGGCTTCACAGATAATGCCTTCCAGTATGTTTTGGACGTTGGAGGCCTGGACTCAGAGGAATCTTATCCATACACTGGATTGGTAAGAGGAGCTCCTTGTTATCAAAGTTGAACACTTTAGGGGAAAACAGATATCATGTTTAGAATCCACATTTTAGATTGTAGAATCTTTATCTGCAGACTGTCAGAACTGTCATTAAAATAGTTAGCCTTGCACAGTTCTCTGTTTAGCTACTTACCATGTGTTCATGCTGTCGCTTCAATCATATCCAACTCTGTGTGACCTTCTGGACTGTAGCCCACCAGGCTCCTTTCTCCGTGGAATTCTCCAGGCAAGATTACTGAAGTGGGTTGCCATGTCCTCCTCCAGAGGATCTTCCTGACCCAGGGATCAAACTCGCATCTTTTATGTCACCTGTATTGGCAGTCAGGTTCTTTACCACTAGTGCTACTTGGGAGCCCAGATAGTTACCATAAAGCTGTTAATATTTCTATTGAATGTGGAAATATACATTTGTTGTTGTTGTTTAGTCACTCAGTCGTATCTGACTCTTTTGCAACCTTTTTGGGCTCCAAAATCACTGCAGATGGTGACTGCACCATGAAATTAAAAGACACTTACTCCTTGGAAGAAAAGTTATGACCAACCTAGATTGCATATTCAAAAGCAGAGACATTACTTTGCCAACAAAGGTCCGTCTAGTCAAGGCTATGGTGTTTCCAGTGGTCATGTATGGATGTGAGAGTTGGACTGTGAAGAAAGCTGAGCACCAAAGAATTGATGCTTTTGAACTGTGGTGTTGGAGAAGACTCTTGAGAGTTCCTTGGACAGCAAGGACATCCAACCAGTCCATCCTAAAGGAGATCAGTCCTGGGTATTCATTGGAAGGACTGATGCTGAAGCTGAAACTCCAATACTTTGGCCACCTCATGCAAAGAGTTGACCCATTGGAAAAGACTCTGATGCTGGGAGGGATTGGGGGCAGGAGGAGAAGGGGACGACAGAGGATGAGATGGCTGGATGGCATCACCAACTCGATGGACATGATTTTGGGTGAACTCCGTGAGATGGTGATGGACAGGGAGGCCTGGCGTGCTGCAATTCATGGGGTCGCAAAGAGTCAGACACGACTGAGCGACTGAACTGAACTGAACTGAACTGAGACTGTAGCCTGCCAGGCTCCTCTGTCTGTGGGATTTACTGGGCAAGATTACCAGAGTAGGTTGCCATTTCCCGCTCCAGGAGATCTTCCCAACCCAGGGATCAAACCCCTGCCTCCATGTCTCCTGCCTTGTAGGGATCAAACCCCTGTCTCCTACCTTGTAGGAGTAAAGGTGGATTATTTACTGCTGAGGCACCGGGGAAATATACATATCATTCTTTATAAGTACAAATTTCTCCTGAGTAAAGATTTCTTATGGGCAGGTAGATTGAGAGTGTCTGATTGCATAGACACAAGCTAATTTTTACATTTCAAAACAGCCAATGGCATTTCATCTCCTGGGATGCTTTGTAACAAACTTGACTTGGAAATCATTAAGCTGCAGATTGTCTTGAACTCATGTACCCCAGGAGGAGGATGGTATTAATCAAGTCACTTCCCCATTACCTTTAAAAGGTTGGCACCTGCCATTACAATCCCAACAATTCTGCTGCTAATGAAACTGGTTTCGTGGACCTCCCTAAGCAGGAGAAGGCTCTTATGAAGGCAGTGGCAACTTTGGGCCCCATCTCTGTTGCTGTAGATGCACACAATCCATCTTTCCAGTTCTACAAGTCAGGTAAGTATTTGTCTATGTTGAAATTTAGGCAGAAAAATTGGAAAATCACCATGACATACAGCAACACTGACTCTTTGGTATGTAGAATTCAATGTAAAATTTGAAGGTGTATAGATTTAATATAGTTGTTAATGTTAGTATTTGTGCCTGATGTGTCCATTTGACATTACTTGAACCATGTCCCCATGATTTTAAGCACTTCATAAATATATTTGAATGGCTACTTAATTTGATTAGTATAGCTTAATTTACTTTTTTCCAGTGCTCAGTTGTGTCCATAACTCTTTGCAGCCCCATGGACTGTAGTCCACCAGGCTCCTCTGCCTGTAGAATTTTCCAGGCAAGAATGCTGAAGTGGGTTGCCATTTCCTACTCAAGGGGATCTTCCCAAACCAGAGATCGAACCCACGTCCCGTGAGTCTCCTGCACTGGCAGGCAGATTCTTTACTACTAGCACCACCTGGAAAGTCCTAGTTATGACTGTAGCCACCCAGAGTTTCAACTGTTAGACCTTTGAAATTTTCCAAAGAATTTTGCTACTGTAATTAAAACCAGAAAGAACTTCTTGGCTGAAGTAATTTTGTGTTGTGTGCTATTTCCCTAGACTGAATGTCCTGAAAGTAAAATGATAAGATTTTAAGGAGTGTTTTTTTATGTCTCTTGACATGTTGTTTACAAAAGAGAGTATGCCATTTGTATATCTGCTAGTGTTAGATGAGGGCCTGGATGCCTAGCCTAGAATGAAAAAAAAAATCTTGTTTTTAAATCTTATCTAGATTTATATCATTTAGCTTAATTTTGAGATGTCTTCTTAGCCTGATTAATAGACTAGGTCACTTGGAGGTCTTCACCCCAACATTGTATTTTATTTTCCCAGGCATTTATTATGAGCCAAATTGCAGCAGTGAATCCGTGGATCATGCTGTTCTGGTAGTTGGCTATGGCTTTGAAGGAGCAGACTCAGATGACAATAAATATTGGCTTGTCAAAAACAGGTATAAAATGCCCCAAATACTTATATTTGAGGTTGAAAAGGGGAGTCCTTTTTGAAATCAGCATTTGAATTCAGGTCCTCAAATCCTTAAGTACACTTCTGAAGTCTTATGCCACTTAGGATGATCACAGGCATATTAATGTTTGATTATAACATTAAGATACTGTCTGAAGTTGCCTAAGGTATTGATGTAGTTTGGGT
The DNA here is from genome assembly GCF_019923935.1 of Bubalus bubalis. Taxonomy (NCBI): domain Eukaryota; kingdom Metazoa; phylum Chordata; class Mammalia; order Artiodactyla; family Bovidae; genus Bubalus; species Bubalus bubalis. The sequence goes on from NC_059159.1 coordinate 142,595,133, forward strand.
ATCATCTCATTTCTAAATCCAAACATTTTTTAAATTCTAAAACACATCTGGCCCCAAGAGTTTCTTTTTTACGTCTCTAATTTTATAGTTCTGTGAAAGGTTTGGGATAGAAGTTATTTATACATTTAGAACTCAACCATGAACAAGAACAACTGCATTTCTTGCTTCTTTCTGAATCTGTCTTGACCTCTGGTGCACTGTTTAAGTATTAATAAATATAAATGTGTTTGATTCTTCATATAAAACGAAAACCTTCTCTTCTTTCAGCTGGGGTGAACACTGGGGCATGAATGGCTACATAAAGATGGCCAAAGACCAGAACAACCACTGTGGAATCGCCACCATGGCCAGTTATCCTACTGTCTAAATCTCAAAGGCTGGATTAAGAACAATATCCAGAGGAAGGATATTCTCTTAAAACTGACCAGACTTTACTGTGTGGGAATGAAAGACTTGAATCATTGAAGATCCAAGTTGTGATCTGAATTCTGTGACCTTTTACACTGGTGAAATGTTACCACTTCTTTCCCTACTGTTGTAAATATGTTTGTATGATCAACTTGCCTAATGAATTTTGAACTTTCATGTTTTAAAAGGATGTATACAGTTTTACCTTTTAAAATAAAACTTTATTTCAGAATAGAGGTGGCTTCTTTCTGTTTTTAATACATTACATTTTTAGAGTAAAAAACATAATTGGGCTCTTAAGACATAACTGATTATTTTTTGTTGTTGTTTAGTTGCTAAGTCACGTCTGACTCTTTTGTGACCCCATGGACTATAGCCCACAAGGCTCCTCTGTCCATAGAATTCCCCAGGCAAGAATACCAGAGTGGGTTGCCATTTCCTTTTCCAGGGGGATCTTCCCAACCCAGGGATCAAACTCACGTCTTCTGCATTGCAGGTAGGTTCTTTACCTCTGAGCCACCAGGGAAGCCCCTAACCGAATGTGCCAGTGGTCTATTAGGAGAATGGCTGTGTGGCCTTCTGGTTCTTATAGTTATGAATATGCAGATCTTATGTTAGCTGCCCACTGACTGTGTCTGACATCCCTTGAATAGAGCAAAATTTGACAATCTAAAGGACAAGGGTAAGTCGTTTTGTACAAGAGTTATTAAAAAATCAAATCAAAACAAAGTTAGCTTGGATTCTCTTTTGAGCCTCCTAGATTACTGAATGTGTCTCATACTCTGGCCAGTCGTGTTTCTCGACTGGCCAGAGCACTGTTGTGGCTCTCCTAGGCCTCTGCTTAGGTCCCAGTCTGGAGTTTTCAGGGAGTGCGAACATGAAGTTAAAGGGTGGCTGCTTCAAAATCTGGCCCTTGTGTCCATCCAGACTCCATACAGAGTGCAGGGCTCTGAGGGCAGAGAGGGTGGGAGGGGCAGACCCTGCGCAGGCCGTCGTCACCATTGGACAGGGCATCAAACAGCCTCCCGAGGGCTCAACCTCCCTTCCCCCCACCCCAACTCAGGGGGAGGAGAAGCAGCTACCACCAGAGCCTGTTGGTGAGGTTTTCCGCTCAGCACAGAACAAACATCAGTGGTGAACCCGAGGGCATCTGGCATCAGAATCAGGTCAAGAAGGGTGAGATTGCTGGGGTCACTGGGCCAGGATTTGATGGGGATGGCCTTGGCTGGCTTCTGTAAGCCCTGGGGAGTCATGCAGGATCACAGTGCTGGAGAAGTCACTGTGGACCACAGAGAGTGTCCTGGAGGTAGTGGCCAGATTCCAAAGTGCAGTGCCGTCTGTAGCATTTCCAGAGTGCTTCTGCTATTATCCAGTGCATCAGCCACAGTACAGCCCCGAGGCTCCACGCTTGCTGTGACCACCACCACCTGGGACCACTGGCTCACCTCTTCCAGGAAGGAAGCCACACGGGGCCTCTTAACTACAAAATCCCAAGGGGATGTTTGTCTATTGCCACCTCCAGAATGAAGTCAGGAGGTGTTCCAGGTGGACTGTGGGCCTCAGGACCCCACGAAAAGGGGAATGAGTAACACCAGGATCTTCCCTTCACCTGGCTTGGCCGATTCCGGGACACATGACCGCCAGATCCCTGGTGGGGGGAACGCGGTAATGGGATGGGGTGGGGGGTGGGTGCCGAGGTGGCAGAGTCCCAAGGGGCAGAAGAGGATGCAGAGAGGGGCATGGAAGGGGCGGCTCAGAAAGCCACCCACGACGAGTCATCTTTCTGATGACTTAGACAGTCCAGTAGAACAGGGAGCTGGGGGACAGACGTGGGCAGCCCACTGGGGCCCACGTAGGCTGGGAGTGGTACCGACGGCTTCGCGGAAGTTACCCGCAGGGCCGAGATAAGTGGTGCTACAGTGGGGTCCTCTGAGACCAGGCGGGAAGGGGATGAAGAATTGAGGAGCTAGGGAGAAGGGAGGGAAGGATAAGGAAGGGGGAGGGGCAGGGGAAGCAGGGGGTGGCCTGCTGCACAGGCGTTCTAGGGCACTGCCCTCGGGAAAGACAGTAAATTGTTTTCATAAGGAAATAATTCACATTTTGGAAAAGTGAACACACATGCATATAATTTCCAATCGAGAAAAGGGCCTTAGAGGTCATGATCGTTTGGCGCACAATGTTATAGGCTATAACTCTGAAAAGCAATGTCCCAGGGCCTGTTTCTGGTGCAACTTGCCGGACTTCTAGTGAAGACAACGTGGCTACTTTGCAAAAGACCCAAAGCAGTGCCAAGAATGTTTGTCTTCACATCCATAAGCAATGAGGGACAAGCACCCACTTTTGAGACTGGACTTCAAAAGTACTCTGGTGGCCTCAGAGGTGGACAATAGGTGAATATCAAAAGTGATTGTCTGAAGCCTAATTTACACCTAGGTCCCTAATTCCTGAATTTGATTTTAAAAAGAAAAACCCTACATTCTGCAGGCTAAGGAAACACATAGTATTTACTGTCTTTGGGTTTAAAATTATCATATTCCTACTCAGGGAAATTAAAAGCAAGTGGAAGCATTCAGTTAATAGAATGCTACTGAGAGGGTAACAGGCAGGAAGGCCAGGGGTCTCCAAATGGAGGAAATAACCTGCAAGTGTCAGACATTTTTCTCTCTCTTAAGCGGCAGGAGGAAACAAACTAGAAATATTTTTTTCCTTCTCTATACAAATTTAAAGAGAGGTTTCTCTTAAAATACTGTGTTGCCATAATGACACCTGGTTTCACCTGAAGTTAGCTATTCTTGAGCCTAGAGATAACCAATGCCTTTTTCTTATGGAAATGTTTGTCTTAAGCTATGCTAATGTACTACGCCTTTACCCCAAACTCTGTCTCCAAGTCGGTTCCGCCTCTTGGCCCAAAACCTACTTGACAAACCAGTATGTTATACTCAGATATTGTTCCCCTAATCTATGTAAATGAAACTATTTGTATGGTGGTCTGTCCTTCTTTAAGATTCAAGTTAATTATTTTATGGCCCAAGATAAACCATTTGGTGCCATTCTAAATTTTAAGACATTCCTTTCTTTCATTAACAGACTGCTAGTGACTATATAACATCCAGCTGAAGACTAGCAAGGGGGTACTCTTTTTGCCCCCTTCTGATGCCTATGTCAGAAGCTTTCTCTATCTCCTTTATACTTTAATAAAACTTTATTACACAAAAGCTCTGAGCTATCAAGCCTTGTCTCTGGCCCCGGATTGAATTCTTCTCCTCCGGGAGCCAAGAATCCTGGTGTATTCGCGTGATTCAACAACAACCTTTCATCTTGGGGGCTCGTCCGGGATCCTTCAGGACAAGGTAAGGATGCTTGGAGCTTTAGTTCTTTGTTCTCTTAGCGAACACGTTTTCTGCTGTGTTTTACTAACTCTTCCGTGTGCTTGTGTGAATGAATGGCAGGCTCTGCGTGAAGCAAGTAAGGGGCCCTGCTCTGCGGTTCCACAGTGATCTCATACGGCTTATGGGAGAAACCTGTTGGGGTGTTATACCGACCTGTCAATGCCAAGAGGCACCCAATGTCTCCTTCGAGAACCGACCAGAAATGGGCAAAGCGTGTGGACCGAACTCTCCTTTCTCGGTCAAACTTTTCGGTCTCTTTGACCATTTCATAACTCCTTGAGAATTAGAAGTACTAACCTAATCTATCGGATCATAGACTTTCAAGAGACTTGTGATCTATATTGTTACTGTATACTGTGGCTTAGGTCCCAAACTTGGATTGGTATTCAAGAAAGCGCCTAGCCTCGCTAGGAATCGAAAGTTCGGAAGCTAGATGGAGCTCTAGCTCCCAGAACATCTCTGAGGTTAAAGGTTACGCAGATTGGGACTGTGATGGGTTTTTTCCTTTGTTAACGCCGGCTCTTAGTGGATCAGAGGAGGCTGTTATACTGGTGTGGTGATGCTTGGAAAGAACATCTCAGTTTTATGTTCGCGTCGGTCTTATTGTAGTCAGGAAATGCTCAGGGTCGTGCACAGGCACTCAGGTGACGAATGTTTCCCACAGCGGTTTTAGCTTGGGAGGCATTCCGGAAGGTTACTCTGATTCACCCCAGGTGACATCAGAGACAAACAAGGTTAAGGGTGAAGAGCTGGACGTCAAGTAGGGATGCTATCAAGTCTACCCCTGGTACATCCCCACCCCATCTCGGTGGTAGAACCGGGAGGGACGAGTACGGCGCCTGCGTCGGTAAGGGACAGACTAAGTCCGACCAGGAAGGAAAAGCTTTTGGTGTAACGTCTGTCTACACCCCCATCTAGAGCAGGGAGGGACGCCTCCGGTAGAAAAAATGGCGCTGGTCGCTTTTTTCTCTCTTACAGATGGGAGCTAACAATTCCAGCCTCACTCCTTTGAACTGTATCCTGAAAAACTGGGATAGATTTGATCCCCAGGGCTTAAAGAAGACACACCTGGTCTTCCTATGTGATACTGCATGGCCACGGTATCCATTGGAGGACAGCGAACGGTGGCCAGTTAGAGGGTCTCTTAAGTATAATACTGTTCTACAATTAGACCGGTTCTGTAAGGAACAAGGGAAATGGGTAGAAGTAGCATATGTGTTGCCCTTTTACTCTCTGCGAAATATGCCAGACTTATGTCCTAAGGGTATAGATTTGGGCGTGAAACCTTCAGCTCCCTCCTGTCCTCTTACTTTGCCCCCGTGCTGGGGACTCCAAACTGGGATTCAAACTGCCCACATGGAGGTCCAAACAACTCCTGTCTCAGTACGACCTCAGACTACTCTGGTTTCAGTAGAAACTCAGACCATCGAAGTAAGAGATGAGATAGAGGACAGGAGACAAAGAGAAGAAGAAAAACAGGTTTCTCCAATCTATCCCTGGGATCATATGCGCAGAGCAGCCAGAGAGACTGAGGAACAGCCACAAAAGCTGTTGCCTCTTTATGAAACACCCACCGGGAGAAATAATCAGTCTGTGAGAGTTAATAAGCCTTTCTCTTATCAAGAAATACAAAGAATCAAGGAGGATCTGGGAGACTATTTAGATGACCCAGAAAAATATATTAGAGCTTTTAAAGGTGTTACTCTGCTTTATGACCTCACTTGGAAGGATGTGATGTATATCTTGAGACAAACGCTGACTCCCAAGTCAAAGACTCGAGTTTTGGGAAAAGCGGTTGCTTATGGAGATGAATGGCTTGGTAATGAATCAGTAGAGAAGAGGGAGAACGAGATAGCGGCCCTCCCCACTGAGAATCAGGCGGTCCCAACTATAGAACCAGACTGGGACTACAACACAGCTAAAGAAAGATGGGATCAAAATCATTTTGTTAGATGTATTCTTGAAGGACTTAGGCAGGCACGTTCTAAGCCTTTAAACTATGGCAAATTGACAGATATAGAACAGGAGGAAAAAGAAGCTCCTGGTAAATTCCTAGATAGACTGAGAGAAGGCCTTCACAGATTCACTGAGATTGATCCCGAAAGTGAAGAGGGAAAAGTGATCTTAAAAGATAGATTTCTCACTCAGTCGGCTCCAGATATCCGCCGTAAGCTATTAAAACAGGCGTATGGACCAAATCAGTCTTTAGATACTCTGTTACAACTGGCTCAGACAGTCTATTATGGTAGGGAATATGAGGAAAAGAAAGAAAGGCAAAAAAAGACAAAGGAAAAGGCGGAAGCCTTCGCCATGGCTATGAAAAACGTTCTTAAACAGCCTGAGAAAAGTGCCCAGAGGGGCCCAGGTGAAAACAGATGGGCTTGCTACTACTGTGGAAAGGAGGGGCACCTCAAGCGGGATTGCCCTCAGGCATCTAAGCCGCCCCCGGCTCCATGTCCGGTCTGCAAAGGACCACACTGGAAGAGAGACTGCCCCCAGAGGCGTAGGTCTCCCGGGTTGGACTCTCAAGACAATCAGGACTGAAGGTGCCCGGGGGTCCCCACACAAGCTCCCGTCCTAATTACACCTGAGGAACCCCGGGTATTAATAGTTGTGGGGGGCCAATCTGTCGATTTCCTTTTAGATACTGGGGCAACTTATTCTGTGCTCACTGAAGCCCCTGGCCCACTTTCTTCCCGATCCGCTTCCGTAATGGGACTGTCTGGACGAGCCAACAGGTATTATTTCAGTTATTCTTTATCTTGCAACTGAGATTCTGTGCTGTTTTCACACGAGTTTCTGATTGTGCCAGAATCTCCCTCACCCCTCTTGGGAAGGGATATACTGAGCAAGGTCCATGCCTCTGTTTTCATGAATATGGAGCCCTCCCTTTCTCTCCCTTTAGTTGAACAAAATGTAAATCCTAGAGTATGGGCAGATGGAAAATCTGTGGGTCGAGCTCAAAATGCTATTCCTGTAGTTGTTAAGCTCAAAGACCCGCACGTATTTCCACATAAGAAGCAGTATCCACTGAAACCTGAAGTTAAGGAAGGGTTAAAACCCATCATTGAAAATTTAAAGGAACAGGGACTATTAATTTCCTGTTAACAGTCCTTGCAACACTCCTATTTGGGGTATAAAGAAATCGAATGGTAAATGGAGACTAGTTCAAGATTTACGAATAATAAATGAGGCTGTAGTTCCTTTACACCCCGTAGTGCCTAATCCATATACTCTATTGTCTGAAATTCCTGAACGGGCCAAATATTTCTCAGTAATTGATTTAAAAGATGCCTTCTATTCAGTGCCTTTGACGAAAAAAAGTCAATTCCTATTTGCCTTTGAAGACCCTACGCAGCCAGCTTCTCAATTAACCTGGACAGTTTTGCCCCAGAGATTTCGTGACAGTCCTCACTTATTCGGACAAAGTTTGTCACGAGATCTCCAAAGTTTAATAGCTCTGAAACAGTGGTGTTACAATATGTAGATGATATTTTGCTCTGTGCTGAGACAGAGGAAGCTTGTTCGCGAGCCTCAGAAGATTTCTTAAACTTTCTGGCGGACTGTGGTTACAAGGCATTAAGAGAAAAGGCTCAGCTTTGTCAACAATCGGTTAGATATCTGGGCCTAATCATATCAGAAGGGACTAGGGCCATAGGCCCTGAGAGAATTAAACCTATACTAAATCACCCCCTACCTATGACTTTAAGACAATTGAGAGGATTTTTGGGAATCACAGGTTACTGTCGCATTTGGATTCCGGGTTACGGGGAACTTGCCCGGCCTTTATATAAACTTATAGCTGAAACTCAGCAGGCCCAAACCGACAAACTGGTTTGGTCTCCAGAAACTCAAAAGGCTTTTAAGGTTCTTCAGACTGCTCTCCTGCAAGCTCCAGCTCTGAGCTTGCCCACAGGGTCAGAATTTAATTTGTTTGTCACTGAAAAAAAAGGTGTGGCATTGGGAGTTTTGACACAACCCCGAGGGCCTCACCAGCAACCTGTTGCTTATCTAAGCAGAGAATTAGATGTAGTTTCACGTGGGTGGCCCTACTGCCTAAGAGTAATTGGGGCAGCGGCTTTATTAGCACCTGAAGCTTTGAAAATAATTAATGGACGAAACCTTACTGTCCTGACTTCTCATGATGTGAGTGGAATCTTAAATTCTAAGGTTAATATTTGGATGACAGACAGTAGGCTTCTTAAGTATCAGTCATTGTTGTTAGAAGGACCAGTAACTAAGCTTAAAGTTTGTGGAAATTTAAATCCTGCCACTTTCCTTCCTGAGAAGGAAAATGAAACACCTGATCACGATTGTTCTCAATTCCTAACTTTAAACTATGCAGCTCGAGAAGATCTAAAGGATAAACTGCTGGGTCTGCGGAGCACTCCCCTCTTCGTCAATAGAAGGCTTCCCGTGGTGGACATCCCCACTTCAAGAAAAAGACTTTCTCCAAGTCTGTGAATACCTTCGACAACAAACACATGTGATGCCTCTTCTTCATCTGATGACAACTACCAACCCTAAAATGGACTGGTGCAACACTTTGTACTCTAACTATGGACATAATGTGACTTTTAATTTTGATTATACATTGTCTAGGTTCAATGACTATTTTTCTACATATAAGGCAAATAGGTCTAGATCTAATGGTTTTTTACCTGACGTTTATCAAATATGGGACGAGGTTACATGGCTAACTCCTGAAAAAGGACGCTTAATATCTACTGCCTCTATATGCTGGGAACAAACAGAGCCGTCCCCAAAAGTTAGCCAACAACTTAATTACAATGATTGGAAACAATTGGGATATTTGTCTCAAGAAACATGCAGTGTAATCATTCCCGTGTTTTCCAACCCCAGATCAGGTTCTCCCTTTGTCTGGCCAGGCACAAATTGGGACTGGATATCTCAGTCGCGCTGGCTTGCTCCAAATGGGACTTATTGGATATGTGGCTCTTACCTATGGGCGTGGCTTCCCCCTGGTTGGATAGGGAGATGCACCCTGGGTCTAGCCTTTACTCATGGCTTTATATTTTCAGAGCTTCCAGAAAAGCCTGCTAATTTACCCCACCTTAAAACTCGGTGGACAAGGTCTGTATTTTATTGGTATGATTATTTGGCTGCAGCGTTTGTTCCCTCTTTGGGAACTACAGATGTTATGTTACGAGTGGATGCTTTGACTAATTTTACTCAACAGACATTACAAGATTCTCAGAAGGCTATTTCAGCTCTTAATGCTGAACAAGCACAAATTAGAAAGGTGGTTTTACAAAACAGATTGGCTCTAGATATTCTGACAGCTGCACAAGGAGGAACCTGTGCCATTATTCATACCCAATGCTGTACATACATACCTGATATGAGCACGAATGTTACTCATTTTACTAACCACATGAACAAGATGATTAGGGCCATGGATACTCCTGAAGCCTCAATTGCCTCACTTTGGGAGACGTTAACTAGTTCCCCATGGTGGACAACTATCTTAATTACAATAATTCTGGTTGTTTTGTTCTTGCTGTTTGCTCCCTGCATCTGTAATTGTATAACTGGATTTGTTTCTAGCTGCATGAAAGCTTTTAAGTTACAAATGGTTGCTCAAACTCCTGCTACTGCTGTAGCTTCCTCCGACTACTATTTGGGGCCCCTGGATCAGATATCCTCAATATGAGGATTAGGAGAATATGTTGCCTCATCAATTTAGGGACAACGCCCCTTGTCAGCTCGGAAGTAGTTATGGAATGAGAACGACGCCCCTTTTCCCTAGGCAACATAATTCTCCTAAAAGAAAAGGGGGGAATGAGAGGGTAACAGGCAGGAAGGCCAGGGGTCTCCAAATGGAGGAAATAGCCTGCAAGTGTCAGACATTTTTCTCTCTCTTAAGCGGCAGGAGGAAACAAACTAGAAATATTTTTTTCCTTCTCTATACAAATTTAAAGAGAGGTTTCTCTTAAAATACTGTGTTGCCATAATGACACCTGGTTTCACCTGAAGTTAGCTATTCTTGAGCCTAGAGATAACCAATGCCTTTTTCTTATGGAAATGTTTGTCTTAAGCTATGCTAATGTACTACGCCTTTACCCCAAACTCTGTCTCCAAGTCGGTTCCGCCTCTTGGCCCAAAACCTACTTGACAAACCAGTATGTTATACTCAGATATTGTTCCCCTAATCTATGTAAATGAAACTATTTGTATGGTGGTCTGTCCTTCTTTAAGATTCAAGTTAATTATTTTATGGCCCAAGATAAACCATTTGGTGCCATTCTAAATTTTAAGACATTCCTTTCTTTCATTAACAGACTGCTAGTGACTATATAACATCCAGCTGAAGACTAGCAAGGGGGTACTCTTTTTGCCCCCTTCTGATGCCTATGTCAGAAGCTTTCTCTATCTCCTCTATACTTTAATAAAACTTTATTACACAAAAGCTCTGAGCTATCAAGCCTTGTCTCTGGCCCCGGATTGAATTCTTCTCCTCCGGGAGCCAAGAATCCTGGTGTATTCGCGTGATTCAACAACAACCTCTCACTACGAGGACATGAAGTGGAGCACAGTTAGGGTCTCAGCCCACGAAACTTCCAGCAGCCTCTGGTCAAGTCCATCTGCACTGGACTGTGTGTCATGCTGGAGCTTCAGTGTGGCCACATGTGCTTACATTTCCAACTTCCTTACCCAAAATGAAGATGTGTTTGGAGTAAAAGTCTGTGGGTTTTGAGATAGCACGACCCAGTGTAGCCACAGGAAAATTTGGGAGGCTCCCAATCTGAGCCCCTTCGACTGGTTGGGGCCAGATTGAGACACCAGAATTGTAGCATCCTCTGTGTCCTGGTGACGCTGTGGATGAGACATTCCGAATCCCGAGGAGAAGATGGTGCTATTCAAGGGAGGTGGTTGAAACACCAGAAGGGAGAGAAACCTAACGTGGACCCAGAGGGTCCAGTCAATGTTATTGTTGTGTTGTTTACAGACTAAGTCATATCCGACTCTTTTGTGACCCCCTGCACTGTAGCCCACCAGGCTCTTCTGTTCATGGAATTCTCCAGACAAGAATACTGGAGTGGGTTGCCACTTCCTTCTCCAGGGGATCTTCCCAACCCAGGGATCAAACCTGGGTCTCCTGCAATGCAGGCAGATTCTTTACCACTGAGCCACCAGGGATGCCTGAGTCGATCAATAATACAGGATAAAAGGGTGGGTGTCTGAGCATAGAATTCCCAGGTCAGAACCCTTAGAAAAGAGAAATGACATTTAGAGAAAGTGGGAAGTGATTAGATTAAGGTGAAAGGAGATGGGGATTTTTAGGTTTTTAGGACACAGGGGAACCAGTGGGGCATGCAGTGAAAAGACTATTCTGGTTATTTATTACTGTAAAAATAAACTATAAAGAAACATAGCAGTTTGAAAAAAAAAACAAAAACTATCTTTCCAACTTCCTGAATGAGCTTAACTACACTGTTTTCCATTGGAAGTCTTTCGTGCATGCGGGAATCGCTAGCAGTTCTGACAGACTGACATCCAAGCAGGCTCACTCATGTGGCTATCCTAGATGCTGCTGCAGTCTGGGCATTCAGCCCTGGCTGCCAACCAGAATTTCCATGGTCAGAGGAGCCTGGTGGACCTCCCCGTGACCTGAACTCCCACGGCATGAAGGCTGGCTCGGAGAGGAACATCCCGAGAAAACAGGCCAGGATGCCGAACGAGAACTGCAAGGCTTCTTTTGACCTGATCTTAGTCCCAAGTGCAACCTCTGAGGCTTCACTGTATTCACAGCATGTTGCTCGGGTTCCAGGGGAAGGGGTTGACAGTCCACCTCCTGGTGGGGCAAGGCAAGGTCACTTAGTAGAAGAGCATATGGGATGGAAGATGTGGTTGCAGCCATCCTTGGAAAATGCTATCTGCCACCTTCAATCTCTGAAAGTCCCCTAGAAAGGACTGCCTTAGCGTCCGTCACCTTGCTTCACTATGACAGGCTAGTTCACACTGCTTTCACGTAATCTTGGAAGTGCAGCCCAAGACTCTAAGAAAAGGCCTAGATGCTGATATGAATGAAAATGTGAAGACCTCTCGGACGTCAAATAATTAAACAGATATTACAATCTTCTGCAACATTCAAAGACATTTATATTTATTTAAACTCTGAAAAGTTTGAAACAGTATCTGTCGTAAAAGCTTTTTAAAATAAGCCAATTGACATAAATCAAATAAAGCTGAAAACAAATTTTGATTTTAGACAAATGTTGCCATATTAGTAAGCCAAGGATATTGCAGCCATCAACCCCTCAGCCACTAAAAGCTGCCACCAACTGTGAACCTGAGGGGATTCGGGATGGAGAAAAACAGGATACCAGACCTAGATAATTAAGGTGCAAATCAAAGAACTGATTGCAGGGAATATAGATTCTGGCATCTCCCCAAACATAGAAAAGCACTAAAGTAATTAACTGACTTCCCTCATGGCTCAGAAGATAAAGAATCTGCCTACAATGCAGGAGACCTTGGTTCAATCCTCAGGTTGGGAAGATCCCTTGGAGGAGGGGCATGGCAACAAACTCCAGTATTTTTACCTGGAGAATTTCCATGGTCAGAGGAGCCTAGTGGGCTACCGTCCATGGGGTCTCAAAGAATGAGATGCAACCGAGCGATTAAGCACACCAAGTAATTAACAGTTATCTTTTGATGTTCTGACTGTGTGTTAGTCACTCAGTCGTGTCTGACTCTTTGCGACCCCATGGATTATAGCCTGCTAGGCTCCTCCAATCATAGAATTTTCCAGGCAAGGATACTGGAGTGGGTTGCCATTTCCTTCTCCAGGGGATCTTCCTGATCCAGGGATCAAACCTGGGTCTCCTAACTTGCAGGCAGTTGCTTTACTGTTTGAGCTACTAGAGAAGCTACATGGGGTATTTTTTTATTTGTTTGTTTTGTTTTTTGCAAAAACTCCTATATATCCTGGCTTCTCCCTTACCTCTTCAGAACAGTCATTCAGAGTTATCTGAGAGGCTGTCTCTCCTGCTTAAGTCTGTAAGTAAAGCATAATTCCCAACTTTTAGGTTGTGCTTTTTTTTTCTTCTTCAGTTGACACAATAATCTGGTCTGAAACATAAACTTACTATCAGAAGCTGAAAAGTCAACAGAGGATTCCTCCCTAGAGCCCTCAGGGGGGATATAGCCCTGCAGACACTTTGGTTTGGAATTCTGGCCTCCGGGAGTGAGAGAGTAAATTCCTATGACTTTAAGCCATGATGTGTGGTGCATGTCAGCCCCAGTGCAGCCCTGGCCTGCACAGCTCGCCTGTGCTCTCCTCCGCAGCCCAGACAGCCCAAGAGGACTCATTGGCTCCGGACCGCCCAAGACGAGTCAGACCTGCTGAACACAGAGGGATAACATCAGGAATCCCTCAGCTCATATCCTTCTCAGGCTTTCCTTGCAATTCTTCAAATGGTACCGACCACAAGGCAATAGTCAGCTAAGACAGGAGAAGCTGAAGAAACCCTACATGACTTAGCAGTGGATTTAACGATCAGCAAGTGGAAAAAAACGCACAAGAAGTTTGGGTATCTTTTCCCTTCCTTACAAGTCCTCTCTCATCTAGATCAAGCACTGGTCAGTGTTTCAAACCAGAGATAGTGGATACCTCATAGACATTCTCACACATTCAAATGCACTGAAAACAAGCTTTGCTTCCTTCTCTTTGTATTTAACGTGAGAATTAAAGCTATTAACTTGAAAATTAATGTCTTCTTTACTCACTGGCACCACTTTCACTTGATAACATCAAATGTTTCCTGTTTTTCTCTGTGAGGGAGAAAAGACCATAAGAAAGATATGAAGGAAACATGGGAGTTGATGCAATAAGACTTAATATTAACAATATAAATGCTGCTAAAAAATGTAGTTGTGACACAAAATGGCCTAACTCGTGCTGGGGAATACTTTTATGGTCTTTTTTGACACTGAATTCCTGATCTCTAGTAATAGGAGTCTTTCTCTGACTCCTGGGTTGACTTTTGTTTTCCTTTGGTAGGAGGTAGTCCTGGCCCGCACTTACTGGCCCACCACCCTCATTCTCCCTGGATGTCTTAGAAGCCTTTTGTCACATGACTTTTGTCACAGACTGTCATACTGTCCTGAGTATCATTCTAACTTCTGAGAAGAAGATAGCTTCCTGGAGATAAGCTGCATTTCCAAACAAAAAACCCTTGTGTTTCTGAGAAACTCTTTTGTTAAGGAACAGGCCAGAGAACATGGTCTCAGGTGGAGTTAACTACTCACCTGGTGAGAACCAGAACTTACCTTTTATCTACTCACTTTTCCATCTATCAAATGTGCTCCAGTAAATCAAAACTACAGCGAGGTCACACCAGTCAGAATGGTCATCATTAAAAGTCTACAAATAACAATTGCTAGAGAGGGTGTGGAAAAAAAGGAACCCTTCTACACTGTTGGTGGGAATGAAATTTGGTACAGCTACTATGAGAACAGTATGGAGGTTCCTCAAAAAACTAAAAATAGAGTTATCATATGATCCAAAAATCCCACTCCTAGGCATATATACAGACAAAAGTACAATTATGTCCTTACCCAGAACTAAAATTAAAATAACCCCTGGTAGTACTGTTCTCCCCTCCCCTGATTTATTTTTCCCATAGCGTTTACCACCATCACGCTATTACATTTTATTTGTTAGTTTTGTTTACTGTGTCCCTCCCACACATCAGCATTTAGTCTATACAGAGATCCACACAGAGACAAGGGGTTCTGTTTTGTTCACCTCTCTATCCTCCGCCGGAGAAGGCAATGGCACCCCAATCCAGTACTCTTGCCTGGAAAATCCCATGGACGTAGCAGCCTGGTAGGCTGTAGTCCATGGGGTCGAAGAGTTGGACACAACTGAGCGACTTCACTTTCACTTTTCACTTTCCTGCATTGGAGAAGGAAATGGCAACCCACTCCAGTGTTCTTGCCTGGAGAATCCCAGGGACAGGGGAGCCTGGTGGGCTGCCATCTATGGGGTCGCACAGAGTCGGACCCGACTGAAGTGACTTAGCAGCAGCAGCAGCGGCTATCCTCAGTGCTGAAGACAAGACCTGGCACAGAGTAGGCACAAAATATGATCTGCTATCCAGACAAATGAATAACCAATGTACCCACATTATATGAATACATTCTCAGAGTTTTGAAAGTCTAGCAGTGAAGATAATGCAAAGGCCCCTTTTGAAACTGCTAAGTCGCTTCAGTCGTGTCCGACTCTGTGCGACCCCATAGACGGAAGCCCACCAGGCTCCCCCGTCCCTGGGATTCTCCAGGCAAGAACACTGGAGTGGGTTGCCATTGCCTTCTCCAATGCATGAGAGTGAAAGTGAAAGTGAAGTCACTCAGTCGTGTCCGACTCTTAGCGACCCCATGGACTGCAGCCTACAAGGCTCCTCCGTCCATGTGATTTTCCAGGCGAGAGTACTGGAGTCGGGTGCCATTGCCTTCTCGTTTTGAAACCATATCCCCTTAAATATTCCCCTTCCTCAGGGGAACAACCACAATTATTAATTCAGGGATATGAGTAGTCCTTTTTCTTTGTCTTTACCCAAACACATGTGGGGTTTTGTTTTTCACTGTTTTTGTTTCTTCTTTTTTTTTTTAAAGATGTAAATGTGTCTTGTCCATCATAAAATAAGCAAGCAAACCTCCTCTTAGACCCAGGTTCCTACTGCAGTTACTACATTATATTCTTCTTCCTGTTTCCAGGTAAAATCGCTTGAACAGCTTGTTTAAACTTGCTATACCCCACTTCCTCACCTTCTATTAACTTAGGTCCATCCCTAAAGTCCAGGCCCTCCCAAATGACCTCATTTAGTCTAGTTACTGCAGGTACCACCTGAAATTTCTGATGACTTTCAGTCCCTCTCCTGAGCTCGAAACCCCCCAGGTACCCAACTGCCTATAAGATGTCCTAACCCAGCTGACCCACAGAAACTTCAAACTCCAATGTACAGACTTGAATTTTACCTGGAACAGGTCATCTGCAAGTGCTCCCTGGCTTTGTATATGGCACAAACATACATTTCATTAATTCCCTCCCTCTCCTTTCCTCTGACATACATAATCAACCCCTGATACCTCAACCCTCATGAATATTCCTCAAACACCTATGCTTTCTCCATACTTATGGCTTTTTTGCTTATCACCATCAATTTTCGTGGAGATGATGACATTAACCTTCTTATGGTGGTGAACTAACAAAACTAGTTTGACTACTCCAAATCCATTTTCTATAGTATAAGTTGTTGTTGTTCATTTGCACAGTCATGTCTGATTCTTTGCTACCAAATGGGCTGTAGCATTCCAGTCCTCCCTGTGCCTCACCATCTCCCAAAGTTTGCCCAAGTTCATGTCTATTGCATCAGTGGTGCCATCCAGTCATCCCATCCTGTGATGCCGTCTTCTCCTTCTGCCCTCAATCTTTCCCAACATCAGGGAATTTTCCAATGAGTTGGCTGTTCGCTTCAGATGACCAAAATACTGGAGCTTCAGCTTCAGCATCAGTCTTTCCAATGAATATTCAGGGTTGATTTCCCTTAAGATTGGCTAGTTTGATCTCCTTGCTGTCCAAACGACTCTCAGGAGTCTTCACCCCCCACCACAGTTCAAAGGCATCAATTCTTTGGCGCTTTGCCTTCTTTACGGCCCAGCTCTCACAACCGTATGTGGTCACTGGGAAGACTGTAGCCTTGACTATATGGACCTTTGTTAACAGAGGTAATGTCTCTGTTTTTCAACACACTGTCTAGGTTTGTCTTCGCTTTCCTTCCAGGAAGCAATCATCTGGTTTCATGGCTGCAGTCACTGTCCACAGTGATTTTAGAGCCCAAGAAGAGGAAGTCTGTTGCTAATTCCACCTTTTCCTACTCTATTTGACATGAGATAATGGGACCAGATGCCACGGTCTTAGTTTTTTTAATATTTAGTTTTAAGCTGGCTCTTTCACTCTCCTCCTTCACCCTCATTAAGAGGCTCTTTAGTTCCTCTTCACTTTCTGTCATTAGAGTGGTATAATCCACATATCTGAGGTTGTTGATTTTTTTTCCCACCTATCTTGATAATATAAGTAATACTTACTAAAATGCATATTGATTATGTTCCTCCATTGCTTAAAATTCATCAGTGGCTCCCCATTGCCCTCAGGATGAATTTCAAACTCCTTAACCAACTCAAAACACCCTGTATGAGTTAGGCCTTGCTTACCCCTGCAGACTCACGTCTCACTCCCACTCCTCACATTCTACTCCCAATTGAATTACCAGCTGTGCCCCCAGGAAATCATACTCTACCTATTCTCAAATCTTTGTTCTCTCACCTGCTAGTGCATATCCCTCTCACTTGCCTTCTCCATCCTCCCTAACTTTCTCCTGACTAGTTTCTGGCCTCGCTTTCAAGTCTCAGTTTAAATGTCATTTCCACTGGAAAGCCTTGCCTGACTCTTCACTTTCAGAATGGCAGCTCCTTTAAATGGCTCCAGAGCAAACATACGGTACTTTATTCCTAGAGCCCTCATCACAGTGAATAGCAATTAAACACGTGTCTCACCCACCAGGCCTGAGCTCTTTGAGGGCAGGGACTCTGTCTACTTCATAGCTAAATCACTAGCATGGGTTCATGGTGTGTGTGTGTGTGTGTGTCTGTTTCCCCAATCAGTTGTGTTTCTCTGGAGAACCCTGACTGAAATACAGACCCACCTTATAGATCCACCCTCCCTCTCCCACTTTCCCTCCATAT
The DNA here is from genome assembly GCF_019923935.1 of Bubalus bubalis. Lineage (NCBI taxonomy): Eukaryota > Metazoa > Chordata > Mammalia > Artiodactyla > Bovidae > Bubalus > Bubalus bubalis. The sequence continues at coordinate 142,612,703 of NC_059159.1, forward strand.
CTTTCTCATTTGTATTCTCTTCCTTACCAAAAAAAAAAAAGTAATTAGCTCTCATTTCATGAACATGAAGCCAGAGAGTAAAGAACATGTTAATTCTATTCAGGTTAAAAGGAAACAAAAGGCCAAAGGGTGCTGCTGCTGCTGCTAAGTCACTTCAGTCATGTCCGACTCTGTGTGACCGCATAGACAGCAGCCCACAAGGCTCCCCCATCCCTGGGATTCTCAAGGCAAGAACACTGGAGTGGGTTGCCATTGCCTTCTCCAATACATGAAAGTGAAAAGTGAAATTGAAGTCACTCAGTCGTGTCTGACTCTTAGCAACCCCATGGACTGTAGCCCACCAGGCTCCTCCATCCATGGAATTTTCCAGGCAAGAGTGCTGGAGTGGGGTGCCATTGCCTTCTCCCCAAAGGGTGCTAGCAGACATATTTTCTTTCTGCATTTATCTATTTTAAGGTAAAGAACGCCTTTGTATAAATCTATTTAATGTATTTATTTCCAGTGGGTTTGTAAGTCCCAACTTATGTAAACTACTACATAGCAAATCTGTTATCTCCCTGCAGGTGGACATCTAAATTGTTCTCATCCTGGGTATTTTGTTTGTTTTATTTTATTGCTTGTTCATTTTTTCTGGTCAACTAGGTATATATGAAGTTTACAAAGGCTAAGTATACTAGCAACTATAGTTTGGAATAAATCTACAAGAATCAAAAGTCAACACATAGCTCAGATTGCTAAAGGAGGAAGCAATTGTAATTCAGTATTCCATATTAACCTAGAAAAAAATAGACCATGGATTTCTGTGAATAAGGTAAAAAAAAATTATTCTCATCCTTTTGCTATCACAAATAATACTTAATTTTTAAAAGACTCATATAGGCTTTTGTAAATACCAAAATGGGACTTTTGGGCCAGAGGGGCTTTCCTATTAAAAAGAACTTTCAGGGCTTTCCTGGTGGCTCAATGCTAAAGAATCTGCCTTGCAATGCAGAAGACACGGGTTTAATTCCTGATTTGGGAAGATTCCACCTGCTGCAGGGCCACTAAGCCTGTGCACTACAACTATTAAGCCTGTTGTTCTAGAGCCCAGGACCTGCAACTACTGAGCCCCTGAGCTACAACTACTGAAGCCTGAGTGCCCTAGCCTCTGTGCTCCACAACACGAGAAGCTACTGCAGTGAGAAGCCAGTGCACTGCAACGAAGAGGAGCACCACCCCCCATCCCCCCACTCCCGCTCACAACTAGAGACAGCCAGACAACAACAAAGACCCAGCACAGTCAAAAATAAAGTCAATAAGAAAACATTAAAAAAAGAAGAACAGTCAAATTGCCCTCCCAGAAGAATGTGCCCACTATCTGTCTCACTAGTGGGGATAAGGGGATCATTTCCCACCCTTGTTAGCAATGTAATGTTTGCAGGCTTCATTGTTCCTTGTTAATCAAAATCACTGTAGATGGTGATTGCAGCCATGAAATTAAAAGACGCTTACTCCTTGGAAGGAAAGTTATGACCAACCTAGACAGCATATTAAAAAGCAGAGACATTACTTTGCCAACAAAGGTCCGTCTAGTCAAGGCTATGGTTTTTCCAGTAATCATGTATGGATGTGAGAGTTGGACTATAAAGAAAGCTGAGTGCAGAAGAATTGATGCTTTTGAACTGTGGTGTTGGAGAAGACTCTTTTTTTAAATATAAATTTATTTATTTTAATTGGAGGCTAATTACTTTACAATATTGTATTGGTTTTGCCATATCAACATGAATCCACCACGGGTGTACACATATTCCCCATCCTGAACCCCCCTTCCACCTCCCTCCCCATACCATCCCTCTGGGTCATCCCAGTACACCAGCCCCAAGCACCCTGTATCATGCATTGAACCTGAACTGCCGATTCATTTCACATATGATATTATACATGTTTCAATGCCATTCTCCCAAATCATCCCACCCTTGCCCTCTCCCACAGAGCCCAAAAGACTATTCTATACATCTCTGTCTCTTTTGCTGTATCCCATACAGGGTTATCATACCATCTTTCTAAATTCCATATATGTGCATTAGTATACTATATTGGTGTTTTTCTTTCTGGCTTACTTCACTCTGTATAATAGGCTCCAGTTTCATCCACCTCATTAGAACTGATTCAAATGTATTCTTTTTAAAGGCTGAGTAAACAACAGACTGGTTCCAAATAGGAAAAGGAGTACGTCAAGGCTGTATATTGTCACCCTGCTTATTTAACTTATATGCAGAGTACATCATGAGAAACGCTGGGCTGGAAGAAGCACAAGCTGGAATCAAGATTGCCTGGAGAAATATCAATAACCTCAGATATGCAGATGACACCACCCTTATGGCAGAAAGTGAAGAGGAACTAAAAAGCCTCTTGATGAAACTGAAAGTGGAGAGTGAAAAAGTTGGCTTAAAGCTCAACATTCAGAGAACAAAGATCATGGCATCTGATCCCATCACTTCATGGGAAATAGATGGGGAAACAGTGGAAACAGTGTCAGACTTTATTTTGGGGGGGCTCCAAAATCACTGCAGATGGTAACTGCAGCCATGAAATTAAAAGACGCTTACTCCTTGGAAGAAAAGTTATGACCAGCCTAGATAGCATATTCAAAAGCAGAGACATTACTTTGCCAACAAAGGTCCGTCTAGTCAAGGCTATGGTTTTTCCAGTGGTCATGTAAGGATGTGAGAGTTGGACTATAAAGAAAGCTGAGCACCGAAGAACTGATGCTTTTGACCTGTAGTGTTGGAGAAGATTCTTGAGAGTCCCTTGGACTGCAAGGAGATCCAACCAGTCCATTCTGAAGGAGATCAGCCCTGGGATTTCTTTGGAAAGAATGATGCTAAAGCTGAAACTCCAGTATTTTGGCCACTTCATGAGAAGAGTTGACTCATTGGAAAAGACTCTGATGCTGGGAGGGATTGGGGGCAGGAGGAGAAGGGGACAACAGAGGATGAGATGGCTGGATGGCATCACTGACTTGATGAACGTGAGTCTGAGTGAACTCCGGGAGTTGGTGATGGACAGGGAGGCCCCTGGCGTGCTGCAATTCATGGGATCACAAAGAGTCGGACACGATTGAGTGACTGAACTGAACTGAATACTCCATTGTGTATATGTGCCACAGCTTTCTTATCCATTCATCTGCTGATGGACATCTAGGTTGCTTCCATGTCCTGGCTATTATAAACAGTGCTGCAATGAACATTGGGGTATACGTGTCTCTTTCAATTCTGGTTTCCTTGGTGTGTATGCCCAGCAGTGGGATTGCTGGGTCATATGGCAGTTCTATTTCCAGTTTTTTAAGGAATCTCCACACTGTTCTCCATAGTGGCTGTACTAGTTTGCATTCCCACCAACAGTGTAAGAGGGTTCCCTTTTCTCTGCACCCTCTCCAGCATTTATTGCTTGTAGACTTTTGGATCGCAGCCATTCTGACTGGCGTGAAAAACCTCATTGTGGTTTTGATTTGCATTTCTCTGATAATGAGTGATGTTGAGCATCCTTTCATGTGTTTGTTAGCCATCTGTATGTCTTCTTTGGAGAAATGTCTGTTTAGTTCTTTGGCCGACTTTTTGATTGGGTCTTTTATTGTTCTGGAGTTGAGCTTCAGGTGTTGCTTGTATATTTTTGAGATTAATTTGTCAGTTGCTTCATTTGCTATTATTTTCTCCCATTCTGAAGGCTGTCTTTTCACCTTGCTTATAATTTCCTTTGTTGTGCAGAAGATTTTAACTTTAATTAGGTCCCATTTGTATATTTTTGCTTTTATTTCCAATATTCTGTGAGGTGGGTCATAGAGGATCCTGCTGTGATTTATGTCAGAGAATGTTTTGCCTATGTTCTCCTCTAGAAGTTTTATAGTTTCTGGTCTCACCTTTAGATCTTTACTCCATTTTGAGTTTATTTTTGTGTATGACTGCAAGGAGATCCAACCAGTCCATTCTGAAGGAGATCAGCCCTGGGATTTCTTTGGAAGGAATGATGCTAAAGCTAAAACTCCAATACTTTGGCCACTTCATGAGAAGAGTTGACTCACTGGGAAAGACTCTGATGCTGGGAGGGATTTGGAGCAGGAGGAGAAGGGGACGACAGAGGATGAGACGGCTGGATGGCATCACTGACTCGATGGACGTGAGTTTGAGTGAACTCCGGGAGTTGGTGATGGACAGGGAGGCCTGGCGTGCTGTGATTCATGGGGTCACAAAGAGTTTGACATGACTGAGTGACTGAACTGAACTGAACTGATGGTGTTTCTTTCATTCTTTTACAAGTGGTTGACCAGTTTTCCCAGCACCACTTGTTAAAGAGGTTGTCTTTTCTCCGTTGTATATTCTTGTGTCCTTTGTCAAAGATAAGGTGTCCATAGGTGCATGGATTTATCTTTGGGCTTTCTATTTTGTTCCATTGATCTATATTTATGTCTTTGTGCCAGTACCACACTGTCTTGATGACTGTGGCTTTGTAGTAGAGCCTGAAATTAGGCAGGTTAATTCCTCCAGTTCCATTCTTCTTTCTCAAGATTGCTTGGGCTATTCGAGGTTTTTTGTATTTCCATACAAATTGTGAAATTATTTGTTCTAGCTCTGTGAAAAATACTGTTGGTAGCTTGATAGGGATTGCATTGAATCTATAGATTGCCTTGGGTAGTATACTCATTTTCAGTATATTGATTCTTCCGATTCATGAACACAGTATATTTCTCCATCTATTAGTGTCCTCTTTGATTTCTTTACCAGTGTTTTATAGTTTTCTATATATAGGTCTTTTGTTTCTTTAGGTAGATATATTCCTAAGTATTTTATTTTTTGTTGAAATGGTGAATGGAATTGTTTCCTTAGTTTCTCTTTCTATTTTCTCATTATTTTCTCATTATTAGTGTATAGGAATGCAAGGGATTTCTGTGTGTTGATTTTATATCCTGCAACTTTACTATAGTCATTGATTAGCTCTAGTAATTTTCTGGTGGAGGCTTAGGGTTTTCTATGTAGAGGATCATGTCATCTGCAAATAGTGAGAGTTTTACTTCTTTTCCAATTTGGATTCCTTTTATTTCTTTTTCTGCTCTGATTGCTGTGGCCAAAACTTCCAAAACTATGTTTAATAGTAGTGGTGAAAGTGGGCACCCTTGTCTTGTTCCTGACTTTAGAGGAAATGCTTTCAATTTTTCACCATTGAGGATAATGTTTGCTGTGGGTTTGTCATGTATAGCTTTTATTACATTGAGGTATGTTCTTTCTATGCCTGCTTTTTGGAGAGTTTTGATCATAAATGGGTGTTGAATTTTGTCAAAGGCTTTCTCTGCATCTATTGAGATAATCATATGGCTTTTATTTTTTAATTTGTTAATGTGGTGTCCTACATTGATTGATTTGTGGATATTGAAGAATCCTTGCATCCCTGGGATAAAGCCCCCTTGGTCATGATGTATGATCTTTTTAATGTATTGTTGGATTCTGATTGCTAGAATTTTGTTAAGGATTTTTGCATCTATGTTCATCAGTGATATTGGCCTGTAGTTTTCTTTTTTTGTGGCATCTTTGTCAGGTTTTGGTATTAGTGTGATGGTGGCCTCATAGAATGAGTTTGGAAGTTTACCTTCCTCTGCATTTTCTGGAAGAGTTTGAGTAGGATAGGTGTTAGCTCTTCTCTACATTTTTGGTAGAATTCAACTGTGAAGCTGTCTGGACCTGGGTTTTTGTTTGCTGGAAGATTTCTGATTACAGTTTCAATTTCCGTGCTTGTGATGGGTCTGTTAAGATTTTCTATTTCTTCCCGGTTCAGTTTTGGAAAGCTATACTTTTTTTAAGAATTTGTCCATTTCTTCCAAGTTGTCCATTTTATTGGCATATAATTGCTATGAGAGTAGTCTCTTATGATCCTTTGTATTTCTGTGTTGTCTGTTGTTATTTCTCCATTTTCATTTCTAATTTTATTGATTTGATTTTTTTCCCTTTGTTTCTTGATGAGTCTGGCTAATGGTTTGTCAGTTTTATTTATCCTTTCAAAGAACCAGCTTTTGGCTTTGTTGATTTTTGCTATGGTCTCTTTTGTTTCTTTTGCATTTATTTCTGCCCTAATTTTTTAAGATTTCTTCCCTTCTACTAACCCTGGGTTCTTCATTTCTTCCTTTTCTAGTTCCTTTAGGTGTAGAGTTAGGTTATTTATTTGACTTTTTTGTTTGTTTGTTTCTTGAGGTAAGCCTGTATTGTTATGAAACTTCCCCTTAGCACTGCTTTTACAGTGTCCCATAGGTTTTGGGTTGTTGTGTTTTCATTTTCATTCATTTCTATGCATATTTTGATTTCTTTTTTTATTTCTTCTGTGATTTGTTGGTTATTCAGAAGCATGTTGTTCAGCCTCCATATGTTGGAATTTTTAATAGTTTTTCTCCTGTAATTGACATGTAATCTTACTGCATTGTGGTCAGAAAAGATGCTTGGAATGATTTCAATTTTTTTGAATTTACCAAGGCTAGATTTATGGCCCAGGATGTGATCTATCCTGGAGAAGGTTCCATGTGCACGTGAGAAAAAGGTGAAATTCATTGTCTTGGGGTGAAATATCCTATAGATATCAATTAGGTCTAACTGGTCTATTGTATCGTTTAAAGTTTGTGTTTCCTTGTTAATTTTCTGTTTAGTTGATCTATCCATAGGTGTGAGTGGGGTATTAAAGTCTCCCACTATTATTGTTTTATTGTTAATTTCCCCTTTCATACTTGTAAGCATTTGTCTTACATATTGCGGTGCTCCTATGTTGGGTGCATATATAATTGTTATAGCTTCTCCTTGGATTGATGCTTTGATCATTATGTAGTGTCCTTCTTTGTCTCTTTTCACAGCCTTTGTTTTAAAGTCTGCTTTATCTGATATGAGTATTGCTACTCCTGCTTTCTTTTGGTCTCTATTTGCATGGAATATCTTTTTCCAGCCCTTCACTTTCAGTCTGTATGTGTCCCTTGTTTTGAGGTGAGTCTCTTGTAGACAACCTATGTAGGGGTCTTGTTTTTTTATCCATTCAGCCAGTCTTTGTCTTTTGGTTGGGGCATTCAACCCATTTACATTTAAGGTAATTATTGATAAGTATGATCCCGTTGACATTTACTTTATTGTTTTGGGTTCGAGTTTATACACCCTTTCTGTGTTTCCTGTCTAGAGAAGATCCTTTACCATTTGTTGGAGAGTTGGTTTGGTGGTGCTGAATTCTCTCAGCTTTTGCTTGTCTGTAAAGCTTTTGATTTCTCCTTCATATTTGAATGAGATCCTTGCTGGGTACAGTAATCTGGGCTGTAGGTTATTTTCTTTCATCACTTTAAATACGTCCTGCCATTCCCTCCTGGCCTGAAGAGTTTCTATTGAAAGATCAGCTGTTATCCTTATGGGAATCCACTTGTGTGTTATTTGTTGTTTTTCCCTTGGTGCTTTTAATATTTGTCCTTTGTGTTTGATCTTTGTTAATTTGATTAATATGTATCTTGGGGTGTTTCGCCTTGGGTTTATCCTGTTTGGGACTCTCTGGGTTTCCTGGACTTGGGTGATTATTTCCTTCCCCATTTTAGGGAAGTTTTCAACTATTATCTCCTCAAGTATTTTCTCACGGTCTTTCTTTTTGTCTTCTTCTTCTGGGACTCCATGATTTGAATGTTAGGGTGTTTAACATTGTCCCAGAGGTCTCTGAGATTGTCCTCATTTCTTTTAATTCTTTTTTCTTTTTTCCTCTTTGTTTCATTTAATTCTACCATTCTATCTTCTAATTCACTAATCCTATCTTCTGCCTCTGTTATTCTACTATTTGTTCCCTCCAGAGTGTTTTTTATTTCATTTATTGCATTATTCATTATATATTGACTCTTTTTTATTTCTTCTAGGTCCTTGTTAAACCTTTCTTGCATCTTCTCAATCCTTGTCTCTAGGCTATTTATCTGTGAGTCCATTTGTTTTCAAGATTTTGGATCATTTTCACTATCATTATTCAGAATTCTTTATCAGGGAGATTCCCTATCTCTTCCTCTTTTGTTTGGTTTGGTGGGTATTTATCCTGTTCCTTTACCTGCTGGGTATTCCTCTGTCTCTTCGTATTGTTTATATTTCTGTGTTTGGGGTGGCCTTTCTGTATTCTGGCAGTTTGTGGAGTTCTCTTATTGTGGAGGTTCCTCACTGTGGGTGGGGTTGTGTGAGTGGCTTGTCAAGGTTTCCTGCTTAGGGAAGCTTGCGTCCCTGTTCTGGTGGGTTTAGCTGGACTTCTCTCCGGAGTGCAATGAAGTGTCCAGTAGTGAGTTATGAGATGTCAGTGGGTTTGGAGTGACTTTGGGCAGCCTGTATATTGAAGCTCAGGGCTGTGTTCCTGTGTTGCTGGAGAATTTGTGTGGTATGTCTTCCTCTGGAACTTGTTGGCCCTTGGGTGGTGCTTGGTTTCAGCATAGGTATGGAGGTGTTTGATGAGCTCCTGTTGATTAATGTTCCCTGGAGTCAGGAGTTCTCTGGTGTTCTCTAGATTTGGACTTAAGCTTCCTGCTTCTGGTTTTCAGTCTTATTTTTACAGTAGCCTCAAGACTTCTCCATCTACACAGCACTGTTGATAAAACATCTAGGTTAAAGATGAAAAGTTTCTCCACAGTGAGGGACACCCAGAGAGGTTTCACAGTTACATGGAGAAGAGAAGAGGGAGGAGGAAGATAGAGGTGACCAGGATGAGATGAAGTAGAATCAAAAGAGGAGAGTGCAAGCTAGCCAGTAATCACTTCCTTATGTGTGCTCCACAGTCTGGACCACTCAGAGATTTTCACGGAGTTATACAGAGAAGAGAAGAGGGAGGAAGGAGACAGAGGTAGCCAGGAGGATATAGGGGGGAATCAAAAGGAGTGAGACAGATCCAGCCAGTAAACAGTACCCTAAATGTTCTCCACCATCTGGAACACACAAAGAGATTCAAAGAGTTGGATAGAGAAAAGAAGGCGGAGGTAGGAGATAGAGGCGACCTGGTAGAGAAAAAGGAGAGTCCAAAGAGGGAGAGAGCAGTCAAGCCAGTAATCTCGCTCCCAAGTAAAAATGGGTACTGAAGATTGGGTTCTTAAAGGTACAAAATTGATAACAAATACCAAAAAGCAAAGATTAAAAATCTAGAGTAGAGGTTGGATTTTCAAAAATACAATATTAAAGAAAAAATTTCACAAAAATTATAAAATTATATATATGAAGTTTGCTTTAAAAAATAGGGTCTCTTTTTTTTGCAAAGTAATAGTAGGTTATAAAAAATGAAAATTAAAGGAGTAATAGAGGACTTAAAATTTAAAAAAATAAAAAATATAAAGAATGATAGTAAAAATATATGTAGGACTTTCTCTGGTGTTTTTGTGGGCAGTGTGGGGTCAGTTCATTTTCGGATAGTTCCTTGATCTGGCTTATATGTCTCAAGATCTATAGGCCCCTTCCCGGAGAAGGCAATGGCAACCCACTCCAGTACTCTTGCCTGGAAAATCCCATGAATGGAGGAGCCTGGTAGGCTGCAGTCCATGGGGTCGCTAGGAATCTGACACGACTGAGCGACTTCACTTTCACTTTTCACTTTCATGCATTGGAGAACGAAATGGCAAGCCACTCCAGTGTTCTTGCCTGGAGAATCCCAGGGACGGGGGAACCTGGTGGGCTGCCGTCTCTGGGGTCGCACAGAGTTGGACACGACTGAAGCGACTTAGCTGCAGCAGCAGCAGCATAGGCCCCTTCCTATGTAGTCGGTACTAACTCCTCCTCCTAAGTCGCTTCAGTCGTGTCCGACTCTGTGCGACCCCATAGACGGCAGCCCACCAGGCTCCCCCGTCCCTAGGATTCTCCAGGCAAGAACACTGGAGTGGCTTGCCATTTCCTTCTCCAATGCATGAAAGTGGAAAGTGAAAGTGAAGTCGCTCAGTCGTTTCTGACTCTTAGCGACCCCATGGACTGCAGCCTACCAGGTTCCTCCATCCATGGGATTTTCCAGGCAAGAGTACTGGAGTGGGGTGCCATTGCCTTCTCCTGCCGGTACTAACTACAGGGTTTTAATCTATTGCACCTGTCACTTCCAAGGAGGTTCCCTCTGTTTTAGCATCTTCTGTTTGCTGGTCTCTTCAGTGTCTAATTTCCGCCCTGACACAAGGGGGCAGTGGTGGACACTTTTTTAAGCTCACTTGTTCAGTCTTGCTGTGTGGAGGGAGGGACGTTGTAAACAAATAACACTGGCATGTGCTCGCAGTGTCTCAGCCACACTGGGTTTGCCCCTGCTCACGGTGTGTGTGCTTTCCCTGTCATCACTGCTTAGGCTCTAGGTTGCTCTGCCAGTAACTGTCTGAGGCCGGCCCTGGGTTGTATGCACTTTCCAGGTCTAAGCCACTCAGATTCAGGTATTGGGGTAGTTCTCAAAGGCACAGACTCAGTTGCGCCTGCATTTAGTGCCCTTCGCAGGTCCAAGCAGCTCATGTGACCAGGTGTTTGGCGAGCACGGTTACTCGGTTTTCTGGGTGAACAACCAGCACACCTTCTCAGGCAGATGTTGACTGTCCAGAACCCCAAGAAGTCTTGGTTAGCAACAAAGCCTGCTTGCAGTTTGGTAGATAATGTCTTTCTGGGGCCGCGATTGCCCCCTTCTGGCTCTGGCTGCCTGTCACCAGAGGGAGATGGTCTGCAGCCGGCTAGCTCTGCTCAGTCCTTTGTTCTGTGAGAGGGCCTGGTGGTGATTAGGTTAGGGCTTTTCGTGTGGTAGCTATCCCACAGTCTGGTTTGCTAGCCCAAGTTAGTTCCTTCAGATTGCCCTCAGGGCATTCAGGCCGGGTCCTTACTCTAAGCAATGCAGCCGGTGCCTCCCTGCCCAGCCCCCGCTTGCTAGTGGCGAATGCAGGCATCTGCGCTGCTTCTCCACTGGGGGAGTTACCATTGGGCATGTAATCTATGGGTTTTAATTATTTATTTTTTCTCCCGGTTATGTTGCCCTCTGTGGTTCCAAGGCTCACCACAGACTCGGCAGTAAGAGTGTTTTCTGGTGTTTGGAAACTTCTCTCTCTTTTAAGACTCCCTTTCCAGGATGGAGCTCTGTCCCTACTCTTTTGTCTCTCTTCTTGTCTTTTATATTTTTTCCTACCTCCTTTTGAAGACAATTGGCTGCTTTTCTGGGTGCCTGATGTGCTCTGCTGGCATTCAAAAGTTGTTTTGTGGAATTTCCTCAGCGTTCAAATGTTCTTTTGATGAATTTGAAAAGACCCTGATGCTGGGAAAGATTGAAGGCAAGAGGAGAAGGGGACAACAGAGGATAAGATGGTTGGATGGCATCACCAACCTAATGGACATGGGTTTGGGTGGACTCCGGGAGTTGGTGATGGACAGGGAGGCCTGGCATGCTGTGGTTCATGGGGTTGCAAAGAGTCGGGCATGACTGAGCGACTGAACTGAACTGAACTGAATCTGATGTTATTTTACTTATATTTCCCTGATCATCAGGGAGTCTAAGCATCTTTTCACATGTGTATTGACTATTTGCGTTTTCTCTTCTGCAAATTGCAGTTTTTTATCATTAGTTTATTTCTCTAGGATAGCTTCTTTTTTCTCTCAATATGTATGATTCTTGGTGTTCATTTTTTGTTATATATTATAAATATTTTCTCCTAAGCTATCAATTGTCTTTTTTAATTTGTGGTGTATTGTTTTTATGTCGATGTAATCACATCTGTCTTTCCTATAAATCTTGGGCTTTGTGTTTTTGGTCCTGTTTAAGGTCATAAATATATGCTTTATCTTTTTGCAATGCCTTTACAGTTTTACTTTTTATGTTTTATTTTTGAATCCATCTGCAACATGTTTGGGGATCCAGGTTTTGGGATTTTTCCCCCCTCAAATGACTAGCTAATTATTCAAACATCAGTCATTTCTTGTCCCACTGATTTGAAACAGCATGTTTTCTTTTTATTTTTAAAGAACACCTATTAAAATGTCTTTTCTCCTTTTGATGTGTTAATGGGTCTGCTCCGAGAAGCTCATCTGTACAAATCACAAAGGAAGCCAGTGAATGGTCCTATTTTCCTCAAGTGGGGCCACACCTGGAGAGTGTATTGCTGGAAAATGGAAAGAACAACTGGACTTCTCCTGAATTGGACACCAGCATCTAAACTGTGACGATATTCAGGAGGGAATGAGAAACCAAGAGAAAAGCCACTCTCAGATCACTTAGGCCAGAAGGCACAACCCCTTTCTGATGGTCTTTCCAGACCCTGCTTATGAAAGCACTGGCCACTCAGGCACCATGCACTAATACCCTCAAATCTTTGATATGTTGCCACTAAGAATTGAATGAGAGTCCCATGCTCTTCACTAGATTCCTGTTTTTAGATTTGATGTGCAGGGACCAAGAGTCTCAGCTTAAAGAAGGATAGTGAATGGATCTTTCCCTGAGCACCTACCATATTCATCAGAGCAATATAAATCATGATTGAAGGTGCTATCATTCAGCTTTGCTTCCTGAAAAACTTTCCTCCTGCTTGTGAGGTCTTGAAACCATGTGTTATAAATGCACCATATCAATTTATTCCTAAGAAGTGAAGACTTGAGTTTGAATCTTTCAGATATAAGTTTCAGATGAACTGTCTAATAAAGCATTAATAGCCCATTGCTTAGCATTAGAATTTTTCCTAGAGAAAGAAAATCTTTGTGTTTTGTGGGGGGAGATGAAAACTTTTTGATTATGCTTAAATTTTACTGCTTCTCTTACTGCTGCCAAGCAGAGGTGGACTGAGGAACACTGTTGGGTCCTGAATTATATCCAAATTGAAATCCACCTCTGGGTTGTATGAACCACCTTGTCCAAAGCTAAAGTGAAGGAATGTTTCTTCCCATGGTTTCTCCAAGCCCCCAGTTCCCCACCATTGCCTTTTGCCTTAATCTAATGCATTATTTAATGGATTTTCTAATATTGAATCATTCTTGAAATTTGGAGTTAAGCCTGATTTTGTCCTGATGTATTTTTGTTTTATATTTCTGGATTCGTTCGTGAATATTTCACTAGGCATTTTTGACCTCCAGGTCTATATACATATATAGCAACTCTTGGAAAAGCAAACAGATTTCTGATGCATATGCCACCCATCCCAATCATAACACAATTTGGACAAATGAAGTAATTAACCAGTGTACTCTGGTTAGGATCTAGAATAGATTAAAGTATTTCCCCAAAAAATTAAAAAGGAAAAGTCACAAGGCTGAGAAAACTAGATATTAATTTTTAAATATTAACTCCACTTAGTATGTGACTTTGTCAACAGGTGACCACATTTTTCCATTCAAGTAGTTATTGGTCATCCAAATCATTGCTCCTAAAAATGGCTTGACTTTGTCCTGATGTATCTTTGTTCGCTTGATCCAAAATTTTACAATTTAATAGCCATGAGCTTTATAACTCAAAGCCTATCCACAATAAGACAAAAACTTTTAAGAAATTAACTCAGCCATTTAAATATCTATAATGGATATATTTATATACATAAAATATATATATATATAAGTATATATGAAATGAGTATATATAGTAAACATATGTATCTATTTTATAAGAAAGGAAATTAATCACTATAGGATTAAGACATTAGGTTCAAATTCTCAGCCAAGACAAATTCTTAACTGACCTCTGTACTTTTTGCCCACAAGGGATAGCTGCTGATTACTTGGGCTGATAAACAACAACCCTATTTACCACTGTTCATGACAGAAGACAAATCACAGTTGTTCTTTCACATGTGGGTTTTATTTTCAGCCCTTTACACTGAGCACAAACTCGCCTCTGGTTTCTAGACCTGTCGTGAGCAGTTCGCTGCTGCTTTTCTGCACACGATTCAGTGAATTTACTTTTTGTTTCTCATCACCAGCATTCACTCACTTACTCATCCCTAACAAAGCACATACAAAGAGAAGAGGGCTTGTGGGTCAGACTCACTACCTGCCTGCCTGATTTTTCTGTACACAGGTGAGATATTCCTGTACATCTTCTGGGGACCCTAGAATGAGGGGGGCTCGTTGGTGAATGGCTTCAGGCTTCACGTCCAGCACGGGTTGGGTGCCTGTGGTCGCCAGGCCTCCCGCCTGCTCGATGATGTAGGCCACAGGATTGCATTCATACAGGAGCCGGAGCTGAGGAGAAACAGAGTCAGGTGGACAAGTGTTCCAAGTTGCCAAGACCCCCAAACCATGCGCCTGAAGCTCCAGGAGGAATTCCAACTGCTGAGCCTCTGTCTCATTAGTGTGAGTACATTTGCCCATCTCAGGGGAGCTGCTGCCAGAGACCAACACTCTCCAGAAGGCTGGGTGCCCCAGTTGATGCTGATCATATATGCCTTTGGGGATACCTCCAGTCGATAGCTACCTGTCTGCTGACCTTTGTGTTTATGAGAGACTTGGGAGTATGAGATCTTAGTGTTCATTTCTCACTAGTTCGTCAATGAGGTGAAGTGATTCTGGGTCCAGATTAGGAGCCTCTACATGCCCGACCTTAAGGCCAATAGAGTCAAGCTTGGATGGGATCAGAGGGTCACCTAGAGAGTGCTGGGTGGTCTCTCAGGATAACTACACTGTCCAGGATGGTGGGGAGGAACAGCTCAAGTGTCAGCTTGGCTGAAGAGTTTTCTGGTGTTTAGATGACCTTTTCTTTTGACCCCTTAGACTGAGTTGCCTAGTCTCTTGTTGCTTGCTCTCCCACAGCATCCTGTACTTCCCCTTTCGTGATAATCCTGACTCTGAGGTTTGTTTAACATCTGCCTTCCTCCTTGGACGCCCTCCCTTGAAGGCAGGGGAGGCATCTCTTAAGGTTGGTCTTTGTGGCATCTTCATTCCTAGTACTGCCTGACATGTAGGAAGTGTCCAAACAAGGCTGCAGTGTATGCTGCACAAGGGCTCCCAGTGGAGGGCAGAAATGGGGGGAAATCAGTTGTACCATTTTTTGCCAAGCCGGGTACATGGATCCAGTGCCTGTTCTGAAAAAGAAATGCCCTTCTAAAAGGCATTATGAGATGACTAGGTGTCAATCCTGTGTCCAGTTAGTTTATGGTGAGTTGAATTGAAACAGGCTGATTGAATGTCCTTTCTGGGTCTTTTTCTGTCATTATGTTTTGACTTCTTCCTCATCCCCTGACCTACAACAGACACACGCACACACGTCACATAGATTCAGGTGACATTCTTGCTGCATGCTCTGACTCTATATCACACTATCCTCTCCCTCCTTCCCTCATAGGTATGAAATCTGTAACTTAAATTTCCTTTTCTGTAATCAGCTTTCAAAGTGATTGATCCAGCTCTGCACAACTTCTTTCCATTCTTTTTTTCATAGTTACATCTTGTGCTGATTTATAAATTATTGTTATTTCAAAGAGAGGAACAAACTATTTCCAGTCTGAATTGGAGAGCCAGGCACTGAGCAGAAATTAAGTTAAAACTGTAGGGGGCATTTATTTCCATTTTGGGGAAACAGAATAGGATGATTTTATGTGTACCATGTTAATTCAGATACTATAAAAAAACAGATAGATAAGGACATGGATACTTACATAAAACTTATCTTGGAACCAAGTTTTGTTCTGACCTTAAGATATTTTTGTAGTGAGCTCATTTTAAAACACAGTGTCCAGATCTTCATGGTGCCTTTACCTGCAGGCTATGTGATCTATTTTTTCCCCACAATTAAAATCTACATTGCTCTACAGAGACAATAGGAGGAGAAGCAGTCACACCCTACTACCCACCCACTCACACAAACATGATCACAGAGACCATGAGATCAGAAATCAGTGGTACCTAGAGCCTGTTATATAGACTGAAGTAAATCAGAAAGAGAAAAACAAATATCATATATTAGCACATATATATGGAACCTAGAAAACTGGTACTGATGAACCTATTTGCAGGGCAGGAATAGAGACATAGACACAGAGGACAGACTTGTGGACACAGCAGGGGAAGGAGAGGGTGGGACAAATTGAGAGAGTAACAGTGAAACATATATATTACCACATATAAAATAGATAATGGGAAGTCTCTGTGTAACACAGAGAGCTCAAACCGGTGCTATGTTGGGATGGGATGGGGTCGGGAGTGGGAGGGAGATTCAAGAGGGAGGGGATATATGTATACTTATGGCTGATTCATGTTGTCATATGGCAGAAACCAACACAACACTGTAAAGCAATTATCCTCCAAATAAAATTTAAAAAAAGAAATCAATGGTACTTTGAATATGGTACTATGAATGTAGATCTATATATGCAGTTATATATCTTGTGGAAATATTTTTGTAATTATATGTAGGTATTTTCTGACTAATTTTAAATCATCTTAATATTAATAGCTAGTAGTAATTAGTCTTAATGTTCTCCTTGTTAGAACTGAGTAGATGGCAAATGTGGTTCTACCTAAGAATTTCCACATCTTCTATTTGATCTCATGTAATACTCCTTAGCACTGTTCTGCTCACTAGATTTATCTGTCCAACAAGCTAATATACAAGAGCTAAACCATCACAGGAAAAGAAATGCCTGATACACCAACCTGCATGTTAAAATCTTCTCTTTGGTTTCACGTGGTATGTTAGACTTCTTATCGTGGCTTTGAATCTGATATTCCAATAATTCAGGTCGGATCGCCCTCACTGAGAGATGCATATATGTGTGGCTAGTTGTTAGTGTGTCAGAGAATATACAGACATTTATTTGAATTTGTCTTCTTACCTATGATTCTGTGACTGGCTAAAAATCAGACACCTTTCCATGGCAGGGTCTATTCAAGATAGATGCATTGGGATCATAGGATTCCCACTTGATAACACAGGTATTTTAGGTTTTGTTTCATAAAGTTGCAATGAGATCTTCCCAGAGCTACCTTTACAGATAGGTCAGAAGTTCTTAGCCTGAACTTCTGGAAACCCTCTAGGAAATTCTTGGGTCGTCCTCAGGTTATTGTGAACCCCCTGACAACATATGTAATGTGTATGTTTACATGTAATAAGTTTTATGTAAGTTTCGTAAGTTTCATTAAGTTCTCAAAAGGATCTATGATCCAAAATCAGCTGGTAATGAAGCAAAAAGACAGACACAGCATGTGGAAAGTGGGGGGTGAACACAGCTGATTCACAGTGAATTGAGGAGCTTGAGAGCCGCAGAAGTGAAGGCCAGTGACAATCACCAACAACTTCAGCCTCCTCCACTCCAGACCTTCTACCACAACCTTAGAACACTATTAATGGCATATATACTTCATTTCTCTTCCACCTGCCCACTCACAGACAGATGGTAGCCAAAAACAGTCATGATGAGAAAGGGAATTGTGACCAGCTCCCTGAGCAGATTCAGCCAGCAGACAGAGGAGAGTTACCTTGCCCTTTGGACTTTTCTGGTTCGCTGGGTACAGGAAGATCCCTCCATAGACAAGGGTGCGATGCACATCAGCCACCATGGAGCCCACGTACCTGGCCCCATAGGGAGCACTGCCGTCCTGGAGGATGGAGAGGGGAGAGGCAAGATGCAGTGGGTTTAGCAATCAGTCAGCACCTGCTTCAGGTGACACATCCAATGGGTGTGAGCTCTGCATTCCAGGTCCTCTTTCCTCTACCCACTAGCTTTGAAATTATTATGTAGCTGACCATTAGGAGTTCCCAAATCTCAACTAGTAATTGGACTCATTAAATGTTGCACTACTTAAAGTGAGAGACAATATGTGTCCTAAGACAGAGGCTAATGAGAAAAAAAAAAAAAAAAAACACTGGAAAAAGAAGTATAGACAAACACCAACAGTTGGGCTCCTCTTTGAATCTCCTCCTTGGCCCTCACAGTTCAGAACACTTTTTAGCTTCTTGAAAACCAGATCTCCTTGAACCATGACTACTTTTGCACTTAGTGTAAGCAGCGTTTATCCATTGGTAAAATTATTTTAACTACCTTTAGAATTCATTCAAAGAAATGAAACAGCTTCTGTGTAAATGTCAATTTCATTAGTCTTGTAATGAAAGAAGATTTGCTCTGAAAGAAATAAGTCAAAGTTCATGATCTCCCTTACGTAGGACATATCACTAAGGCATGACTATCAGATGAAAAGGCTCCTTCGGGCAGGTTTGCTTTTTCCTCACTCAGTGACCCATGTGAGATTTCTGTGTCTAATCTAATAATTCTCTGACAGTACAAGGAAACACCAGGAATTTTCAGAGCAAATATCCAATGCTTTGCGTGGCACCGGCCACTATAAAGTGCATTGATTTTATAAGCATTTATATGCCAGACCTCTCCATCAGTGTGTGACACCCTTGGGGAAAAGACTGTCTGCTTTATCCTGGCATCATTCCCTGAGTTCAGCCTGGTGTGGGGCAAAAAGTAGCTGCTGGGGAAATACTTTCTGAAGTGCATACACATGCGATATCTTGAAAGCACTATTCAGGTTGTATGTTAAAAATTACATGGGAGATTTTGCCTCCTCCATTTTATTTACATAATGATATTAAGTATACAAAACACCTTCAGATGCCAATTAAGAGACTTCTCAATAGGTAAAAGAATGCAGGTCTGAATTGGGGATGAAGAAAATGGACTAACTTGAGTAGCTCAGAGGGTAAAGAGTCTGCCTGCAATTCAGGAGACCCAGGTTCGATACCTGGGTCGGAAAGATCCCCTGGAGAAGGAAATGGAAACTCACTCCAGTATTCTTGCCTGGAGAATCCCAATAGACAGCAGAACCTGGCTGGCAAGAGTCCATGGGGTCGCAAAGAGTCGGACACAACTGAGTGACTTCACTTTCACTTTTTGAGGAATATTTAGGAAATGGAGTTGGTAATGCCCAGTAAATGATTAGTCATGGGCATAAGAAAGAGGTAATCCTCTGGATTCCCCAAACTTTGCTGGGAATGAACATGATGGTAGAGGCAGTATAGGTCCAGAGAAGAAAACCAGAAAGTAGTAAACTTGGGAGATGGTGTGTGTGTGTGTGGGTGTAGAGTGGTGGGGGGTGGGGAATAGGAGGGTCAGAGTTGGATATGTGGAGTTCTAGGTGTCTGGAGGAGCAGGCAGATCTGAATCCTATGAGAAGAGACTAGATGAGATCACCCTGGGGGGACAAGTGTGAGCCAAAAGGTTTGTTGGGAATAGAGTACTATATGTACCAAGACAGAAGCGTAGGCAGAGGTGTGGGAACTAAAAAAAGAAGAAGATGGTTAGGAAGAGAGATGGAAAACCAGACACAAGGCTAAAGAAGGCAAGTTTCATGAAGGACAGGGTTGCTGTTGTTGTTTAGCCACCAAATTGTGTCCGACTCTTTTGCAATCCCATGGACTGTAGCCCGCCAGGCTCCTCTGTCCATGGAATTTCCCAGGCAAGAATACTGGAGTGGGTTGCCATTTCTTTCTCTTGGGGATCTTCCAGACTCAGGGATTGAACCAGTTTCTCCCACATTAACAGATGGATTCTTTACCACTGAGCCACCAGAGAAGCTGGAAAGGAAGAGTAAACAACTCTAAATGCCATGCAGAGGTCAAGTAACATAAGGTGGAAACATGATGCTGGATTATGTAAAAGAGGATTACCAAGGGCTGATATTGGAGCAAAGAGGGTTAAAGAGGGAATGAAAGGAAAGAAAAACTTTCAAAAAATGAAAACTTTCTTTCCACTTCTGGGTATTTATCCAAAAGAATTGGAAACAGAATCTCAAAGAGATATCTGCATATCCATGTTCATCAAAGCATTATTCACAATAGCCAAGAAGTGGAAGCAACCTAAGTGTCCATTGACAGATGGATAGATAAGGGAAATGTGGTATACACACACTGCTGCTGCTGCTGCATCGCTTTAGTCGTGTCTGACTCTGTGCGACCCCATAGATGGCAGCCCACCAGGCTCCCCCGTCCCTGGGATTCTCCAGGCAAGAACACTGGAGTGGGTTGCCATTTCCTTCTCCAATGCATGAAAGTGGAAAGTGAAAGTGAAGTCACTCAGTCGTGTCTGACTCTAGCGACCCCATGGACTGGAGCCCATCAGGCTCCTCCATCCATGGGATTTTCCAGGCAAGAGTACTAGAGTGGGGTGCCATTGCCTTCTCCAGGTATACACACACAGTAGGATATTATTTGGACTTTGAAAAAAACAATCTTGCCACTTACTCAACTGATATCAAGCAGGGCCCTTTGGGGCTCCTGGGCACAAAGACTTTCTGTGTTCCCCATTTTTTTGATTATAGGAAGCAGCCTTCATTCAGCCTTCATGACTGTCCCTGAGTTACAAAGGGCAGGTTCAAGCAGTTGTTAATAAGAAAAGGGAGGGGATGGAAGATCAAGGAGAAACAGTCATGAGCAGCCTTGGGACAAGGTTCTGTTTTCCCCATCAAAGGATACACACAACAATATCTTTGAACTATTTTGCAGATATTGAAACCCCCACAGGTGAAAGAAGATAACAATTAATGTTATCCAATGTATGCCACCCACAAGCATGTAGACCCCAGACCAGTTGGACCTGAAGGTTGATGATACTGACTCCAACTCAGCTCACCACCAACCCATCAGAAGAATGTCCACAAGCTGATCATGTCCTCTTTGGACAATTACTACTAAACTTCTCACTATCTTCCCCAAGAGGGGACACATGATTTTGAGGGTATGAGCCTACTGTGTCCCCCTTTGCTGGAAAGGCAATAAAACTATTCTTTTCTACTTCACCCCAAATTCTGTCCCCAAGGTTCAATTCAGCACCAGTGTACAGAGAAGCTGAGCTTTCAGCATCACAACATGGATGAAACTTGAGGACATTGTGCCAAGTGAAATAAGCCAGTCAAAAAAAAAAGACAAATACAACATTATTTAACTTATATGAGGTATCTAAAGTAATCAAATATATAGAAACACAAAGTAGGACATTGTTACTAGGGATGGGGTGGGGGGAAGGAGAAAATGGTGAGTTGATGTTCAATGGCTATAGAATTTCTGTTTTGCAAGAAGGAAATGGCAACCTACTCTAGTATTCTTGCCTGGAGAATTCCATGGACAGAGGAGCTTGGGGGGCTATAGCTCAAGAGGTTGCAAAGAGTCAGACATGACTGAGCAACTAACACACACACAGAGAAATAAAAAGTTGCAGAACAGAGAATAACATTTGTCTTGTTGGAGTTTTAAAGGAACATCACATCCTG
This sequence comes from Bubalus bubalis, assembly GCF_019923935.1. Taxonomy (NCBI): domain Eukaryota; kingdom Metazoa; phylum Chordata; class Mammalia; order Artiodactyla; family Bovidae; genus Bubalus; species Bubalus bubalis. The sequence continues at coordinate 142,633,891 of NC_059159.1, forward strand.
ACCTACCTGGGCAACTGCAAGAACAAAGGATCCTGACACCAAAAAGTTTGCAACAAACAACCACATCCTCTCCCTTTTTAGTATAAAAGAGGCCTGAATTCTAACTCAGGCAAGATGGTTCTTTGGGACACTACTCCACCATCTTCTTGGTCTGCTGACTTTCCTAATAAAGTCCCTATTCCTTGCCCCAACAACTAGTCTCTCGATTTATTGGCTTGTCATGTGGCAAGCAGTAAGAGCTTGCACTCCTTAACATTACTTGACTGTTCTGGGCCTCAGTTCCTTTATTTGTAAAATGAAGGTTGTGGTATTAATACTTATCTTGTAATCTGATGGAGAATTGAATGAGTTAGTACATGATAAGCACTTGGAATAGACACAGGACACACTAGCTATGATTATCATGACTAACAGAAGAGTGCAGTCAGGGATAGGAGAAACTGCCACTGGCAAGAGACAGAAATAGCAAAGGAGGACTGCTCTTTCCACAATGGTGCATGGTATAGAAAAGTGCTGGTCCACTTCCCATCTCCTTGGGGTGCGGCATGTGGAAGCAGAGCAGCCAGAACACAAAGACCCTGCCAGAAAGCAATGGCCTCTGGAAGAATGAGGAGTGGGAGGGATACTGCCTGCACACCCTGCAGATGGGCTTCCCAGGGCAAAACTACAGACAGCAAGGGGACTTCTTTTCAAAACAGAATAGCCTATCTTCTTTCCTTTTTTTTAAGTGTAAGAGTAAAAACTTATTATTTAAACACATTATTTAAAATAAGGGAGAAGGAATCACAACATATTATACATTTTTAAAAGCTGATCTTACTATACTAAACACCATAAAATCCAGAAAAAGAATATAGTATTTTTATTAATTAAATACTTGATATGCTTTTTACCTTTCAATTTTCTTGGTTGCATACTCTTTGATTGCCTCTGAAAATGACAATGGTTTTTGTAATAATTTCTAGAAAGAGTTACAATGATCTGTTTTCAATGACATATTGCACATATTCATACATCAGAGAAAGTCAAGAACTCTATAATATCAACTTCTAGAAACCACTATTAACAAGATGGCACATTTTGAAGACATTTTATGCATACACACACCCTACATACACATATGTGCGTGCAGAAATACATTCACATGTATTTAATGGTGTAATCCATTTTGTTGACTGCCTACCTTGTGAACATATCTCACTACCAATATATAAAGCAGGACTTAAATTTCTAATGGGTGAATAGCTGTGTGGCACAACACTTCACTAGAATATTGTGAATGCCCCAACCAACACTTCCTGTTGGATACTTTAGTTGTTCCTTCGTTGTTGTTATAAAACAATGCTGCAGTGACATACCCTTGTTCATTTATCTCTGTTTTTATTTGATCAATTGGTTTTTTAGGATCAGTTTCTGGGGGAAATTTAGGATTAACTGAGTCAAAAGATATGAATATTTAATATTGGAAATCATACTGTCAGATTGCCCCACCCAGAAAGGTTGAGGGGTGAGGGGGGACGTTTAAGTTTCCTTTAACATTTTACAAGAGTACTTATTTTCCCACACCACTGAGCACTATTTATCTGTTGAATCTGTGCAAATCTCAAATGATGTTGTATTTTAATTTGCATTTCTTTTTATTAGCATCTTCCAATTTGCTGACTGGACATTCCTGTTTCTCTCATGACTTGCATGATCATGGCCTTTGTCTGGTTTTCTGTTTGGGTGTTCATCCCTGTATTTGGGTCCTCGTGCAGTCAGACTCTTCACCTGTTGTTGGTCATACATGGGATGACTCCTTTGTTTCTCAGTTTGAAACTTCTCCTTCAAAGGGATTTATGGTTTTGTTTGGTTTTTTTTTGCCTAAGAGTTTGGTTTTCCAGTGGTAAAATAAGTATCTTCCTTTATGGGTTCTAGAAGAGGTACCTTTTACCTTAGAATGGGAACCACTATGAAATTATTGCCAAGACTGGGAACTTGTAAATAAATAATTTTGACTTCATCAACCTCACAATCCATATCCTATTACTTCTGCCCTTAAGATACCTGATGGGTTTGTGTGTGATGACAAAGGAGAGATACCGGCAACTGCACTTCTAAGATTTTTGCTTCAAGAACAAACAAGACAGAAAGAAGAAAACTCTCTAAAGCTTCAGTCTGAGGCAGCAGAGGTAGGTCCAGCACCCTGCTAACCTAGTGCTCTGGACTCCATGGAATCCTGAGCACTTTCTGCCTAGAGCTTGTGAAGGGCTTCCAGGGACAGCCAGGCTGGCGCCTCACACCACTGTCCTTCCTGTCACTTCCAGTATGGGTCAGACTTCACACTCTTGACCTGGAAACACTGTAACTCCCTCCCACACTTGTCTTAATAAGGCTTTTTGTATGGCAGACATACTTACTGAATTGTTTGGGCTGTCTTAATAGCCATATGAAGTACAGGACTCGGTGTTCACCCTTAGAGCTGAAGACTTTTCTAAAACTTGGAGTAAACACCAGGTCCTGATTTTAGACCATGTGAAAGGGACCTTCACTTAAACATAACTGAGTGACCAGAATCTACACTCATGGTAGCTTGGCAAAAAATGAGATGCTCTGGCCTGAAACTCTGGATTTTGAAAAATTTGTCTCTGCCTTCTTCATAGACAATTTCTCCTGGATAAACTAACCTAAAGAGTAACATCTTTAGTAGGTAAATCTTAGCTATGAAAGAAAGATATTGATTGCTAATGAAGAAAGTCAGAGTCCACCATGCTCACACTGGTCAAAGCTAAAAACAGGGGCAACAACCTCTTTCAGCCAGCTCCCCCACAGCCATTTCCCAAACAGGAACCTACTGAGACAGTATCCTCCCTGCTTCTGTTTCAGGCTTTCTTCACTCACCTCAGGAAACTTCTTTTTCTGCACATATTCTGTGGTGGCAGCATCAAAATACTTGGCATAGCCCTCGTTGAGGCTGTAAATCTTTCCTTTCTTTTTAATCTTGACATCTTTTTCCACCAAGACAAATTCACCTAGAGCCTAGAAAGGTGAAGGGAAATACCAGGAAGAAGAGAGATATCAGGAAACAGAAGTCAATAGCACACACTCCAATCACCAGAGAACAATAACTGAGGTGGACCTGCTGAAAGGACCCAGTGGGTAGCAAGGTCCTCCTGTAGCTTGTCCAGTGATGTTGTTATGAGACTTACAAATAACAGGGACAATGCAGAGCCTGCACGGGTAGCACAAGCTGCAATATAACAAAAAATAAAATAATTCAAAGGAATAAGAAGGAAAGTTTCCCTTATAACTCTCATTTGTAAAGAACCTAGCTGTATTTATCCCCTCAAGTTCTCATCCCCAGTTAATCCCTAATTTTTGGGAGATTTGGGCCATCAACAATGAGAAGAAAAAGTTACACAGATGGGATTTGTCATGAAATGGGGAGGTAATTAGACCACTAATTTGTGGTCCAGTTATTTTATCTTAATGATTCAATCTTGGAAGCCATTCAAATTTTCTTGCATCCCTAGGGACTTCCCTGGTGGTCCAGTGGTTAAGACTCCATGTTTACAATTCAGGGGGCATAGGTTCGATCCCTGGTGGGGATCCTGAAAGTTGCATGTCACAGCAAAAAAAAAAGAACAATAAAGAGCAAAGTTCCTTGTACCCCAAGTATTCTTATACAGGGTAAAGAGGAAATCCCTTCAATCAGAAACTGTATTCACTTGGCATGAAGAATCGTTGATAAAATTTATTTTAATCCTCAGAATTACTTATAAAAGTGCCCAGTCTTCCTATAGCCACCTGGTCCCTTTCTGCAGGGCATCCCTCAGGTATCTCTTTACCTGAGTGCTGGTGGTCTCATCTCTAGGGCTGCAATTAGCTAGCTGCAAATTCACTTTGAAAGGCTCAACGTCTCACTAAGTCACTAGGAAGGAAATCAAGACCTGGAAATCTAATCAGTTCTGATTAAACTTTGAAGACTGAGAAAGGAAAAATCCCCCAAGATGACAGCTCACAGCTAGAAGATTCCTAATGAACACTGACAACACTCCGACAAAGACAAGGCTACGCTGTGTCTGAAATAAGACAATGACAAGGATATTAAACTGCAAAAATAACCAAACATGCTTCTTTTCTGTGAAATGTGAGTACTGACTGCTTTTTTACCAATGAATCATCACCCTCACTTTAACCTTCCCACCTCCCAGATAAAAATTGAGATACAAAATCATTAATTGTACCCACATCTAGACAATACCCAATCCAGAATTGACCCTCTCTTTCTCAAACCTTCCTTAGAATCATCAAGCAAAAGCCCATGTTCTATATATAATAAGATCATGCCAACCTTCTCTCTCATCTGAATGAGACGGTTGAATGGCATCACCAACTTGATGGACATGAGTTTGAGCAAGCTCTAGGAGTTGGTGATGGACAGGGGGCTTGGCATGCTGCAGTCCATGGGATCACAGAGTTGGACACGACTGAGCAACTGAACTGAACCCCCTCACAGCACGAGGCCTCATGGTTCTTCTAGAATGCCTTCTCCCAAGCTTAGTAAACCCAGCTTCTTAGGGAAGTTCTTGACAGTCTCTGGATCATGAACTTTAATAACCCGCTCTAGACATTTGTTGCTTTGGAGTAGACCAGTGTGGAGTTCCACTTTTTAAAAGCACCTGAACTTCCTTTGAATAATTAACTCTTCCTATTGGATGCCAGTCTAGAAAGACTCTAAACTGGACCTCCTCTAGCCCAAGGTCAAGTACTTGACTTAGCTTGGCAAAATAATTACTCCTCCCTGGGGGGTGTCCAGACCAGGGGCAGTGCTGTGGGACTGGTCCTGTGAATCCTGTCTCCTAGACCTGCCCATCTCTAACCTGGGGCCTCAGCTTTTCCGTTAATACAATAACACCCTTTACCTAGTTAAGCCAAGATCCTTGACTCTTTTAGTTCAGTCACTCAGCCATGTCTGATGCTTTGAGACCCCATGGACTGCAGCATGCCATGTTTCCCTGTCCATCTCCTGGAGCCTGCTTAAACTCATGTCCATTGAGTCAGTGATGCCATCCAACCATCTCATCCTTTATCATCCCCTTCTCTTCATGCCATCAGTCTTTCTCAGCATCAGGGTCTTTTCTAATGAGTTGGCTCTTCGCATCAGGTGGCCAAAGTATTGGAGCTTCAGCTTCAGCATCAGTCCTTCCAATGAATATCCAGGGTTGATTTCCTTTAGGATTGACTAGTTTGATCTCCTTGCTGTCCAAGGGACTCTCAAGGGTATTCTCCAGCATCACAAAGATCAAGACAGATACACAACTGTTGTCTAAATAATGTCTTCACTTGTTTATCCACCCCAGGGCTGGGAATGTGGACACTTAGGCCCCTGGTGAGTTGTTCTCTATTGTGGGGTGAAGATGGTTGTGGAGCCTTACTCCAACCTGGAAAATACATACCTTTGTTCTGACTGTGATCACTAGCACCCACTGTGTATACAAATGGCCTTCCACAACTTGGACAAGAGGGCACCTGATGATCAGGCACCATATCCCTGCCATTTCGAAATTATATCTGTCATATGTAAACAAATACCTCTCATTGTGGCTTAAACCACAGTTGAGTGTTTGGTTAAGTGAGGTAGTCCCCCTGTACCTGAACAAAATCTGTGTTCTGACAAAATCAAATTACCAGCCCTGCAAACTTGCATGTTAGGGAGGCTCTGGTTGCCCCACCAAGGAACTTTGTCCTGTGAGGCCCTGCCTGAGTAACGTGCAGGCCATCCTCCATGGTTTTCCACCTGTAACAAGTGCCATATGCTGCTTCAACTTCTCAGACAGGTCCTAAGCTTCATACATAGGGTCCTTGTTCAAGTGTCCTTTGTGGGTTTTCAGGCTAATAAAGAGAGCTCAGCAGAGAGCATGTGACAACTGATACAGGAGGGAAGTAGACAGGGCACAGTCTTTAAAAGAATGACATAATACAAGGACACAAAATAAACTGACTAGAACCAAATAGGTCCAAGATGGCAGACAGAGTTGACATTCACTAGACCTTGAGCCTTAATGCACATTAGCAAACTAAATGATACACCCACAGGCATCATGACCAGAGCTGTGTGCTTTCGCATGCATCAGCATGTAAACTCCTGACAGATAATTTCTGTTTGACCAGTGCATTATCTCCCTCCACTGCCTAGAATGGTATCTGAGGACTCACTGGATGCTCAATCAGTTCAGTTGCTCACTTGTGCCTGACTCTTTGCAGTCCCATGGACTGCAGCATACCAGGCCTCCCTGTCCATAAACAACTCCCAGAGTCCACTCAAACTCATGTCCATTGAGTCAGTGATGCCATCCAACCATCTCACCCTCTGTAGTCCCCTTCTCCTCTTGCCTTCAATCTTTCCCAGCATCAGAGTCTTTTCAAATGACTTAGCTCTTCACATCAGGTGGCCAAAGTATTGGAGTTTCAGCTTCAACATCAGACCTTCCAATGAACACTCAGGACTGATCTCCTTTAGGATGGAGTAGTTGGATCTCCTTGCAGTCTAAGGGACTCTCAAAAGTCTTCTCCAACACCACAGTTCAAAAGCATCAATTCTTAGGTCCTCAGCTTTCTTTATAGTCCAACTCTCACATTCATACGTGACTACTGGAAAAACCATAGCTTTGACTAGATGGACTTTTGTTGACAAAGTACTGTCTCTGTTTTTTAATACACTGTCTAGGTTGGTCATAGCTTTTCTCCCAGTGAGCAAGCATCTTTTAATTTCATGGCTGCAGTCAGCATCTGCAATGATTTTGGAGCCCCCCAAAACAAAGTCAGCCATTGTTTCCACTGTTTCCCCATCTGTGAGCCATGAAGTGATGGGACCGGATGCCAAAATCTTCACTTTCTGAATGTTGAGTTTTAAGCCAACTTGTTCACTCTTCTCTTTCACTTTCATCAAGAGGCTCTTTAGTTCTTCTTCACTTTCTGCCATAAGGGTGATGTCATCTTCATATCTGAGGTTATTGATATTTCTCCTGGCAATCTTGATTCCAGCTTGTGCTTCATCCAGCTGAGCAATTCTCATGCTGTACTCTACATAAAAGTTAAATAAGCAGGGTGAACTAAAGAGCCTCTTGATGAAAGTGAAAGAGGAGAGTGAAAAAGTTGGCTTAAAACTCAACATTCAGAAAACTAAGATCATGGCATCTGGTCCCATCACTTCATGGCAAATAGATGGGGAAACAATGGAAACAGTGAGAGATTTTATTCTGGAGGACTCCAAAATCACTGCAGATGCTGACTGCAGCCATGAAATTAAAATATGCTTGCTCACAGGAAGAAAAGCTTTGACCAACCTAGACAGCATATTAAAAGCAGAGATATTACTTTGCCAACAAAGGTCCATCTAGTCAAAGCTATGGTTTTTCCAGTAGTCATGTATGGATGTGAGAGTTGGACTATAAAAAAAGCTGAGCACCGAAGAATTGATGCTTTTGAACTGTGGTGTTGGAGAAGACTCTTGAGAGTCCCTTGAACTACAAGGAGATCCAACCAGTCCATCCTAAAGGAGACCAGTCCTGAATATTCATTGGAAGGACTGATGCTGAAGCTTTACTCTAATCTTTTGGCCACCTGATGTGAAGAACTGACTCATTTGAAAAGACTCTGATGCTGGGAAAGATTGAAAGCAAGAGGAGAAGGGGATGACAGAGGATGAGATGGTTGGATGGCATCACCAACTTGATGGACATGACTTTGAGTAAGTTCCAGGAGTTGTTTATGGACAGGGAGGCCTGGTGTGCTGCAGTCCATGGGGTTGCAAAGAGTCAGACACGACTGAGCAACTGAACTGAACTGAACCGAATCTTTCATTCTAGAGGCCCCCCAAAATCATTAATTCTCAGAATAGATACCTTGCTTCTACAAAATGATGGATTAGCTTGATCATAGCATTACAAAAGAGTTTCATAGTTAGCAAGTAAAAGTATGTGTAGTAAATTTATTGTTTATTGTTTTTAGTATTTTCCATTGACATGAAAAATTTTAAGAACAGTTGATCTCCTGAACATCTTTAATCTACATCTGCCATGAAGGCTCAATCTTTGTTTTTGAACTCTGTGTCTTTATCCTATTACTTCTTTCAATCAGCACTGTGTTATATTTTTCATCTACCCAGAGGTTGTGCTTCTTCCTCTTCTGCTACTGCTATTTTATCATTGTGGAAAGTGTGGAGTATAACACAGTATCTGATAAAACAGCTTTCTACCAGTGACTCCTCCTTTTTGGAAAAACATATATATTAGGGGACATTGTCCAAACTGGTGTCCAATAGGGTACCAGTAGTCCAATAGTCATGTGTAGTTATTTAAATTAATTAAAATGAAATAAAATATAAAAACCCAGTTTCTCAGTCACACTAACTCACTGCAAATGTTCAATGGTCACGAAAGGCTAGTGGCCACCATACCAGACAGCACAGATTACAGAACATAACCATTATCACAGAAAATTCTACTGGATGGTGCTACTGTAAAGAATCCATGTTGGGGTCTTCCTTGGTGGTTCAGAGGTTAAGATTCTACCCTTCCGATGCAGGGTCACCAATTGGATCCCTGGTCAGGGAACTAAGACCCTGCATGTTGCACAAAGTAGCCAAAAATCAAACAAACAAAAAGAATCTATGTTTCTGTCTGGAAACTGGCAGCATTGGGATGCTTAAGTCATTGTATTTCCACAAACCACAGAAGCTGAATATATTTTTTTGATAATAAATTCCTTACAAACAGGGCATGAGTGATACATTTAACCATGTAGAGCCCCTCAAATACCCTCCCATGAACAGAGATCTTAGTGTTTTTAGATTATGCTGTTGGTCCCCCAAACTAGACTCCCTGCCCCCCAAAACAAGTATTAGGAATAACCGGTAAATTATCCCAGGGGACAGAATTAAAGCACAAAGGCTCATACTTCATCACTAGGTACCTACTGGGTCAAGCATGAAGAGGTCCACTCCTTGCCCTGTGGAAAGAGCCACCAGGGTTGCACTTCCATAAAGCGCATAGCCAGCAGCCACAATGTTGCGACCTGGCTGCAGGGCATCCTTTTCAGAAGGCTCATCCTCTGAGGTCTGCAAAAGAGAAAGAGAAACATTACTGTCTCTGGAGAAAGCCCTTTGCCAGAGGCAGCATCACCGACTTGATGGACATGAGTTTGAGCAAGCTCTGGGAGTTGGTGATGGACAGGGGCGCTTGGTGTGCTGCAGTCCATGGGGCTGTGAAGTCAGACACAGCTGAGCTACTGAACTGAACTGAACTGCACTTCAGATCTACTTGAACCACGGAAGGAAGTGTGGTTCTCAGATTTTCAAGCTGCAGTAAAGGTAGCTGGAGGAAACGAGTTGCCATGTTAATGACGGTGTCTAGCTGAGCCATTGCAAAGGCCATTCTTGGACTTCTCCATTTCTTGAACATAGTTGTCTCCATCCTGCCAAGAACAGCATGCCAAGGTGTTAAAATCACAGCCTCTCTTAAAAATCATAAGCCATGCTCCTTAATGATTATAATGACCAAGGTCATTGAGCTCTGATTTTGTGCAATATCTCATTATACATACACAACAGCACTCCGAGATAGGTATCTTTATGGTCTCCATCATCCAGATGAAAAACTTAGAGCCTGAGTGATTGGATAATTCACCCAACATCAGACAGAGCTGTAATCAACCCAGGCAGCTGCCCCTTCAAGGCTCTGCCCCTGCCTGTTCCCACCCCTAGGGCCCAAGTCTACAAATCTGGACATTTTCTTGAGGAAGCCTCTCTTGTTAGCTAACAGTGTGCATAGAAGTGTGAATTCAGTGAGACAGGATGAGGCAGGCATCCAAGGAAGAAGCAGCAAAGGTTCTTGATGGAAGGGGAGAGCCTCAGATGAGACTGGATTTCACAACCTGCTTTTCCAAGGATCTCTTGAAGGGCTTGTCCTTCCCTACCTTCTTATGCTCAAAAAAGCAAGGAAGCAAATCTTATGAATTTGGAAAAAAGGAGAGTGAACTTCCTGCCCTCACTGTGAGGAGCTGATTGGATGGGGGAAGGAGAGGCAGGAACGTGGCCACTGGGGCTGCTCAGTTCTTTTTCCACGATTCCAGAATCGTCTAAGATTCTGACTACACTGCACACACTTTGGAAGCAGTCGGGGAGAGGGGAATGTTTGCAGGAACACTTGGGCTCTGGTTCTACACATTAACATCATTATGGATGGCAAATGTGAGAGGAGCTTTGAAGGAAAAGTGAATGGGCAGATCTGAATGAACTATTTTCAGAGCAACAGATCCAACTAGCTTCAGCTTCACACACTGAGCAAATAAGTATGACACTTGTGACAAGTTGAGGCTCCAAACTTGCTTCCCAAAGATCACCATACCCAAAGACTGTGGTGCTTCCTATGCAATGATCAAAGCAAAAATTGTTGGCCTTACCACTTCTGTCATTCGATTTTCTCCCATCTGTTTACTAGAGTAGCTACCACAGATATTCAGCTAGAGGCTGTGTTTTCTCTAGACACCAGTGAGTTTTGGCTAAAATGTCAGGGGAAACACTGACTGAAACCACCCACATTGGTCAGGCACGATAGTAACCATTTGCATGAGTTATTTAAGCCAGGAAGTCCTGGTACAGAACACAGAACTAACAAGCCACCACCAACTGCAAGAGTTGGGAAAAGGTCAAAAGGAGATACCACATGTCCTAACAACCTCTCAGAATTTTCCTTACTGGAATCCATCTTGGCTGAGCAATGTGTGCACCAGTAGGCCAAAGTCAGAATGATTGGCCAGAGATGACCAGGAAATTAATCCCATCCCCATAAAACCCAAGACTGAGACTGGGAGCCACGTGGCAGAGCAGTCCTGGGTTCCTTCACCCTTTTGCTCATAACCAGGGCATCCCTTCCCAATAAAGTCTCTTGCTCTATCAGCACATGTATCTCCTCAGACAATTCACTTCCTAGTGTTAGACAAGAACCCACTTTTGGGCCCTGGAAGGGATCTCCCTTCCTGAAACAAAAAGACAGGTCCAGAAATACTATATAGAGATTTCCTCCTGAGCAGAAAATTCCAGAGAACTGGAAACTGATGGAAGTGAAAAATAATACATTTAAAGTTAGGAAGACAGACTTGGTGATTATGTTCATAGGAAAGAGAATGATAGCGAGCTTGAATATTACACACACATTGGATGCACGTCCATTATGATAATTAACTCCTGAAAAAAAAATGTGGTGGCGGGAGGGCAGCCATGCCATATGGCTTATAGGATCTTAGTTCCCCAACCAGGGATTTTAACCTGGGCCCCCAAGAATGCAATCATGGAGCCCTAACTACTGGACCATCAAGAAGTTCCTTAAAAAAAAAATTTCAAGGTAAAAAAATAAGTTGTAATTATATGAGATTTTATATCTTTTAAAGTACTATCAGGGAGAAAGAAATTTTCCTCTACCCTTTTAAGTTCTTCAGGCTCTTCTAAGAATTATATTGATATGAGACAAATTAACAGGATTAACAAAAAAAGGTTTAGTAATATGTATACATGGGAGAGACCCAGGAAAACTGTAACTTGCCAAAATGTCTAAGGCCCTCATCATCAGTTAAAGACAAAAGAGGATATTGGAGGTAGTGGCTTGGGACTTCAAAGGTGAGGAAGGCAATTCACACGGAGATGGAAAAGCAAATGTTTGGTAAACAAATGTTCCCTGGACCCTGCAGAGACAATCGGATACAGAGTGCAATTCTAACAAAGAGATTCTGCTAAGTTCCTCCCAGTCTACAAGCCTAGTTTCATACTATAATATTGATGGTAATAGCTCCCTTCCGGAAACAACTCCCAGATCTTCCACATTGTTTTAGGCAACTGGGGTGTAGATTAAAGGCTCTTCCTGAGTGTTTCGGGCCTTAAAAATAATCAGTCTAAATGAATTTTCATGCCATGGAGACACTTTTGGGGGTGGAAAATTTTGCTTCCCTATGGCACAGCACTTTCACATTATGTTTTATGAAACAATGAAGAGGCTCTATAAAAAATTTTTGAAAGAGAATTTTTGTTTTTCAAAGAGAACTTTTCTCTCCTTCTTAAAGAGAAGAGAAGGAGGTCAGAAAGGTACACAGCATCTTGAAACCAGCCAGAGCTGGGGCTTGACCCAAGTCTCTTGGTGGGAAGCCAGCATTCTTCTCAACAGCATTTGGAATATGGGGCCAAGTTTGCGGTCTGCTAGTAAAATCACAATGACTTTTCTTTTTTTGGCCATGCTGTGCAGCTTCTGAGACCTTAGCTCCCCTCCCAGGGATTGAACTCCCACGCTTGGCAGTGAAAGCACAGAGTCCTAACCACTAGACGATCAGGGATTCCCTTAAGGCCTTTATTTTTACACCAAATTTTATCCTTCTTTAAAGATGCCACATTTACACCAAATTTTATCCTTCTTTAAAGATATCACATTCCTTTTAATATTTTTGTTATTTTCATATTTCCTCAGGACTACAAAAACCATTAATTAAAAAATTAAAACAGTGTATTCCCTTTAATATTTTTCCTTACTTTCACAATCTTACATTCTTTCTAACCCTTTTTTTTTCTTGCAGCTAGATACATTTTCATCCAACTTGCACATGTACTCGATAAATTCACTTTATTTCCAGATTCCCAGGCCACATACAAATTCTGAGAACCAGGCTCTAGAGAAATGATTCTCAATGTGGCCAAGCAGCAGCATTATCACCTGGGATCTTGGAAATGCAAATTCTTGAACCTCACCCCAGGCCTACAGAATCAGAAACCCTGGGCCCCCAGAATCAACCTTCCACACTAAAGTGTGCGAGCTAGAGCTCTACAGTATGATCTCCTAAGGACTTTCAGCAAAGTAGAAATCAAAGGCAGAATTGGATTTTTTATTAAAATCTTTAGGTTTCCCCATTGAAGTTTCTGAAATATCTTCATTTTAGTCATCAGAAGAATTACATTTTCTGTGTATGAAACCAGAGTTCTGTTCTCTGATTTCTCCCAAACTAGAGCCTATTCTTTCTCAGAGCTGGGATCCTGCAGCCTCTGCTTGGCAATACACCTTGTCCTTGGTCCTCTAGATTCTGCACTGGGGCTTGAAAAGAACCACTCCTCCCCCTTTGGCTCCTCTGGCTTTGAATTACAAATAGACCTCACTGGTCTTCAGTTCAGTTCAGCCTCTTAGTCGTGTCCAACTCATTGTGACCCCATGGACTGCAGCACGCCAGGCCTCCCTGTCCATCACCAACTCCCAGAGCTTGCTTAAACTCATGTCCATTGGCCGCTGATGCCATCCAACCATCTCATCCTCTGTTGTCCCTTTCTCCTCCTGCCTTTAATCTTTCCCAGCATCAGGGTCTTTTCAAATGAGTCAGTTCTTCACATCAGGTGGCCAAAGTATTACAGTACAGCTTCAGCATCAGTCCTTCCAATGAATATTCAGGACTGATCTCCTTTAGGATGGACTGGTTGGATCTCCTTGCAGTCCAAGGGACTCTCAAGAGTCTTCTCCAACACCACAGTTCAAAAGCATCAATTCTTTGGTGCTCAGCTATTTTTATAGTCCAACTCTCACATCCATACATGACCACTGGAAAAACCATAGCTTTGACTAGATGGACCTTTGTTGGCAAAGTAACGTCTCTGCTTTTTAATACTCTGTCTAGGTTGCTCATAGTTTTTCTTGCAATGAACAAGTGTCTTTTCATTTCAAGGCTGTAGTCACCATCTGCAGTGATTTTGGAGCCCCCCAAAATAAAATCTCTCACTGTTTCCACTGTTTCCCCATCTATTTGCCATAAAGTGATGGGACCGGATGCCATGATCTTAGTTTTCTGAATGTTGAGTTTTAAGCCAACTTTTTCACTCTCCTCTTTCATTTTCATCAAGAGGCTCTTTAGTTCACTGGTCTTAGAAACATTTAAACAGTACTTTCTAGACCCAGGGCTTCCCTCCAGCTATTGCCCCATCTCTGTCTTCATCTAGGTTTTGGAATGGAGAACATCTGTCTACACTGGTTATCTCCCTTCTCCCGTCCTCACTGCAGGCTGCCACTAAATTGGGCATACACTTTCCAGTCTTCCTCTTACTCTGCCTTTTGGCAGCACTGGATCCAGTGGCTGCTACCTCATTCATGAAATGTGTCTCTCCTGAGCTTCTGTCCACTTCCCTCTTTTCTGAATTTCTTTCTAAGACTCTCCATATGCCTTCTCATTTGCTTTTGCCAACTTCCCTTCTTCTGACATTTTAAACATCAGTGCTCCTCCTGGTTCTTCCCAGCACTCAGAATATCCAGCCAGAACATCTAAAGAACTTTCTTCATTGCCACCTTGTGGAATGTGGTGACTCCAACTGGCCCACTCTATGCTCCAGAAATCTGTTTGGGGCTACAGCATTCTGGTGAATATCCACATAGAAGTTATTGGGTGACCATCTTTCCTCTGCCACTGGCTAGAGAACAAGAGAAAACTGGGAAGGTGAGATGAGAGACTTCAAGGGAAAAAGCTCTCCTGGCCTGACCTTTTCTGGTCCAGTGCTTCTCTGAAGCTTTGGTGTTTCCTGACTCATCCCTGACATTTATAACAGAGTCCTAACTAATAAAGCTCTCTTCTCTTTATATTCTACACACTTCTTGGCCATCTCACCTGCAGCCAAAATTCTAAGCCCCACACAGATGCTGCCTCCCAGACCTACAGCTCCATCTCCCCTGAGACCCCAGCCTTGGAGTCACCTGCCCACCAGACATTCCTGCTCAGGTATTCCACAGATGTCTCAATATTAACACGTCTGAGATGGACTTATCTGCCCCTTCTCACCCACCCCTCCCCAAATTCCTGATCTTCTCCCACTGCTGCCTGTCTTGACAAATGGTTCCTGGAGCAACTTGAGTGTCACCCTCCCCACCATCTCCTGACCATCCTCCTCGCCCTCATCCATAGCCTTCCAATCATTCAGTCCAGTCAGTCCTGCTAGCTCTCTCCGCAGGCCCATGCCTTCCTCTCTATCCACCCCCACCACCACTTGGCCTGAAAAAACCATCACCTTCTGCCTGGTCCCCTGACTTCATCCTCACCCTGCCTTAACCTATGGCCTTTCTCTTCTCAAAACACTTCACTGATTTCCCACTGCCTTGGGGTCCAATATTCCTAACTCTTTTTACCAGGTCTTCCAAGACCTGGCCCCTGCTGGCTGACCAGCCTTGTCCAACACCATCCTCTGCCCCTCTAAACCCAGGCCCTGTGCTACAGCAATACCAAGCTTATTTTCTCTTCTTGAACATTCCATCCTGCATGTGAACTCCAGGACAGTGCCTATGCATTTGGTTCTAGTCAGAATGGCTCTCTCCTGTCTCCCATACCCTTTGCCTGAGGAACTCATAGTCAGCCTTCAAGTCTCAGGTAAAACATCAGCTTCCCCATGGAAGCCTTCCCAGACTTCAAGGTTTGGTCTTCTGGGTGAAAAGTGAAAGTGAAAGTGAAATCGCTCAGCTGTGTCCGACTCTTTGTGACCCCATGGACTGTAGACTCCATCCATGGGATTTTCTGGGCAAAGGTACTGGAATGGGTTGCCATTTCCTTCTCCAGAGGATCTTCCTGACCCAGGGATCGAACCCAGGTCCTGGTCTTCTGGATACTCAATGCTTTTCCTCTGACACTCCCAACATAACTCATTAGCATGATTGATGTCTGGCTTCCTAAACAGACCGTAAGCTCCATGCTGGCAGTTCTGACTGTCTTGTTTACATCTGCTCTCCTACCTCCTAGTGCAATCTGGCCTGTGGTTGTTGCATTCAGTTCATACACACATATACATATGCAAATTTATTCACACTCATATATACTTTTTCACCAGAATGCTGAATAGTCTATTGTATGGACACCCCAAATTTAATCAATCTCTTTCACTTAAAGTTTAGGTTTTTCCTAAATTTACAAAATATTTTCAGACTCCCTGGTGATCCAGTGGTTAAGAGTCTACCTGCCAATCCTGGGGACACAGGTTGCACAGGAAGATTCCACATGCCACCAGGCAACTAAACCCATGCATCACAACTACTGAGCCCACATTTTAGAGCCGGCAAGCCACAACTACTGAAGCCTGCGTACCCTAGACCCCGTGCGCTGCAACACGAGAAGCCACAACAACAAGAAGCCTGCACACTGCAACTAGAGAGTAGCTCCTTCTTGCAGCAACTAGACAGAGTCTTCACACAACAATGAAGACCCAGCACAGCCAAAAATAAAATAAATTTTTAAAAATTTCTTTTACGTTTTTACTTAAAAATAATTATAGATCCACAGGAAGTTGCACAGGTAATACAGAGAGATCTTGTGTACCTTTCACCCAATTTCCCCAAATAGTTACATTTTATACATTTTATGATAGTACAATATGAAAACCAGGAACTGACATTGGCATTAAGTGCATGTATAGCTCTATGGCATTTTAACATGAGTAGGTTATGTACACGCCACCACATAAAGATACAGCACTTAATTTGCATTTGCTAATTTGCATTTTCCTAATGACTTGTGATGTTGGACATTTTTCATGTGCTTATTTGCCAAAAAACTTATCTTACCTGTTCTGTGACATGTCTCTTCATATTCCATGTTCTAAGTGAACTGTTTGGCATTTTTACAGTTGAGTTTTGAACTTCTTTTATATTCTAGGTATGAGTCCTTTGCAGGCATATAGTTTACAAATATTCTCTATAGTTTTTATATTCATCCCCTTAACAGAGCTTTTTGCAGAGCAAAAGTTTTTAATTTTAATGAAATCCAACTATCATTTTTAAAAATTTTATGGATCATAATTTTGGAATTAGGTCTAAGAACTTAAACCTTAATTTCTAGAGATTTTTATCTTATGTTTTACTATAATTTTTTTAATTTTTACATTTAGGGAGTTCCCTGGTGGTTCAGTGGTTAGGATTCCAGGCTTTCACTGTAACAGCCCAGGTTCAATCTCTGGTCAGGGAAATGAGATTCCATAAGTTGTGTGGTGGGGCCAAAAAAAACAATAACAGATAAAGTTTTAGGACTTCCCTGGTGGTGTAAATGCAAATCTGCCTGTCAATGCAGAGGACACCAGTTCGATCCCTGTTCCAAAAAGATCCCACATGCCTCAGAAGAACTAAGCCCATGTGCCACAACCACTGGACCCGTGTTCTACAGCTCAGTGCTGCAACTACTGAGCCCACTCGTCTAGACACCCACTCTCTGCACAACAAGGGAAGCCACTACTTTGTAAATAAATTTATTTGTACTCTTTTTTATGTGTGTGTTAGTCACTCAGTCGTGTCTGAATCTTTGCGACCCCATGGGTGGTAGCCTGCCAGGCTCCTGTGTCCATGGGATTTCCCAGGCAAGAATACTGGAGTGGGTAGCCATTTCCTTCTCCAAGGCAAATTCCTGACCCAGGGATTGAAACCAGGTCTCCTGAATTGCAGGCAGATTCTTTACCATATGAGTCACTAGGGAAGCCCACTCTTTTTTTTGTAGATTCCACATATAAGCAGAAATAGAGTTACAGACATGAAAAATAAACTTATGGTTTGTTGTTGGTGGTGGTCAGTCACTAAGTAGTATCCCACTCTTTGAGACTCCATGGCCTGCAGCATGCCAGGCCTCTCCATTCTCCTCTATCTTCCTGAGTTTGCTCATATTCATGTCCATTGAGTCTGTGATGCTTTCTAACCATCTCATCCTTTGTCACCCTCTTCTCCTTTTGCCTTCAATCTTTCTCAATCATCAGGGTCTTTTCCAATGAGTCTGCTCTTACCATCAGGTGGCCAAAGTATTGGAGCTTCAGCTTCAGCATTAGTCCTCCCAGTGAATATTCAGGGTTTATTTCATTTAGAATTGACTGATTTGATGTCCTTATAGTCCAAGGGACTCTCAAGAGTCTCTTTCAGCACCTCAATGCAAAAGCATCAATTATTCAGCACTCAACATCCTTTAGGGTCCAACTCCCACATCCATACATAACTACTGGAAAAATCATAGCTTTGACTATATGGACATTTGTTGGCAAAGTGATGTCTGTGCTTTATAATACACTGTGTAGGTTTATCATAGCTTTCCTTCCAAGGAGCAAGTGTCTTAATTTCATGGCTGTAGTCACCATCCTCAGTGATTTTGGAGCCCAAGAAAATAAAATCTGCCACTGCTTCCACTTTTCCCCCTTCTACTTGCATGAAGTGATGGTATTGAATGCCAAGATCTTAGTTTTTTGAATGTTGATTTTCAAGCCAGCTTTTTCACTCTCTTCTTTCACCTTCATCAAGAGGCTCTTTAGTCTCTTCACTTTCTGCAATGAATGATATCATCTGAATATCTCAGATTGTTGCTGTCTCTCCTGGCAATCTTGATTCCAGCTTGTGATTCATCCAGCCTAGCATTTTGCATGATGTACTCTGCATATAAGTTAAATAAGCAGGGTGACAATATACAGCCTTGTCATACTCCTTTCCCAATTTGGAAACAGTCAGTTTTTCCACTTCCAGTTCTAACTGTTACTTATTTACCCATATACAGGTTTCTCAGGAGACAGATAAGGTGGTCTGGTACTCCTAGCTCTTAAAGAATTTCCCACAGTTTATTGTGATTCACACAGTCAAAGGCTTCAGCATAGTCAATGAAGCGGAAGTAACATTTTTCTGGTACTCCATTGTTTTCCCCATGATCCAAAAAGTGTTGGCAATTTCATCTCTAATTACTCTGCCTTTTCTAAATCTGACTTGTACATGTGGAAGTTCTTGGTTCACATACTGTTGAAGCCTAGCTTGAAGGATTTTGAGCATTATCTTGCTAGCATGTGAAATGAGTGCAATTGTATGGTAGTTTGAACATTTTTTGCCATTATCCTCCATTGGGATTGGAATGAAAACTGACCAGCAGTCCTGTGGCCACTGCTGAGTCTTCCAAATTTGCTGATATATTGAGTGCAGCAGTTTAATAGCATCATCATTTAGGGTTTTAAATAGCTCAGCTGGAATTCTATCACCTCCACTATGGTTGTTCATAGTAATGCTTCCTTAGGCCCACTTGACTTCATGCTCCAGGATGTCTGGCTCTAGGTGAGTGACCACACTACTGTGGTTATCTGCATCATT
This sequence comes from Bubalus bubalis, assembly GCF_019923935.1. NCBI lineage: Eukaryota > Metazoa > Chordata > Mammalia > Artiodactyla > Bovidae > Bubalus > Bubalus bubalis. The sequence goes on from NC_059159.1 coordinate 142,653,024, forward strand.
AAGGCCTTTTTTGGATAGTTCTATGTACTCTTGCCAACTCTTCTTAATCTCTTCTGCTTCTTTTAGGTCCTTTATCTTTTCTGTGCTTTATCATGCCTATCCTTGCATGAAATGTTTTCTTGATATGTCCAATTTTTGTGAATAAATATTTAGTTTTTCCCATTCTATCATTTTCCTCCTTCTTTTTGCATTGTTCATTTAAGAAGGTCTTCTTATCTCTCTTGCTTTCTATGAACTCTGAATTCATTTGGGTATATCTTTCTCTTTCTCCCTTGCTTTTTTGCTTCTTTCCTTTCCTCAGTAAAAGCTGCCCCAGACAACCATTTTGCCTTGTTGCATTTTTTTTTTCTTTGGGATGGTTTTGGTCACAGCCTCCTATACAGTGTTACGAACCTCCATCCATAGTTCTTCAGGCACTCCATCTACCAGATCTAGTACCTTTAATCTGTTGGTCACCTCCATTGTATAATCATAAGGGATCTGATTTAGGTCATACCTGAATGGCAAATGGGTTCCAAATTGGGAAAGGAGTACATCAAGGCTGTATATTGTCACCCTGCTTATTTAAATTATATGCAGAGTACATCATGAGAAATGCTGGACTGGATGAAGCACAAGCTGGAATCAAGATTGCCCGGAGAAATATCAATAACCTCAGATATGCAGATGACATCACCCTTATGGCAGAAAGTGCAGAAGAACTAAAGAGCCTCTTGATGACAGTGAAAGAGGAGAGTGAACAAGTTGGCTTAAAACTCAACATTCAGAAAACGAAGATCATGGCATCTGGTCCCATCACTGCATGGCAAATAGATGGGGAAACAGTGGAAACAGTGGCAGACTTTATTGATTGGGGCTCCAAAATCACTGCAGATGGTGACTGCAGCCATGAAATAAAAAGATGCTTGCTCATTGCAAGAAAAACTATGACCAACCTAGATAGCATATTAAAAAGCAGAGACATTACTTTGCCAATAAATGTCCATCTGGTCAAAGCTATGGATTTTCCAGTAGTCATGTATGGATGTGAGAGTTGGAATATAAAGAAAGCTGAGCACAGAAGAATTGATGCTTTTGAACTGTGGTGCTGGAGAAGACTCTTGAGAGTCCCTTGGACTGCAAGGAGATTCAACCAGTCCATCCTAAAGGAGATCAGTTCAGTTCAGTTAAGTCGGTCGTCGTGTCCGACTCCCTGCGACCCCATGAACCACAGAACGCCAGGCCTCCCTGTCCATCACCAACTCCCAGAGTTTACTCAGACTCATGTCCATTGAGTTGGTGATGCCATCTAACCATCTTATCCTCTGTCATCCCCTTCTCCTCCTGCCTTCACTCTTTCCCAACATCAGGGTCTTTTCCAATGAATGAGCTCTTCACATCAGGTGGCCAAAATATTGGAGTTTCAGGTTCAACATCAGTCCTTCCAATGAACACCTAGGACTGATTTCCTTTAGGATGGACTGGTTGGATCTCCTTGCAGTCCAAGGGACTCTCAAGAGTCTTCTCCAACACCACAGTTCAAAAGCATCAATTCTTCAGCACTCAGTCCAACTCTCACATCCATACATGACTACTGGAAAAATTATAGCCTTGATTAGACGGACTTTTGTTGACAAAGTAATGTCTCTGCTTTTGAATATGCTATCTAGGTTGGTCAAAACTTCCTTCCAAAGAGCAAGCATCTTTTAATTTCATGGCTGCAGTCACCATCTGCAGTGATTTTGGAGCCCCAATCAATAAAGTCTGCCACTGTTTCCCCATCTGTTTCCCATGAAGTGATGGGACCAGATGCCATGATCTTCGTTTTCTGAATGTTGAGTTTTAAGCCAACTTGTTCACTCTCCTCTTTCACTGTCATCAAGAGGCTCTTTAGTTCTTCTGCACTTTCTGCTATAAGGGTGGTGTCATCTGCATATCTGAGGTTATTGATATTTCTCCGGGCAATCTTGATTCCAGCTTGTGCTTCATCCAGTCCAGCATTTCTCATGATGTACTCTGCATATAAGTTAAATAAGCAGGGTGACAATATACAGCCTTGATGTACTCCTTTTCCTATTTGGAACCAGTCTGTTGTTCCACGTCCAGTTCTAACTGTTGCTTCCTGACCTGCATATAGGTTTCTCAAGAGGCAGGTCAGGTGGTCTGGTATTCCCATCTCTTGCAGAATTTTTCACAGTTTATTGTGACCTGCAAAGTCAAAGGCTTTGGCATAGTCAATAAAGCAGAAATAGATGTTTTTCTGGAACTCTCTTGCTTTTTCGATGATCCAGCAAATTTTGGCAATTTGATCTCTGGTTCCTCTGCCTTTTCTAAAACCAGCTCGAACATCTGGAAGTTCACGCTTCATATATTGCTGAAGCCTGGCTTGGAGAATTTTGAGCATTACTTTACTAGCGTGTGAGATGAGTGCAATTATACAGTAGTTTGAGCATTCTTTGGCATTGCCTTTCTTTGGGATTGGAATGAAAACTGACCTCTTCTAGTCCTGTGGCCACTGCTGAGTTTTCCAAATTTGCTGGCATATTGAGTGCAGCACTTTCACAGCATCATCTTTCAGGATTTGAAATAGCTCAACTGGAATTCCATCACCTCCACTAGTTTTGTTCATGGTGATACTTCCTAAGGCCCACTTGACTTCATTTTTTTTTTAATCTCAGTTTTATTTATTTATTTATTTTACTTTACAATATTGTATTGGTTTTGCCATACTTTGACATGAATCTGCCACGGGTGTATATGTGTTCCCCATTCTGAACCCCCCTCCCACCTCCATCCCCTTCATATCCCTCTGGGTCCTCCCAGTGCACCAGCCCTGAGCACCCTGTATCATGCATCGAACCTGGACTGCCGATTCATTTCACATGTGATAATTCACATATTTCAATGACGTTCTCCCATATCATTCCACCCTCGCCCTCTTCCACAGAGTCCAAAAGACCGTTTTATACATCTGTGTCTCTTTTCCTGTCTTGTATACAGGGTTATCATTACTATCTTTCTAAATTCCATAATATATGCATTAGTATACTGTATTGGTGTTTTTCTTTCTGGCTTACTACTCTGTATAATAGGCTCCAGTTTCATCCACCTCATTAGAACTAATTTGAATGTATTCTTTTTAATGGCTGAGTAATATTCCATTGTGTATATGTACCACAGCTTTCTTATCCATTCAACTGCTGATGGACATTTAGGTTGCTTCCATGTCCTGGCTATTATAAACAGTGCTGCAATGAACATTGGGGTACACATGTTTCTTTCAATTCTGGTTTCCTCAGTGTGTATGCCCAGCAGTGAGATTGCTGGGTCATAAGGCAGTTCTATTTCCAGTTTTTAAAGGAATCTCCACACTGTTCTCCATAGTGGCTGTACGAGTTTGCATTCCCACCAACAGTATAAGAGGGTTCCCTTTTCTCCCCACCCTCTCCAGCTTGTAGACTTTTGGATAGCAGTCATTCTTACTGGTGTGAAACGGTACCTCACTGTGGTTTTGATTTGCATTTCTCTGATAATGAGTGATGTTGAGCATCTTTTCATGTGTTTGTTAGCCATCTGTATGTCTTCTTTGGAGAAATGTCTGTTTAGTTCTTTGGCCGACTTTTTGATTGGGTCATTTATTTTTCTGAAATTGAGCTGCAGGAGTTGCTAATATATTTTTGAGATTAATTCTTTGTCTGTTGCATCATTTTCTATTATTTTCTCCCATTCTGAAGGCTGTCTTTTCACTTTTCTTATAGTTTCCTTTGTTGTGCAGAAGCTTTTAATTTTAATTAGGTCCCATTTGTTTATTTTGCTTTTTATTTCCATTACTCTGAGAGGTGGGTCATAGAGCATCCTGCTGTGATTTATGTCAGAGAGTGTTTTGCCTATGTTTTCCCCTAGGATTTTAATAGTTTCTGGTCTTACCTTTAGATCTTTAATCCATTTTGAGTTTATTTTTGTGTATGGTGTTAGAAAGTGTTCTAGTTTCATTCTTTTACAAGTGGTTGACCAGTTTTCCCAGTACCACTTATTAAATAGATTGTCTTTTCTCTGTTGTATATTCTTGCCTCCTTTGTCAAAGAGAAGGTGTCCATAGGTGCATGGATTTATCTCTGGGCTTTCTATTTTGTTCCATTGATCTATACTTCTGTCTTTGTGCCAGTACCATACTGCCTTGATGACTGTGGCTTTGTAGTAGAGCCTGAAGTTAGGCAGGTTGATTCCTCTAGTTCCATTCTTCTTTCTCAAGATTGCTTTGGCTATTTGAGGGTTTTTGTATTTCCATACAAATTGTGAAATTATTTGTTCTAGTTCTCTGAAAAATACCGTTGGTAGCTTGATAGGGATTGCATTGAATCTATAGATTGCTTTAGGTAGTATACTCATTTTCACTATATTGATTCTTCCAATCCATGATCATGGTATATATCTCCATCTGTTTGTGTCCTCTTTTATTTCTTTCACCAGTGTTTTATAGTTTTCTATATATAGGTCTTTTGTTTCTTTAGGTAGATATATATCTATGTATTTTATTCTTTTCATTGCAATGGTGAATGAAATTGTTTCCTTTATTTCTCTTTGTGTTTTCTCATTGTTACTGTATAGGAATGCAAGGGATTTCTGCATGTTGATTTTATATCCTGCAACTTTACTATATTCATTGATTAGCTCTAGTAATTTTCTGGTGGAGTCTTTAGGGTTTTCTATGTAGAGGATCATGTCATCTGCAAACAGTGAGAGTTTTACTTCTTTTCCAATTTGGATTCCTTTTATTTCTTTTTCTGCTCTGATTGCTGTGGCCAAAACTTCCAAAACTATGTTGAATAGTAGTGGTGAGAGTGGGCACCCTTGTTCCTGACTTTAGGGGAAATGCTTTCAATTTTTTACCATTGAGGATAAGATTTGTTGTGGGTTTGTCATATATAGCTTTTATTATGTTGAGGTATGTTCCTTCTATGCCTGCTTTCTGGAGAGTTTTGTTTTTTTTATCATAAATGGATGTTGAATTTTGTCAAAGGCTTTCTCTGCATCTATTGAGATAATCATATGGCTTTTATTTTTCAGTTTGCTAATGTGGTGTATTACACTGATTAATTTGCAGATATTGAAGAATCCTTGCATCCCTGGGATAAAGCCCACTTGGTCATGATGTATGATGTTTTTAATATGATGTTGGATTCTGTTTGCTAGAATTTTGTTAAGGATTTTTGCATCTATGGTCATCAGTGTTATTGGCCTGTAGTTTTCTTTTTTGTGGCATCTTTGTCAGGTTTTGGTATTAGGGTTATGGTTGCCTCATGGAATGAGTTTGGAAATTTACCTTCCTCTGAAATTTTCTGGAAGAGTTTGAGTAGGATAGGTGTTAGTTCTTCTCTACATTTTTGGTGGAATTCAGCTGTGAAGCCATCTGGTCCTGGGCTTTTGTTTGTTGGAAGATTTCTGATTATAGTTTCAATTTCTGTGCTTGTTATGGGTCTGTTAATATTTTCGATTTCTTCCTGGTTCAGTTTTGGAAAGTTGTACTTTTCTAAGAATTTGTCCATTTCTTCCAAGTTGTCCGTTTTATTGGCTTATAGTTGCTGATAGTAGTCTCTTATGATCCTTTGTATTTCTGTGTTGGCTGTTGTGATTTCTCTGTTTTCGTTTCTAATTTTGTTGATTTGATTTTTCTCCCTTTTTTTCTTGATGAGTCTGGCTAATGTTTGTAAGTTTTATTTATCTTCTCAAAGAACCAGCTTTTGGCTTTGTTGATTTTTGCAATCGCCTCTTTTGTTTCTTTTGCATTTATTTCTGCCCTAATTTTTAAGATTTCTTTCCTTCTACTAACCCTGGGGTTCTTCACTTCTTCCTTTCCTAGTTGCTTTAGATGTAGAGTTAGGTTATTTATTTGACTTTTTTCTTGTTTCTTGAGGTAAGCCTATATTGCTATGAACCTTCCCCTTAGCACTGCTTTTACAGTGTCCCATAGGTTTTGGGTTGTTGTGTTTTCATTTTCATTCGTTTCTATGCATATTTTAATATTTTTTTATTTCTTCTGTGATTTGTTGGTTATTCAGCAGCGTGTTGTTCAGCCCCCATATGTTGGAATTTTTAATCGTTTTTCTCCTGTAATTGACATGTAATCTTACTGCATTGTGGTCAGAAAAGATGCTTGGAATGATTTCAATTTTTTTGAATTTACCAAGGCTAGATTTATAGCCCAGGATGTGATCTATCCTGGAGAAGGTTCCATGTGCACTTGAGAAAAAGGTGAAATTCATTTTCTTGGGGTGAAATGTCCTATAGGTATCAATTAGGTCTAACTGGTCTATTGTATCATTTAAAGTTTGTGTTTCCTTGTTAATTTTCTGTTTAGTTGATCTATCCATAGGTGTGAGTGGGGTATTAAAGTCTCCCAGTATTATTGTGTTATTGTTAATTTCCCCTTTCATACTTGTAAGCATTTGTCATACATATTGCGGTGCTCCTATGTTGCGTGCATATATATTTATAATTGTTATATCTTCTTGGATTGATCCTTTGATCATTATGTAGTGTCCTTCTTTGTCTCTTTTCACAGCCTTTGTTTTAAAGTCTGTTTTATCTGATATGAGTATTGCTACTCCTGCTTTCTTTTGGTCTCTATTTGTGTGGAATATCTTTTTCCAGCCCTTCACTTTCAGTCTGTATGTGTCCCTTGCTTCGAGGTGGGTCTTTGTAGACAACATATATAGGGGTCTTGTTTTTGTATCCATGCAGCCAGTCTTTGTCTTTTGGTTGGGGCATTCAACCCATTTACATTTAAGGTAATTATTGATAAGTATGATCCCGTTGCCATTTACTTTACTGTTTTGGGTTCGAGTTTATACACCCTTTCTGTGTTTCCTGTCTAGAGAAGATCGTTCAGCATTTGTTGGAGAGCTGGTTTGGTGGTGCTGAATTCTCTCAGCTTTTGCTTGTCTGTAAAGCTTTTGATTTCTCCTTCATATTTGAAGAGATCCTTGCTGGGTACAGTAATCTGGGCTGTAGGTTATTTTCTTTCATCACTTTAAATACGTCCTGCCATTCCCTCCTGGCCTGAAGAGTTTCTATTGAAAGATCAGCTGTTATCCTTATGGGAATCCACTTGTGTGTTATTTGTTGTTTTTCCCTTGGTGCTTTTAATATTTGTTCTTTGTGTTTGATCTTTGTTAATTTGATTAATATGTGTCTTGTGGTGTTTTGCCTTGGGTTTATCCTGTTTGGGACTCTCTGGGTTTCTTGGACTTGGGTGATTATTTCCTTCCTCATTTTAGGGACATTTTCAACTATTATCTCCTCAAGTATTTTCTCATGGTCTTTCTTTTTGTCTTCTTCTTCTGGGACTCCTATGATTTGAATGTTGGGGTGTTTAACATTGTCCCAGAGGTCTCTGAGATTGTCCTCATTTCTTTTAATTCTTTTTTCTTTTTTCCTCTATGTTTCATTTATTTCTACCATTCTGTCTTCTACCTCACTAATCCTATCTTCTGCCTCTGTTATTCTACTGTTGGTTCCCTCCAGAGTGTTTTTGATCTCATTTATTGCATTATTCATTATATATTGACTCTTTTTTATTTCTTCTAGGTCCTTGTTAAACCTTCCTTGCATCTTCTCAATCCTTGTCTCCAGGCTATTTATCTGTAACTCCAATTTGTTTTCAAGGTTTTGGATCATTTTCAGTATCATTATTCGGAATTCTTTATCAGGTAGATTCTCTATCTCTTCCTCTTTTGTTTGGTTTGGTGGGCATTTTTCCTGTTTCTTTACCCCACTTGACTTCACATTCCAGGATGTCTGACTCTAGGTGAGTGATCACACCATTGTGATTATCCGGGTTGTGAAGATCTTTTTTGTATAGTTCTTCTTTGTATTCTTGCCACCTCTTCTTAATATCTTCTGCTTCTGTTAGGTCCATACCATTTCTGTCCTTTATTGAGCCCATCTTTGCATGAAATGTTCTCTTGGTATCTCTAATTTTCTTGAAGTGATCTCTAGTCTTTCCCATTCTATTGTTTTCCTCTATTTCTTTGCATTGATCACTGAGGAAGGCTTTCTTATCTCTCCTTGCTATTTTTTGGAAATCAGTCAGTCCTGAATATTCATTGGAAGGACTGATGCTGATGCTGAAGCTGAAATTCCAATACTTTGGCCACCTGATGTGAAGAACTGACTCATTTGAAAAGACTCTGATGCTGGGAAAGATGGAGGTGGGAGGAGAAAGGGATGACAGAGGATGAGATGGACATGAGTTTGAGTAAGCTCCAGGAGTTGGTGATGGACAGGGAGGCCTGGCATACTGCAGTCCCCGAGGTTGCAAAGAGTTGGACATGACTGAGCGACTGAACTGAACTGAACTGAACTGAATGGCCTAGTGGTTTCTGCTACTTTTTTCAATTTAAGCCTGAGTTTTGCAATAATGAGCTCATGATCTGAGCGACAGTCAGCTCCCGGTCTTGTCTTCACTGACTGTATAGAGCTTATCCATCTTTGGCTGAAAAGAACATAATCTGATTTCAATACTGACCATCTAGTGATGTCCATGTGTAGAGTCCTCTCTTGTGCTGTTGCAAGAGGGTATTTTCTCTAACCACTGCTTTCTCTTGACAACTCTGTTAGCCTTTGCCTTGTTTCATTGTGTACTTCAAGACCAAACCTGCCTGTTACTCCAGGCATCTCTTGGCTTCCTACTTTTGCATTCCTTATTTTTACAATCCCCTATGATGAAAAGAACATCTTTTTTGGGTGCTAGTTCTCAAATGTGTTGTAGGTCTTCATAGAACTGGTCAGCTTCAGCTTCTTCACCATCAGTAGTTGGGGCATAGACTTAGATTACTGTCATGCTGAATGGTTTGCCTTGAAAATGAACTAAGATCATTCTGCCATTTTTGAGGTTGCTCCAAAGTATTGCATTTCAGACACTTTTGTTGAGTATGAGGGCTACTCCATTTCTTCTAATGGATTCTTACTCACAGTACTAGATACAATGATTACCTGAATTAAATTCACCCATTTCCATCCATTTTAGTTCACTAATTCCTAACATGTAATGTTCACTAACATCTACTAAGAAGCAGATGTTCAGTCTTGCCATCTCCTCCTTGATCAGCGGCTTCATTCTTTCTGAACCTGTCAGTAATTGCCCTTCATTCTTCCCCAGTATCATATTAGACACCTTCCAACCTGGGGGGCTCATCTTTTAGTGTCATATGTTTTTATCTTTTCATACTGTTCATGGAGTTCTCCTGGCAAAAATACTGGAGTGTGTTGCCATTGCCTCCTCCAGTGGACCACATTTTGTCACAACTCTTCACTATGACTCATCTGTCCTGAGTGGCCCTGCACAGTATGGCTCATAACTTCACAGAGTTATGCAAGCCCATTCGCCATGACAAGGCTGGTACCAGTGACAAGAGCATTCATTTTAATTTAATCTGATAAACATAAGATAGTGCTGTTTTTTCAACTTGGTCAACTTGATGGGTAAAAAAAAAAGATACTTGCTTTAGTTTCCATTTTGCATAATTAATAAAGTAAAATTCTATATATTAATTGACCATTTTATTTCTTATTTTGTAAGTTGCCTGTTTCACATCATTGGTTACTTTTCTATCTAGATAGTCATCTTCTTATTGTTGATTTTGGGCTTCCCAGGTGCCTGCCAATGCAGGAGACATAAGAGACTTGGGTTCAATCCCTGGGTCAAGAAGATCCCCTGAAGAAGGGCTCAGGAACCTCCAATATTCTTGCCTGGAGAATCCCACGAACAGAGGAACCTGGTGGGCTACAGTCCATAGGGTAGCACAGTCAGACATGACTGAAGCAACCTGGCATGCAGGCAATGTTGATTTACTTTTTACATATGAAAAATATAAATGCCTTATATGTTGCAAACATTTTCCTCAATTGTTATCTGCCTGTTAATTTTACTTACAGTGTCTTTTCTTTTGCAGTATTTTTGGCAATTAGAGCTCTGAAGCCACCTGCTCTCTCACTAGAGCATTAAGGAACATTGTCCCCCTTCTTTAGCAATACAATCAGAGAGAATCTGTGGTTATTTGGACTAGCCTTCAGAGCCTGTGTTTTACTTAAATTTTAAGACAAAATCTCTGTGTTTGAAAATCACCAAAATCCATATGTGAATAGCCTATATTATATATAATAATATTCCTCTCTTTTTTGTTTCAGACTTCATTTCTTTAGAACAATTTTAGAATCACAGAAAAATTGTGGGAAAAAAATAGAGATTTCCAACATATCCACTGTCTGCACACATGCACAGCTTCATTCATTATTCCTTTTCATTTTTAAACCAGTTGGTCTTAAGACACTATTAAGATCATCATAAAAAAGGAAAAGGCAAAAACCGTTTGCAGATTATACATAGAATAAGGGATGAATATCCAGAATATATAAAGAACTCACACAACTTAATGCAAAAAAACACAAACAATCTGACCAAATAGACATTTTTCCAAAGAAGACATACAAAGGGCCAATAGGTACATGAAAAGGTGTTCAACATCATTAACCATCAGGGAAAGGCAGATCAAAACCACAATGAGATATCACCTCATACCCGCCAGAAGGACTAAATAAAAAAGATGAGCGAGGACACATGTTGGTGAGGATGTGGAGAAAACAGAACCCTTGTGAACTGCCCATGGGAATGTAAACTGGTAAACCACTATGGAAAACAGTGTGGTGGTTCTTCAGAAAATTAAAAATAGAGCTATATATAATTTTGGGTATTATACTTTTGGGTGTATACATGAAGGAAATGAAATCACTATTTCAAATATATATATATATATATATATATATATATATATATATAATTCAGCCATGAAAAAGAAGGAAATCCTGCAATTTGTGATGATATGAATGAACTTTGACAGTGTTACGCTAAATGAAATAAGTCAGAGAAAGATAAGTACTGTATGATCTCATTTATATGTGGACTCAAAAAAAAAATATACCAACTCATAGAACAGATTGGTGGTTGCCAGAATCAGGGGATGGAGGTAGGTGAAGTGAGCGAAGGTAGTCAAAGGTACAAACGTCCACTTATAAAATGAATAAGTCCTTGAGATGTAATAGATGGCATGGTGACTACAGTTAACAATACCACACTGTATATTTGAAAGCTGCTATGGGGTTTCCCTGGTGACTCAGATGATAAAGAATCTGCCTGCAATGCGGGAGACCCAGGTTCGACTCCTGGGTTGGGAAGATCTCCTGGAGAAGGGGATAGCAACCCTCTCCAGTGTTCTTGCCTGGAAAACTCCATGGACAGAGGAGCCTGGTGGGCTACAGTCTATGGGGTGGCAAAGAGTCAGACATGACTGAGCAACTAATGTGAGAGTAGATCTTAAGAGTTCTCATCACAAGAACAAAAAACTGTAACTATTGAGAGGATGGATATTGACTGTTTCATTGAATTTTGCCAACAACCTCAATGAACCTGGAAGCGAGCTCTTCTCAATAGGAGACCAAGCCAGCTAACACCCAGATTTTGGCCTTATCAGATACAGCTCAGCCATGCTGTCAGACTTCTGACCCAAGAACTGGGACACAATAAATGGATGTTGTTTTAAACCTCTAAATGCGTGTGAATTGTTACAGCAGCAACAGAAAATGAATGCAATAAGATGTGAGATACATAAGGAAGGAACACAGGGGCCTTCAGATGTCGCTTGGAACCTAACTCCATGTCTGGCATTTGTATTGCATCCAGATTTTCAAAACAAGGTCCCATGTATCCTCTAACCCTGCCTTCCCATGAACACTGAGAAGAGGGCTGAGGGAAAATACCAACTCGGGTCTTCAATGAGGATTCTGAGGCAGAGTGAGGTTCGTAGCTTGCTTGCTCTGGTGTGTCTGGTTAGTGGGAGGACAAAGGTTAGAACTCCAGACTCGTGGCTCTGAGCCCAGGAACCTTCCTGAAACCATCAGAGGAAGGAGGTGTTAAAGAGCAGACTGTTTGCTCACCTTTCTGTAGATGGCAAATATGGTTCCAATGGAAGCCAGGCAGTCGATGTTGGAAGATCCGTCCAGTGGGTCAAAGCAGACCACGTATTTCCCCTATGTGCACAGAAGGCAGAACACCTGATCAACAGAGGTCAATACGCTGCGTAAGTCAACACTCTGCTCCAGTCAACACACTCTGTGTAAGTGGCTGAGTCTGGCAGGTAACACCCCATCAGAAGCGACTTAGACCAAAGGGATATCCTTATCAAAAATTACAATTACAATTACTTAAGGAATGCAGAACATATCCACATATATTAATTTTGCAGTGCAGAGCTCACTTGCCCATAAACAGATTAGCTGATGCCCACACAGGGTGAAGGAGGTCCCACCTACCCCCAAATATCTTTACTCCCACCTACTCTGGCTTCATCCTCCCCTCCTACCTGGGACCACTGGGAACTTGGAATTGCTGAAGCTGTGAGAGGAACTGGTCTGAACTGGGCACCATGCTGGAAGGAGTTGGAGAAGCTGAAGATAAACTTGGGCAAGTTCTACCTTAGTCCATAATAAGGTCGTTATTGAATTACTGATACATCGAGCTTCTCCCCAGACAGGCTTTCTTCATTTTGGCACATTTTTATCAAAACAAAACTTCAGAACAAGGTCCCAGGGCCTCTGGGCCTCTCTTATTAAGACAGCAGCTGTATGAAAGTACATCAAGAGAATAAAAGTATTCCTTTGGGTTTTGCCTTATCTGCCTTTCCTTTCTGACTTGAAGACCAGAAGACAGACCAGGTGGGGTCCTGAGATACCAGGTCCCTCATGTCCACCCACGCTGCTGTCACAGACAACTCAGTGGAAAGAAATCACCAGATAATTTTTACTGACCGCCTAGGTACAAGGTTCTGTGAGAGCCTTAATGATGGGGACTGGGGTCTCCTGGCTCATTAAACACTGCCAGTACATCAAGTAAAATGGGAGTCATTTCTCCCACTTCTTCCCCTGACTTTCCAATGAGTAGTGCCTTAGATTAATTTGGCTTTCCTTTCTTTCCTTCCTTCTTTCTCAATGGTGGGGGTAGGGGAGTGGAATCCATGAACTTGGAAATCTCTCATTCTCCCTATAGATAATCCATATCAGCTCATTCATTCATGCCTGCTTGCATTCAGTAGTTATTTGTTCAACATCAAGCACACACTGGAGAATGTTCAGGAGCTGGTGTGACAGCTGAGTTGAGAATAACAGGTGTGACTTAGCCTGAATTACGTGAGACAAGTACAAAGGACTTTTGCACAATCCCCAGTATACAGTAAGCATTTAATAAATTTGGCTTTACTTTTTCCATCCTTTCAGCTAATCATAAAGCAATGGCACCTTGTCCCCAAGATCCAGTGTATAAAATAAGAGCCAACAGTACTGGCATTTATGTGGTATTACTGTATTGCAACTGAACATGGGTTGAATTTTTGGCCACGAATTTTTTAGAAAATAAACTGTGGAACCATACTGAATATAGACCCTCCCCAGGCATGCCATGAACTAAACAAGTTTACCATTGTATTAAGGCAAGAGCAACAATCTTTACAATTTCTTTTCTGTTTTAGTCTAACAGGTTGCCAGGCATGAGGAAATCTCTGCTAAAACCAAACTCCCTTGGGGAAGGGGCGAGGATTGTGGGGATGAGAAGAGTAAAAGACCAAAAATATCGCTCTTCCCAGGAACTCTACTTTTTACTGGACCTGATTTTCAAGCTCCAAAACGTTGGGACTTGTTACTAGTACATTAGGTGAAAACCCAAGATGAACCCTGTCCGCTGATAAGTTTCGGTAAAGCACTCTGATTTATTTCCTGAATGAATCACTTCCTTACTATGGAGTCTCTTTGACTAAACAGCATAAAACTTCAAAGTAAAGAAATATGCAAACCGTGGTTTCTGGAAAACAAAAATTAAGCAATAGAGGAAAAATCCCAGAAACTGAAATAAAGCAAGGCAATCAGATTCTTCGCAGTTCAGTTGCGCCCTCCACTGGTGAATAGAAGAACCTCAGCCCAGCTGCCACACGTACCCTCTTCTCCTTGGAGGTGATTATGGCTTCTTTATTCTCTTCCGACACCAGGACGCAGGTGCTGTAGGAGGACTGGAGCATGTTGATCACCAGGGCATTGGATAACACGTCCAGTTTCTTCACCTCATCCCCCGTCACGTTCACGCTTCCCGCGATTCCGTACCTAAGACGGCAAAAAGCTGGAGGAAATCAGGAAGGGCGCCCCGACTCCAGCGAAGATGCCAGGGCGCCAAGACACCTCCCCTATATCCCTCTTTTCCCTTCATGGCTCCAGGGTCTCCAGATTATAAACACGACCGAGTGCGTCCTGTCTCACAGCGCTGGTTCTTACCCTGGATCGGAGCCACTGTGGCAAGTTCCTAGTCATCCCAGTAACACCACAGAATTCAATCTTACTAATGTACAATCTGCCCCACCCCCGCCTCGCTCGGGGCCCTGAAAGACGGAGGGGGAGTTCATAAAGTCAGACACATCGCCATAATTAAAAACTTTAAAAAGTAAAGGACTGTGGATTTCCAGCCTTGGAATTTCTAGTATTTGTTGATTATCCTCAAATAGTGGCCTGTTGGGCTGAATTAAAAACTGTTCTGCTGTAGCCTGGCATTACTTGAATAAAGAAGGAAATTAGGGATAAAATTTGGGATAAAATTTAATTTGGTCCTTTATTACCATTACCAGGCAATATAAGAAAGAGTGCCAGTGTAAAAATTCTATTTGGGTGCTTTGGGTTATAGAGGATTGCTATCTAAAGTCTCCAGCTCCTGTCCTCGCGGGTAGGAACCTTCTAAAAAGCCAGTCAGATCACCCCCATCTCTCCCAGAGTCCCCAAGTCCCCCATACTTGGCTTCAGACCCCATCAAGGAAGCCCTGGCCCCACACTTGGCCTTGCCTCTTAGCCTTTCACCCTCAGCCTCTGGAACCCTACGTGGACACACACCTGGCTTCCATGGACTCCTGGTTCACTGTCCCCTAGCTTCATGCTCGTCTCTCCATGAGCCACATGGCTATCACTTCCCTCCAGTCTTCCACATTCCAACAGCCGCAAAGGTCCTGAGGCCACCAGCACCCCGCAAGCTGCTTTTCTCCTTCCCACCTTCAGTCATGGGGTGTCCCCCCACCCCATGGGAGTGTTTTCTGCCCACTGACAGCTTAGCCCTCCTAACATCTTCCAGAAGCTTCCCTGGTCCCACCACATACCAGACACAGCCCTGTCAGCCCTTCCACAGCAGCTCACAGTCTGTTCATGGGAATGTCCTCCCTGCTGGATTGTCTGCTCACTGAAGGCAAGAGCTATGACTCACTGGGCCTGTTTCCACAGTGCTCAGAGGCTCAGTATAACTTCACTGAATTACAAAGAATGGATGGCAGGAAAGTAATTCCTTCCTCTCCTTTTTGTTAACACCATTTATTTACTGAAGGATTCTTCAAGTGTTTCTAACAAGTAGCCAGGGTTGAGAGCCACTGATTTGCCCTAAACCGGGAAACAACTAATTTCCCATGCCTTTCCCTGACTGACAACATCTCCCCTCTCCCCAACAGGTGTCCCCCATCACTTGATGTCTGATGTGATGAGATCTGCCTTGGAAAATGATACTGGTAAACTGACCTCAAAGACTGTACCTTCTACTTCAAAATAAAAGCAAACAAGCACACAGTGACAAAACTAGATTGTTCAGCATCAGCGTTTACAGTGTTCACAAACCCTGTGAACTCAGTTTTCTTGTTTAATGCAGCTTCTACTGGAGAATGAAAAGCTGGGGTGCCTGGGGCCTGTGGGTAGTGGGGAAGAGAAACAGGCTCTCTGTTCGGTGTTTTGCAAACACCGCTCCCCAACACCACACTAACCCTGCCCTTACCCTACCTCTCAGCCCACCCTGTGCACCCTTCTTGCAGGAACTGGGCATGTTGCTCCGTCTCCCTCCCTCCCTACAATCCCTCCATCAACACCTCTCCTTTCAGAAAGAATGGAAGCTCATTCACAAAAGATCTAATTGCCTGACAACTGCTCCAAGTTAGATCATGGACAGGAAAATGCTTTATAACCCATAGACAGTATCTTCTTACTGCTTTTGCTAATGTTAAAACTTTACCGACATATTATAAATGAATTGTTCTGCATTTTGACATTAGGAAGCTGTGGAGAGGATTCTGGGGACAGCATTCCCAGAATGCTAACATTCCCTTCTTCCTATAGCAGGAAGCAGGAAAAAAAGAAGAAAAATATGAGACTTTCAGATCAGTTTTGCATTTATGGAGCATGTGCCTAGAAATATCTTCCCCAAAAGAGGAAGCAGAGGAATGAGGTGCTTGAAGCCCCCTAAATGGGAAAGAGACAGAAATATCTGAATTGGCAGAACACATGGTCTCTGTCAAACTTAATCCTTCCTCTGCCCTCCGATGAAGTGTGAAATTCTGATATCTTGTTTCCACAGGCTGCGCCCGCCACCTAGTGGTCAGTTGGCAACATCGACCTGTTAGCCCGCAAATTTCCCCAGGTTTGGACCTGAGTTTGAGCAATCCCCGGGAGTTGGTGACAGACAGGGAAGTCTGGTGTGCTGCAGTCCATGGGGTCGCAAAGAGCCGGATACGACTGAGCGACTGAACTGAACTGGGCTTGGAACCCAACAACCTCAGATATGCAGGTGATAGCACTCTAATGGCAGAAGGGAAATGGAACTAAAGAGCCTCTTGGTGAGGATGAAAGAGGAGAGCGAAAAAGCTGGCTTGAAACTCAACATTCAAAATACCAATATCATGGCATCCTGTCCCATCACTTTGTGGCAAATAGTTGAGGAAAAAAGTGGAAACAGTGGCAGATATTATTTTCCTGGGCTCCAGAATCACTGCAGACAGTGACTGCAGCCACAAAATCAAAAGACACTTGCTCCTTGGAAGAAAGGCTATGACAAATATAGACAGCATATTCAAAAGCAGAGACATCACTTTGCCAACCAAGATCCGTATATTCAAAGCTATGGTTTTTCCAGTAGTCATGTATGGATGTGAGAATTGGACTATAAAGAAAGCTGAGTGCTGAAGAATTCATGCTTTTGAACTGTGGTGTTGAAGAAGACTCTTGAGAGTCCCTTGGACAGAAAGGAGATCAAACCAGTTAATTCTTAAGGAAATCAACACTGAATATTCATTGGAAGGGCCAATGCTGAAGCTGAAGCCTCAATACTTTGGCCATCTGATGTGAAAAGCCAACTTATTGGAAAAGACCCTGATGTTGGGAATGATTGCGGGCAGGGCAGGGGGAGAAGGGGATGACAGGGGATAAGATGGTCAGATGGCATCATCAGCTCAAGGGACAAGACTTTGAGCAAACTCCAGGAGATGGTGAAGGACAGGGAAGCCTCGCATGCTGCAGTCCATGGAGTCTAAGAGTCGGACACGACTGAGTGACTGAACAACAAATAATGAGCACTTACTGAGCATTTATTATGGGGCTGGCAATGTCAAAATCATCATCACATGGGCTTACTAAGCCTTACAACAGCCCCACAAGTTAGTTAGAGGCTATTAGTATACAAGTCATTTTACATTTTTACAGTGCCTAGCAAGAGTGGGTCATTGACTATAATCAGATGGCGTGATAAACCAAGTCAAAGGAACACCTGAATTATCCAATCCCTAAATCCACTTCCTCTGGACACTACATGACCACGAAGTCAGAGTTCTGCAGCAATTAGCCACAACCCCTGCCCTGCCCAGCCCCCTGCACAGGGGAGCCCATTCAGGTGAGTAACACTCAGCAGACAGCCCGGGGAACTGCTCTACACACAGCCCCGCTCACCATCAGGCAGGAGCAGAACAGAGGCAAGTGGCTGTGGCTCACTTTCACGAAGGTCCTTAAAGGTGGAGTTGGCCATTACTGCCAAGTGAGGTACTAAGACAGTTAAAGCAACACACAGAGAGAAGGGAAGCCAGTCACAATCTCCTCTAACTTGGAGCTCATTACTGGGTTACTGGGTCACGAAACCTTACATTAGTATAAATAAATTCTGTAATTATCACACTGTTTTTGGTGTTAAAAGTTCTAAGTTGTTAAGAATAAATATTTTTTAGTTTTTTTTTGGTCCCTTGGCTGTTAGGATCTTAGTTCCCTGACCAGGGATCAAACCCATGCATCCTGCGATGGAACCACAGAGTCTTAATCACTGAGCCATCAGGGAATGCCCAGGAATAAATATTTTAAATTATTGGATTTGGTTATTTCTTCATTTTGGAATAATAATGAATGATGGGGTCTCTTGATCTTCTGAGAGGACCTCCATTGGAATTGCTACCAGGAAAGTGAAAACCCAAAGACTAATCCTTTTCACCACAGACTGAAACTGGACCCTTGGCTGTGAGGATCAGCAGCACAGCCTGAACTTGGCCTCTTGGGCTTGGGTGAAGCACCAAGAGAGCAAAGTGGAAGAAGGCCCTTCATTCCCTGCTCCCAAGCTAGCACCTCCCAGCGTCCTGCATACCAAGTGGACAGAAGGTTGAGTCACAGAGAAGAAATAACAACTGGTTTTAAAAGCAAAACACTTCCGTCAACAATGAACAGGAGATGGATGACGGGCCTTAAGATTTGGCAAATGAGAGAAAAAAAGATTCGGTAAATGATTTCTAGCTCCTGACAACTATGGGCAAATGTCATGACAATAAAACCACTCCTATCTGCCCAGGGCGTCAGGAGTTGTCTCAAGTCTCCCTGCGGCGGTCGCTTTGTGCCAGTGAGAATGCAAATAAGAGTCACCTTGTCAGAGGTAGGCTTCTCTGTTGGCTCAGAGGGTGAAGAATCTGCCAGCAGTGCAGGACACCCAGGTTCAACCCCTGGGTGGGGAAGATCCCCTGGTGAAGGAAATGGCAACCCACTCCAGTATTCTTGCCTAGAAAATTCTGTGGACAGAGGAGACTGGTAGGCTACAGTCTATGGAGTCGCAAAGAGTTGGACATGACCAAGCAACTAACAGATTTCAGGTTTAACGCAGGATACGTTTTCATGGAACAAGCCCCTGAGCTTGTTGTCATTAGAATACACAGCGACTGGAAAAATGATGCTTTTTTTCTCCATAGCATGTCTCCAAGAATTTTGTGCCTTTCCCGAGACAAGTCAAAGGCCTCCTTATCAAAGCACACCTGGCAGAAAGGCAGATAATGGCAGAAGGCCATTTCCCTGCAGGGTGTGCAGGTTAATACTTTTGACCCAGTTTCCAGCCCAGACTCCTGCAGCTCTGCCCACCCCCACCGGACCGGGGTCGCAACGTGTCGTCGGGGATCTCACTCACAGGTTGGCCAGGCCCGCCTTACGCACGGCTGAAGAGATGGCTTTGATGGCCGTCAGCATGGAGTTGAGCAGCTGCGTGAGCTCCCCGGTGCCTTTGGCCTGACGCCCCTTTTCCATAACATAGCGGGTCAGGGTGAGCATGTCCGTTTCGAAGGGGCTTCTGTCCCCCATGGCGGCGGGTAATTTTTCGGATTCTTTTCTCACTGCAGAAGAAAGCCTTATCTCTAAGAGCTGATCAGTGGCTCTGCAGTGTCAGAGCTGATTAGAAATCTGTACCTTGGTGCCAGGACCTTTAAGGGAAAGTGCCTCAGATCACGTGGTTGAGATAACTGGGCGAGCCCTCAAGGAAACCTCTCTGGCTGGCTGACCTGAAGGCTGCCAAGGAGCCATAAGTCAGCTGTAAATAGAACCTGGAACACAGACCTGCTTTTTCTTCTTTAAAGACCCTAAGAAGCAATCATTTGGTAACAGGTAGGAGATGAGAAATCCAGCCACTAGAAAAATGATTCATAAAACTCTTATTCAAAGACTCAAAAGAATTCTTCACGTGTATTTCCTGCAGGGTTTCATTCCTTCCTGGGGCAGGAGTCAGACTGACAGATAACTTATCTGGGGTATAGGTCACATAACAAAATATTGGCAATCCACTTAGCCAGGCTTCTTTCATATGTTTGAAAAGGATGCTTTTTAATTTCAAAAGGCCTATATGACTGAGTGGATATTTATAGTTGATATTCAAATCTGGAAGAAAAAAAAATTTCCAGCACAGTGCCTAACACCAGAGTTACTTTATTAATTCTTTAGTTTTTCAATTTCTCTACATTTGTGTTTTCAAAACAAAAATAATACTTGCTTGTTGAAAAGGAAACACTATGGAAATGGCCCATCCCCTAAACCACCATGTAGAAATAGCTGCATGAGAGCTGGTGGGGTCTGTATTGGTAATGGGCTTCCTTGTGGCTCAGACAGTAAAAAAAATCCTCCTGCAATGCGGGAGACCTGGGTTCAACCCTGGACTGGGAAGATCCCCTGGAGGAGGGCATGGTAACCCACTCCAGTATTCTGGCCTGGAGAATCCCCATGGACAGAGGAGCCTAGGAGGCTACAGCCCATGGGGTCACAGAGAGTCAAGCATGACTGAGCAACTAAGCACACACAGTATTAGTAATAGGCACCTCAGGCAGGGGTGTAGGTGGGGTCTGCATAGGGTGCTCCAAGCACTTTCTCTAGGAGCAGAGAGAACCTGGCTCCAGGTTCCAGGCTAACCATCTGTTAGTTGTACAGTTTGGAAAAGCTCCTGAAGCCTCAGATTCCTCACTTATAAGTGGTGAAAACAATAAAACATCTACCTTTACAGAGTGATTGTGAGGGTTAAAGTGATAAGGTATGCTTGTCACACAGCAGGTGCTCAATACTGGTTAATTACTATTACCTTTCCAATTTTGTGATGTCTGCATAACTATTAGGTATACAGTGTTTAGCTGCAAGTAATAGAAAATACAGAGTGATTTAAATATGCGGGAAGTCTCACATATTGTTCTCATATTTTCTCTGAGGCAGCAGCTGGCATTCATATAGCTGGTCAAAAGTTCCATTAGGAACCTCTCTGTCTCCTCTCTGTAATCCTTGGCCAGTGGGCTTTTGCCTCCATGCTTATCATCTCATCGGCACAAAATGGCCATTGCAGCCCCAAACATTTAGCTCACACTGAAGATTCAGAAAGGAGAAGGCAGCTTCAACCACATTAGTTCTCTTTTATTAGGAAATAAATAAGTAATTCCCCGGAAACATCCATTACCACCCCTCACCGCCGTCCCAAGTATGTAGTATTGGCCAGATGGGTGATGCTTTGCTGCAAGAGTTGGACACTGGTATTGAATCAACCAGTCTTAAGTGTCTACCACAGCAAACATCTTTGTGTCAATACATAGAGACATACTGCATTCCCATGTGTGGACAGTTAGATTTTCTTTTTAATGTTTGCTCTTCCAACAGTGCTGTACCAAGCTTCCTTACCTTTGTGCCAGTGCTTGTAAGGGCTTCAGTAAGATACAGCTGTAGAAGATGAACTGCTGTGTCAGAGCATTTTAATTTTGACATCACCAGGATCTAAATTTCTTTAAGAACATAAGAAAATTTTTTTTTTCTTCTCCAAGAGTTTCTGGGAATTGTGAGGACTGTAGAATGGAACTTTCTTTGGTCCTCATGTATCACGTTGCCATCCATAAGTAATTCAGTTTTGTCCTTCGCACGGGAGATCAACCATAATTCTTCAGACGTAATTATAGAAAGGGCAGTGGCTGGATATTAGGCTATCTGGGTCAGTAATTGGCTATAACTGAAGAGACTGGCCTGGTTCCTTGGTTTCCAGGTTTCCTTTGAAGTTGATTGTCATCATCTGATTAAGAGGGTTTCCCCCACGGTGGTACAAAACAATGCCACTCAGAGTGGACTGTCACATCTCTGCTAGAGAAATGAATGTGTATGTTCACGCCAAAACCCATTCATAAATATTTATGACAGCTCTATTTATAATCGTCAGAAACTGCTAACACCCAAATGCTCCTCAATGGTGGTAAAGAAACTGTGGTATTAATAGATGCACAAAATAGAGCAATATTCAGCAATGAAAAGGAACAAACTATTGGTACAAACTGCATGTGGCACTGGGATGAATCTCAGAGATATTATGCGGGTGAAGGAAGCCAAGCTTAAATGGCTATATGCTATATGATTCCATTTATATGATATTTTCAAAAAAACAAAACTATAGTCAGAGACCAACTTCACTGTTGCCAGGGTAGTTGGTGTGGGCGGGGAGGATGGAACAGGGAATTCTTTGCTGGTGGAACTGTTTTGTATCCTGATTATGGTGATGGCAACTTGAACCTATACATGAGTCAAAATTCATAGAACTATTCATTTAAAAAACATTATTTTATTGTAAAGTGAAACTCTATGCCCATTAAACAATAACTCTCTCTTCCCCTTCAATCCCTAGTCCCTGGCAGCCAGCATTCTACTTTCGGTCTCTATAGATTTGATTATTCTAGGTACATCATATAAGTGGAGTCATAATATTTCTTATTTTGTGGCTGGATTATTTCACTCTGCATCATATTTTCAAGGTTCATCCATGTTGTAGCATGTGTCTGAAACTTCCTTTTTAAGCTGAATGATATTCCACTGGTGGATATATCACATTTTGTTTACCCATTAATCCGTTGAGGGACAGTTTGATTGTTTCCACCTTTTCCTATGTCAATGCTATCATGACCATAGTAGGACAAATACATGTTCAAGTCCCTGCTTTCAGTTTCTTGAGGGTACATGCTCAGAAGTAGAATTGCTGGGTCATATGGTAACTCTGTGTTTAACTTCTTGAAGAATCACTGTACCATATTCCACAGAAGCTGCACCATTTTACTTTCCCGCCAGCAGTGCACAAGAGTTCCAGTGTGTAGACATCTTTGCCAAGAATTTTTTTCAAAATTTTATTTATTTGTTTTTATTTTGGGCTGTGCGGGGTCTTTGTTGCTGCAAGCAGGTTTCCTCTGGTTGTGGTGAGTGGGGACCACTCTCTAGTTGCGATGTGCAGGCTTCTTATTGCTGTGGCTTCTCTTGTGGCAGAGCACGAGCTCTACAGCACGTGGGCTTTAGTAGTCTTGGTGCACAGGCTTTGTTGCCCTATGGCATGTGAAATCTTCCCAGACCAGGGGTTGAACCTGTGTCTCCTGCATTAGCAGATGGATTCTTAACCACTGGACCACCAGAGATGTCCATTGTGTGTGTTTGTTTATTTTTAAATAACAGCCATCCTCATGGCTATGAAATAGTATCGATTGTGTCTTTGACTGGCATGTCCCTAATGATTCGTGATGCTCAGCATCTTTTCATGTACTTATTAGCCTTTCTAGTTTCCTTTTATTATGTTTTCTGAAAGTATTTGTTCGCAAGAGATTGGAAATGAAAGTAACAGACTAGTGTTTTATCACAGGCACCCAGGGTTGATAATTTGAGGATAGGAGGGAGAGTATTGGCTGGTGTCACCTCTAAGCAGTCAACCACTCATTTATAGAGGGATCCAAGTCAGGGGCTGCCAACCTCCTGCCTGGGCTAGGCTGGAGCAGCAGTCCCACCCCCTTTGCAACTGCATTTAAATGTCAGAAGTTTGAGTTACCCAGGGGTCTAAGATTGCAGTGGATGACCTTTCAGCAAATGCCAAAGTTCTTTCAGGGCACATGACAGGGTGAAAACATATTAGGAGCTATGGTGAAAGCCCGGAGGAAGGGAGAAGAGCATCCAGATCACATTTATTTCAGTGCTAAGGATACACTGGTGACCACAAAGTTATCTCTGGCCTTGATCTGCTTAGTGAAAAATGCTCACAGACCTAAGTCTAACAAAGACAAGCAGACCCTTCTAATAGCCGGGACGCTCTCATGTCTGCCTCAGGGCCCTCCACCCAAAGGCAGGGATCCAGAATGTGACTCTAGACTATCAACTGAGGGACTATTCTTTGTTAGCAAAACTCTAAGATGCTTTATGTATCCTCTCTTATGTAATCCCAATATAGTTTCTTATCTTACTTTGTTTTTGAAGTTTTCAATCAGAGAAGATTTTATTATGTGTTTAATTGCTCAGTTGTGTCTGACTCTTTGCAACCCCATGGACTATACTAGGCTCGTTTGTCCATGGAA
The DNA here is from genome assembly GCF_019923935.1 of Bubalus bubalis. NCBI lineage: Eukaryota > Metazoa > Chordata > Mammalia > Artiodactyla > Bovidae > Bubalus > Bubalus bubalis. The sequence continues at coordinate 142,677,020 of NC_059159.1, forward strand.
TTTTTCAGGCAATAATATGAGAGTGGCTTGCCATTTCCTGCTGGAGGGAATCTTCCTGATCCAGGGGTTGAACCCACATCCCACGCATCTCCTGCATTTGCAGGTGGATTCTTTACCACTGTGCCTTCTGGGAAGCCCTATCACAGTGTCTTCAGGTAAAAATGGAAAAAAAAATGTAATGCAAAATATTATGCAATTATGGCAAAATGTGTCAGAATATCTACACACTTGTCCCCATAGGACTATAGTACTTACTATATACCTGAGCACTGACCATTGAACGCTGTGCTAAACTGCTTCACATAGGGACTGTTTCTTTGTGAGACCACATCTTCCTTTTCTCATGCCTCGACTGGCTTGATGCTTAAGCATCAGCTTTGTAGATTAACAGAAAACAAAGATAAAAAGTAAAGAATACAATTTCTACTTTACTATAACATAGCAATACCAAGTCTAGCTTTCAATGTATAAAAATATGAAGAAAGTGCTGTATACAGTCTTCAAATGCAAAAATGAAGTTAAAGTGGGACTGGCATATGTTGGACCTATATTTTCTTTTTTCTTTTTAAAAATATTTACTTATAGATCTGCGTGAGGTCTCAGTTGCAGTTTTCAGATTTTTCTAGTTGCAGCACACTGGCTTTACAGCGTGTGTGAACTCCCTGGCCAGGGATCAAACCAGAGTCCCCTGCATTGGAAGACAAATTCTTAACCACTGACATGCATGTGTGCTAAGTAGCTTCAGTCATTTCCAACTCTTTGTGACCCTGTGGACTGTAGCCCTCCAGGCTCCTCTGTCCATGAGATTCTTCAGGCCAGAATATGGAGTGGGTTGCCATGCCCTCCTCCAGGGAATCCCCCCAACACAGGGATGGAATCCGCATCTCTTGCATCTCCTGCATTGGCAAGCAGATTCTTTACCTCTGGCGCTACGTGGGAAGCCCCCTTAACCACTGGAACACCAGAGAAATCCCTAGACTTATATTTTAATTCTTTGGTACCCACTGCACCATTTATCTATATTCTCATGATACTATGCTTTTTAAAAAAAATTTTTTTAAACTTTACTTTTTAGGGTAGTTTAGATTGACAGCAAAATTGAGAGGAGGTACTGAGATTCCTCATTTCCCACTGTAACCACACATGCATAGTCTACCCTGTTATTAAATCACTCACCAGAATGGTATGCTATTTTGTTCACTTTTTTTTTTTTTACAAAGAATGAGCCTACATTAGCACAGCATTATCACTCAAAGACCATAATCAACCTTAAGGTTCACTCTTGGTGTTGTATATTCTGTGAGTCTGAACAAATGTATAATGACATATGCCTATTATTATAATATATGTTATATATTATAATATGTGATATATATCACACAGAATAGTTTCACTGCCCTAAAAACCCTATGTGCTCTGCCTTTCACCTCTCCTCACCACCTTACCCCTGGCAACCACTGATATTCTTATTGCCTCTGTAGTTTTGCTTTCTCCAGAATGTCAAATAATTAGAAGCATACAGAAGGTAGCCTTTTCAGATTGGCTGCATTCATTTGGAAATAGGTGTTTAAGATTCCTTCATGTCTTATCATTGATTGATAGCTCATTTCTTTTAACAATGAATAATATCCAATTGTCTAGATGTACCACAGTTTAGTTATTCACTCACCTACCAAAGGACATCCTGGTTGCTATTGCCTGCTCATCTTTATCAGGGATCAGTTCAGTTCAGTTCAGTCGCTCAGTCATGTCCGACTCTTTGCGACCTCATGAATCGCAGCACACCAGGCCTCCCTGTCCATCACCATCTCCCGGAGTTCACTCAAACTCACGTCCATCGAGTTGGTGATGCCATCCAGCCATCTCATCCTCTGTCGTCCCCTTTTCCTCCTGCCCCCAATCCCTCCCAGCATCAGAGTCTTTCCCAATGAGTCAACTTTTCACATGAGGTGGCCAAAGTACTGGAGTTTCAGCTTTAGCATCATTCCTTCCAAAGAATACCCAGGACCGATCTCCTTTAAGAATAGACTGGTTGGATCTCCTTGCAGTCCAAGGGACTCTCAAGAGTCTTCTCCAACACCACAGTTCAAAAGCATCAATACTTCACAGCTCAGCTTTCTTCACAGTCCAACTCTCACATCCATACATGACCACTGGAAAAACCATAGCCTTGACTAGACGGACCTTTGTTGGCAAAGTAATGTCTCTGCTTTTGAATATGCTATCTAGGTTGGTCATAACTTTTCTTCCAAGGAGTAAGTGTCTTTTAATTTCATGGCTGCAATCACCATCTGCAGTGATTTTGGAGCCCCAAAAAATAAAGTCTGACACTGTTTCCACTGTTTCCCCATCTATTTCCCATGAAGTGATGGGACTGGATGCCATGATCTTCGTTTTCTGAATGTTGAGCTTTAAGCCAACTTTTTCACTCTCCTCTTTCACTTTCATCAAGAGGCTCAAAGACCAGTTGACTGTATTTATGGGGGTCTATTTCTGGTCTATCTGTTCTGTTCCATTGTCTATTATTTTGCCAATACCACATTGTCTTAATTACTATAGTTTTACCTTAAGTCTTCAAGTCAGGTTGCATAAGTCCTCCAGCTTTTCCTTCTCATTCAATATTGTGTCTCTCCATATAAATTTTAGAATCAATTTGACAATATTTATAAAATAACTTGACTGGAATTGCATCGAATATATAGAACAAGTTGGAAAGATGTGACATCTTGATAATATTGAGGCTTTCTATCCATTCATTTAGTTCTTTGATATCATTCATCAGAGTTTTAAGGTTTTGTTTATTAGACTTACACTATTTCATTTTTCAAGGTGTCATTGTCAATAGAAATATTTATAATTTCAAATTCTACTTTTTCATTATTGGTATGCAGGAAAACGGTTCACCTTTGTATAATATCCTTGAAGCCTGCAACCTTGCTATAATTGTTTAGTAGTCCCAAGAGGGGTTTTGTGTGTGTGTGTATCAATTCTTTTGGATTTTCTACATAGACTACAATGTCATCTGTGAACAAAAGCACTTTTCTATCTTCCTTCCCAATCTGTGTATCTTTTATTTTATTTTCTTGCCATATTGTGTTAGCAAGAAATTCCAGTATGACATTGAAAAATAGAGATGAGAGGGAGCATCCTTGCCTTGTGCCTGATCTCAACAGGAATTATTTTTACAATGCTTTGAGCTTCTCATCATTAAATATATTATCTGTAGGGTTTTTGTAGATAATCTCTATCAATTGAGAAAATTCCCTTCTATCCCTGGTTTACTGAGAATTTCTATCTTAAATGGGTTTTGTCAAATGCTTTTTGTGCATCTATTGATATGGTTATGTGATTTTTTTCTTTCTTAGTCTGTTATGTGATGGATTCAGTTCAGTTCAGTCGCTCAGTCGTGTCCGACTCTTTGCGACCCCATGAATCGCAGCACACCAGGCCTCTCTGTCCATCACCAACTCCCGGAGTTCACTCAGACTCACGTCCATCGAGTCAGTGATGCCATCCAGCCATCTCATCCTCTGTCGTCCCCTTCTCGTCCTGCCCCCAATCCCTCCCAGCATCAGAGTCTTTTCCAATTTTCAAATGTTGAGCCAGTATGGCATACCTGTGTAAGTCTCACTTGGTCATGGTATATAATTATTTTTACAATTTTTTAATTTGATTTGCCAATATTTTGTTAAGAAGTTTTGCATCAGGGAGGTCCTAAGATGGCAGAGGAATAGGACACAGAAACCACACACACCCCCCCACACACACACACACACAAATTCATCAAAAGAACATTTGAATGCTGGGCAAATTCCACAAAACAACTTCTGAATGCTGGCCAAGGACATCAGGCACCCAGAAAGGCAGCCCATTGTCTTCGAAAGGATGTAGGACAAAATATAAAAGATAAAAAGAGAGACAAAAGAGTTAGGGATGGACACCCATCCCGGGAAGGGAGTCTTAAAAGAGGAGAAGTTTCCAAATACCAGGAAACCCTCTCACTGGCAAGTCTGTGGGGAGATTTGGAATCTCAGAGGGCAACATAACTGGGAGGAAAAATAAACAAATATATAAATAAAACCCACAGATTACGTGCCTAATGGCAACTCCCAGCAGAGATGTAGCCCAGATTCTCGCATCCACCACCAGCAAGCGGGGGCTGAACAGGGAGGCATGGGCTGAACAGAGAGGCATGGGCTGCATTGCTTATGGTAAGGATTAGGCCTGAATGCCCTGAGGGCAATCTGAGGGAGCTAATGTGACATAGCAACCCAAACTGTGGGATAGCCAGAGAGAGAGAGAAAAAAAGAGAGAGAGAGAGAACTATTCCCGCAAAAAGCCCTAACCTAAGGCACTGCTGGGCCCACTCACAGAACAAAGGACTGAGCGAATACCAGAGGAGAGCTAGCCGGCTGCGGACCGGCCCATTCCCCGCCGGAGGCAGGGAGGTAGGCGGGTGGCAGCCAGAGCTGGAAAGGGGCAATCTCGGCCCCAGAAATGCCATCCTCTACCAAACTACGAGCAGGCTCCCAGCTTCTAACCAAGACTTCCTGGGATTCTGGACGGCTGACATCCGCCGGGAGGGTTGCAGCCAGAGATCAGCTGCCCAGAAGAGACACACCTGAGGCAGTGTGACTGCTGAGCACCCAGGAAACCGAGCGGCTGGGACTGGGGAGGCGATAAGACGCACTGTACCTGGGGAGAGTGCGCTCGCCAAGTACCTGGTCACCTGAGCTGCTCGGACCTGGGAAGGGCACAAAACGCAGGCCCAAACAAGTCTGCACCTTTGTGGAGTACCTGAGAACCTGAACCTGAGTGACTTAGACCTGGGATGTGCACACAACCCAGGGCCTGCTTTAGACAGTTCTCCTGCAGAGCAACCTGGAGCCTGAGCAGTGTAGACCAGGAAAGCACACGCGCCATGAGCAGGGGCAAACCCAGTGTGGCCGAGACACTGCGAGCACTCCCCCCACACACCAGTGATATTTGTTTGCAATGTTCCTCCCTCCCCACAGCACGACTGAACTGCTGCTGCTGCTAAGTCGCTTCATTCATGTCTGACTCTGTGCGACCCCATGGACTGCAGCCTACCCGGCTTCTCCGTCCATGGGATTCTCCAGGCAAGAGCACTGGAGTGGGTTGCCATTTCCTTCTCCAATGCATGAAAGTGGAAAGTGAAAGTGAAGTCACTCAGTCGTGTCTGACTCTTAGCGACCCCATGGACTGCAGCCTACCAGGCTCCTCCATCCATGGGATTTTCCGGGCAACAGTACTGGAGTGGGGTGCCATTGCCTTCTCCGCACAACTGAACAAGTGAGCCTAAATAAGTGACCACCTTCGCCCCCTTATGTCAGGGTGGAAATTAGACACTGAAGAGACCTGAAAACAGAAGAAGCCAAAATAAACATAGGGAACCACTTTGGAAGTGACGGGTGCAACAGATTAAAACCCTGTAGTTAGCACTGACTACATTGGAAGGGGCCTATAGATCTTGAGAAGTATAAGCTGGAACAAGGAACTATCTGAAACTGAATTGACCCCACACTGCCCACAACAGCTCCAGAGAAATTCCTAGATGTATTTTTACTATTATCATTTTTTAAATTTTTTTAAATTAAAAAAAAAATTTTTTTTATTTTATTTTATTTTTAAACTTTACATAATTGTATTAGTTTTGCCAAATATCAAAATGAATCCACCACAGGTATACATGTGTTCCCCATCCTGAACCCTCCTCCCTCCTCCCTCCCCATACCATCCCTCTGGGTCATCCCAGTGCACCAGCCCCAAGTATCCAGTATCGTGCATCGAACCTGGACTGGCAACTCGTTTCATACATGATATTTTACATGTTTCAATGCCATTCTCCCAAATCTTCCCACCCTCTCCCTCTCCCACAGAGTCCATAAGACTGTTCTATACATCAGTGTCTCTTTTGCTGTCTCGTACACAGGGTTATTGTTACCATCTTTCTAAGTCCTCTATTACTCCTTTAATTTTCATTTTTATAACCTACTATTACCTTGCAAAAAAAAAAAAAAAACCCTATTTTTAAAGCAAACTTCATATATATTTTTTATAATTTTTGTGATTTTTTTTTAAATATTGTATTTTTGAGAGTCTAAACTCTACTCTAGATTTTTAATCTTTGCTTTTTGGTATTTATTATCAATTTTGTACCTTTAAGAATCCAATCTTCAGTACTCATTTTTACATAGGAGTGTGATTACCCTCTTCCCCTTTTGACTCTCCTTTTTCTCTCCCAGGTCACCTCTATCTCCTCCCTCTCCCTTCTCTTCTCTACCCAACTCTGTGAATCTCTTTGTGTGTTCTGGGTTGTGAAGAACACTTAGGGAATTGATTACTGGCTAGATCTGTCGCTCCTTTTGATTCCCCCTCTTCTCCTCCTGGTCACCTCTATCTCCCTCCTCCCTCTTCTCTTTTCCATGTAACTCTGTGAACCTCTCTGGGTGTCCCTCACTGTGGAGAATCTTTTCACCATTAACCTAGATGTTTTATCATCAGTGTTGTATGGATGGAGAAGTCTTGAAGCTACTGTAAGAATAAAAATGAAAACCAGAGGCAGGAGGCTTAAGTCCAAAACCTGAGAATACCAGAGAACTCCTGACTGCAAGGAACATTAATTGATAAGAGGTCATCCAAGAGCCTCCATACCTACACTGAAACCAAGCACCCCTCAAGAGCCAACAAGTTCCAGAGCAAGACATACCATGCAAATTATCCAGCAACACAGGAACATAGCCCTGAGCTTCAATATACAGGCTGCCCAAAGTCACTCCAAACTCATAAACATCTGAAAACTCACTACTGGACACTTCATTGCACTCCAGAGAGAAAAAATCCAGCTCCACCCACCAGAACACTGACATAAGCTTCCCTAACCAGGAAACCTTGACAAGCCACTCATCCAGTTCCACCCACAGGGAGGAACCTCCACAATAAAGAGGAACCACAACTGCCAGGATACAGAAAGGCCATCCCAAACACAGCAATCTAAACAAGATGAAAAGGCAGAGAAATACTCAGCAGGTAAAGGAACATGATAAATGCCCACCAAACCAAACAAAAGAGGAGGAGATAGGAAGTCTTCCTGGAAAAGAATTCAGAATAATAATAGTAAAAATGATCCAAAATCTTGAAAACAAAAGGGAGTTACAGATAAATAGCCTGGAGACAAGGATTGAGAAGATGCAAGAAATGTAGAAGCAATGGCTGCGCTTTGCTGGAGCAGCCGTAAAGAGATACCCCACGCCCAAGGTAAGAGAAACCCAAGTAAGACGGTAGGTGTTGCAAGAGGGCATCAGAGGGCAAACACACTGAAACCCTACTAACAGAAAACTAGTCAATCTAATCACACTAGGACCACAGCCTTGTCTAACTCAATGAAACTAAGCCATGCCCGTGGGGCAACCCAAGACGGGCAGGTCATGGTGGAGAGATTTGACAGAATGTGGTCCACTGGAGAAGTGAATGGAAAACCACTTCAGTATTCTTGCCTTGAGAACCCCATGAACAGTATGAAAAGGCAAAATGATAGGATACTGAAAGAGAAACTCCCCAGGTCAGTAGGTGCCCAATATGCTACTGGAGATCAGTGGAGAAATAACTCCAGAAAGAATGAAGGGATGGAGCCAAAGCAAAAACAAAACCCAGCTGTGGATGTGACTGGTGATAGAAGCAAGGTCCGATGCTGTAAAGAGCAATATTGCATAGGAATCTGGAATGTCAGGTCCATGAATCAAGGCAAATTGGAAGTGGTCAAACAAGAGATGGCAAGAGTAAATGTCGACATTCTAGGAATCAGCGAACTGAAATGGACTGGAATGGGTAAATTTAACTCAGATGACCATTATATCTACTACTGCAGGAAGGAATCCCTCAGAAGAAATGGAGTGGCCATCATGGTCAACAAAAGAGTCCGAAATGCAGTACTTGGATGCAATCTCAAAAACAACAGAATGATCTCTGTTCGTTTCCAAGGCAGACCATTCAATATCACAGTAATCCAAGTCTATGCCCCAACCAGTAATGCTGAAGAAGCTGAAGTTGAATGGTTCTATGAAGACCTACAAAACCTTTTAGAACTAACACCCAAAAAAGATGTCCTTTTCATTATAGGGGACTGGAATTCAAAAGTAGGAAGTCAAGATACACCTGGAGTAACAGGCAAATTTGGCCTTGGAATATGGAATGAAGCAGGGCAAAGACTAATAGAGTTTTGCCAAGAAAATGCACTGGTCATAACAAACACCCTCTTCCAACAACACAAGAGAAGACACTCTACATGGACATCACCAGATGGTCAACACCAAAATCAGATTGATTATATTCTTTGCAGCCAAAGATAGAGAAGCTCTATACAGTCAGCAAAAACAAGACCAGGAGCTGACTGTGGCTCAGACCATGAACTCCTTATTGCCAAATTCGGACTTAAATTGAAGAAAGTAGGGAAAACCACTAGACGATTCAGGTATGACCTAAATCAAATCCCTTATGATTATACAGTGGAAGTGAGAAATAGATTTAAGGGACTAGATCTGATAGATAGAGTGCCTGATGAACTATGGAATGAGGTTCGTGACATTGTACAGGAAACAGGGATCAAGACCATTCCCATGGAAAAGAAATGTAAAAAAGCAAAATGGCTGTCTGGGGAGACCTTACAAATAGCTGTGAAAAGAAGAGAAGCGAAAAGCAAGGGAGAAAAGGAAAGATATAAGCATCTGAATGCAGAGTTCCAAAGATTAGCAAGAAGAGATAAGAAAGCCTTCTTCCGCAATCAATGCAAAGAAATAGAGGAAAACAACAGAATGGGAAAGACTAGGGATCTCTTCAAGAAAATCAGAGATACCAAAGGAACATTTCATGCAAAGATGAGCTCGATAAAGGACAGAAGTAGTATGGACCTAACAGAAGCAGAAGATATTAAGAAGAGATGGCAAGAATACACAGAACTGTACAAAAAAGATCTTCACGACCCAGATAATCATGATGGTGTGATCACTGACCTAGAGCCAGACACCCTGGAATGTGAAGTCAAGTGGGCCTTAGAAAGCTTCACTACGAACAAAGCTAGTGGAGGTGATGGAATTCCAGTTAAGCTATTCCAAATCCTGAAAGATGATGCTGTGAAAGTGCTGCACTCAATATGCCAGCAAATTTGGAAAACTCAGCAGTGGCCACAGGACTGGAAAAGGTCAGTTTTCATTCCAATCCCAAAGAAAGGCAATGCCAAAGAATGCTCAAACTACTGCACAATTGCACTCATCTCGCACACTAGTCAAGTAATGTTCAAAATTCTCCAAGCCAGGCTTCAGCAATATGTGAACTGTGAACTTCCTGATGTTCAAGCTGGTTTTAGAAAAGGCAGAGGAACCAGAGATCAAATTGCCAACATCCACTGGATCATGGAAAAAGCAAGAGAGTTCCAGAAAAACATCTATTTCTGCTTTATTGACTATGCCAAAGCCTTTGACTGTGTGGATCACAATAAACTGTGGAAAATTCTGTAAGAGATCGGAATACCAGACCACTTGACCTGCCTCTTGAGAAACCTGTATGCAGGTCAGGAAGCAACAGTTAGGACTGGACATGGAACAACAGACTGGTTCCAAATAGGAAAAGGAGTTCGTCAAGGCTGTATATTGTCACCCTGCTTATTTAACTTATATGCAGAGTACATCATGAGAAATGCTGGACTGGAAGAAACACAAGCTGGAATAAAGATTGCCGGGAGAAATATCAATAACCTCAGATATGCAGATGACACCACCCTTATGGCAGAAAGTGAAGAGGAACTCAAAAGCCTCTTGATGAAAGTGAAAGTGGAGAGTGAAAAAGTTGGCTTAAAGCTCAACATTCAGAAAACGAAGATCATGGCATCCGGTCCCACCACTTCATGGGAAATAGATGGGGAAACAGTGCAAACAGTTAGACTTTTTTTTTCTGGGCTCCAAAATCAATGCAGATGGTGACTGCAGCCATGAAATTAAAAGACGCTTACTCCTTGGAAGGAAAGTTATGACCAAGCTAGATAGCATATTCAAAAGCAGAGACATTACTTTGCCAACAAAGGTCCGTCTAGTCAAGGCTATGGTTTTTCCTGTGGTCATGTATGGATGTGAGAGTTGGACTGTGAAGAAGGCTGAGCACCGAAGAATTGATGCTTTTGAACTGTGGTGTTGGAGAAGACTCTTGAGAGTCCCTTGGACTGCAAGGAGATCCAACCAGTCCATTCTAAAGGAGATCGGTCCTGGGTATTCTTTGGAAGTAATGATGCTAAAGCTGAAACTCCAGTACTTTGGTCACCTCATGCGAAGAGTTGACTCATTGGAAAAGACTCTGATGCTGGGAGGGATTGGGGGCAGGAGGAAAAGGGGACGACAGAGGATGAGATGGCTGGATGGCATCACTGACTCTATGGAAGTGAGTCTCAGTGAACTCCGTGAGATGGTGATGGACAGGGAGGTCTGGCATGCTGTGATTCATGGGGTAGCAAAGAGTCAGACATGACTGAGCGACTGATCTGATTTGATCTGAGAAGAAATAAGAAAAGAGTCAATCAATAATGAATAATGCAATAAATGAGATCAAAAACACTCTGGAGGGAACCAACAGTAGAATAATGGAGGCTGAAGATAGGATAAGTGAGGTAAAAGATAGAATGGTAGAAATAAATGAAAAACAGAGGAAAAAAGAATTAAAAGAAATGAGGACAATCTCAGAGACCTCTGGGACAATGTTAAACGCCCCAACATTCAAATCATAGGAGTCCCAGAAGAAGACAACAAAAAGAAAGGCCATGAGAAAATACTTGAGGAGATAATAGTTGAAAACATCCCTAAAATGGGGAAGGAAATAATCACCCAAGTCCAAGAAACCCAAAGAGTCCCAAACAGGATAAACCCAAGGCAAAACACCACAAGACACATATTAATCAAATTAATAAAGATCAAACACAAAGAACAAATATTAAAAGCACCAAGGGAAAAACAACAAATAACACACAAGGGAATTCCCACAAGGATAACAGCTGATCTTTCAATAGAAACTCTTCAGGCCAGGAGGGAATGGCAGGACATAAAGTGATGAAAGAAAATAACCTACAGCCCAGATTACTGTACCCAGCAAGGATCTCATTCAAATATGAAGGAGAAATCAAAAGCTTTACAGACAAGCAAAAGCTGAGAGAATTCAGCACCACCAAACCAGCTCTCCAACAAATGCTAAAGGATCTTCTCTAGACAGGAAACACAGAAAGGGTGTATAAACTCGAACCCAAAACAATAAAGTAAATGGCAACAGGATCATACTTATCAATAATTATCTTAAATGTAAATGGGTTGAATGCTCCAACCAAAAGACAAAGACTGGCTGAATGGATACAAAAACAAGACCCCTGTATATGTTGTCTACAAGAGACCCACCTCGAAACAAGGGACACATAGAATGAAAGTGAAGGGCTGGAAAAAGATATTTCACACAAATGGAGACCAAAAGAAAGCAGGAATATCAGTACTCATATCAGATAAAATAGACTTTAAAACAAAGTCTGTGAAAAGAGACAAAGATGAACACTACATAATGATCAAAGGATCAATCCAAGAAGATGTAACAATTGTAAATATATATGCACCCAACATAGGAGCACCGCAACATGTAAGGCAAATGATAGCAAATATGAAAGGGGAAGTTAAAAATAACACAAGAATAGTGGGAGACTTTAATACCCCACTCACACCTATGGATAGATCAACTAAACAGAAAATTAACAAGGAAACACAAACTTTAAGTGATACAATAGACCAGTTAGACCTAATTGATATCTATAGGACATTTCACCCCAAAACAATGAATTTCACTTTTTTCTCAAGTGCACACAGAACCTTCTCCAGGATAGATCACATCCTAGGCCATAAATCTAGCCTTGGTAAATTCAAAAAAAATTGAAATCATTCCAACCATCTTTTCTGACCACAATGCAGTAAGATTAGATGTCAATTACAGGAAAAAAAACTATTAAAAATTCCAACATATGGAGGGTAAACAACACGCTTCTGAATAACAAACAAATCACAGACGAAACCAAAAAAGAAATCAAAATATGCATAGAAACGAATGAAAATGAAAACACAACAACCCAAAACCTATGGGACACTGTAAAAGCAGTGCTAAGGGGAAGTTTCATAGCAATACAGGCTTACTTCAACAAACAAGAAAAAGGTCAAATAAATAACCTAACTCTACACCTGAAGCAACTAGAAAAGGAAGAAATGAGGAACCCCAAGGTTCTTCATTTAGTAGAAGGAAAAGAAATCTTTCTTTCCTTCCTTAGTAGAAGGAAAAAAATCTTAAAAATTAGGGCAGAAATAAATACAAAAGAAACAAAAGAGATCACAGCAAAAGTCAACAATTCTAAAAGCTGGTTCTTTAAGAAGATAAATAAAATTGGCAAACCATTAGCCAGACTCATAAAGAAACAAAGGAAGAAAACGCAAATCAACAAAATTAGAAATGAAAATGGAGAAATCACAACAGCCAACACAGAAATACAAAGGATCATAAGAGACTACTATCAGCAACTGTATGCCAATAAAATGGACAATTTGGAAGAAATGGCAAAATTCTTAGAAAAGTATAACTTTCCAAAACTGAACCAGGAAGAAATCGAAAATCTTAACAGACCATCACAAGCCAGAAATTGAAACTGTAATCAGAAATTTTCCAGCAAACAAAAGCCCAGGACCAGACTGCTTTCACAGCTGAATTCTACCAAAAATTTAGAGAAGAGCTAACACCTATCCTACTCAAACTCTTCCAGAAAATTGCAGAGGAAGGTAAACTTCCAAACTCATTCTACGAGGCCACCATTACCCTAATACCAAAACCTGACAAAGATGCCACAAAAAAAGAAAACTACAGGCCAATATCATTGATGAACATAGATGCAAAAATCCTTAACAAAATTCTAGCAAACAGAATCCAACATCATATTAAAAACATCATACACCATGACCAAGTGGGCTTTATCCCAGGGATGCAAGGATTCTTCAATATCTGCAAATCAGTCAAAGTAATACACCACATTAACAAATTGAAAGATAAAAACCATATGATTATCTCAATATATGCAGAGAAAGCCTTTGACAAAATTCAACATCCATTTATGAAAAAAAAAAAAAACCCTCCAGAAAGCAGGAATAGAAGGAACATTCCTCAACATAATAAAAGCTATATATGACAAACCCACAGTAAACATTATCCTCAGTGATGAAAATTTGAAAGCATTTCCCCTAAAGCAGGAACAAGGCAAGGGTGCCCACTCTCACCACTACTATTCAACATAGTTTTGAAAGTTTTAGCCACAACAGTCAGAGAAGAAAAAGAAATAAAAGGAATCCAGGTTGGAAAAGAAGTAAAACTCTCACTGTTTGCAGATGACATGATCCTCTACATAGAAAACCCTAAAGACTCCACCAGAAAATTACTAGAGCTAATCAATGAATATAGTAAAGTTGCAGGATATAAAATCAAAACAGAGAAATGCCTTGCATTCCTATACACTAACAATGAGAAAACAGAAAGATAAATAAAGGAAACAATTCCATTCACCATTGCAATGAAAAAAATAAAATACTTAGGAATATATCTACCTAAAGAAACAAAAGACCTATATATAGAAAACCTATATATAAAACACTGGTGAAAGAAATCAAAGAGGACACAAATAGATGGAGAAATAAACTGTGTTCATGGATCGGAAGAATCAATATAGTGAAAATGAGTATATTACCCAAAGCAATCTATAGATTCACTGCAATCCCTATCAAGCTACCAATGGTATTTTTCACAAAACAAGAATAAAAAATTTCATAATTTGTATGGAAATACAAAAAACCTAGAGTAGCCAAAGCAATCTTGAGAAAGAAGAATGGTACTGGAGGAATCAACCTGCCTGATTTTAGGCTATACTACAAAGCTACAGTCATCAAGATAGTATGGTACTGGGATAAAGACAGAAATATAGCTCAATGGAACAAAATAGAAAGCCCAGAGATATATCCATGCACCTATGGAGGACACCTTATCTTTGACAAAGGAGGCAAGAATATACAATGGAGAAAAGACAATCTCTTTAACAAGTGGTGCTGGGAAAACTGGTCAACCACTTGTAAAAGAATGAAACTAGAACACTTTCTAACACCATACACAAAAATAAACTCAAAATGGATGAAAGATATAAATGTAAGACCAGGAACTATTAAACTCCTAGAGGAAAACATAGGCAAAACACTCTCCAACATAAACCACAGCAGGATCCTCTATGACCCACCTCCCAGAATATTGACAATAAAACCAAAAATAAACAAATGGGACCTAATTAAAATTAAACACAACAAAGGAAACTATAAGCAAGGTGAAAAGACAGCCTTAAGAATGGGAGAAAATAATGGCAAATGAAGCAACGGACAAAGAATTAATCTCAAAAATATACAAGCAACTCTTGCAGCTCAATTCCAGGAAAGTAAATGACCCAATCAAAAAATGGGCCAAAGAACTAAACAGACATTTCTCCAAAGAAGACATACAGATGGCTACAAACACATGAAAGGATGTTCAACATCACTCATTATTAGAGAAATGCAAATCAGAACCACAGTGAGATACATCTCACACGGGTCAGAATGGCTGCTATCCAAAAGTCTACAAACAATAAATGCTGGAGAGGGTGTGGAAAAAAGGGAACCCTCTTACACTGTTTGTGGGAATGCAAACTAGTACAGCCACTATGGAGAACAGTGTGGAGATTCCTTAAAAAACTGGAAATAGAACTGCCATATGACCTAGCAATCCCACTGTTGGGCATACACACTGAGGAAACCAGAATTGAAAGAGACACGTGTACCCCAATGTTCATTGCAGCACTGTTTATAATAGCCAGGACGTGGAAGCAACTTAGATGTCCGTCAACAGACAGATGGATAAGAAAGCTGTGGTACGTATACACAATGGAATAATACTCAGCCATTAAAAAGAATACATATGAATCAGTTCTAAATAGGTGGATGAAACTGGAGCTTATTATACAGAGTGACGTAAGCCAGAAAGAAAAACACCAATACAGTATACTAACTCATATATATGAAATTTAGAAAAATGGTAACGATAACCCTATATGCAAGACAGCAAAAGAGACACAGATGTATAGAAGAGTCTTTTGGACTCTGTGGGAGAAGGCGAGGGTGGGATGATTTGATAGAATAGCATTGAAACATGTTTATTTTATGTGAAACAGATCGCCAGTCCAGGTTTGATGCATGAGACAGGGTGCTCAATGCTGGTGCACTGGGATGACCCGGAGGAATGGAATGGGGAGGGAGGTGGGAGGGGGGTTCAGGATGGGGAACACATGTACACCTATGGCTGATTCATGTCAATGTATGGCAAAAACCACTACAGTATTGTAAAGTAATTAGCCCCCAATTAAAATAAATAAATTAAAAAAAATTAAAAATGAGAATGTTGCAAATATAAAAAGAATTTTTGCATCTTTGTTTACAGGAGGTATGGGTATATAGTTTTCTTTTCTTGTAATGTCTTTGCCTGATTTTAGTACTAGAGGAATGCTGTCCTCATTGAATGAGTTAGGAAGCATTTCCTCATCTTCTATTCTCTGAAAAGAGATTGCAAAGAGTTGGTATTATTTTTTCCTTAAATTTTTGGTAGAATTCACCAGTAAACTTTACATGCCTCCTGAGAAATCTGTATGTAGGTCAAGAAGCAATAGTTAGAACTGGACATGGAACAACAGGCTTGCTCCAAATTGGGAAAGGGGTACATCAAAACTATATATTGTCATCTTGCTTATTTAACTTCTATGCAGAGTACATCATGCGAAATGCTGGACTGGATGAAGCACCAGCTGGAATCAAGATTGCAGGGAGAAATATCAATAACCTCTGGTATGCAGATGACACCATCCTTATGGCAGAAAGCGAAGAACTAAAGAGCCTTTGATGAAAGTGAGAGGAGAGTGAAAAAGCTGGCTTAAAACTCAACATTCAAAAAACTAAGATGGTGGCATCCAGTCCCATCACTCATGGCAAACAGATATGGAAACAGTGGCAGACTTTATTTTCTTGGGCTCCAAAATCACTGCAGATGGCGACTGCAGCCATGAAATTAAAAGACGCTTGCTCCTTGGAAGAGAAGTTATGACCAACCTAGACAGCATATTAAAAAACAGAAACATTATTTTGCCAACAAAGGTCCATCTAGTCAAAGCTATGGTTTTTCCAGTAGTCATGTATAGATGTGAGAGTTGGACTATAAAGAAAACTGAGCACAGATGAATTGGTGCTTTTGAACTGTGGTGTTGGAGAAGACTCTTGAGAGTCCCTTGGACTTCAAGGAGATCCAACCTGTCAATCCTAAAGGAAATCAGTCCTGAATATCCATTGGAAGAACAGATGCTGAAGCTGAAACTCCAATACTTAGGCCACCTGATGCAAACAACTGACTCATTTGAAAAGACCCTGTTCTGACAAAACAGTGGCTCAGCACTCAGACTTTTGTCCTGTCGTTGGCATGCTGTCATTGAAACACATGACGTTTAATGCACGGAAGGTAAAAGAGTGGATGAAGAATTATTCATTGGTTTTTCAAACTAGAATTAATATGCATCATTTCCACCTACATTCCATTGGCAAAATCTTAATCAAGGTGGAGCTTAAGAAAGTCCAGATATTTCTTAACATGTGGTATAACGTGCTATAATCTTGGAATTCTAGTCCAAAAAGAACCAAGGTCTGCTAAGGGAGGAAGTATTTTTATGGAAAGCCTAGCAGAAACATACTTGTTTGCAACAAATTGTATTTCTTTAAATCTTTTTATGATGAATCCTTTCGTTTACAGAATTAAACCTTAGGAATTATTACATATGTTAATTCAATGAAGTGTTACATTTTTATAGGAAACTTACCACTGAGTCAAAACATAAACCTTCATTTGTGACTTGGATGGTTACACCCAGATTCAGGAGGCCAAGAGGTCCTAGATCTCATTAGGTACCACCACTAACTTATCAATTCTCCAGTTCCAAGGAGGGCTTAAACAACCTTACTCGGGTTTGTTCTGCACACCCAGAAAAGAATACATAGGAGAACTGATGTGGTAACTCCGAGTTCAATGTCCAGATTGCCTGGGCAGATGACTTCATCTATCAGTCCTCTGGGCTTCCCTGATAGCTCAGTTGGTAAAGAATCCACCTGCAATGCAGGAGACACCAGTTTGATTCCTGGGTCGGGAAGATCTGCTGGAGAAGGGATAGGTAACCCATTCCAGTTTTCTTGGGTTTCCCTTGTGGCTCAGCTGGTAAAGAATCCACCTGCAATGTAGGAGACCTGGGTCAATCCCTGGATTGGGACGATCCCCTGGAGACAGGAAAGGCTACCCACTCCAGTATTCTGACCTGGAGATTTCCACGGACTCTATAGTCCATGGGGTCACAAAGAATCGGACATGACTGAGCACCTTTCACTTGACTTTACTCAGTCCTCTATCTCGTAATCTGTGAAATAGGTTATTCATAGTACCTAGTTCATAAAGTCATTGTGAAGATTAAATGAGTTATCTAATGTTATAGGCATTAGCTATTATTATTACTATTATTTGGCACAAAACAATGAAGACTTTTTTTTTAAGAAAAAGGACAAATATCTTTATTTCTTCTCTATCCACTCAGAATATATCTTGACCCTGTAGCATTATTGATTTAGCATTTTGGTTAGGTAGTGCATTACAGAGCATTTGATGGTGAAAACAGCCATACTTTTTATTTCTATGACTAGGAATGTATGGTGAACAGTCGGAATGTGATCACTATGTGAGATAAAAGGCAATTCCATTTGGTGTGGACAAGGCCCACTGTTCATTTGGCAGTGTGCTTCTTATATATCTCCAGGAATTCAGTCACATCTTCAGGAGACCCCAAGATGATGGGCGACTTCTGATGGATGTCAGTGGGAACAATGTCCAGCACAGTTTCCTTCCCGGTGGTAGCCATTCCTCCTGCCTTCTCTATGACATAGGCCATGGGGTTACATTCATACAGTAGTCTCAGCTGGAAAACAAGAGCAGCGTGCTCACACCAGAACATATTACACAGAAAAGAGATTTGTTCCATAGCAAAGTAGTGCAGAGCCGATCCAAGGTAACTGATACTTTCCTTTACCTTCCGTGAGGTTGTAAAAGCTCCCCCCATGAGATTGTGTCTAAGACTGAATGGTTAATTTAATCATTGGGTTAAGTTATGCCATCCATCAAGAGCCAGCAATAGATTGCCTGATGCATGTGAGGCAGACCACCTGGACTCAGGACTGAATGACATTTTGGCAGAACCAATGGTTCCCTTCTCTTTATAGCCCGGAGAATGGACCTAATGAGTGATTCTGTGTGTGTTTTGAATGGACCTTTGCCTATTCTAAAAGCATTTAAAGTCCATGGCAGTGTCTGGCTGCAGACATCTGGAAAGCAGACAGGCTCCTCCAAACAGTGTAATATTGTTTGCAAACTCTGTACACATTCCTTTTACAATTCTCCTAAGGCTCGAGGGTTGGGATTTAGTATGCTATACATCTTGGCATTTACTTTTAAATATTAACTTTTTTATTGTATGCATTTTCATGCAGTCTGCCTACTGAGTAGACAGCTTTTTGCAGGTGTTTCCTGACTCTATTTCCATACAGGTGTCAGGGTCAGATGTGCAAAGCTGAAAATAAAAAGGGGGGGGAGGAACCTCAATATTTACATTAAAGAACAATTTTTTGAGGCATTAGAGAAAAGTGCTATAAAGCAGGCTAATCACATAGGTTGGGATGTCAGAGGGGGCTATGATAAGAGTGGTGTTTTAAGTAAATAAGAACATCCTAGTAAACTGGATGCCACATGCCATAAACAGAGATCTGATCATATCTGAAATACATCAATTTATAACTATCTTATGGGGATCGTTGTTCCTTCTCTCATATTAAAAAAAGGTGGGGGGTCAAAAGGACACTACTTGAGAAGCAAACACACTGACCCTCTGTGTAGGAGAAAAGTGGGACACCCTTTCACCAGCATGAGCAAGCACAGCCCATCCCATGGCTTCCAGGAAGCCTGTGGGCATGAGACCAATGCATCAATAACAGCTCACCTGAAAGCTCTAGGTGTCCCCAGAGATTCTTTCCTTCTATAGAAAGGTATCATTTTCCGAGCAGCAAATGTCAGCTCATTAAGTTATTTCAATTTTCTGCCTTTTGAAAAAGCAATCAAAGAAAACCTCTATGTGGGATACATATGTGATTTGCTGCCTTGGTAATGAGGTTGGACTCTTTCATTTCACTTTATGAATGGAATTCATTCTGTCCAAGCCAAACCACATACCCACTGGAAGCACTAAGCACTTTCAGTCCCCTCTGACCATAACATCTTTACTTATCTTTAGCAACAGAAGGGCTCTCGAGAGATCATTTTTACCTGATATCACCTGACATGAACCAGGACAGCCTTTAATCTAGAAAAGAATATGCCATAGACATCCTTTGCTTCCTACTGCAGAGCATAACGGCTTCCGTGACCCTTCTTTCTTCCTCAGTCAAACCCCGTGGGCTGCAAATGAAATCTACTGCTGCTCCACCACTCATAGGGGATTTATTTACCTTTCCACTGGGGCTTTTCTTGTTAGCTGGATACATAAAGATCCCTCCATAGACTAGGGTGCGGTGTACATCGGCTACCATGGAGCCCACGTACCTGGCGCCATAGGGGGCTGAGTTGTCCTATAAGATGAAGACCAGCAATAATTAGGGTTATAAAAAGAGAGATTTCTTTCTGTCCTCTATGCTTATTCGATTCAGCAATCAAACAGAGCACCTTTTTTGAGGTGTGTATTTAGTGATGAAAATCTGTTCCCAAGAAGCAGAAAATGGGAATAATGGAGACAGCCTCTCACATCTCATAGTAGCTCAGCTTACCCAAGGAGGCCCCAAGCAGAATGGGGCAGATTTGGGCTCTGGGGTGGGGCAGGCATTTAGCAAGATCTGGCAGGAAGAAGGATTCCATGGAGCTGAGAAGCAGGGACAACGGTGAGGTTTGCATCTCACAGGAGCAGGAACTGCTCAGGAAAAGGAGAAGCTGTCTGCCTTGGGCCCGGGGAGGAGCCTGGTGCCACTGGGGCAGACGGCATTTCTAGGGAGAGGTGGAAGGAGAGATGATAAAGCTGGAGAGAGAGCCTGGGAGTCGGCTCCGAGGGCCCCAAGTGCCATACTAATAGCATTTGGGCTTCGTCCTTAGAGCACAGCAGCCTCTAGTGGTGTCAAGCTAGAATAGGACAAAATTGGATTTTCCCACATAGGACCAGCCATTTCTTCTCTTCGTTTTCAGTGATTTGTAACCTCTTTAGAGAGCTACCACAATGGATGCTAAATCTAGAGATGACACAGAAATCCATCCAGTCCACGGGGCTGGGGCCTGGGGTACAAGAATCACGTTTGTACCAACTGAGATCACGGACCCCAGAAGTGAACATGTTTTATTGCCACGATGTCATTCACCTGGCTGACATGATCGTCCTGACTTTCTTCAGTCAAGAGAAAGTGACAAAGGGGTAATGTCCCAGGACAGGGTTTCCAGTCCCCAGTACCTGAGTGGGAACTTAACCATAGGGGTCAGTGCACAGTGGAGTCCACTTACTTCCACCCCACCCCCCACCTTTGCTCTCCAGGGTAAATCATGAATCAACACATTTCTGCAAGCTCAGGGGCCATCCCCACCACCACCATCCCCAGCCCTCACTTACTGGGGGGAACTTCTTCCTCTGGACATACTCAGTGAGGGCAGGATCAAAGTCCTTCGCATAGCCCTCATTGAGGCTGTAGATGCTCCCTTTCTTTTTAATCTTCACATCCCTGTCCACCAAAATGAACTCTCCAATGGCCTGTGAAACAGAAAGGGAAGTGGAAAGGTGAGGACGTCTCCTCCAGGCCTACAGGAGAGGGTCGCAGATTGGGTTGGGGAGAAGGGGCGGCTCGAGGCCTGAGGTCACGCCTGTGCTTCAGTATATGCTTCAGTACAAAGAGCTAAGATTTTGTGTTTTCAATGAGGTGTAATTGACATAACATTATGTTAGTCTCAGGTATACAACATAATGCTTCCATATTTGTGTATGTTGTGAAATGATTACCAGCAAGGGAAATCCTTGGCCTAAGACAGGTGTGCCTTTGGGGGGGAAAAAAAGATGAGACTGGAGCTAGGATATCAGGAGAAGGTGTTCATGGTTGCTCTTATCTTAGCTTTCCGGTTTTTGTTCTGTCTTGATGTCATTTTCCCCGAGTACCCTGAGTTTACCGCATGTATAACTTCTGATGCCTTTGCTCACTGATCTGAAGACTGTTTCTCAGGACTCAAGCTTCCTCAAAGTCCCAGCACTAAGCTGATGCCTTCAGGGCTTAGATTCTTCAATGTTAATGTTAAGTCGCTTCAGTCACGTCTGACTCTTTGAGACTCTATGGACTGTAGCCTGCCAGGCTCCTCTGTCCATAGGATTCTCCAAGCAAGAATACTGGAGTGAGTTGCCATTTTGGAGATTTGAACTTGGGAAAACAGTGTCACATCACTACTGGAGCTCTGGACTGTTTGGGGCTTCTCCATGTCCCTGATAAGAGAGTGATTGAGGCTCTACCCATCTGAGAAAGAAGTTGCTCCAGAGACAGGCAAGTTAAGAAGGGAGGCCCTCCCATGGACACATCTCTCCCCAGCCACTTATTCCCATAGCAAAGCTTGGTTCCTGACAATATGGAGCACATTGAAACTAGAGAGGAAGGAAGGGAGGGAAGGAGAGAGGAGTGTAGGGAGAGAAAAGAGATGAGAAACAGTGGTCACTGAAAGGTACCATTGTGAGTGATTCTTTTTTTTTTCCTTTATGATTTTTTTTGTGAAAGTCCAGAAAATGAAGCCATTGCACAAGTGCTCATGAAGCCATGCTTCACAGACACCTCACCCTGGTACCTGGCCAAAGCATCCTACCCATGGAGGGGGTGAGTCTCTTGTACATGAAGAAAAGAGACTGAAAAGCCTATCGTACTTTAAAGCTTGCTAGAGAGGCACATAAAGCTGTTGCAGTCTTTTTAGCGGAAACTGTCAGCCAAAATGAAATGAAAGTACTATCCTGATCAGAGGCTTGCCACCCCCCGCAATCCCCACTCCGCAGGCATGGGGAGAAGAGGCTTTGTCAGCAATGGGGAGGGCAGCAAGCAGGAAGGAGGGCAGCCAGCCTGCATGGTTCTTCCAAACACTGAGTGACCATTAGGCGTGAGGACAGAAAGAGACTGTGAAACACACAGAAACTTACTCCCAGACACAACATCTGCAATCTTGAAACAAGAAGAGATTTAATGTTTCCATCAGTTCAAAGGTAATAGAGAAGTCACCAGAAGAATGTCTGGAGAAGAGGTAAATGCCCAGCAAGAGGATAAATTCACAAACATCAGTGATTTCGGAAACCAATCCCTGGGGTCAATGTGAACTTTGCTCTGGGTCTGCCACTGTTTTCCCCTGAAATAATGGCCTTTGGAGGCTTGAACTAGTGCCATTTCCTTACCCTTGTTTATTTGTTAAGTACCAGTATGCCAAGGAGCCGAAGTCCAGTTGTGCAACAGTGCAGGGGACAAAGGCAGCCTGTGTTCCAATTTCTATGACCTGCCACCCACAAACCCTGAGGCCCCACCACCAGCAGCCTGCTCCTCACAGGACCCCAGTAGGTAACGGTACCTAGTGTTCAGTTTGTCAGCAAAATGCATCAAATAAATAAAGTGCTTCATTAAATGTTATCTGAGGACATTTCTAAAACTGAAAGGTATTTATAAACTCAATTCTTTTTCCCTTGGGACACTGGACCAAAGGCATACCTACTGAAGATGATTCTATGGAGTCCACATCAAAGGTGGGTTTAATCGGGCAAAGTATTTAAAGAGAGTTCTTTGCCTGGTTTATCTGCTGTGTTAAAACTGTCATCTAACAGAGTAAATAAGCAACCCCAATTAATAGACATATGGAAGAAAGTATCCTCAAATTAAAATTAATATTCATTAGCAAATGAATATTTTTCATGGTGCCTTGGGCTCCTCTTCATGAGGGAGTTTCCTCTATAAGGTGGACTAAGAAATTATCTTCATTTCCTTATTTCCACTTCCTCAAGCTCGTCAAAGTCTTTCAAAACCACAAGAGTTCACTGAAGGTTTGCATGCACTGAAGCTTGCATTTCATTTGATGTTGCAATGCACATCAAATGAATCTGGGAGCTAATTTTGAAGAAATGAGGTGGTCTACTGCTTCAGCTGGGACACCCATTCACCTCAGGAAAATAAACTGGTAATGGAGAGAGTGGGTGGCAAACAGAACATCTAGGGCCCCATCTGGTCTATAAACGTGCTTTAGTTGGCTGGCACAGTGTTTTACACATCCAGAAACCTAACATTTTCTAAAAAGCCAGTGTTTCTTGAAACACTGGAAGCCGTAGAAGAGAGCCGCTATTCCCAAGGAGTAACAACCACTGGACCTCCCCAGTTCCCTGCCGCCCCCCACCGCCCTTCACAGTGCCTGCCATCTTGCCCCAGCACACTCCACTCATTCGTGTGGCCTGCCCAGCCCAGCAGGCATCTGAGTCAGCTCAGTAATGTCCACCCTAAAGAATTCATTGTGAAATAAAGACTCCCTCTTGTGCTCTGGACAGACACCATTTGTCACCTCAGTAATCTTCTTATAATGTACACATATGGCCCATCCATCTCTCTACCCTGCTTCCCCACCCCATCATCTCTGTCCCTCCATGGGTCTCATCTTCCACCTTTAGGAACTGACTCCCACCGCCACACACACAACAGACACTCACAGCCACCAGCCAAGCACCTAACTTTGCCCCCCACTCCGGGATCTCTCACCGGGTCCAGCATGAAGCAGTTGACTCCATTCGCCATGGCCAGGACCAACATAGTGGCACTGCCATAGAGCGCATAGCCAGCGGCCACCAGGTTCCGGCCTGGCTGCAGAGCGTCCTTCTCAGAAGGGTCATCTTTCGAAATCTAGGACAAGAAAGAAAATAAAACACATTTTTGTTTTGTTCTGTTTTGTGGTTCTTTTTGCAGTTCCTCCCTTAGCAAGATGCATTATCAAGGTGCTCTCCTAATGAAACAGGGCGTCTTCTTGGATGGGGAGGGGGACGGGGGCAGGGAGGAGGGCTTCCTCCACACACCAGTCATATCCTGATTATATTACCACAGCGACCTTCCCACCAAAACCCAAATTTCCTGCATCTGGATCCATCTTTCCAATCTGAGTCCTCCTTCAATCTTACTAATTTGATATTCCTTCATTTCTCCATTATCACTCTCAAAAAAAGAGCATGCCTCCATGCCAGCGCCCACTAATTTAATCTTATTACAGGCATCAATGTCTTTCCCTTGCCTACTCTATCTTTATTTAAACAAATTAAAACTGGGCTGCACGGCTACCAGTCTGGCGAGGAAATCAATTTCCTGATCCTGCCAGTTGGGGCACATACTCCAGTGAGCAACATGCTCCACAGCCACACAAAGAAACTCTCAGAAATACAGGCACTATCTCCCCAGGGTCATTACCATGCAGGACCATGCTCTCCATGTTTTTAACCATGACCCACAGTGAAAAATACATTTTATATCACAAACCAGTACCAATACAACTACATAAATTTAACAAAACAATACTTACACTTAGAACATGACATCTACTCTAATCTCCTTTGTTTTTTCATTAAAAACACAGCCCACTGGGTCAGTGCCTCAGTTTGTTCCCTAATACTAAGGAAAGGAACAACTTAAGGGCATGGCTCCTAAGCAGTGGTCACTAATAATTATCTTCTTAACAACTGGCTTCTATGGTCCTCAAAACAGCTGCAAACAAATCTTTCTGCTTGAAAATTCTCTACTTGAATTTAAACAGAAATGAAAATGAGCCGTTTCTGCAAATTTCATTTATTCCTTCCCCAACCACAGATTCTAGGGCCTGAGAATAAATAAGGGAATTCACATCATGATACTGGAGATGGAGGTCACCTCAGCAAACACATTCCTGGTAATTTTCCCTATAACTTTTGAATGTGTGACCCAGAGTCCAGGTACTGCAGAATCACTTGAGATGTTTATTTAAAATGCAATTCTGGGCCTGCGACCTAAACTTACTAATCAGATTTTCTAAGGTGGGCCCTGGGAATCCGCATTTTACCATGCACCATAGATGACTCTTGCACTGAAGCTTAAGAACCACTCATGTAAAAGGAAGAGTCACAAAAAATCACCTCTTTCATTTTTTTCTCGTATCTCCAAGCTTTGTGTTTAATAGTTTTCATCTAGATGGTCGGTTGGTTTCTTGGCTGGTTGGGTTGGGCCAAGTTATTTGATTTAGTTTGGTTTGTATTCCCAGGGTAGTACAGCTAAACATGGACTAAACACAGTATCAAATATTTGAGTTGTTTTCTCAAACTCCAAATTTTGCAAGTGCACAACCTTGAAAGAGGAATTGACTTCCTTCAAAACCAGTGATATAATGGGAAGAAAACAGGCAGGCTCTAAACCTCTCCTCTGTCATAACTACTTAACCCTGCAAGTGCAGCACAACATAGAACAAAGTCAGTATGTAAACAGATAAGCTGACTGGAAGCCCCTGGAGGCTTGGAGTAGTCAGTTCTCTACCAAGAAAAGTCCTTCAGAGAATCACCTCATCCAGAATCATCCATGTTGGCCTGTGGCACAAGAAAGAACAAGCTTGTATTTCCCAGATGGTCCATTGGTTAAGAATCTGTCTGTCAATGAAGGGGCTACAGGTTCAATTCCTGGTTCGGGAAGAGTCCATATGCCTCAGAGCAACTAAGCCCATGTGCAACAACAAAAGAAATCACTGCAATGAGAAGCAAGAGCACCACAACTGGAGAGTAGCCTCTACTTGATGCAACTAGAGAAAGCCCTCTTGCAACAATGAAGACCCAGCAGAGTCAAAAATTTAAAAAAAAATTTTTTTTAAAGAATGAACCACTTTTCCCTGAAATACTGTCACCAAATAATCTCAACCCTTCAA
This sequence comes from Bubalus bubalis, assembly GCF_019923935.1. Lineage (NCBI taxonomy): Eukaryota > Metazoa > Chordata > Mammalia > Artiodactyla > Bovidae > Bubalus > Bubalus bubalis. The sequence continues at coordinate 142,703,189 of NC_059159.1, forward strand.
CTTCCTTGCGTGGAATAAGAAATGGTAACATCTAGTGATGCTTTCTAAGGTCCACTTGACTTCACATTCCAGGATGTCTGGCTCTGGGTGAGTGATCACACCATCGTGATTATCTGGGTCATGAAGATCTTTTTTGTACAGTTCTTCTGTGTATTCTTACCACCTCTTCTTAATATCTTCTGTGTTTTTAAGGTCTATACAATTTCTGTCCTTTATCGAGCCCATCTTTGCATGAAATGTTGCCTTGGTATAGTGGAGGTGATGGAATTCCAGTTGAGCTATTTCAAATCCTGAAAGATGATGCTGTGAAAGTGCTGCACTCAATATGCCAGCAAATTTGGAAAACTCAGCAGTGGCCACAGGACTGGAAAAGGTCAGTTTTCATTCCAATCCCAAAGAAAGGCAATGCCAAAGAATGCTCAAACGACCGCACAACTGCACTCATCTCACACGCTAGTAAAGTAATGCTCAAAATTCTCCAAGCCAGGCTTCAGCAATACGTGAACTGTGATCTTCCAGATGTTCAAGCTGGTTTTAGAAAAGGCAGAGGAACCAGAGATCAAATTGCCAAATCCGCTGGATCATCGAAAAAGCAAGAGAGTTCCAGAAAAATATCTATTTCTGCTTTATTGACTATGCCAAAGCCTTTGACTGTGTGGATCACAATAAACTCTGGAAAATTCTGAAAGAGATGGGAATACCAGACCACCAAACCTGCCTCTTGAGAAATCTGTATGCAGGTCAGGAAGCAACAGTTAGGACTGGACATGGAACAACAGATTGGTTCCAAATAAGAAAAGGAGTACGTCAAGGCTGTATATTGTCACCCTGCTTATTTAACTTATATGCAGAGTACATCATGAGAAACGCTGGGCTGGAGGAAGCACAAGCTGGAATCAAGATTGCCAGGAGAAATCTCAATAACCTCAGATATGCAGATGACAGCACCCTTATGGCAGAAAGTGAAGAGGAACTAAAAAGCCTCTTGATGAAAGTGAAGGACAAGAGTGAAAAAGTTGGCTTAAAGCTCAACATTCAGAAAACTAAGATCATGGCATCCAGTCCCATCACTTCATGGGAAATAGATGGGGAAACAGTGGAAACAGTGTCAGACTTTATTTTTTTTGGCTCCAAAATCACTGAAGGTGGTGATTGCAGCCATGAAATTAAAAGATACTTACTCCTTGGAAGGAAAGTTATGACCAACCTAGATAGCATATTAAAAAGCAGAGACATTACTTTGCCAACAAAGGTCTGTCTAGTCAAGGCTATGGCTTTTCCAGTGGTCATGTATGGTTGTGAGAGTTGGACTATAAAGAAAGCTGAGCACCAAAGAACTGATGCTTTTGAACTGTGGTGTTGGAGAAGACTCTTGAGAGTCCCTTGGACTGCAAGGAGATCCAACCAGTCCATCCTAAAGGAGATCAGTCCTGGGTGTTCATTGGAAGGACTGATGCTAAAGCTGAAACTCCAATACTTTGGCCACTTCATGTGAAGAGTTGACTCATTGGAAAAGACTCTGATCCTGGGAGGGGTTGGGGGCAGGAGGAGAAGGGGATGACAGAGGATAAGATGGCTGGATGGCATCACCAACTCAATGGACATGAGTTTGAGTGAACTCTGGGAGTTGGTGATGGACAGGGAGGCCTGGTGTGCTGCGATTCTTGGGGTCGCAAAGAGTTGGACATGACTGAGCAACTGAACTGAACTGAACATTTTCTATGATCCATATGCTCAAAAGAAATACAAAGTAATTCCATCTAGTCATGGAGTTGGAGGAATTTTTTTCTAGCCCAAACCCCTTTCTAATGCCCAACCTCCTCCAAACCCCCAACAATGAATGCCTTTATTCAAAAAGAACCTATTACAGTCTCATGTGGATGCTCACAGACCAATGTGCAAAAAGCTTGGCAAAAATTAGAAAGCCTCTGGACCCTACCTTTTTCTACTTATCACAGGCCACCATCTGCTGCAGGTATTGCTTTGTTTTAACCCATGCTACTCCATATAGAGCATTAAAGACACCATGGATTCTGGAGACTTGAGGTGGTAGAGAAGAAAGTCAGGCAGAAGTGGTGTGGGGCTGTCATGTCAACAGTCTTCCCACAGAGGGACAACCCAACCCTCCCTAGAAGTTCTCAAAAGACATTTGGCAGCATCTCCAGTAACTCAGCCAATATTACTCACTACTGTACCAACCTAGTGTACAAAAAATATATATACAATGAGGTCTCTGATCTCAAGGGGTGTATAATCTGGAGTGAACATCAGCTGATTTTGCCTGGCCAGCATGCTTCACTCTTCTGCTGACAACTGAACTTTAATCTTCCTTAAGATACTGTCCCCCTCACTCTTAGCTCCAATGGTGGGCACATGACCCTGACTTGACCAGTCAGATCACTGCATGCCTTAGGCCACAGTGACTGGTTGAGAGATGGACTCATGACGTAAGTCAAGCCAAGCAGGGCTGATGAGGTGAAATCCCTGTTGAAATTGTTGGACAAGAGATTTCCATCTTCTTTTACTTGTCTATTAACTTTTGGCTGTGATGGGTCTTCATTGCTGCATGCGGGCTTTCTCTAGTTGCCACAAGCGGAGGCTACTCTTCCTTTGTGGTGCATGGCTTCTCACTGCAGTGGCTTCTCTTGTTGAGGAGCACAGGCTCTAGGTCCACAGGCTTCCGTAGTTGCCTCATGTAGGTTCAGTGCAGTGGCCTCTAGGGCATCCGGGCTCTAGAGTCCAGGCTTAGTAGTTGTGGCACATGGGCTTAGTTGCCCTGTTCATGTGGAATCTTCCGGGACCAGGGATAGAACCCATGTCCCCTGTACTGGCAGGTGAATTCTTAACCACTGGACCATCAGGGAAGTCTAAGTTTTGCATCTTCTGTTTGAGTTACTGAAAGGATTGAATGTAAGCCCAGACCTACTGGGAACCATTCTTCTACCAGAAAGGAGGGAGCTATAGAGATAGAAAGTGTCCTGTTATGTGAGTGTCTGAGTCCTTGAAAACAGCTGTACTACCCAGTGGACTTTCTAGTTACATACACCCATCATTTTCCATTCCCTTCCCTCCTTCCTTTCTCTCCTTAAGTTGGTTTGAGTTGTGAAACTGTGTGTTGGATATTAATAGAAAAAGCAAGTAATATTAATGGCTACTATTTATTGAGCACTTTTTATGTGCCAGGCACTATTTTCATTGCTGTTATGCTTAATTTTCAATATCTTGTCCTTACGGATAAGGAAATAAGAGGTTATATTGCCCAAGGTCCCACAAACCTAGTAAGTGTCAATGTCAGGAAGCCATATTCTATATGGCTATTAAGACTCTCTGTGTCCAGTTAAGGGAAGTGAATTGGATTCTGAAGCTGCTAGAGCACATCTGAAACTCTGCTTTTACTTCTGGGGACAGGATATGTTTAACGGATATTAAAAATTAGAATGTATCCAATAGAGGATAAGCACACTAGAGAGAGGTCGAAAAATCATCTCACATGAAAGATATTTAACTTAAGATTTAAAAGAAAGGGCTTTCCACGTGGTGCTAGTGGTAAAGAACCCTCCTGCCAATACAGGAGACTTAAAAGAAAGAGACTTGGGTTTGATCCCTGGGTCAGAAAGATCCCCTGGAGAAGGAAATGGCAACCCACTCCAGTATTCTTGCCTGGAGAATTCCATGGGCAGAGGACCCTGATGGGCTACAGTCCATAGGGTCGCAAAGAGTTGAACATGACTGAAGCGACTTTGCAAGCTTCAAAAGAGAGAGAGAGGAGGGCAAAAAAGCCATTTCCACGCATGTAAAAGAATCTTATTTTCTAATGATACAAAAGGCCATTATGAGCAACAGGGAGACAGATTTTGATTCAATATTTGGACAAACACTCATTCAACACCTCAGGAAATTCTACCCCTTCTGAATATCTCCAGCCAGAGGCAGGGTGATACTTCTGGAGGTGCCATGGCAGGAACTTCATAGAAACACTGGAACACAGGCCCTAAGAGATCCCTTTGGAGCCTGTTTCCAGGCATCTTGTGGGCAAGACCAGCTCACTGTTGCCGGATTCCGGATACCAAGTGATGTTATGCCACTGAGTGGGTGCACCAGGAAGCTGAATTCCAGCCCAGAACCAGCTCTGCAGAAAGCAGGAGAGGCCTCCTTTAAAACATCAGACATTTCAGTATTTACGCCCTGTAAGCTCTCAAATGGCTTCAAACAATCAATAAGGCTATTGAAAACTGAAATGACTTAAAGGCGATGTGACACTCATCACCTCTCTGTCTTTAAGAGAGTCACTTCAGGTTTATTGAGAAGAGTGTGGAGATGCATTGTTGAGTTCTTCCAGCATTTGTAACTCAAGCTGCCGTTGCAAGCTGTTTTTATTTTTTTTCAGTTGATAGTGTCAGTTTCCCAATTTTTTTCTCCCTTAAAAGAGTCTTTATTGGGGGAGGGGGCTTGAGGTAGAAACTGGGGCTGGCAAATGTTAATGCTGCTTTAGCTTTGGTTGAGTCATCAACCAAAAGCCTACCTCTATATGAAGAATTTTGCTACAAAGCTCTCTTGTATACTATAATATTTAGATCTGCTACCTTGCAGATAAAATTACATGCCTGCATATCTATACCAAGAATGGAATATTTCATGGTATGACTTGAAAGATAGATTAATTCCCGCCTTTGTCTTTCTGGTATGAGTATTAGAACCTTCAATTACTTAAACTGTCTCCCAGCCAAGACAAATGCAAAATTTATTTCAGTAACGAAAGAAAACTGTCCCACGGTGGTCCTACTCTCCATGTTTGAAAGGAGATTATGTGCAATACTAGACAAGTCACTTTGAAAAGTAACGCACAAATTGCAGTCTCAGTTCTTAAGTTATGGCCTCTATATCCCAGAATGGGGGAGTTGGAGGAAGCTCGGAGGTCAGCTGAATTAGCTGCCTCGTCCATTAAGATGAAGGAAAGGGCTCAGCCTCAAAGGCATCTGTAAAGTTTTATTTCTAAAATAAACAAGAGGACTGAAGACAAGATGACACATTTTAGATTTCATCGTGTTTTATGATGGACCCACAGGTATTTATCTATTTTTCACTTGTCTGTATATTTGAACTCTCTCCCACCTGCCAGCCCTCCACACACAGACTTAAAGAGAGGCTTTAGAGGTAGAGTTCCTGCACAGGTCATGCGGGTAGAAGAGACACAGGGCAGAAATCTGGATCCCCATGCTGTACCAGTGTGCTTTCTGTAATTTATAACAAAGGAGTTCAGGGTCAGCAAACTCCTCCCATAAACCAACAGAGAGTAAATATTCTAGGCTTTACTGTCAGAGTCCTTATCACAAGCACTTAACCCTGCCTGTGTCGTGCAAAATCAGCCAAAGGCAACATGTAAACAAGCAAGCTGACCATATGTCATTAAAACTTTATTTATGGAGACTGAAAATTAAGTTTCATATAAATGTCACGGGTCATGAAATATTATTCTTTTAATTTTCTTTTTAGCCATTCAAAAATGCCAAAGAGTTATTTTTTTGTTCACAGGCCATAGCAATCAGGCAATGGGCTGGATTGGGCCGGGGGAGACCATAGTCTGCAGACTTGATTTAGAAAATTTAAAGGACAGTTTTGATATAATCCCTACTGTTGTCACACTCTCACAATTCTCAATTCACATGGTTATCAGTGCTACAGCTATGCACCGTCTCTTCCCACCTACCTCTTACTACATTTTCTTTTAACAACTTAATAGATTTTCACCATGCAGTTAATGCTGGAAAAAGTCATAACTTGAGAAATAAGGGTTTTGTGTGTGTTTTGTTTTTTTTTTTTTCCCTGGTGGCTCAGGTCGTAGAGAATCTGTCTGTGATATGGGAGACCTGTGTTTGATCCCTGGGTTGGGAAGATCCCCTGGAGAAGGGAATGGCTACTTACTTCAGTATTCTTGCCCAGAGAATTCCATGGACAGAGGAGTCTGGCAGGCTACAGTCCATGGGGTCACAAAGAGTTGGACACAACTGAGTGACTAACACTTTCACTTTGGGGCTTCCCTGGTTACTTAGCTGGTAAATAATCTGCCTGCAATGCAGGAGACCTCGGTTCGATTCCTGGGTTGGAAAGATCCACTGAAGAAGGATAGGCTATCCCCCTACTTCAAGCCTCATGGGGTTTCATGATGTACAGTCTGGCTGTGCCATCAATAGTGAAACAGGACTGGATGTTCAACCTTAACTCTACTTTTGATCCCAAACCAGCTGCTTGATCCATTACATTTTACCTTTTTGTAGATGCCAAAGATGGTTCCAATGGACACAAGGCAGTCGATGTTGGATGATCCATCAAGGGGATCAAAACAGACCACATATTTACCCTGAACAAAAAAGAAAGAAAATATTAATACAACTTTGCTTTTAAAATGAATACATTGTAACAAAACAGAGAATATACACTAAGAGGTTAAAAGAAGAAATCTAAGTGAAAATTCAAGAAATGTGTTTATTTATACTCTGTCAGGGAAGGTATGAGATGGTACACAGAGTGAAAACAATAACAAATATATATCAAAAGATCATTAGGAAGAGAAACACAGAATAGGAGGCATAGATGAAGGTGAGAAATAAAAACATTAAATAATAATTTATTATATCATTGATTTGAATGAATCATCATTATGGTTTGAGTTTCCTGGCAGTCAAGGAAGAAGAGAAACAAGATTAGTCACTTCATTCTCTTTATTCATAAGGGAAATGTTAGTTGCTCAGTCGTGTCTGACTCTTTGTGACCCCATGGACTGTAGCTTGCCAGGCTCCTCTATTAATCCATGGAATTCTCCAAGCAAGAACACTGGAGTGGGTACCCATTCCTTTCTCCAGGGGATCTTCCCGACCCAGGGATCAAAACCATGTCTCCCACACTGCAGGCAGATTCTTTACTGTTTGAGCCACAAATGTAATAATTTAGGTGAAATAAAGTCAACATTAAGGTCTATAAGAAAATTTTCATGTCGTTCCTACAGTTGACACTTGGGGTTACAATGCACAGAGTTCTCACCCATATTCCTATTATAATTCCCAAAGGAAATAACCCTCAACTATAGTGGAACTACCAAAGATTCAGTCTACGGACAGGATTTTCAGTGGTACTCTGTACCTGATTGGTATTGGTTCTCAAGAGCCAATTGTGCACATCTCTTCCCAACTCTATTTTCAGTGATGTCATGTTGATAACTTAAAATCAATTATGGGACACCATTTCACAGTTTCAAGTGACAAGTGCTACAAATTAAAGATTTTTTTTTCTAATAGAGAAACAGTTTACCAGCATACCACTGGAAATTTTCCTTCTCCAAGTTAGCCACTTTAATACGTGGTTTTAAAATTTTTGCATCAAATTAAGGCACTTCTCTGATTCCCTGGCTTCTTGCTCCTAACAAATCCTCCTGGCCAATGCAGGAGAAACTGTCATCAGGAAAACAGGAGTATGCTTATCACTACAGTGCATTGTAATCAGAGAAGTTGGGCTGACAGAGAATATTAAACAGCAAATTCAATCCTAAAATTAACATGCCCAAAACTGATAAGTACCTTTAGAAACACAGCAGAGAACAATACGAACTTCAGTAGTATTTTAGGAATGACACAAAGCAATCAAATTGGATGTGACTCTCCATTTCTCTTATAAAGGTTAGATTGGATATCAGGCAGTGTCTTTAAATTGACCTCCTGTTGCTTTTTTCTCATCATACTCCTTCAGGTCCTCAATTCATCTCAAACAGGGAAAGATAGTAAGCCCTAAAACTGCATTTTTCTACTCAAAAGGTATTATTAGTATTATATGATTGTTGTTCAATAAAACCTGGATATACCCTTTCATTCACTTTTTCAACAATAATCTACTGTTGATCCCCTACAATGCACCAGGTATTGTGCCAGATGCTGGGATATAGAGAATAGAAATTGTTCTCTGCCCTCAAGAAGCAATCAGATTGGAGTGGAGCAGGACCTATAGGGCTTTCTTAGGAAAGATCCTCTCCCCCACCCCTATGTCCTCTGCCTGCCTTTTGTCTGTAGAAAAACACTTTGGCCAAAGAATAAATTCAATCAAGGAAAACAATCAAGGAAGACCAAATAATAGTTTAGTCATTAAGCAAAGTCAAGAACCTTTATTTCTTTCTTCTGAGCCATATCCCTTGAGCTGTTTTGCAGATACTGAATCCCCCACCAGGTAGAAGAAGTTAACTACATGAAAACCAGGCTAACCATTAAGCTTACACAATTATTTTTAAGAACTAGCTTCAAGGAGATGGGAACAAACTGACCCTGGAGTTGAAGATTAGCCGTATTTAAAACAATCAAGATGACACTGATCAGACCACTACATGACCAATTTCAAGATGACTGTCAGGGCCGTGCTGTTCTGCATACAGCTCCTTCCCTCTGCCTATAACTCCCTGAAACTCCCCTCTAAAAACTCTTGCCCCTAGATCAGCAGCAGGGAGTTTGTTCTTTGGGATATGAGTCCACCTTCTCCCCAACATGACTGGTTTCCTCAATAACGCTATCTTTCCTTTTACCCAACACTTGTCTCTCAGTGGGCTTCCCTTGTGGCTCAGCTGGGAAAGAATCTGCCTGAAATGCAGGAGACCTGGGTTCCATCCCTGGGTTGGGAAGATCTCCTGGAGAAGGGAAAGCCTACCCACTCCCATATTCTGGCCTAGAGAATTCAGGTCTAGTTCTCTGGCCCAGAGAACTATACAGTCCATGGGGTTGCAAGAGTCAGACACAACAGAGCAACTTTCACTTTCCCTTTTTTTCTCTCAGTATTTGATTCTTGAGCAACCTACGTTTGGTAACAAGATTAATAAGATTCCAATGGATTCTAATGCATGAATCACTGATAGGAACTTAGCTAGCAATTTAGATTGGCAGAAAGGTTGGTTGTGAAGATTGGAAACTAAGTGAATGGAGGTGAAGCAAATGATGTAGTTAACAGAAGACAGACTTTGTAGAGCTTTGAACATGACAATTAAAAGAAGTGGAGATAAATATGAATATATTTGAGTCTCTCCCATGAATGAGCACATAGGAGAGATGATAACAGAATAGACTGTGGTGAAAGTGTGGACAGGAAAGGACAGTCTGAGATATGGCAGTGAGGAGGAATCTGTGAAATGATGACTGGTGGTTCAGGAGGGATCTAGGGTGAGTCTTAAGAATCCAGCTTGGTTGAACAAGTGGAGTCATTGATGAAGCCAGAAAGAAAAATGATTACATTAAAACCCTCAGTAGCGTAGGAGCAGACCCACCCTTTTCTCAGGTTCTACTATTATGGCATGTTTATCTTCTTCTGATACAAGAACACAGGTAGCAAAAGATGACTTTAACACATTAACAACCAGGTCATTGGAGAGGACATCCAGCTTCTTCACTTGATCTCCCGTCACATTGGTAGTGCCAGCAATTCCATAGCTAGAGGGGAAAAAAAAAAGCCACAAAAATATAAGCCGTGAATACCAGAATGTTAGTGCATCTATAAAGTCACTAAAAGAGAGCATTTGGTAAGATTTAGAAGAAATGAAAGGAGACACATGGTTTGGGAGAAACAGAATGAGAAGGATGGCTGTCTCTCTGGAGTGGCTTCTGGAAGGAAGGCAATATTGTCACTCACCTGTCCAATGCCTAGCATGATAACCAGCACAGCTTTGTGGCTAAATCCATGTTTCTCAGCCTTTTTCTCATTATGGCCCTAAGGAGGCTTATTTTTTTCCTCTAACACACTCCCCCATGAAAATTTAATATTCCAGATAAAGTGTGTCAGTTTATGCACTATATGTCCATATGTTTCATACCTAAAATGACTGTTTTTTTCACCACCACCAATAACGAATTTTTACCCCTGAATGCATGAGTCAATGAGTTAATGTCTCTCACCTACAGTGAGTTAGGTGAGAGACAAAGCAAGCAAAGAAATCTTCTGTGTGGGAGGGAGCCTGAGATGGGAACTAAGCCAAGGGATCTATGGTTTTATAGCTGACAAGATCCTAAAAGAAAATAAATATTGACGGATCCCACCACCTCCTTTTATAGAGGAAGCTCACTCTAAGATACCTTCTCTAAACTGGAGCAGGAGAGCAGACGTGAGAAGCTCACTTTGACTTCCAGGCCAGGCCTCTCCTGGTGTTACCTCACAACCTCCAGCAGGAGTCCTAGGGGCTGGAGGGAGTAGGAAGTCCGGAGTCCTTACTTTATGTGCAAGGTACCTGCAAATCAGTAATTGTGGAATTCCCAGAAACCAAATAGTTGGTCCAAAGTAGAGCCTAGTTTGTTAGAATGAGGGAAGAAAAGGGTTGTCATAGCCTGGGGTTGAATAGGAACACTGAAAGGAGGGGAAATGTTTTTGAAGAAGGATGCACAGAACATGAGAAGAGGCTGGATGTGGAGAGGGAAAGAGTAAGAGCATTGAAGATAATGCCAAACAGCTGAGAGTGGGTGTTACGGAGCACCTTGGCTGAGATGGCTGGGAGCACTTATCTGGGGACTGACTGTCATGGTATTCACTGCTTCAACTCTCAAAGATGCATTTTCTCTACACATAACTTGGAAGACTCTGGCTGGTCAAAACTGAGCCAGCACCCAAATGGCTCATCTGGCCTGACTCTCTCCAGGAAGTAACCCCAGTTATCACCGAGCCCATTCTCCAGTGTCATCTCTTTCAGCATCATTTTCCCGCCCACCTGGAAACATCATCTCATCCCTCCAGCCCTCCTCCAAACCCTTTTCTTTTCATTATGTCACTCCTATTTCATGAATGAAAGACCAAGGGATCTATCAGACTTGCAGCTGAAGTTTTGCTTCTCCTTCCACACAATCTCTTTCTCACTTCAATTAAGAGGCTGATGTTGATGAAGAAGGAAGGCAGCCAGATTCTGGGTTGAACTAGGGCCTGGCTGGACCCAACCACTCACTGGCCTCCATCTCCCTCAACAGCCCTACTGGCATCAATTGGCTCTCCTTCCTAGCCTGACATTTCCACCATTAAAATCATCACTAATTCAAAAGGGCAAACAACATTGATGGAAAAGAATATGGGGTTCCTGACAGAGACCTGGCTCGGCTCTCAGCTTTACAAATCCTTTGCTTTCTCTGAGCTCTCCTTTTCACTCATGAACATGGAGGGCAATGATACCTCATGGGGATGCTGGAGGATTACACACATCGCATATACACAAAGGGTTTAGCACAGCTCTTGACTCTCAATGTTAAATCCCCTGTTTGTCCACTAAAAGGAGCCCTCATTAAGAATCTGCAGCACTATGGGAGGATTCTCAAGATCCACCTTGCTTCACCCATCATCGTATTGCCATGATTGTTTAACTTTTAATTCCATGAGGATGAGGATAGAGGGGTATGTTTTCCCCCACTGTGTCCCAGCTTCCATCACATAGTAGGCCCTCAAGCAATACTTGCTAAAAAGTATCCACTGAAGAGAATAGAAACTCAAGCCTGAAGAAATGAGTATAGGAATCAGTAGACTTCAAGGTCACTCCACACCCTGGAGTGTGGAAGAAGCCTCTGGCACAGTCCCCAGAGGGACTGGCCTATGGGGACAGCTCCAGGGAGGCCTGGGGGGCTGGGACAGGTGGATGAGCCACCGAGGCAAGCGTGGGCAATACCTACTTTCCACGTTCCACCTGCTCAGGCGCCTGGCTCAGTGAGTTGGGTGAAGAGCAGTCAGGCCTCAGCCCTCTCACTCAAAATCTTCCCAGAGGCCTGTGTGAGTGATTATTTACTCTGCAAATATTTTTTGTCCCCGCTGTACTGAGTGCTAGGGTTACAGTGCTAAACAAGATGCCATTCAGCATCTAACCCTCATGGAGCTTAGTGAGTGTGGAAAACAAGAAATCAATACGTACTTCGAATGAATAAGATAATGTCAGAAAGTGACAGGTGCTCTCATTTTAATAAAAGGAAACCAGGTGCTGGGGGACGGCTGGGAAAGGGTCAAGATGGTCAAGGAAGATCTCACTGCAAGGGAGCAGTTCCAGCTGAAGGATACTTTGGATGTTTTCCAAACAAAAATGAAGCTATGACAAAGCCCTAAGAGAGTCCAAATAAGCCAGCCAGTAATGATTCCAAAGAACAGCTCTGGGTTAGTAGTTTATCCAAAGGAACAAGGACTTTGTTTTTCACATATTTCCAAATGGGAAGGGTTGCTCTGTGCACATTTATACAAGTAACTTTTTTTAAACCTCAAAGTCTTTCCTATGCTGTGGGCTACAAGAGGCTATAGTCAGCCTCAGGGCAGCTGGCTCATCCAGCCGGGACCACCAGCCGGGTTCCATACTGCTGTTCTAGGGTTATAAGGTGGCTCCTGCCCTGGGGTCACACCACCTCTCATGGGGAGTCAGCTGCAGGATGAACACTGTGGGGGACACTCCCCATACCAGAACCCAAATGGCCATCTTCATGGCCAAACCATGCAGACCTCTGTGATGGCCCTGCCTCCCTGCCTGGACAGGTGGTCACCCCTCCATCCTCCTCTTTAGCCCTGTGGAGGCTCCTTCCACTGTTCTAACCAGAAAGATCCTTCCCCATCTTTCCTCCAGTTGCCTGTGAAGCATAAAAAAAAAAGAAAAGAGATTATTCTGGGCCCCTTAAAGTCAAGATTCAGGCACTTTCTAGGATATCTTGTGAGAAGCTTTCCCTTACTGGGACCTTGTGTTAGGAAGGTCTTCAAGAAGGATCAGGAAAGTGACTCTAAGGTAGAAACAGGCTTCAGTATGAAGAATGCCAATGAATGAAGAATTCCTGCCATCTCAGTAGTGACGATATCTGAGTCAATACCCCCATCACCTTGGTTTCTGCATGATGCACCTTAGCGTGTGAAGTTAGCTTTATCTCACACGGCCCTGCTTCATCCTGCCCAGGAATGACGAGCCAGGACTAAGCAAATGCTCAGTCAGGCTTCCCCCAAGACGTCTCACGAGGGTTCCCCAGAAGGGAAGCAAGACCTGGACAGTACATATTCTATGGATCAATGAAAAGTCGGAAGCAGGAAAGGATTCTGCAACTTTTTTTTTTTCTTTTTTTACTTTTTGGCCACACCTCCCTGGCATGTGGGATCTTAGTTCCCCAACAGGGATGAAACCCAAACCCCTTGCATTAGGAAGTGCAGAGTCTTCTCAAGTTGATTTTTCTTCCCAAACTCCAGAGAGTTTTTTCTTCCCAAGCTCGGAGAAGTCATTAGCTGAAGAATAGAGTTTATTTTCTTCAAAAGTTTTGAGAAAATCCTTTAAAACAATGCTGCTGCTGTTTAGTTGCTAAGTCATGTCTTTGTGACCCCATGGACTATAGCCCACCAGGCTCCTCTGTCCATGGGGATTCTCCAGGCAAGAATACTGGAGTGGGTTGCCATTTCCTTCTCCAGGGAGATCTTCCCTATCTAGGGATCAAACCCAGGTCTCCTGCTTGGCAGGTAGATTCTTTACCACTGAGCCACCTGGGAAGCTCCTTAAAAGCAATACTCTTCTGCATTTTGATCAGTCATCATTCCATCAAAGGTCCCAAAGGATAGAGCCTTCACTATATAACCTGATGGCCACAGGCAGCAGCAGCAGGGAAAGGCAACAGCATCATGGGCTTTCCTCCATGAGCTGGGACCCTAGACCATGAGGGTTCAAATCCCAGCTCTGCCACATGCTGAACAATTCTGTGTCAATCTCTTAGCATCTCTGATCTTTGGTAAAATCAGAATTTAGTGTATCTATGGCACAGTATGTAGAGAAGGAGTGTAAATGGGTTGACATGAGTAAAGGACTTAGAACAGAGACTGGCACCAAGGAAGTCGGCAGGAAACAGAATCCCACCCCCAACACCCCTCAGCAGGAATACAACCCTGCTGAGAAGCACCAGAGGGACCTGGGCTCAAATTCTGCCTTTTTCTCTTGCTGATTACATGATTTCCATCAAGTTGTCTCAGCTCCCTGATGGTTCATTTCTAGGCTTTGTAAGGACAAGGACTAATCCACCTGATGTACCTGGTTCATAGAGGCCAATGGCAGCCATCACCATTCTTAATGGAGCCCCACGTGTGGTGCTGTGTGCCTGATCCACAGGAACCCACTAAGTACCGGTTGGCTGATAAGGGGGAGGGGAACTACTTCTGAACCAGTTTTTCAGGCAGCTTCTGGGAAGACAGCCAATGCTGAACAGTGTCACAGACAGCTAAGCAAAAGAAAGTGCTCAAAGTTCACATTTGACTAACCGGGAGTATTATTTCATTTCAGACGCTTATGACATGTCACCTCAATTTTATTCATATTAGGTGGCCCTGCAGCCCAAGTTGTTCAGGGTGGCACAGCATTCTGTCAAGGTTTATGTCTCTGTGACTGTTCAATTTTAAATCCCTGGAGACACAAAAGTTCTCCGAGCTTGGGAAGAAAAAACTCTCTGGAGTTTGGGAAGAAAAATCAACTTAAGAAGCTGCTGTCTGTAATCTCTTTCTCTCTCTCTCTCTCTCTCTCTCTCTCTCTCTCTCTCTCTCTCGCTACACCACGCAGCAAGTAATCTCTCTTCCTTTATACTTATTATATAAACTTCACTGAAACTGTGCAACAGCTATAAGTCACTTTAATTCACATGGTGGGAAACTCTTTAGAAGGATAGGTTCATTTGACCAGAGTTTTTAAATCCTTAGGAATTTGAACTAAATATTAGCATGTTTTTCTTTTTTTCAAATTTGCATACAGTTTCTAGAGCTGTTTTACAGCCATAAAGTCTATGATTACTGATAGTCTGGGAAAGTCTCCTTTAACATTCCTGAAGCACCTCTCTAGATACAAGGACTGGAGTCAGGGCCACACTTAGAAAACTTTCGATGACTTCCTTGATTTGCTAACTAACTAGATCTTTTCCTTCTGAGGTCAGCATGACCATGTAAAGTTCTTGAATTAGCATGCACCAGAGCCAAGGAGGAAGAGCTCATCTTCACAAGAAAAAGGGAGGCAGATTGTTATTTAATCCTTATTGCTAAAGCAGACTTGTTGATTGATTCTGAAGTAAATGACCAACCATTCATCCAACCCAGAACGTCAAAAGGTCAGATCAGAAATACAGTCCACCCTGGGTATCCTGGGGTTTGCATCCACGAATTTCCACCTGTGGTTAATTGAACCCAAGATTACTCAGGGCAGATGTACTCAGACATTTTATCTAAGGGACTTGAGCATCCGTGGATTTTGGTAGGTGTGGGGTGTCATGGAACCAATCCTCATGGACATCTAGGGACAACTGTACTTTGAACAAGAGATGCCAACCAGAGCAGCTTCAAAGGCTGCAAACCCCAATGTTGGCTTACATTCATGCCAGCCCAAAGTGTGCTCATAGGATGGTATCAAATCCTCACAGAAATTAAACAGCAGAGCCACCAATCTGAGCCCAGCTCCATCTCTCTCCAAAATATGCTCTTAAAGCCAGATGGTCGACACCAAAATCAGATTGATTATATTCTTTGCAGCCAAAGATGGAGAAGCTCTATACAGTCAGCAAAAACAAGACAGGGAGCTGACTGTGGCTCGGATCATGAACTCCTTATTGCCAAATTCAGACTGAAATTGAAGAAAGTGGAGAAAACCACTAGACCATTCAGTTCAGTACAGGTCAGTTCAGTCGCTCAGTTGTGTCCAACTCTTTGCGAGACCATTCAGGTATGAACTAAATCAAATCCCTTAGGACTATACAGTGGGAGTGAGAAATAGATTTAAGGGACTAGATCTGATAGATAGAGTGCCTGATGAACTACGGATGGAGGTTTGTGACATTGTTCAGGAAACAGGAATCAAGACCATCCCCAAGAAAAAGAAATGCAAAAAAGCAAAATGGCTGTCTGAGGAGTCCTTACAAATAGCTGTGAAAAGACGGGAAGCGAAAAGCAAAGGAGAAAAGGAAAGATATAAGCATCTGAACGCAGAGTTCCAAAGAATAGCAAGGAGAGATAAGAAAGCCTTCATCAGTGATCAATGCAAAGAAATAGAGGAAAACAATAGAATGGGAAAAACTAGACATCTCTTCAAGAAAATGAGAGATACCAAGGGAACATTTCATGGAAAGATGGGCTCGATAAAGGACAGAAATGGTAGGGACCCAACAGAAGCAGAAGATATTAAAAAGAGGTGGCAAGAATACACAGAAGAACTGTACAAAAAAGATCTTCGTGACCCAATCACGATGGTGTTATCACTCACCTAGAGCCAGACATTCTGGAATGTGAAGTCAAGTGGGCCTTAGGAAGCATCACTACGAACAAAGCTGGTGGAGGTGATGGAATTCCAGTTGAGCTATTTCAAATCCTGAAAGATGATGCTGTGAAAGTGCTGCACTCAACATGCCAGCAAATTTGGAAAACTCAGCAGTGGCCACAGGACTGGAAAAGGTCCATTTTCATTCCAATCCCAAAGAAAGGCAATGCCAAAGAATGCTCAAACTACCGCACAATTGTACTCATCTCACATGCTAGTAAAGTAATGCTCAAAATTCTCCAAGCCAGGCTTCAGCAATACGTGAACCATGAACTTCCAGATGTTCAAGCTGGTTTTAGAAAAGGCAGAAGAACCAGAGATCAAATTGCCAACATCCACTGGATCCTGGAAGAAGCAAGAGAGTTCCAGAAAAATATCTATTTCTGCTTTATTGACTATGCCAAAGCCTTTGACTGTATGGATCACAATTAACTGTGGAAAATTCTGAAAGAGATGGGAATACCAGACCACCTGATCTGCCTCTTGAGAAACCTATATGCAGGTCAGGAAGCAACAGTTAGAACTGGACATGGAACAACAGACTGGCTCCAAATAGGAAGAGGAGTACATCAGGCTGTATATTGTCACCCTGCTTATTTAACTTATATGCAGAGTACATCATTAGAAATGCTGGGCTGGAGGAAGCACAAGCTGGAATCAAGATTGCCGGGAGAAATATCAATAACCTCAGATATGCAGATGATACCACCCTTATGGCTGAAAGTGCAAAAGAACTAAAGAGCCTCTTGATGAAAGTGAAAGAGGAGAATGAAAAAGTTGGTTTAAAGCTCAACATTCAGAAAACTAAGATCATGACATCCGGTCCCATCATTTTATGGTAGATAGATGGGGAAATGGTGGAAACAGTGTCAGACTTTATTTTTCTGGGCTCCAAAATCACTGCAGATAGTGATTGTAGCCATGAAATTAAAAGACGCTTAGTCCTTGGAAGGAAAGTTATGACCAACCTAGATAGCATATTAAAAAGCAGAGACATTACTTTTTCAAAAAAGGTCCATCTAGTCAAGACTATGGTTTTTCCAGTAGTCATCTATGGATGTGAGAGTTGGACTATAAAGAAAGCTGAGCACCAAAGAATTGATGCTTTTGAACTGTGATGTTGGAGAAGATTCTTCAGAGTCCCTTGGACTGCAAGGAGATCCAACCAGTCCATCCTAAAGGAGATCAGCCCTGAGTGTTCATTGGAAGGAATGATGCTGAAGCTGAAACTCCAATACTTTGGCCACCTGATGCGAAGAGCTGACTCATGTGAAAAGACCCTCATGCTGGGAAAGATTGGGGGCAGGAGGAGAAGGGGATGACAGAGGATGAGATGGTTGGATGGCATCATCGACTTGATGGACATGGGTTTGGGTAAACTCCAGGAGTTGGTGATGGACAGGGAGGCCTGGTGTGCTGCAGTTCATGGGATCGCAAAGAGTCGGACATGACTGAGCGACTGAACTGAACTGAACTGAACTGAAAGCCCCCCTATGTTTCTGTTCTGCTAAATCAGGTCCTGGTTTTCTTCTCTGCCTATCTCGGATGCATGTGTCAAAACCCAGAGGCCTAATCTTAAGTCACTTCTTCATACCCAAATTCCAGACTGTCGCCACTAACTGAAGGCTGAACAACATCTCCAATAGGATGCCCCTCTCACACCTCATGTTCAGCATCTCTGTAACGTTGGAATCATCTTCCCAGCCTTCTCTAGCCTCTAAAACTCAGCCCCTCCTTTGGAATTGTGGTTTTATTTTCGCTGTTTTGTTTTTTAACATCACAGCCCTGATCTCAGTTGCTAGGATCTGCTCTTTGAGAACCTCCCTCACTGTCCTTCTCCCCCAGCCCCCACCCAGACTTCTCCCATGTCCCCCCATCTCCTCTAATCCTGCAGTTCTGAATCCTGCTGGGTTTCCACATCTTCCACTTTCCCTCTTCTAACTCTGTACTTCCAGTCATAGCTGCCCCAGATGAATCTCCAATCGTGCCACTGCCCCACTCAAAAACCTGTACCTCTCCCCTTTGGTCACCCCCTCAAAAATAAAGTATTCACCCTTGCCACATAATGTTCCCCCAATGCGCCCACAATTTAACATCCACAAATGCTCCATCACTACATTACATGAAAGGTTCCAGGTTTCAGTCAAACCAAATAAGCATCTTTTCCAGAAACATCTTCCTAGCTTGTACCTCTCCTCACACGGCAGCCCAGCCATCAGGCCTTATGACCAGCTATGCCTGCCCACTACAAATGACCATCTTGATGGGCCACCATCTTTCACATCCACATATTTTTGCCAACTATACAAAAGTATCTTTCAGAATCTCTATTGCTGGGACTTTCCTGTTGGTTCAGGGGTTAAGACTCCATGCTCCCAAT
Organism: Bubalus bubalis; assembly: GCF_019923935.1. NCBI lineage: Eukaryota > Metazoa > Chordata > Mammalia > Artiodactyla > Bovidae > Bubalus > Bubalus bubalis. The sequence continues at coordinate 142,721,851 of NC_059159.1, forward strand.
GCAAAGGGCCCAGGTTTGATCCTGGTCAGGGACCTAGATCCCTCTGAAAGGAAGACCCCTGCAGGTAGGAACCAAGATTCTGAGTGCTGCAGCTAAGCCTGGAATCATCTTCCTACCTTTCTCCAGCCTCTAAAACTCAGCTTATGTGGCCAAATAAATCTCTTTTGAAAAGATTGTCCATTGTATTCTAACTCTATACATGTAATATTTTCCCTAAAGAGTAAGCTCTGTATCTTTCTCATCTCTCAGTAACTTCTAAAATTTAAGAGAGAGAGAGAGAGAGAGCTCCAGGCTCTATGTTTAAACTCCTGATCTGCCTGATGAGGAGTCAGGGCTGATGTCCATAAACTGGTCCCACAAGGTTCCTGCAAGTCTGCAATCATCTTGTCCCTCTGGCTAGATGCCCTACTAGGGCAAGTCAGCAGCACTAACAAGTCATTTGCAGGTATGCTAGCCTTTTCATCCAGAATATCAAAGCCGATAATAAGCATAATTTGGAGCCCAAGTTGAGATCTTGTCTTATTGCCCCCTTCCCAACTACATATGATACAGAGACAGTCAAACTTACTTTCCCACAGGCATACAGAATGTTCAGGTTCTACTCTTTCTCTATCAGCCATCCACATGACCATGTGAAATGCCCATTTCATGGGTACAATGCTCTTTGAAATAGTGAAAGACCAGTGACATGCCCAAACATATGGGAAATGTCAAATAGCTCATGATATGGCTGTACAGTGGAACACTGTGTGTGCTAAGTCACTTCAGTTGTGTCCAACTCTTTTCAAACTTATGAACTACAGCCTGCTGGGCTCCTCTGTCCATGGATCCTTTAGGCAAAAATACTGAAGTGGGTTGCCATGCCCTCCTCCAGGGAATCTTCCTGACCCAGGGTTCGAACCTGGTTCTCTAATGTCTCCTGCATTGACAGGCAAGATCTTGATCACTAGTGCCACCTGGGAAGCCCTAGTGAACACTATGCAGCAGTTAAAAAGGAGGAGGTGAATTTACATGTCCTGACATTGGAGGATGCTCATTAGATAGAGTTGAATAATGAAAGCAAACTGCAGAAAGGCATGTCAAGTGTGATTCCATTTTGTTTGCTGTTTACAAATAGTCACATGGAAGTGCTTATCCATGTATAAATTTATATGAATATAGAGAAGTATCTAGTAAAAAGAGACCCAGTAAATTATGAACAGTGGATACCCCAGGGAATGGATAAAGGTGGGTCTCACTTTTCCCTTTGTGTTCTTCTGAGTGGTTTGAATTTTTGTTGAGTAACATATAAAGGGTTTCCCTGGTGACTCAGATGGAAAGGATCTGCCTGCAATGCAAGAGACCCAAGTTCAATAACTGGGTCAGGAAGATCCCTTGGAAGAAGGCACAGCATTCTTACCTTGAGAATTCCATGGACAGTAGAGTCCATGGAGTTGCAAAGACTTGGACACAACTGAATGACTAACACACACACACACACACACACACACACACACATACACACAACATATAAAGGACTTTATAATTATAGCAAAAACTATTTTTAACCTAGTGCTTATAGGTGTCTAGTTTTAAAAATATGCACAATTCATACAGCCAAAATTGGCACCCTTTGTCCAGGTTCTACTAATATCCCACTACCTATGGTCCCACTATCTGAGGTTACTTTATAAGGTGCGAAAAAAAGAAGTGAAGTCATTCAGTCGGGTCTGACTCTTTGCAACCCCATGGACTGTAGCCTGCCAGGCTCCTCCATCCATGGAATTTTTCAGGCAAGAGTACTGGAGTGGGTGGCCATTTCCTTCTCCAGAGGATCTTCCTGACCCAGGGATCGAATCTGGGTCTCCCTCATTGCAGGCAGACGTTATACCATCTGAGCCACCAGGGAAGCCCTAAGGTGGGAAGGATGCACCTCAAAGCAGATCTTGAGTTTCTGAGTCTCTTTGGGGTTGTGAGAGGTGCTGACACATTTTTAAATAATACAAAAATGACAAGCACTCTTTTTTAAAACAGTAGGAAATCCTATGGATAGAGGAGCCTGGTGGGCTACAGTGCAGGGGGTCACAAAGAATCGGACATGACTGAGTTACTTTTACTTACCTTCACTTTTTAAATAAGCCCCCTGGTTTTCAAAGTCAGGTAAAGCTGTGAGGACACTTTTACTTATTGTACATTACGTTTAAAGTAAGAATTTAATTGAATGTCTCCTCAGACATGTATTAAGAAGGTCCATAGGTGGAATAGTAATGGAGTCACCACCTTCTAACATATTTCCCAATCCCTCTCCCATCAGGGCCCAACTTTGCTTGACATCTGCAAATAAATGATGATAAACTCTTTCCTTAAGAGTCAGCTCGGATAGATTGGGAGTTTGGGATTGACATGTACACACTGTTATATTTAAAATAGATAACCAATAAGGACCTACTGTATAGCACAGGGGACTCTGCCAATACTCTGTAATAACCTAAATGGAAAAAGTTTTGAAAAAGATACATGTATATGTATAACTGAATCACTTTATTGTATAACTGAAACTAGCAGAACATTGTTAACCAACTATACTCCAATATAAGATTTAAAAAAAAATTTTTTTAAGTTAGCTCTACCAAGCCATACTGTAAAACCAAAGGTGAAGAACTGACAAGATAAGGAATCCAGGTTTCAGGGGCTGGGCTTTTTCAGCTGCAATGAGCACTGTGTACAATGCTTATGAAGTGCTCCTAAGTATGAGAAATACTAGGAAGGAGTATGAGCAATCTAAAACCCAAGTATCCTTCAGCTAAAGTGAGGACCAGTCTAAACATAAAATACTTGTGCACACCAGAATAAAGCAAAGGGTATTTGTCTTAGTAACATAAAAGCCTCGCAAGAAGGTACCCTTTGAATCCCTGTGTCCGTTCATTCCTTCACTACGCACAATGTGATCTGCAGACCAGCAGCCCTACCACCACAGAACTTAGAAATCCCGCATCTCAGTCCCCACCCCAGACCTTCTGCAGCCCGGTGTCCACCAGCACTGAAGCCCTGAAGGCGCTGAATACTGCAGGCTTCCTCCCAGCCCGGCGCACCTGCTGCTTCTTAACAAGACTTGTTCAGGGTCAAGGAGATACTCAATTAGAAACCTGACTTGGGACCCCAATTTCAAAGGGAATGAAAGCAAAAGGAGAGAAAAACGGAAAGGGAGGCACGGGGACCAGCACTTTCCCATTTGAGGCTAGGGTGGGTGTGGTGGGCAGGCCAGGTGCCCATGGGGCCAGTCAGTTTCACCAGGAGGAGGCCGAGAGAGGTGCCAAGGCTGCTCAGCCCAGGGGCGCCGGTTGCAGGGTGGAGGCAGGTATGGACTGTGAGACAAGCCCCCCAGGTGGGCACCCACAAGCTTAAGGGAGGGGGGAACTAGGGCTTGAGTGTGGTTTGAGCTTCTGCAGAGGAGCTACCGGAGACAGTGTGTAGGTATCTCAGCTATCAGAGAGACAGACTGACAGGCGGGGCAGAGCACCAGACAGCATGCTGCCTGGTAGATCCCCAGCCAGAGAGAGAGAGGACTCCGCCAGGGTGGGGACTGGGGGGTACAGAAGCCTGACTCACAGGTGCGCGATGCCCGCCTTGCGCACGGCCGTGGAGATGGCTTTGACCGCGGTGCAAAGCGAGTTGAGCAGTTGGGTCATCTCGCCCGTGCCACGGGCCTTCCTGCCCTCTTCCATGACGAAGCGGGTCACGGTGACGATATTGGTGTCGAAGGCTGCCTGGTCCGTCATGCTGGGGCCCGGTTGCGGCTCGCTGGGCGACAGGTGCGGACGGCGGGACGCGGTGGGAAGCGGCCGCAGCACAGAGAGTCAGCGCGGCGGCTCCGGAGCGGGCCAGGTTCCAGGCGGGGGGGGCGGGTAGCCTATAGGCGCGGGTCACCGCCCTCCGCCCCCGGGAACACCTCCGCGCCCCGGACCCCGCCCCCCCCGACTGCGGCCCCGCCCTCTCCGACCCTCTATGACGTCCGGGATCCTCGTCCAGTCTCAGTTCCCCAGCCGCTGGGTGTCCCCCCGCCTCGTGCCCCGCCCCCACCCCACCTCCAATTCCTCGCTGTCGCCGCGACGCGCCTCTGCCCAACTGCCTCCAGCGTGGTAGAGCGCTACTCTGGGCCATGGTCCTTTTCAGTTCGCACGACGACCTTGCCACGGAGGTGCAATCCTGATTCCCGCCCTACCCCACTAAGATAGAAAACGGAAGTTGGGAAGGTTAAGCGCGGTGCTCAGTGCAGCGTGGCTAGTGAGTGAGAAGCCCGCGCTGCAGCCCAGCTGCTCCGGGGTTCAGGCTTTAACCGCTGTGCTTCCCACCGCCACCGTCGTCACCTGCCATCTGCTCCCTGCCCTCTGTCCACCCCTGCTTGTCCTGTCGTCTGACTCTTCTGACCAACTTCAAGAGACTGAATTCCTCTGTTCCTTACTGTCCGGTGGCTTGGTTTTGGATCCTTAATTCAGATCTGTTCTCAAGATTTCTGTAGTCTGAGAGCTATTAAAGGGACCTGTTAATGCGAGTTCCTGTGCCAAACCCACAGTAAGGCCAAACAAAGTGAAACAGTCTGAGTTTGGAGCAGAGAAAGGTTTATTGCAAGGCCATGCAAGGAAACAAGGTGGCTCATACCCTGAAAAGTTTCCAGCTCCTCAAAGGATTTTGACAAAGTATTTTTAAGGGCAGATTTGCGGGGAGGGTGGAGGGGGGGCGGCGCAGGGGGCAGTGGCAGGGGCTATGTGCTCATTGTCATCAAGCAGTTTCTTCATTTGGTGGAGGGGTGGAGGGAGGCGGATTCATGTCTACAAAATAACTCAGGAAACTTGTATCAAATACTGTTATCTGTATTATCTAGGTACTTCAAAGAGGAGCTGATATGGGGGAAGGCCTCAGAGAGTCCTGCTGGTGCTGGGTTAGAGACCTTCCTTTCCAATAACTGCACTTTGCAGAGAAAATGTTCACAGACCCAGGAAAGGGTATCCTGGATACCACACTGAGATCAGAGGCTCCAAGGCCACATCCTGAGGGTTTTGTAGGCACATTGCTTCTGTCCTAAGGCAGTTCATGCACTTATTCATGGAACAAGATTTATTGAGCATCTGCTATTAGCAAGACCGTGCTTTGAGAGCTAGCCCCTGTCTCCTTACAAGCACCCCAAACGATGGGCCTGTTGAGTTCTGTACAATTTCTGGCAATTCTGGTAGGAAATGTGCCCTGGCCAGGAACAAAGGGAGCTGGCCACACTGGAGTGAAGAGGACTAATTTGCTTCTGATTTTGGTCAGATAGTCCAGGTCCTCTTAGTCAGACATTGTTCTGTTGGGTGTCTACTGGTTCAGACTGTTCCCTGGCTCAGTCTCTGTGAGCCAAGTGGCCACCTGCACAACTCTGTTCAATGCCAGTAGACTTCAGAGGGTGAGTAGAATTCAGAACTGGTGCTACAATAGGTGGGGATGTCAGGATAGCCTCACTTTTTAGACCAGAATTTGAGAAGCACTCAGTTGGGCTTGGGTTTCTGATTTCACCCTGGGTTCCAGACCGGGTCCTGATTTCTATCACTGGGAGGTTGCATTCCTGCCACCAAGGAACCAGAGGTCTCTGTGAATGAGAACTCCCTTCCTACTACTTTGGAAGGTTGCATTCTTTCCAGTGGGAAACTGCAGACCTCTGGTTTAGAAGCCACCTTTTCTGTGATGAGGGTGGGGGGCAATTTGAGTCCCTTTTCAATAAGGGAGACTTTTGTGTGCAGGGAACACATGGGTGGATAGGATTCTTGAACTCACCCTTTCAGGTGGCAGAAGCTGACTACTAAACTGGGGTTCGAGTTCTGAGGCTTTGGCTGCTGGTCTGGGTTCATCCTGGTTTTGAGTCATAGGGTTCTAGTTTATGTTTTTGCCTTGTTTGTCTCGTCTTCAATGTCTGATTGTCTTATCTGTTAATAAATTAATTGAAATTGAGTTCCTTAGCAACCATAGGAAAATCTACTTTCAGGCTCAGGACAAGCAAACTCTGGTATCTATAACTCACATTAGTCAGCCCTTGAGAATGGCTGACTGTGGTACATCAGAATGGAAAACAACTTTTCTGTTCCCAATTGTTCTTCATCGGAATGTATTATAAATTGGAAATCTTTGGGGTGTAACCCATGCAAAATACCAGATGGCGTTTGTCAGGAATGTTGCCTGGCCCCAAGACTCAATAGAAAATCAAGAAAAGTGGCCAGAAGATAGGTCTCTAAACTGTAACACCACCTGCAGTTGGATCTTTATTGCAAAAGGTTAGAAAAGTGGAACAAGATCCCATTAGTACAGTGCCTTATGGGGCTGCAGCAACACCAAACTCAGCCCAGTCACCAGACCTGGAGACCAGCTACAGGAGTAGTGCCCACCACTGACCCACATGGGATCCCATGGAGACTGGGCAGGGCCTGACGAGCATCATCAAAGTCTCCCACTTAAAGGGACGAAGGCTGCTGCCTGGAGACCTATAAATGGGAAAAGTCAGAAACACTCAACAGGAGGCAATGAAAACCCATCAACATTCTTAGAGAAGGTAGAGAATGCCTCTGACAACTCTTAATAGAGGTGCCCCTGAGAGCAACCCAGTGGTTATACTTTATACCTCAAAGTGGCCCCCAACATCTAAGGGAAGTTGCAGAAAGTAGCAGTGGGTCCAAATGCCCCCAGACTCTCATGTGGTGGGTATTTCTGTTGGGAGTGTTCAATAACCCAGATATTGGCTGAGGAAGAAAAGGAGGACAAGCAGCTAAAGAGACAAACCAGTCTCCTGGCTGTTGCCCCCTAGGGCACACTGAGTAACCCATGGCACTGATGGATGAACGCAGGTGAATATGCTGAGGGACCAAGGTGCGGGCCCAATCAATGTGCTTCCAGCAAGATGGAAGACAGTAAGTAAAAGGGAATGCCCCAATCATCCTCTGTGAGGGGGGGCCATGGAGAGTGCAAGGTGCCACAAGCAGAGGAGCACTGACAGGGACTAGGGGCTCTCTAGCTGGCTCCTTGGGGTATAATCCCCATCTCCCCAGAGGAGCCCTGGGTTGTCTAAGAAGTGGAAGAAGAAAAAGTAGAATTTTTAATAGTTCTTGAAGCCATTTCTGCTCAGTCTTGACCACCTTGAAGGGAAGAATGTTCCAACAGGAGTGTGCTGTTAAAGGGGAATTGGGCAGATCTAACAGGAGGTTCTTTTTTAGAACCATTGATATGTGAAATGGGACCCTTCAAATAAAAGTCTCTATAAGTTTTGACCTAATAGAAACCATGCAACATTGATTGGGACTTGAACCCATGTGCCAGGACTCAAACCCAACCGGAAGCCAGATTGGGACTTCAACCTACAGGCTGAGACTTGAACCTGGCTTCTTTTAAACTGAGATCACACACTTGATCTCAGGATTTAATGAAGCTCAGGTTCTTGATGTCTATTGCAGAAAGAATTCAGTAAGAGACAAAGTGAGAGGTAAGAAGTGGATTTATTTAGAGAAAAAAACACTCCACAGACAGAATGTGGGCCATCTCAGAAGGCAAAACATGCCAGAATATGGCATGGTTAATTTTTATGGGCTGGGCAATTTCAAAGGCTAATGAGTGGGAGAATTATACTAACTAATCCTGGGGAAGGAGTTGGGGATTTCCAGGAATTGGGCCACTGTACACTTTTTGGTCTTCTGTGGTTAGCCTCTGAACAGTCATAGCACTGGTCAGTATGTCATTTAGCATGCCAATGTATTACAATAAACATATAATGAGTCTCAAGCTCTACTGGAAGTCAAATCTTCCACCATCTTGGACCTAGTTGGTTCTAACCAGTTTTTTTATTTATTTTCATGTCCTGTGGCTATGTCAGGCTTTTAAAAGTTGTGCCTTGCCCCCTTCCTCTTGTTTCATTATGAATGGGCATATATCTCAGGAGAGGAACACAGCTTTCACTATCCCTGGAAGAGGATATAATAGAACCTGAAAACTTAATGGCCCATATCTTGAGAGTCCTTTGGACAGCAAGGAGATCAAACCTGTCAATCCTAAAGGAAATCAACCCTGAATATTCACTAGAAGGACAGATGTTGAAGTTGAAGCTCCAATACTTTGGCCACCTGATGTGAAGAGCCGACTCATTGGAAAAGATCCTGATACTGGGAAAGATTGAGGGCAAGAGGAGAAGGGAGCAACAGAGGATGAGATGGTTGGATGGCATCACTGACTAATGGACATGAATCTGAACAAACTCCAGGAGATAGTGAAGGACAGGGAAGCGAGTGTGGTGTGCTGCAGTTCATGGGGTCACAAAGCATTGGGCATGACTTAGTGATGGAACAACAAAAATTTTAGAGAAAGTAAACCCAGCTCTATGGGCTCTAGGTCCAGTAGAAAGAGCTAAAAAAAAAAAAAAATGGCTTTAGGAATCCTACTTAAGACTTTGGGGCCCCTTAAGAGACTATTCGACTACTTCCAAACAATTGGATTCTGAGGGGGGTGAAAAATGGCCTCCATGCTTTAGAGCTGAGGTTAAGGAATTTCTTAAACCTAAGGAGGATGCTTAAAAGTTTTTGTTAATAGATTATCAAGATGGGAGGCCACCTCCCTGTTGCGCTAGCTGCCTTGAGGTGTGGGGCAACAAGCAGAAGTACCTTCATTTCAGGGGGTGGGTGGCAGGGGTGGTAAGTGATCACCTAGATTGTTACTTCTCAATGTCCTGCCTCTGACACAAAGCTGAGTGAGGAAATCGGTGATCACTGCTTGTTCACAGGACGGAGAACTGTAACAAAGTTGGTAATGCCATACACGTACCATTTACATCTACAGTGTCATGTGAGGTCAGTGTGTTTTGTGATGATCGAGGAGGAGAAATCATTGCAGCCAGCAAGGAGCAGCCCTGCCAGGCACAGGTGGAGGCAGGAGGGAGAAATCCTGTTTGTGGAGGTGCCCACTGTCCTCCGGTCGTGCACCTTCCTGACTCTGGCTAACACCCAGGTGATGAGCTTATGTACTCTGACTCAGAAAAGAACTAGTCACAGTCAGTAACATGATGGATGGGACATAACTGTGCAATAGGCAAGTACAGTCTGAATCTCCATTTCCATGTCCTTTAGCCCCTTACTGATAACAAGGGAACTTTCTTCTGCTTTTGTATAAAAGCAACAGTTGTTGAAACAGAACAGGACCCTGTAGGGCCCTCCTGGATACACATCCTTTCCATGTCCTCCATTTCTTGTTGGTAGGAAGAAAGCTTCAGTCAATCTCCTTGACCTTCCCTGAATTCCAAAGGGCAGATTCAAATAGTTGTTAATCAAATAAGGGAGGGAATGCAGAAACAAAGGAGAAGTAGTCAAGAAACAATAGTTATGACAAACCTAGAAAGCAGAGGCACTATTTTGCTGACAAAGGTCTGTACAGTCAAAGTTACGTTTTTTTCCAGTAGTCATGGATGTGAGAGTTGGACCATAAAGAAGTCTGAGCACTAAAGAATTGATGCTTTCGAACTGTGGGGCTAGAGAAGACTCTTGAGAGTTCCTTAGGCAGCAAGGAGATCAAACCAGTCAATCTGAAAGGAAATCAACCCTGGATAGTAATTGAGAGGACTGATGCTGAAGTTGAAGCTCCAATACTTTGGCCACCTGATGTAAAGAGCCGACTCATTGGAAAAAACCCTGGTGCTAGGAAAGATTGAGGGCAAGAGGAGAAGGGGGCGAGAGAGGATGAGATGGTTGGATGGCATCACTGACTCAATGGGCATGGATCTGGGCAAACGCCAGGAGATAGTGAAGGATAGGGGAGCCTGGCGTGCTGTGGTTCATGGGGTCACAATGAGTCGAACACGATTGAGTGACTGAACAACAACAAATGGAGGGAACACAGAAATGAAGAGGAGCAGTCAAGAAACAATAGTGCAGCCATGGGGCAAGGTCCTGGATCCTCCTCAAGTAAAATACACAAGAATATCTTGGCGTTCTTCTGTAGGAATTAAGGCCCCTACCCAGGTGGAGGATGATAACTTCAGGCTAAGCCCAAGATTCCAGAAATACCACCCTGTTAACTCACCACCAACCAATCAGAAGGGAGCCTGCACACAGTGGAGGATAATGAAGGCTCTGGTCACCTCCCTAAATGATTCTTCCTTTAAAAACTTTCATGGTTGAGCAGAATCTTTGAAGTTGTTCCTTGGATACGAATTTGCCTTTTCCCCAGGTTGCTGGCCTCCTGAATAAACCAGACTGTCCTTTGCAACCAACACACTCTTGAGTATTGTCTTCCTCAGTTCAGTAGTACTGTCACTATCCACATAACAAAGCTTACATAGCACGTGTTGATACTTCCTGCAGGGTGAGCATGGAGGTTCTTAAACGCTGCACCTGCATCAGTGTACAGTCTTCTAAGGTGGCCACCACCATTAGCCCCAGTTAACAGATGAACCAAATATTGCTCAGTGAGGTAAGTAGGCATGTAGACCCAGGCCATCTAGCTCCAGAGTCTGTGTACCTGACCACCATGCAAAACGGCCTATATCTAAGGGGATGGTTACCTTTGTAAGCGGCGGGCTTCCCCTCACTGTGGGTGACAGGAAGCAACAGATGAGCTACACGGATGCGCTTTCATGTACTTAGTGTGTCCTGTCTGCCCAGCTGGGAGTTGAGCACTCTGCCATCATGACACCCCTCTGAACGGAAACAACCATCCTACTTTACAGACAAATAAGGTGTGTTTAGTGAGATAGGGGAACTGGTTAAGGTCTCCAGGCTGGGGAGAGCTGGCACTCAGAATCCAGCAGGCCTGCCCCACCCCAATCCTGACCATTTCACCTCTTATTAGAGATGGTTTCCAAGGCAATAAACTTCAGGAGGGCTGGGCTGGGCTGGACTAGATGCCTTTTATGTCCCACCAAATCTGAGATCCCAAGGGACTAAATGTCTGGCACATAAGGGGACAAACACTTAAACAGAGCTGCTATTACCCATTGCTAGGCCCCAAATATTAGTCTTTATACTTCAAGTTTTATATTTAAGGAAATATTTCTTTTCCAAGGCCCTTCTGCTTTTAGCATTCTGCAGTATTTCTCCTGAAAAATTGCCCAAGGAGCAAAGAGTTAACTGGTGTTTGTCCTTTTATATGAAATGCTCTTCTCCAGACTTGCTGACTATTCTTCTCCCATCAAAACCCTCCACCTTGGGGACTTTCCTAGTGATCCAGTGGTTAAAAATCTGCCTTGTGATGCAGGGGATGCAGGTTCAATCCCCAGTGGAAGAGTTAAGATCCCACATGCTGCAGAGCAACTAAGCCCACATATCACAACTAGAAAAGCCTGTGTGACACAACCAAGACCTGATGAAGCCAAATGAACAAATGCTATTTTTAAAAAAACATCCACCTTGTGAACATGGTTGACTCACTGTCCTCCAAATTCAACTCAGTTCTCTTATGCTATTTCTTGTTCCTTTTGGCTCCAGAATGTTCAATCCTGGATACCAACCCTTGATAACTATCTAAATCCTAACAATAGCAGTAGATTGACCATCTATTAATTTTCATGTGCTATGCTTTTATTGATGTATTTCATTTGACCTATAAACAGGCAAAGTGCTAATGTTCATAATTATTTGTATTTTCAAAATAGAGGGCTCCCCAGATAGCTCAGTGGTTCGGAATCTGCCTGTCAATGAAGGAGACGTGGATTTGATCCCTGGTCTGGGAAGAGTCCACATGCCACAGAGCAACTAAGCCAGTGTGCCACACCTAATGAGCCTGTGCTCGAGGTCCCAGAAGCTGTAACTACCGAGCCCATGTGCCCTAGAACCTGTGCTCTGCAACAAGAGAAGCCAGGACAATGAGAAGCCTGTGTACCACAACAAAGAGTAGCCCCCGCTCGCAACTGGAGAAAGCCCACATGCAGCAACAAGACCCAGCACAATCAAAGATAAAAAACAAATAAAATTATTAAAGTAAATAAATAAATTAGAGCAGATCCAGTGTTATCCCTATAATGACAATCATTGGCTGAGGAATGATCATTTATCTGGACCAGTAGGAGTTCAACATTGGATTTTTGTTGGAACCAGTGAGTGAAGTCGCTCAGTCATGTCCAACTCTTTGTGACCCCATGGACTGTAGCCTACCAGGCTTCTCTGTCCATGGGATTTTCCGGGCAAGAGTACTGGAGTGGGGTACCATTTCCTTCTCCAGGGGATCTTCCTGACCCAGGGATTGAACCTGGGTCTCCCACATTGTAGGCAGACACTTTACCCTCTGAGCCACCAGGGAAGCCCAGAGCCACCAGGGAAGCCACTGGTTTTGTTGGAACCAGTGGGTAAATCTAAGCTGGTAGAACATAAGTCTGGAAATACCGTTGGTCATACACTTTCCTCCAAGGGAAGAGAGGGTCTGCAAGATGACACAGAGAGGAAAGGGAAGATGAGAGATACAGAGAGACCCTTGCCTCACCTCAGTTCCTAGTCGTCTTGGTTATCATAGTGGATGCTGTAGTATGTCACCAGTTCCTCACTAAGGATAAATAACTTATTCTCCAGCTCCTTGGATCCAGCTTCCTGAATCCAAGAGAACCACTTCCTCTGTGCCATGACCTTTCCCATAGCAGCCTAGAGCCAATGACAGGTTGACAGGGGGATAGAAGTTCTGGCCCCCCTGCCCTACCTTCAGACTATTCTGACAGGTCAGCCCAGCTTCAGAGGTCCCTACAGGGCTGGCTGAGCCCTCTCCTCCACTTTGAGTTCCATCCTGCTGTTGCAATCATTAGCCTAGTCACTATCAGTGGGGGTAGGAAAAGTAGGCTAATTTCTAAGTAGGAAAATGGATCCCTAGGGTATGGGATGGACAGGAGAGGAGGAGCAGTTGTAGAATGGAGCATGGCGTGGGAGGAGTTTCATGGAGCCAGAAGGTCAGATAAGGACATGAAGAGCTACAGGGCTTTGCCATATGAGGAGCCATTGGAGGAACTGAAAATATAATATGAGGAACAATAGAAGGAGCTAAAAATATGTGGTGGAAAAGTAAAAATTTATGAGGAATATGACAGAATCTTCACACATTTGACAGGCAATCAAGCAGAGGTTGAATCAACTTTCTTCAGCTTGCCTCCTGACTTTCGACTTGACCCCCTACAGTTTATTCTCAGGCCTTTCATCATCTGGCTGTTGCTTCTCTTTCTAAACTTATCTCCTATGGCTCTTCCTCATCCCTCCCCCCTACCCTCTTCTAGCCACCCTGGCCTTCTTACTGTTCCTTGAATGTGTGAGTGTCTGTGCTGTGTCGCTTCAGTTGTGTCTGACTCCTTGAGACCCTATAGACTGTAGCCCGCCAGGCTCCTCTGTCTTTGGAATTCTCTAAGCAAGAATACTGGAGTGGGTTGCCTTGCTTTCCTCCAGGGGATCTCCTCTACCCAGGGACTGAACTCATGTCTCCTATGTCTCCTGCATTGGCAGGTGGGTTCTTTACCACTATTGCCTCCTAGGAAGCCCTGTTCCTTGAATACTCCAACCCATTTCCACCTTGAACTTTACACCTGCTGCCCTCTTTGCTTATTCTTCTATACATTTTTCTATAAGCTCTTCATTTGCCCCATTCCTTTTGTTGTTCAGCCTTGAATCAAAGGGGCTTCCCTGATGGCTCAATGGCAAAAACTCCACCTGCCAAAGCAGGAGGCATACATTCAGTCCCTGGATCAGAAAGATCCCCTAGAGAAGGAAATGGCAACCCACTCCAGTATTCTTGCTTGGAAAAATCCATCAACAGAGGAGCTTGGCGGGCTGCAGTCCATGAGATCACAAAAAGTCAGACATGGCTGAGCGCATGCAGCACAGCCCTTGAATCAAAGGTCATTTCCTAAGAAATCTTCCTATGATCAGTTTGTACCTCATGGCCCTGTTTCATGTGCTTCTTGGCATTCTTTGCTCCCTGAAATGGTTTTGTATCATTTATTCTGTAATTTTGTTTCCTGAGAATGCAAACCCCTTCTACTTCCAGGGTCTTGACTGTATAACAGCTCCCAAGGGGACATGTAATAAATTAGGTACATAGGTCCTGAGCTACTCAGAGGTCCCCACACTTCAGACACCTGGAATAAATCCAGGACCCTGAGCACAATTTGAGCAAAATGCCACTGCCAGCTCTCTGACCATGCAAGCCTGTAATCTCAGGGTGACCATGGGCCAGTAATCCAAATTCCTGGGGCTAATCTTGGCACTCCTGGGCCCTCACACCCAGTCATTCTGAAACAGCTGAAACAGCTCTCCCATCTCCCCACTTTTTGCCAGTTCCCATCCTCTCATTCTCTGCCCTTATTGCTTTACTGCTCTTGAAGATACTCAGATCTTGTCACCCCTTCACTCTAGAATCTCTCAAGGCTCCCTATTGACAGGGGGAAAATGTCAGCTCTTGAGCAGGACGTCTAAAACCACCACCGCACAGTACTAAACCCCACCCCTCAACTCCCGCCTTCACCCTCTCCCACGCTCCAGCTGCCTCACTCCCCAAAACAGCACCCCCCTGCACTTGTTTGCACATTTGGTCCTGGAACTCCCTCTGTGACAATGACTTTGCACCTACTAAACCTGACAAGCTCTTCAAGGCCACTGCCCTGGATCAAAGACTGCACAGGGAGGTCTTGACCATTTCACCATCCAGCGGGGCACTCATCTATGCCCCAGCTAGTGATACCATCATCATTTTAGCAAAATAGCAGAAAGGTCAGAAAAGGGGCATAATGAAACATCCATGGGCTGGGTTTCTTGGATGTGTCCCCACAGCCTGTCTCTAATTAATCCCTATGACAATCTCCTGAGATTCTTAACCCATTTACATAAGCTTAGACAGATTTACTCTTCTGCCTAATGCCATACAGTAATAAGTAGCAGAGTTGGAATTTGAACGCTAGCACTAAACATGATTCTATCTCATGGGATGAGACCATGAAAGAGAACACTCAGATTCCAGGACCAACTCTGCTAAAAACCAGCTCATCTTAATTATGAATGTCAATCTCTTTGGGCCAAGCTTCCTTATTTTTAAAATAAGGAGGTGAAACTAAAAGTTTTTGCAAAATTTCTTCCTTCTCTTACATTCTTTGACTCAGAGTAGTAAAAATAGCTAATGTTTGTTGAGTGCTCATTCTATGCCTAGCTTTGTGCAAAGTATGGTTTTAAATAAACTGTCTCACTTGACCCCACACACCCTTATGATTAAATGCAGCTATGATTTCACTCATTTCACTTTAATGAGGAAACTGGTTTGGAGATGTTAAGTAGCTCCCCCAGGTCACACAGCTAAGCAGCGGGGGAAGCGCCTTAGGAGTCTACTGTCTACTGTCTGGCTTCCAGGATCTGTGGAGTTCAGGTCTTGCCCGAGGCCCATCTCTTTCCAGTATCAATGCTGGTCCATCTGCTATTTTCCTGCCTGAAACAGTCCACCCCTCTCTCACTTGCCCTGGTAATCCTTGGCCACCAGAGAGGTCTCTGAGGTCCAGCTCCCTAGGGGCTGCTGGGTCCGCTACCCTCCTGTGGGCCCACACTGCCCTTTGGACCCCCTCCATCATCCACTTATTACTGAGCTCTGTCCCTTTTCTGCCCTCCACCCTGGGCTCCAAGCTCCAAGGAGGCCAGGAACTGCCTCTGCTGATCCAGGACACAGAAAAACACATCGTGCTGTAAAAGGATTATGTTTTCATTTAGAGCAGCACTTGCTGAGGAGAGATGACAACAGAATGCTGCTTCACCTCAACTGGTTCTAACTAACTCAGGATGCTAGACCCATAGTAGAACTCACTGGAGACTCTTTTGGGACCAATACACAGGGGATTGTATTGTATTTTTTTGTGTTGATTGTATTGTGTATTATTGTATTGTATTGTATTTTTCTAAGATGTCCTATCCGGGGTACATGCATCCATCCTTATTTAGCATAGCCACCATGAAACCTATTTTTCCTAATTCCTGAGGTGAAAAATCTGAATTTTCTCCTCCCAGAAAACATTTCAGTGAATTTCTTCACTTCCCTTTCAAGAAAAAAAAAAACTCAGCATTTTTTTCTTGTTGTTGTTATTATTATATTTGTGTATGGTTCTGATGGTCTTTGCTTTATTCTTTGACAGCAGATAGTAGGCACAATAAATGTTTATTGAGTGTCATAAATACAAATAACTTGTTATATCAGGTGAGGGACAATACACCCATGGATGCCTCAGGAACCAGGAGGAAGCCAGACTCATTTCTCCATGAGGTAACTGGGGAAGCGTTCACAGAGGAAGGGAGGGGTGAACTTGGGTTTGCTCATCATCCTCTGCTTTTTCCTACTCCACCAGCGTTTTTGTTCCAGCCTTCCTTTTCCAGCGTCGATCCTACAAGGCATCATTTCAATGGCATTCTTGGCAATACTCACGTCTCCTTGCCCTCCAGTCTTTTCACCACCTCTGCCAGGATAAACCCAGCTACTTGCTTTCTCTCTCCTCTGGGCACTCTGCTGGAGAAAGTCATGCCAACTGTCACACCATAGGTTCATAAACACACACACGGTTGGACATTTCTCCAATCAACCCCCTCGCCTTTTCTCAAATGTCCAGCCCTTCACCTCCAACTTCAATGATTAAATAAAGGCTTCAGGTAGGAGCTCTTCAACTGCTTCTGCCCAAATGAGAAATCTAACTACATCTGCCTCTGATCTGACCTTCTTTCCTTCCTCCTGAAGCCCAATCTTGCCTCTGAGCCTTGAAGCCCACCTGCCTCCCTTCTCAGCAAACCCTGCCCCACTGTGGAGTGTCTCCTTGCATATTCAGCTACCTCCTCACAAAAGGATCTCTCTCGTTACCCATGAACATATACAAACCCTACATCTTAAAAGAAAAACAAGCAAATCCTTCCCTTGACCCCCTTACTTCTCTCCAGCTGCCATTTCACAGTCAAGTCTCGAGAAAATGTAAAAAAGGTCAATGAGTATCAAAACTTGCTCCATTTTCACATCCTACTATGGGTTAACTTTGACGCCTACTTGTTCATACCTCCTCATTGAATGAACCCTTGCCAGGGTCACTGATAAATTCCATGCTGCTAAATTCGGAGTACATTTTCAGTTCTCCTCTTGACTTCTCAGGAATATTAGACATTGTTGACTGCACCCTTTTTCTTGCAACACTCCCTTGGCTCCTTGCAACACACCCTCCTGCTTTGTCTTCTGGCCCTCTGGAGCTCTTCCTGGATCTTCTCAGGTATCTCCCATGGCCAGTCTGTGGCTTTAATTACCATCTATTTTCTAATAGCTACCAACTCCGATCTCCATCCCAGATCACCCCTTGAAGCTCCAGATTCCTATGCCCAATCACTTCATATATTCAAGAAGACTCTATTTGGAGGGACTTCTCTGATGGTTCAGGGGCTAAAACTCTGGGCTCCCAATCCCTGGTCAGGGGACTACACCCGACATGGCACAACTAAAGGTCCCACATAGCACAACAAAGATCAAAGATCTCGTGCTGCAACTAAAACCCAGTATAGCCAAATAAAAAATGTTAGAAAAAAAAATTTTTTAGACAGAAGTTTTAAGTTTACAACAAAATTGAGAGGAAGGTATAGAGACTTTTCCAAATACCTTCTGTCCCACCATGCATAGCCTCACTTACTAGAACGGTGCATTTGTTTCCCAAAATGAAGCTACACTGACGCATCATCATTCAAAATCCATAGTTCACATTAGGGTTCACACTTAGTGTTGTCCATTCAATGGGTTTGGACAAATGTATAATGACATGTATTCATCATTATAATGTCAGGCAGAGTATTTTCATCACCCTAAAAATCCTCTCCGTTCTTCTGATTCATTTCTCTCCACAACCTTGCCACTGGCAACCACTGATCTTTTTAGTGTCTCCATAGTCTTGCCCTTTCCCAAATGTCATAATTGGAATCATACACAGTGTGGCTTTCTCAGATGAGTTTTTTTCACTTAATAATATTCATTCAAGTTTTTTCCGTGTCTTTTCGTGGCTTGATAGCTCTTTTCTTTTTAGTGCTGAATAATATCCCATTATCTGGAAGAACCACAGTTTATTTAACCATTCATCTACTGAAGGATATCTTGGTTGCTTCCAAGTTTTGGCAATAATGACTGAAGTGGCTCCAAACATCATTCTGCAGGTTTTTGTGTGGACATAAGTTTTCAACTCCTTTAAGTAAATACCAAAGACCATGATTGCTGGTTTGTATGACAAGAGTATGTTAGTTTTGTAAGAAACCTGCAAACTGCATTCCAGAGAAGCTGTACCATTTTGCATTCCTGCCAGCAATATATGAGAGTTCCATTATGAAGATGGAGGCAGAGGCTAGAGTGATTTAGCCAGAAGCCAAGAAGCACTTGGGACCGCCCCACCCCCCCAAGTGCTAAGTGTCAAGGAGGGTTTCTCCCCTAAAGCCATCAAAGGAAATACAGCCCTGCCAACACCCTGATTTCAGATTTAACCTCCAAAAATGTGTGGGAATACATTTCTGTATTTTTAAGTTACCCATTTTATGGTACTTTGTTATGGTGGACACAGGGAATTAATACAGGGACTGTTCAAATCCTCTGATTAAATTCCTTCATTTTACAGGTGACAAAAAGAAAATGTTTAGCGAGTACAAAATGTTTTCACATAGCTGATCACGTTCAGTAATAATAGCAACTCTCTGAAGTAGCAGTTATTGCTCAAGAGGAGGGAATGAAAGCAGTACAATGATTTGCCTGCTAATAAGCCACTGAGCACTGGAGCAGCAGGTGAATAGTTCTTCCCACCAGTTCTCTCTGCCTGTGTCTCAGAGGGGTCCAATCACATGTCCACATCACACAGCTGATGAGAAATGGTCTAAAATAGAGGTCTTCTTTTCCACTCATTTCTGCTCCAGCAGCCTCCCCAGGTATAACTGGCTACACCTCAAAACTATTGAACAATCAAGATACTGAGTCCATGGGACAACCTCAGAGCTCGTAACCTAGATCCCTGGGCTAAGTAAAAACTGATGTTTCCAAACACAAGGATAGTAGGTTGGAGGTTATTTGAGTGAGTGGCACAGGCTGTTCATTTCTTCAACAAATGGGCCTTGTTGTTGTTGTTATTATTTAGTTGCTAAGTCATGTCTGATTCCTTTTGTGACCCCATGGACTGTAGCCTGTCAGGCTCCTCTTTCCTTGAGATTTCTTAGGCATGAATATGGAGTGGGTTGCAATTTCCTTCTCCAGAGGATCTTCCCATCCCAGGGATTGAACCTATCTCCTGCAGTTCCTGCATTGCAGGTGGATTCTTTACCACTGAGCTACCAGGGAAGCCTGAAATAGGCTTTAAGATTTTCCAAATATTCGGAAAATCAAGATAATTCAGAAAATCAGCTGTTTCGGGCCAATCTGCTGTGGGGAACTCTCCATTCCAGTAGGTCTTATAAAATATTTTATGTGCTGTAAGGGCCTCTACCTCAGAGTCCCAGGGGTTCTAATGGTAATGGGCAAATAATCCAATTGTGCAAGTAATCAAGGAACAATAGCAGTTGTTCTTGTGAGGAAGCCCCCCAGTTTGCAATTACTTAGCAGTTTAAAGTCACTTCATTTGGAAAATTTTGCCTCTGAGAAAGGCTGAAGCTCTCATTCAGAGACCAATTAGATTAAATTAGGAGTGACATATTAGCTGGGAAGTCTTTATTCATTTTGGGTTATTTGCAACTGTAATTATAATTCAAATACAGTCAGAGCCATCCTTTGGAACATTTTCTTGCCTTAGCAGGCACTGGAGGGTACTGGGTCCCTGGGAGGTGCTCCCGGGGGTGTGTGTACCGCCAGCCAAATGACCCAGGGCTGCTTTGTCACCAGATTCTGCTCTAGACCCCTTCTTCCTGCTGCTATTGGAGAACCACAGGAAGTAAGAGCCCCTAACGAGATCTTCCTTTCATAA
Source organism: Bubalus bubalis (assembly GCF_019923935.1). NCBI lineage: Eukaryota > Metazoa > Chordata > Mammalia > Artiodactyla > Bovidae > Bubalus > Bubalus bubalis. The sequence continues at coordinate 142,741,781 of NC_059159.1, forward strand.
AAACTGTTTGTTGAGGTATATTTAATAATAAATTGCATACATTTAAAACACACAATTTGATAAACTTTGACGTGTAGAAATAACTTCACAATCAAAATAATAAATATATCATTGCCCCCTCAATTTCCTCATGACCTTTACAATCTACCCCCTCAACTGACTCTCCCACCCAGCCTTGCCCTCTTCCTGCATACAGAACACACACATATTCAGGCAACCACTTTGCTTTTCATTGTTCTAGATTAATTAGTTTGTATTTTCTAGGATCTCATGTGAATGGGATCATACAGTATGCACCCTTCTTCTATTCTGTTACATGTAATAATTATTTCTAGATTCATCTACGTTGTTGCTAGTATCAATAGTCTCTTTTTATTGCTAAGTAGCATTCCATTGTACTGATATACCATAATCAAACTATTTAGCTGTTGAGAAATATGGGCTGTTCCCAGTTTGAGTCTGTAACAGATAAAACTGCTACGAACATTTGTGGGTACAAATGTTTTCATTTCTCTTGGGAAGATATCTAGGGGTGGGATGCCTGGACCATATGGTAGATGTATATTTAATTTTTCAGAAATCGCCACACTGTTTTCCAAAGCCATTGTACCATTTTGTCCCCATTAGAAATGTATGAAAGTTGCATTCATCTACTTCCTCACCAACATTTGATATGGTTGGTTAATAATTTTAATTTTAGCCATTCTAACTGGTTGCATTAAATATATTGTAATTTTAACTAGCCTTTCTGTAATGACAATGACATTGAACATCTTTTTATGTGTTTACTTGCTAACTGTATGCCTTTCTCAGTAAAGTGTTTATTCACATTTTTTGCCCATTTTTAAAAATTGGGTTGATTGTCATTCTCTGAGTTTTGAATATTCTTTGAATATTCCACATACAGGCTTTTATCAAGCATGTGATTTGCAAATACTTTCTCCCAGGTTGTGGTTTCTCTTTTCATTCTCTTAACAGTGTCTTTTTGTTGCAGGAAGGGGTACCCTTTACAAGGCCTGAGAGTAGGCTCTTGTCTAACACTCAGAAATGAATTGTCTGAAGAGACACAGGTTGCTGACAGAGCAAGAGACTTCATTGGGAAGAGGTGCCTGTGTACAGAACAGGAGGGAAAGGGAACCCAGGAGGACCGCTCTGTCTTACAGCCTCTGATTTTATGGCGATGGGATTAGTTTCCAAGTTGTCTCTGGCCAATCACTCTGACTCAGGGTCCTTCCTGGTGGCACTCACATCACTCGGCCAAGATGGATTCCAGCAAGGATTCCAGGAGGTTGGTAGGATGTGTGGCATCTTCTTTGGACCTTTTCCAAATTCTTCCAGTTGCTGTTGGCTTGTTAGTTCCATGTTCCTTACCAGGACTCTGGTCATAAAATAACTCATACAAATGGTTACTATGATGCCTGGCCAGGGTGGGCAGTTTCAGTCAGCATTTCCCCTAACATTTTGAAGAGCTGAAGTTTTTAGTTTTGATAAAGTCCTATTATCAATTTTATGTGTTAAGGACTATATTTTGCTGTTATATCTAAATAAAATCTTTTCCTAGCCCAATACCACAAAATTATCTTCTATGTTTTCTTCCAGAAATTTTATACTTTTCAGTTTATCTTTAGGTCTATGATACATTTTGAATTAATTTTTATATGTGGTGCAAAGCATGGATCCAAGTTCAATTGGTTGCCTATGGATACCCAATTGTTCAGCATCATCTTTTCTCCACTAAATTGCCTTTGAACCTTTGTGAAAAATCTGTTGTCTATGTATGTGTACATCTAATTTCTGGACTCTCTAACCTGTCCCATTGATCGTTTTGTCTATCTTACATCAATACCATATATTTTTATTTTTGTAGCTTTAAAATAAGTCCTCAAATCAAGTAGTGTTAGTAGATCAACTTTGTTCTTTTTAAAGCTGTTTTGGAAACCAGCACAATATGGTAAAGCAATTTTCCTCCAATTAGAAAATAAATCTAAAAAAGAAAGTTGTTTTGACTAGGCTGCTGCTGCTGCTGCTGCTAAGTTGCTACTAAATTCCTGTAATTCCATGTGAATTTTCACTTCACTTTGTCATTTCCTACAAATCCTGCAAGAATTATAATAGGCATTTTGGCCTACAATTACAGTATAACTCTCAATTTAGTAGAGATTGTTTAATTTCTCTCAGCAATGTTTTATATTTTTTGAATGCACCTGTTTTGCTTGTCCTTTGTCAGATTTTATCCTCAGTATTTCATAACTTTTTACACCATAGTAAATAGCATTGTTTTGTTTTGTTTTAATTTCAACCTCTGATTGTTTATAGTTAGTAAAAACAAAAGACTGGGGTTTTATATTAATCTTGTTATTGATCAATATATGTGATTGATCTTACCACCTTGTTATTTTGTCCAGATTTTTCCCATGTGTTTCAGGTGACTTCCTGTTGGCTTGGAAGTCCCAACATTCTGTGAAAATTCCTGATTAGAATTCAGATTCCTTTCTCCTCCTACATAATTGTATCCTTTCCTGTCATAGCACCTGACTGCCTCTTTAGTATATTATTATTATTATTACAATTATCATTATTAAATTTTAAAATGCATTCTAATTTCTCATTTGCTGTAATTACCCCCTAGAGCCACAGCAGATGGCAGGCTGCTGAGAAGGAATTTTCAGATCAAGAATGAGGCTTGATTTTCTATTGTTTTAATTCTCCTCTTACTAAAAATTCCCATAGTGTAGTTTTTTTTTTTATCAAATTCTGGGTACATCAGGATCATCAAAGGAGTATATTTTTTAAATACAGATTCTCAACATCCTTTTCCTCCCACCCAATGAAATCTGCAGAGTGTTTTAAGCCTCTATACAGGAGATTCTGATGTGTACCAAGATTTAGAAGTCTCCACTGTAGAGAATTCTTGTGGACCACCCAGCTCAGCACTTGCAAAATTATGAAGTTGTAAAACTTCTCTCCTCAGTATTCCTGTTCTTTGTGTTTTCTCTAGTCAGCCTCTTAGGTTTCTCAGTTCTCTCCCCAGCAAAGCAGACTTTTGCAAATTATGTCCAAGTGTTGTTTTAGGGATATCACCTTGGCATGCTTTCTTACGCTTACTTCCAAAAGAAACACAGTCAACAGCCCCTCCTGCCTAGGAGGCCCGGTGACCCTGCCTCCCACCCACCCAGCCACAGTTTTTTGGTTCCGGGTGCACATAACTAAAAGTCAACCTCGGACTGACTCAAGTAAACTGAGCAAGTTATGGTCTCCTACAAAAGCAGTGTTGAAGCTGGGCCAGTGCAATTCCTGTGCTCTTGTGAAAAGTCCAGAGGAGGGTAATCCATAGAGACAGAAATCAGATTGGTGGTTGCCAGGGGCTGTGGGGAGAGGGGAGGAGGAGTGACTGCTTAGGGTTACAGGATCTCTTATGAGTGATGAAAATGCTTTGAAACTAGATAGAAGAGATTGCACAACATCATGAATGAGCTAAATTCTACTGAATTGTTTACTTAAAATTTCCACTAAAAGGCAGGGAAGGCGGGTGCTAGAGTGATTATGAGGCCCTGAGAGCCCCTAGCAGCAGGTCCTGGAGGGCACACCCTTCAGAGCATGAAGGGGCTTGAGAGGGGACTCTAGCATCACTAAGTCGTTAGATGTAGTCACCTTTGCAGGCAGGGTGGAGGGTAGAAGAGGAAGTCACAGAATCAGGCTGGATGAGCACAGTGGGGATGACAGGGTCTTGAAACAAAAGAGACCAGTTGTTGGCACTTAACTATCCGATTTGAAGGTAGAGTTTCCATAATTACTGTGAGAACCAGCCTCGCCCAAGGGGCACCTGAAGGGCTTGGTTTGAAAGGAGCTGTGCAGATGGGGATACTTAATATGCATAACAAAAGAGGTAGTAAAACACCAAAAACCAACAGGTTCTGTAGAAATCTGGACTAAGCCTCAGGTATTCAGACCTTGCTGGGGGGAGCTGAGTGCGCTGGGCTGTGTTTTGTCATATGCTGGTGCAGTTGCACTGTGGAGCCCATCACCTACTGGCCACGTTGTGGGTGGGGAGGAGGTCTCTCCTGAAGATGAGTCCGTATCTACTGAATGTTGGGTAGAGAGGCAATCCTGAGACAGGAAGCAGAAAGTCAAATGGCAGACTCCAGGGAGACTGGAGAGGGAATCCAATCTTCCCTCGGTCTGGAGTTTCAGCAGGTGTCAGCCCAGTTGTTAGCATTCCTGGATGATGGAGGATGGCAGGATGGTGAGGGGATAATGGGGGACGCCATGTGGTGGCAGGCCAGCAGCTAGGACTTCCCTATGAGGCAGAAGTCCTAAATATGGGTGTGTATCAGAATCCCAGGGAAGTTTCAAAATATTATACCTGCTCTTGGATCCTACCCCCACAAAAGTTCTTTTTCAGAAGGTGGAGGAGGGGAAGAGCAGGGCGGAATCAGATTTTCAGACATGAGTCCAGGTGATTTTAAGGCACAATCCTAAACAGCCTTAGGGAATCCTATGATGCCGCTGAAGATGAGTGAGATGTAGACCAGGGTGAACAAGTCCTGGGTGGTGAAGAGGTGCAAATGTTAAAGCCACAATAAGGGTTTGGATGGAAAAGGAGATTTGCAAGCAGAAGGCTCTGGAGCATTATAAATGGGGAGTAACAGGATCTGATTCACACTTCAAAAATTATGACCTCAGAGCTATTAAAATAACATGATACTCAAGGGGTAGTCTTATCCACTTGTGAAAGAAAGTCTGATTGTAAGCACTTAGGGTCACAGGGTAACTTCCTTTCATATCTGCATCGTTCTCTGACTTTATTTTAAAGTCAGTGTGAATTAGTCATTCTAACATTTTACCATGAATTATAAAGCCATATGGTTGGCAAAGGCCTCAAGAGAGCATTTAGTCCAACCTGCAGCTTCCTGGCAAGTCTGTACCTAAATCATTTCAGAGAGAAAAAATCTAAATTATATGTCAGTGCTGACCCAAAGGATCAGTTTCCCTCCCATCTACCCTGCTGTGATGAGAACACTCACCACCACTCTGATGAGAGGTTTGAAAATAATTCTGGTTGTTCTAAATAAATAAAGCAACAGGAAGAATGAGACTCTGAAAAAACCTTGCAAGCCTTTGGATGTTTAGAATCTAGTCTTTCTAAACCCCACCTCTGACTACTCAAATCTATTATTTACCTCTCTGTATAAAATGCATCAGTTCAAGTCCAGTCCATAGATAGTTATGGAGCACCTAGCAACTACCGAAGGGGAGTTACTAATATTCAAGATAGGATCCTAAAATGGAAAATTAGGAACATCAGGTTAAAGTAGACATTTTTAAGCAAGGAAACAGGATTGCTATATATTGCTAAGGGAAAATGGTAATGCACTATCTGATATTATTTTTTTGCAAAACAAAAGAAGAGGGGAAGGATTGGAATAATCTTCAAGTTAAAGGTTTAAGTGAAAAAAGAAAGATGTACAACAGTATGTACAGCATTCTTCAATTTGTGTTTAAAAACCAGTGTGTATGAGTGATTGGCAAATCCTATTACAGAGCCTCTAGTTTAAATCACTTGCTATTATAAGAAATAGCGATAAGGACAGAGAGCAGAAAGTAAATAAAAAGTAAAATAAGGAAATCTGTTTGGGGGTATGGCAGGAGGGCAAAGAAACACTGGGGAAAAAATCTGCCAAGATTCATATCAATCTGGTCTTTTCTCCCATTTTCAAATATCCTCCCCATAGCTTTGCTGTCTCAGTCCCATATTGACAAATGCCAGTAATGGAAAAGTATTAGAGCAATAGTACTCTGAGGAAGCTGTCCGGCTTTTAAGTGTGGTTCCATTATGGGATTACCCGGCGCCTCCAAGTCCAATACCTGCATCCCAAGGACGGGGGATGTAGCCCAGGGAGCACAGGCAAAGTGACAAAGGAGCCGGCAGTTAGGCTCTATGGCAGCAGATAACATTCTCTTCTTCCAAAGAACCACAAAGCCTTTTAAAAAGCAAATGAAATAAAGATGTGAGTGAGAAGTCCTCCCCCCGAGATAAACAGATCTGAGAGAAAGAAAGTAGAAAGCAGGTGAATTGCCAAGGAGAAGGCGGTGAGTAATGTGAAAACCATCAAAATTTCAGAATTAATTACATACCACTCTTCAAGACATGAGAGATAAGAAGCCAGAAAAATACTAATTTAGTGAAGGCTGAACAAACAACTCTTTTCCCAGTGGCAAAGAAAGGGAGAAGTGAGGTTCTTTAAACTCTGGCAATTATGCAGATGGCAGAGAGAATAAAGACTAAATTTCATAGGCGCTGCAAGCCCACATAATAAGGGAGAGCATTAGGGAGACAAAAAGCAGTCTGAAGTGTTTACAGTTTTCAGTGCACCAACAGCTCAGCGAACATTCAGAACACATTATCTCACTTGTGAAAAACTGCCCTTAGAAATCAAGGAAATTAATCAAGAAGTTAAACATTGATTAAAAACAAGCTTAGCGAATATAGGAGAAAGGTCGAGACTGAAGAGTCACCGAAAGCTGAATCAGCTCTTTCTATGCTGTGGCGCGGGTGGCATTTGATTTGGAGCACAAGGTCCAGATCTAAGGGGAGTTTGTGGAGGCACTGTGGGCTTTGGGGGCCTTGAGCCTGCGCTCAGGGAGATAGCTGTTAGTGTCAGCTATTCTTGAGAAAAGCCAATGATGCAACCACTGAACCACTGGGACCTGACCCTGCTTGACGTCTGTGCTCAGGGAAGGGCAGCCAGCGTTTGTTTGCAGCCACATAACTGCGGGATCTTCCAGCACCCAGTCGCCAAAATCTGCACTCCAACATCCAGGTGAATAAAGTGCTGTGTTGTGGGTGGCAGTCTTGTTTCCCCATGCTCCTGTTGTCATAAATGTTGAGCAAACAGGAAAGGTCATTTCTCTACAGATAAAGGCTTGCTTCTTAGCACAGCACCAAGAACAAGGGATGTTGCAGGCATATGCTCAGAGCTACTTTGGGGAGTAGTGGTGAGGAGGAGGGCTTTTCCTGATGACTGATGAATTTGCACCATACACTTCTGTGTGTGTGTCCTTTTCACACCAGAATTGAGATCCAGCCAGCATCAGCTCCTTACAAACCTTTGCCAAAATGTAAATGACACAGAACCCTCGAGTAGTAAAGGGGGAGAAACAAAAAGGAAAACTTCCTGCCCTCCCACCTGATCCAGTTTACCTCCTGTGACTACACACCACTAATCCCTTTCCCTAGAACTCCATGAATTAAGATATATATAAAATTTTACATGACCAAAATTTTCACCAGGAAAGAGAATAAGTTTTTTTAAAGTCATTCCCTTAACATCCTTTAGTTACATTAGAACTTACAGCAGACATCCTGAACTTCTTAAAGCTATATGAAACGTTACATGTCCTATTCTCTTCAGTTCAGTTCAGTTCAGTTCAGTCGCTCAGTCTTGTCCGACTCTTTGCAACCCCATGAATCGCAGCACGCCAGGCCTCCCTGTCCATCATGAACTCCCGGAGTTCACTCAAACTCACGTCCCTTGAGTCGGTGATGCCATCCAGCCATCTCATCCTGTCGTCCCCTTCTCCTCCTACCTCCAATCCCTCCCAGGATCAGAGTCTTTTCCAATGAGTCAACTCTTCACATGAGGTGGCCAAAGTACTGGAGTTTCAGCTTTAACATCATTCCTTCCAATGAACACCCAGGACTGATCTTCTTTAGAATGGACTGGTTGGATCACCTTGCAGTCCAAGGGACTCTCAAGAGTCTTCTCCAACACCACAGTTCAAAAGCATCAATTTTTTGGCACTCAGCTTTCTTTATAGTCCAACTCTCACATCCATACATGAGCACAGGAAAAACCATAGCCTTGACTAGACAGACCTTTGTTGGCAAAGTAATGTCTCTGCTTTTGAATATGCTATTCTCTTAGGCAGGTACTATTTGGGGAGATGATGGTAGAATGGTTATGAGCTTTTGAGTCAAAAAAAGACTAGGTTCAAATGCTAGCTGTGTCAATTACAAGTTGTGTATCTTTGAGCAAGATGATTAATCTCACTGAATCTCAGTTTCATCATCTGTAAAATAGAAATAATAACATCTACTTTGTGGGAGGTCTTCTCTGGTGGCTCAGTGGTAAAGAAGCCACCTGCCAATGCACAAGACCAAAGCTTGATGCCTAGGTTGGGAAGATTCCCTGGAAAATGAAATGGCAACCCACTCTAGTATTCTTGCCTGGGAAATCTCATGGACAGAGGATCCTGGCGGGTTAAAGTCCACAGGATGGCAAAAGAGTCAGACATGACTTAGTGACTAAATGACAAACAACAACTTTATGAGACCATTCAATGCAATGGCCCACAAGATAGAATGCACATAGCACAGTGATTAGAGCACAGAAAGATCTCAGAAATTAAGTTATTATTATTAAAATAAGCTAGAATTTTGAAATGAATGTTTTCTCTAAATGATTCATTTCAAACTTTGTATGGTCTTTACTGTGGACCACCTTCTGGGCCAAATGTGTGCTCTATGAATGAATGCAAGCTGTACAGTGACAAAACAAGAAAGTCTCAGCATGAGAAATGTTGCATACACATGTTCAGAAGAAAAATTAAAATTTTCCTATCCTCCAGTAACTCGTTTTTTAATTCTATTTTTGTTTGTGCTGTGTCTTCATTGTTGCACCAGGAGTTTCTCTAATTGCTGTGAGCAGGGGCTACTCTATAATTGTGGTGCGCAGGTCCTCACTGTGGTGGCTTCTCCTGTTGCCGAGCACAGGCTCTAGGTGCACGGGCTTCAATAGTTGCAACATGTGGACTCAGCAGTTGTGGCTCGCAGGCTTAGTTGCTCTGTGGCATGAGGAGTCATCCCAGATCAGGGATTGAACCTGTGTCCTCTGCATTGGCAGGCAGATTCTTATCCACTGTACCGCCAGGGAAGTTCTCCAGTAACCCTTGTTAAGTTTGTTTGTTCTGTCCGCAAGCACTACCATTGCAAATTAAATGATACCTCTGACATTTATCCTTATACCTAGAGTTTTGATGTATGACAAAGTTTATATTTCAATATCCTACCATTCTAGGAAATTTGGGTATTGATATAACACAAATTCCAAAAAGAGTACATTGTGAAAGACATTTGTGTTTCAAATACTGTGCGTGAGTAATCAGAGAGAGAAGGAAAAAATGGGTCTTTGCATAGCTCCTTCCTAATGTAATTTACTGTGAATTTATGCCTCACATTTAAGAGAGTACATACTTCAGTCAGGATTCAGCAGCAGAAAATAGAAAAGCCCTAGGCACTTTAAGCAAAAAGGGATTTAATACTGCGCTTACAAAACCATGGGAGAGGTTGGAGGAACACCCCTCCAGGAGCTGATGCCTCACCATTGTCAGGGTGAGAAAGATGGGGAATCAAGAAGCTACCTGGGACTATTGTCTTGGGAGTACTTTTGATGCAAGTCAGGGATTAGAAAGCCTTGCGGTCTCAGTTGTTCCCTCAGAGGCACATCGCTTGTCCTAGACCTGCGCTGGCTAAAGCAAGTATCCTTCCATGTGTCCTGACCCGCAGGTAGCTGTGCTGCAAATAATCCACCTCCACTGCTGAGTGTGCTGGCAGAAAGAACAGAAAGATATGTTGTGCTAATTTACTTTCAGACGGCTTGGGAGTGCATGTAATCCAAGGAACCCAAATCATATCCTCAATCCAACCATAGGAGAGTCTAGAAAGGAGGTTTCTTACTTCTGAATGGAGGTATGCTAGAAGGTGCTGGAAATGGAGGCTAAGTACCAACTCATTCTAGCACCACCCATCCTGCGGGGCAGTACTGGGCTTGGAAGCCAAGGAACCAAAGGGGAACACCAACTCTGCCCCTTGCTAGTAGCTACGTGATCACAGCAAAAGCTCTTGATTCTTTCACGTGTAAAACAAGGAGGTTGGAAGACGCCATCTCTAAGCACCATGTCGGTTCTTTTCACTTTTGTAAAAACTGTAAGGAGAGATCATTCCACCGCCTCTTACCTCCCAGAAGTAGCATTGTTTTGTCTGTGGTCATTGTCCTTCCTGGGAAACTTATCCCAGTAGCAGCTGGGTCTCAGCTGTTTTATGTTGACAGGACTTTGCCAGATGCCTTCCAGCCCATTCCACCTTGGAGGTTTAGTGCACAATGCAATTAATTGCAGTTAGAGTTCCAAAGAATAGCAAGGAGAGATAAGAGAGCCTTCCTCAGAGATCAATGCAAAGAAATAGAGGAAAACAACAGAATGGGAAACACTAGAGATCTCTTCCGGAGAAGGCAATGGCACCCCACTCCAGTACTCTTGCCTGGAAAATCCCATAGATGGAGGAGCCTGGTGGGCTGCAGTCCATGGGGTCGCCAAGTCTTTGACATGACTGAGTGACTTCACTTTCACTTTTCACTTTCATGTGTTGGAGAAGGAAATGGCAACCCACTCCAGTGTTCTTGCCTGGAGAATCCCAGGGACGGGGGAGCCTGTGAGCTGCCGTCTATGGGGTCGCACAGAGTCAGACACGACTGAAGCGACTTATCAGTAGCAGCAGCAGAGATCTCTTCAAGAAAATTAGAGATACCAAGAGAACATTTCATGCAAAGATGGGCTTAATAAAGGACAGAAATGGTATGGACCTAACAGAAGCAGAAGATATTAAGAAGAGGTGGCAAGAATACGTGGAAGAACTATACAAAAAAGATCTTCAAGACCCAGATAATCACAATGGTGTGATCACTCACCTAGAACCAGACATCCTGGAATGTGAAGTCAAGTGGGCCTTAGAAAGCATCACTACGAACAAAGCTAGTGGAAATGATGGAATTCCAGTTGAGCTATTTCAAATCCTGAAAGATGACACTGTGTAAGTGCTGCACTCAATATGCCAGCAAATTTGGAAAACTCAGCAGTGGCCACAGGACTGGAAAAGGTCAGTTTTCATCCCAATCCCAAAGAAAGGCAATGCCAAAGAATGTTCAAACTACTACATAATTGCAGTCATCTCACGCACTAGTAAAGTAATGCTCAAAATTCTCCAAGCCAGGCTTAGCAATACATGAACCATTAACTTGCTGATGTTCAAGCTGGTTTTAGAAAAGGCAGAGGAACCGGAGATCAAATTGCCAACATCCACTGGATCCTGGAAAAAGCAAGAGAGTTCCAGAAAAACATCTATTTCTGCTTTATTGACTATGCCAAAGCCTTTGACTGTGTGGATCACAATAAACTCTGGAAAATTCTGAAAGAGATGGGAATACCAGACCACCTGACCTGCCTCTTGAGAAATCTGTATGCAGGTCAGGAAGCAACAGTTAGAACTGGACATGGAACAACAGACTGGTTCCAAATAGGAAAAGGAGTACGACAAGTTTGTATATTGTCACCCTGTTTATTTAACTTATATGCAGAGTACATCATGAGAAACACTGGGCTGGAAGAAACACAAGCTGGAATCAAGATTGCCGGGAGAAATATCAATAACCTCAGATATGCAGATGACACCACCCTTATGGCAGAAAGTGAAGAGGAACTAAAAAGCCTCTTGATGAAAGTGAAAGAGGAGAGTGAAAAAGTTGGCTTAAAGCTCAACATTCAGAAAACGAAGATCATGGCATCTGGTCCCATCACTTCATGGCAAATTTTTCTGGGCTCCAAAATCACTGCAGATGGTGATTGCAGCCATGAAATTAAAGGTTGCTTACTCCTTAGAAGAAAAGTTATGACAAACCTAGCTCCATATTAAAAAGCAGAGAGATTCCTTTGTCAACAAAGGTCCATCTAGTCAAGGCTATGGTTTTTCCAGTGGTCATGTATGGATGTGAGAGTTGGACTGTGAAGAAAGCTGAGAGCTGAAGAATCGATGCTTTTGAACTGTGGTGTTGGAGAAGACTCTTGAGAGTCCCTTGGACTGCAAGGAGATCCAACCAGTCCATTCTAAAGGAGATCAGTCCTGGGTGTTCTTTGGAAGGACTGATGCTAAAGCTGAAATTCCAATACTTTGGCCACTTCATGCGAAGAGTTGACTTATTGGAAAAGACCCCGATGCTGGGAGGGATTGGGGGTAGGAGAAGAAGGGGATGACAGAGGATGAGATGGCTGGATGGCATCACCGACTCGATGGACGTGAGTTTGAGTGAACTCTGGGAGTTGGTGATGGACAGGGAGGCCTGGCGTGCTGCGATTCATGGGGTTGCAAAGAGTTGGACCTGGCTGAGTGACTGAACTGAACTGAACTGAAATGTAGGAAGAGGGCAGAAGACAGTTGGCAGAGCTGCAGTTCTGTGATCCCACATCTGCATTTCCAAGAGTCCCTAGACAGCCTCTGATGTCAGTCAGCATTCCTTGAGCCTCTTGGTGAACATACTGAGAAAACGTGTTTCATGGCTTGTAGGTACTACATCAGGCTCAAAGACATCTGAAGGAAATCCTTCCTAATAAACTCTTACAGCAGTGCTTCTCAGACTTAGATGTACACACAGATCTTGTGAAAATGGAGATCCTGAGTCAATGGGTCTGCGGTGGTTTCTGAGATTCCATGTGTCCGACAAATTCAGGTGCTAGGTTTCCACGTACCACATTTCCATCCCAGACTCACCCCAAGTAGATTGAATTAAGGCAAATATTTGTATTCAGTTCAGTTCAGTCACTAAGTCATTTCCGACTCTTTGCAACCCCATGAATCGCAGCACGCCAGGCCTCCCTGTTCATCACAAACTCCTGGAGTTCACTCAGACTCATGTCCATCAAGTCGGTGATGCCATCCAGCCATCTCATCCTCTGTCGTCCCCTTCTCCTGTTGCCCCCAATCCCTCCCAGCATCAGAGTCTTCGATGAGTCAACTCTTCGCACGAGGTGGCCAAAGTACTGGAGTTTCAGCTTTAGCATCATTCCCTCCAAAGAAATCCCAGGTCTGATCTCCTTCAGAATGGACTGAATGTCCTAAATTGAAGATTCCAAACCTGATGGGATTTGTGTGTGTGTGTGTGTTTTCCTGTAAATAGTCAATACAAATCTAACATAACTGCTCAGAGACACGTATCCCAAGGGGGTCTGGTCTGCAGTTTCTCCTCCTCCCATATCATCCCTATTTCCATGCCCACTCCTTCTGAAACTAGCTCTCTGGGTTTGGGCCTGAGTTTCCTCATCAGTAAAGTGCAGATAGTAATGTCTCAGTATGCAACTGGTTAGGAGAATAGGAGACACAGCATACCAAAAGAGCACTTGCTACATCCCCAGAAGCTCGGAGCTGCTGCGCGTATCCTCATCCTTAGTTACTGCCATCCTTGCCTCCATCTCATTTCACTTTGGAACCTTCTTTCTATCAGGTGTGAAGAAAGACATTACTCACCTCATTTCTGAAGCATGGAAAATCTGCCATTCACTCTTGAATGGCAAGGGGGAATACTGAATGGTATAAGATAGAGAATTTTTAAAACTTGTAAATATTTATATTAATCCTAAAATGGTAACCTGTGCATTTATAGAATTATTTGTATAGTAAGTTATGGTAAAAAAAAAAAAGCATAGAAAAAAGTGAAGTGACAAAAAAGTAGAAATTAAACAAATACTCAGAAAGGAAACATGAATTAAGAATGAGGATATTCATGTCAGCTTTATATATAATAGCAAAGAAATTGGAAACACCTAAACACACAGCATTCTAGATACAGGTATGCAAAGCGTAGCAACTCTATACACAAAATATCATGTAGCCTTTAATGCTTTGTTTAGATTTTTAGTGGCATGAAAAATGCATATGACATGATGTTTAGAGTCAAAAGAAAATCTGGCTACAAATTCATGTCTACCAAATTAAAACACACAGAGGAAAAAAGGCTGGAAGGGAACATGCTACAATAAAAAAATAGTAGTTGCATCTGACTGGCTTTTTGTTTCTGTGTCTTCATACTTTTCTGTACTTCCCAAACTCTCAGTAATGACAATATATTATGAGCACAGACTGTGGAGCCAGACGGTTGCCACTCCCTGCCACCTGCCAGCTAGGTTAGTCATCACACACAGCTCTCTGTGTCTCTATTTCACCAGCAGTAAAATGGGGATAGTAATCACCTCTAGCCCTTGGAATTCTGTTAGGATGAAATGAGTGCATAGTTATTAAGCACTTAGAGCAGTGCCTTGCACAAAATAAGTGCCTTGCAAGTATTATCTGTGGTTATTTCCATAGATGTTGCTCATATTAGCAAAAAAGAAAAAAGCAAAAATTTAGAAAAAGATGAAAGATTGGAAAAAACATGTATACATGTTAGGATGATATTTGTCTTAAGTAAATATTTCATTTTGAACTAATTTCACACCTAGAGAAAAATTGCCAAGTTCAGAGAGGCCCCATGTATCCTTCACCCAGTCTCCTGGATTGTTAACAGCTTCCATACCTTAGAACATGCATCAAAACTATGAGATTAACACTGGTACATTATTAACCACACCTCAGATCTTATTTGAAATTCACCTTATTTTTTCTATTTATATACTGTATTTGTTTCAAGAGGGTAAGATCTTTGAATTTTGACTAATGTGTTTTTTTAACTTTTTTATTATGAAGCATATAAAGAAGTTCATAAAACATAAATGTACTGGTTAAAGGAAGCAAGAAATAGAACACCACCAGTACCTTGGAATGTAATCTTGTGTCCTTTTTTCATCGTAATTTCCCTCCACCTGCCTATTCCAGACATAATGGAGTAAAAGATAGTGACTTTTATGGCAATTACATCCTTGCTTTTCTTTATAGTGTTACCATCCAGTCCAGCTGTGGATATCTCAATAAAGTAGCTTTGCGTGTTTGGGGACTTTATATACATGAAATCATAGTGTGTATGTATATTTGACCATGCCGAGGTTTGTGGGATCTTAGTTCCCCAACCAGAGATTGAACAAGTACCCTTGTAGAGAAAGTATGGAGTCTGAACCACTGGACTGCCAGGGAAGTCCCTGTATATATTCTTTTATTCAACATTATTTTGTTGTTGTGTTTCCTGTGTATCTATGGCTCATTCATTTTCATTGCTCTAACATTTCATTATTGTTGTTACTTCCTCCTGCTCCCTATCTTTCCTGATCAAATAGACCTTCTGTCTCCAATGCCCCAGGGATGGCAATGCAGCAGCAGAAAATCAGATTAAAATGCTTTACTATTATTATTTCAAAGCGCAGATCCTCAAGGATGAGGATGAACAATAGATTCATCATAAGATGTCTCTGCCTCGACCCTGTTGACCTTTTGGTCCAGATAATTCTTTGATGTGAGAACTGTCCTGTGCATTGTAAGATGTTTCACAGCATCATTGGCCTCTATCTGCTGGATGCCAGTAGCACCCACTCCGTCCCTTGTTGTAACAATTCAGAATGTTACTGAAACTCTATCACAGGCTCCATAGAAGACACCTAGTCCATGATCAAACCCTGCGGTTCAGAGTCAAATGAGCAAAGCTCCGTGTTGGTTGAGTATTCCAAGCAGAAGAAACCCATGTTCCCTGTGTGTGGGAAGAGCCCAGAATACATGAATTCCTGCCCATCAAGCCAGGAGAATGATACTATATTCAGGCAGACAGATCCAAGACAGCCCCAACAGAGTTTCCTGCAACCAGGAGAAATCTGGGAGCTACTAAATGTTTTGTGAGCACCCGAGAGCTGTGACAACATGGCATAGAGAACTAGAGATCTGAGGGGCCCATCAGCTTGGGCAAAAAGGACATAGCAGTAGTCTGCATGCATAAATGGCTGAAATAAATGAAAACAAAAATGATGATGGCACCAAGGACCCAGACAGTGCCCCCTCCCACTGATGACTTGGTTCTGTATGAACCCCCTAGGAAATTACATAGGAGCCCAGAAAATGAAGGGCAGATCTGAATTGACTGATAATTATGATTCCAAGGCTTGACGAAGCAAGAACTTAAGGGGAAATTATTTCAAAACAAAGTGAATTCAGGACAATTAGACAAGTAAAAGAAATAAAAGGCATCCAGACTGGAAAGGAAGAAGTTAAACTATCTATATTCACAGATGATATGATTTTGTATGTAAAAAATGCTAAGGAACACACACAACTAAAAAAAAAAGGGAAAAACAAAACTTACTAGAACTAATAAATAAGTACAGCAAGTTTGCAGGAATAGGATCAATGAACAAAAATCAAACACTATTTTTAGTGTATTTATAAACAGTAATGAACAATCCAAAAATGAAATTAAGAAAATGATTAAATTTATATCAACCTCACAAAGAATAAAATATTTGGGACTAAATTTAACAAAACAAGTGCAAAATTTATGTACTGAAAACTATAAAATACTATTGGAGAAAAACTAAAGAAGACCTAAATAAATAGGACATTCTGCATTCATTAATTAAAAGACTTAATTGTTAAGATGGCAATTCTCAAATTATTCTACAGTTGCAATACAATTCCTTTCAAAACCTCAGTTACACTTTTGCAGAAATTGAGAAGTTGATCCTAAAAGTCTTATAAAAATGTGAAAGATTTAGAATAGCCAAAACAAGCCTGAAAAAAAAGTAGAGGAACTCACACTTCCACTATGAAGCTACAGTAGTCAAGACAGTATGGTACTGGTATAAGGACAGACTTATAGACCAATGGAATAAAACTGAGAGTCCAGAAATAAACCACTGTATTTATGGCCAATTGATTTTTGACAAGAGACAATCAAATAGGTTAAGAAAGAATAGTCTTTTCAACAAGCAATGTTGGAGCAACCAGAGATCTGCATGGAAAAGAATGAAGTTGGACTCCTACTTCACAGCACATATGACAACTAATTCAAAATGGATCAAAGATCTGAATGCAAGAGCTAAAGCTATAAAGCCCTTAGAAAATACAGGTGTACATTTTCATGATTTTAAATTGGGCAATGATTTCTTAGCAATTACAGCAAAGCACAAGAAATTTTTAAAGAAAGGATAAATTGTTGTTTTTGTTGTTCAGTCTCTAAGTCATATCCAGCTCTTTGCAACCCCATGGACTGCAGCAGATAAGACTTCATCAAAAATCTTAAACTTTTTCTACTGTAATGACATTATTTAAAAGTGAAAAGACAATGCACAAAATGAGAGAAAATATTTGCAAGTCAAATATTGAATAAGGGACTTGTCTCAAAGTATTAAAAAAAACCCTTTAAAATGCAGTAGAAAAGCTGCTGCTGCTGCTGCTGCTAAGTCAGTTCAGTTATGTCCGACTCTGTGCGACCCCTTAGACGGCAGCCCACCTGGCTCCACCGTCCTTGGGATTCTCCAGGCAAGAACACCGGAGTGGTTTGCCATCTCCTTCTCCAATGCATGAAAGTGAAAAGTGAAAGTGAAGTCACTCAGTCGTGTCCAACCCTCAGCGACCCCATGGACTGCAGCCTACCAGGCTCCTCCATCCTTGGGATTTTTCCAGGCAGGAGTACCAGAGTGGGGTGCCATTGCCTTCTCCAGAAAAAGCAAATAACCCCAATCAAAAATAGACAAAGGATTTGAAAGACACTTCACCAAAAGATATACAAATGACAAATATGCACAAGAAAAAATTCTCAACATCATTCCTTACTAGGGAAATGGCAAATTGTAATCACAGTGAGATACCATGTCATTTGTATTAGAATAAATATAATTTTTAAAGGACTGACAATAGTAAGTGTTGACAAAGATGTTGAGAATTTGGAGTCCTCATACACTTCTGATGAGTATGTAAGATGGTGTGAGTAAAAGTCCTGTTGGGCTCCTGGACACAGAAGCCTTTCTGTCCCCCATTTACTATTCTTGGGGAGCAGACTCCAAGAAGAGTCAAGGGAGGAGCAGCTAAGAAACTGCCTGAGACAAGATTAAAGAAGTACAAGCCCTACTCACACCCTAATCCTTATCAGCAATCCTGCCCTTGAACCATTGCTATAAAACTCCCCACTAAATCCTCCCAAGTTGGAAAACACAGTTTTGAGAGGCACAAACCTACTGTGTTCCCCTTTGCCTGGCAAAGCAATTAAGCTATTCTTTTCTGCTTCACACAAACTGGGTCTCGGAGATTCAGTTCAGCACTGGTACAGAGAGACCCAGTTTTCAGCACCAGAGTTAGCTATCTTTATCACTCATACTGCCTTATGACATCTTTTTCACTACTGTTTTAGTTAATTGTCACATATTTTCAACTAAATTGTAGAGAGCTCATATATAATACAATGTTTGCTTGTTAATGGGGGTTTCCCACGTGGTGCTAGTGGTAAAGAACCCGCCTGCCACTGCAAGAGACTTGGGTTCAATCTCTGGGTGGGGAAGATCCCCTGGAGGAGGGCATGGCAATCCACTCCAGTATTCTTGACTGGAGAATCCCATGGGCAGAAGAGCTTGGTGGGCTACAGCCCAAGGGGTCACAAAGACACAGACACAATTGAAGTGACTAACCATGCAGGCATACATGGTAATGTCCGTAGCCCTACACCAAATCTCAAGGAGTATTTGCTGAATGAAAAGTCATGTCCTTAACAAAACTCAACATAAAATTAAGGTATTCAGTTGGATGCCATGTAAAGAAGTAACAAGCAACATGAGAATACTGATTCTAAATGTCTTGACTTCAGTGTTTAATTTGGCTGTGTTAGCACTGGATCTGTTTTCAGCAGAACTTGGAATATTTTTTCTAAGCACGAGTTTCTTGGCTGAAATGCAGTGGGGTTGCCTCTCTGTAGTGAAACCTGTAACTATGCCATTCAAAATAAATGAATTCTGTGTGGGGAATAGAGCCAACTCTGGGAACTTTGATTTGTTACCTCCCAGATTTAAAGGAACAACTCTGACCCAGTGAGATAACAGATGGAGAGGTAAACTTTTGCTCTTGTTCTACATGATATTTACAAAAAAAGATAAGGAAAAAAAAAAGGCAGAAGGTAGAAACAGGGCAAAATAAATGATTTCCAGCATTCTCTGAATTCCTGGAACAGTGTTGAAATAGACATTTTTCTTAGGAAGCCATTATAAGGTATTGTGTTTGGCCACTACAGAGCAGGTCTTTTCCTTCCAAAGTTATATAATTTTTGCTTATTATTATTCTTGCTGAAACATTTCTGGAACCCATCCTTTCCCTCTACTCTCATGAATATGGTCAAAACAGCTGCATGTCCCTGATGGACCAAGTTTCAAGTCTGTCACCACACCCAGCTGTCTCCACTGTTCCTTTATGTCTAGCTGATTGCAAGTTCCTTACCATTTAACAGATGAATAGAACTCCGATCAATGGCTGAACATCCAGGAGTTCCTGTCATCTTTTCCTTAGCAGTCATTTGTTTGAATGTCTACAGTTGTTCAGGTTTTAAATTCTTTACCCTGTTTAATCCTCAAAACATCTCATAAAGAGGTGATAAAATTGTCTTCATTTGACAGAGGACAGAAATGAGACTTAGAAGCTGCCAACGGGCTGGATGGCACAAGCCAGAGTGACAGGCATTGAGTCATCTGGAGGTATACCCTGACCACTGGGACAGGAAGGAGTTGGGCAAATAGATTCCCTCTCCTCCATTGACTTGGAACACTTCCAGAGAAGCCCTAGAGAGGTGGGCGAGCCTGCTGTGCAGTCTGGTGTCTCTGTGGCTCATTGTGCTGCCATGGCCAATGCAGTTACGTGTTACCTCCCATTCATTCACATCTTTCTTTGCTTCACAGACCCCCTTTTCCCTCACCCGGACTGCCCTAAGTTTGCACGTTCCAAATAAATTATCAGCACTCTAATCCGTGTCTCAGGCTCTGCTTTCCTGAGGACCTTGGTTAAGCAATTATTTTAAATTCTCAATTTACAAAATTGGGTTACTGGTTTTAAAATGGTTCGCTGAGGCATGAAAAGAGTAATGAGCATAGTAACATAAACTACAGTTCAGAAAAGCATCCCAAATGTAACAGTGGATAGGAATTTCTTATACATAAGGAATATGAGTCCGTGTAGATCAAACAAGCGATTATTTCACATGAGAAACAGAAAAAGAAAAATCAAATTGAAGATACACTTTCTTTGAAACTTTGTCAAATCTCGCTTTATTTTCACACAAAATGTCCTGAATTGTCTATTAGAAGAGTTAAGTTTTTCTAAGACAAACAAAAAGTAATATTTTAAGGTATTCAATTTTGTTGCTAAGGCCAAAGAACAGACCCAAAACATAAAGACATCATTCAACTTCTACTTCTTTTAGTAAGAACAAGTAGTTTACTTTGCTGCTAAGAATCTTATAAAATCAGTCCCAAATTTGTAAATGTTGTGCCCAGAGAAGAAGCAGAGTAATTTATTCACAAAAGTCCTGTATAAAATATCTCTGTAAATGTCACATAAAATTCAATGGCATAAAAATGTGGAAAAGTCATTGCTATCATATGTGTAGAGCAGATAGTTTACTTTACAGCTGGATAAATATGTTCGTGTCCAAAGAATGAATCAACTGTCGGCCTACGTAAAGCTAATTTAGGCTAGATGACATGGAACAACAAACAAACCCTGAAACTGTGCCTCTCTAAAGTCTGATGCAGCTGGGAACCCCCTTGTGTATTGTAGGTGGGCCATGGAGAACAAGGGTCTTCAAAGATGGCTGTGGCAGGAAAGAGATGGAGGAGGCAGATCAGCTCCTGGATAGCATCTCCTGGAATGCTACACTGGGAAAAGCAAGGAGGAAGCAGTGCAGGGATGAAAAACCCACGGTCCCTGCCATAGTGTTTGTATGAGGGGGAAGAATAAATGAAGAAGTTGTCATTGCTGATAACCAATGAGAACCCAAGCTATGGGGAAATGATGCAGACGGCCGTTTGGTTAAATAACCTGGGAGCTGTGATGTGACCTGGAAAAGCTGCCATGAAGTTGCTGCTGAGGGGGTATCAGCCTTTGTTCAGGAGAAGGGGTGTTGCCAGGTAAAGAGGTTACATCTGAATGTGGATCCACACTCAGGGTTATCCCCAGAGAATAGCCAACAGTCAATATCATGCTTCTGATCCTGAGTTAGTAGTTAAGAAAATGGAGAAAATCACACCTGTAATCCAAATGCAGGTACTGGAAAAAAAAAAGTTGTGGCAAGAAATGACAGTAAAACATGAGACACTGCTTTTCTGAAGTGAAATAACAGCCGTCAAAGTAAAGAATGCTCACATAAGGTTTTGAAGTGAAGTGTGATCATTTTAGTTAAAGATTGTTTCTGTGATTTCAGAAAGTTTGTTCAAGTGACACCTGGCAGTGAAATTTTCAGTATCTTGAAATACCTGAGTCAGTCACTTCAAGCCCAAATTATAGAAGTTCTTAGATTTGAAAACAGGCTAGCCAGACTCGGTAAGCCGTATTGCAAGTGGCTCAGTCCCTGAGAGCTGGACTCTTCCTCACTGGAGGTGATTTCCTTCACTCATTGGTGAAATAGATCAATGGCATAAGTTTGGACATGCTTAAAAACTCAAATGTTGCAACAGAATATGAAGGAATTATTTCCCGGAATCTATGCAACCCAAGAATAGATTAGGCACCAACTATTCATCACTGTCTCCCAAGCAGAAACATTCTTTCAGCTTTTAGGCAGGACAGCCTATCTACATCACAACTGCCAGGCACAAAGAGGCATCCTACAAAAAACCACTCCTTAGTTTCTGAATGTGTTTGACAAAGACACCAAACACGTGCCATTTGCAATGACCTATGCCTTTGAAGTAGCAAGCTGTAATGCTTTGTGGGGATTAAGTGGGGAATTTCACCCATACATGCGTGCTAAGTCGCTTCAGTCATGTCTAACTCTTTGTGACCCCATGGACTGCAGCCTTCCAGGCTCTTCTGTCCATGGGATTCTCCAGGCAAGAATTCTGGAGGGGGTTGTCATGCCACATCAATCCATTTACTTTCTAGCCAGTTATATATATATTTTTTGTGTGTGTGTGGAATATTATCCCTATCAATAATATGAAATATATTATTTAAAAGGTTAGCACATATTTTTATTAAAATTTTGATGGACCTTTTAAGTTTTCCTAAAATTGCCTAAGTATGAACCACACATCACAAATTGGCTTATAAGTGGAAAAAAAAAGGTGTCAGGAACTCCCTTAGCTGCTCTTTTAAACTGTCTTCTGGAGTCTATAGAGTTGAGGAACTTATCTTCTGGCTTCTGTTATCTTCTAGGCCCTAAGGGAGGCTGGGCTGGGGGCAGGGGTATTGGGTTGAGGGGGGAAGCCTGGAACGCGCATGATCCTTGAGCCCCTCATGGTCAGTTACCTGTCCCTGATTCACTTTGTCTCCTGGTCTACAGGTCTAAGCAAAAATATCCAAACACTTAAGGTCCAGATGGTGGATTTCCATCCAAATGTGAAGCAGCAGCGATCAGCCAACAGAAAAGGTCACTGTGATCTCAGCAGGCAGGAAGCATTTGCTGATGATGCAAGCTGTCTAATATCACAGCATTTCTCAATCTTTTTTTTCTTGTTCACAACTCTCCATAAGATCTGTATTTTCTAACACAGCCCAACACATACATATATACATGTAACAGAAGCAACAGGTTCCCAAATCAATGCTTGCCCCTCCCTTTGAAATGTCCTCAGCTATTCTCTCTTATTTTCCATTTTCTTCTGTTATTTTCCATTTGTTCTATTCTATTTTATTTTTAAAAATATTGCTCAAATGGAGAACAGATCAGTGGTTTCCAGGGATTATGGCTAGGAGATAGGGTGACTATAAAGGGGTGACATCAACTTTCGGATGAGAAAGCGTTCTGTATCTTGATTACAGTGGTGGTGGTTATACAAATCAATATGTGAGACACAAAGGTGTACATGTGAAAAATGGTGAAATCTGAGCGAGGTCACTAATCTATACTATCAATGTATTATGCCAATGTTGATTTCCTGCTTTTGATGAGGTGCTATGGATGATAAGACATTGCCTTTACAGAGGCTGAATGATGGGCACATGGGACCTCTCTGAACTATTTTTTTCAACTTCTTGTGTTCCTTTAATTATTTCAAAGTAAAAGTTTCTAAAATATTGCTCAAGATCCACAACATTGATGTCATGAGATCACAACCCATATAAGCCCTGTTTCTCCAAGGGTGGACATTGGATTAGCAAGCAGCTATACCTACACTCGGAGAAGGCGATGGCACCCCACTCCAGTACTCTTGCCTGGAAAATCCCATGGATGGAGGAGCCTGGTAGGCTACAGTCCATGGGGTCACTAAGAGTCGGATACGACTGAGCGACTTCACTTTCCCTTTTCACTTTCATGCACTGGAGAAGGAAATGGCAACCCACTCCAGTGTTCTTGCCTGGAAAATCCCAGGGACGGGGGAGCCTGGTGGGCTGCAGCAGCAGCATACCTACACTAGCTGATTTATCTGAAGAGGGGAATCAGCCTGTGCAGACTTGTGTTTGAGCAGCTGGAAACCTACAACTCATATTAGCCACCCAGTGGAGTTGGTTTCAGTATTTTATTGAGTCGACAGACTTTTGTTTCTTTCTTTTTTTTTTTTTTTTTTTGAGCATCATCTTCTAAATAAATGCTCCTACCTACCCACCTCCTATTACAAAAAAAGAATTGTTCATCATTCCACCTCTCAGAAATTAGAGCCATGTTTCTCAAAGCATGGTCACCAGTCCACTGCCTCATATGCTAAGAATGCAGAGTCCTGGTACTGAGTGTGTGCGTGTGCATGTGCGTGTGTGCTCAGTCACTTAATCGTGTCTGACTTTTTGTGACCCTTTGGACTCTAGCCCACCAGGCTCCTCTGTCCATGAGATTTTCCAGGCAAGAATACTGGAGTGGGTTGCCATTTCCTTCTCCAGGGGATCTTCTTGGATCAGGGATTGAACCCAAGTCCTATGTCTCCTGCATTGAAGACAGATTCTTTACCGCTGAATCATTGGGGAAACCCCCTGGTACTGCTAAGTCGCAGTCAGTCGTGTCCGACTCTGTGCAACCCCATAGACCGCAGCCCAAGAGGCTCCCCCATCCCTGGGATTCTCCAGGCAAGAATACTGGAGGGGGTTGCCATTTCCTTCTCCAATCATGAAAGTGAAAAGTGAAAGTGAGGTCTCTCAGTCATGTCTGACTCTTAGCGACCCCATGGACTACA
The DNA here is from genome assembly GCF_019923935.1 of Bubalus bubalis. NCBI lineage: Eukaryota > Metazoa > Chordata > Mammalia > Artiodactyla > Bovidae > Bubalus > Bubalus bubalis. Next base: position 142,765,877 of record NC_059159.1, read on the forward strand.
GCTTACCAGGCTCCTCTGTCCATGGGATTTTCCATGCGAGAGTACTGGAGTGGGTTGCCATTGCCTTCTCCACCCCCTGGTACTACTGAGGTTTAATTAGATTTTTTGGAAGTATGGCACAGAAATATGCATTTTATTTTTCTTAATAAATTAATGTCATTTTCCTTCTAGTTTTATTAAGATATAATTAACCTTCAGCACAGTATGATTTTAAGGTGCACATCATAATTATTGGACTTACATACATCATGAAATGATTATCCCAAAACTTTTAGTGAACATCCAACGTCTCACGTAGCTACAAAATAAAACAAACAAAAATATTTTTTTCCTTGTGATGAAAACTCTTAGGATTTACTCTGTTAACAACTTTCATATGTAATATGGGTGGTGGTGGTTTATTGCTAAATCGTGTTCGACTCTTGCGACTCCATGGACTGTATCCTGTCAGGCTCTTCTGTCCATGGGATTTCCCAGGCAAGAATACTAGAGTGGGTTTCCATTTCCTTCTCCAGGGGATCTTCCTAATCCAAGGATTGAATCTGAGTCTCCTGCATTTCAGGTAGTCTCCTGCATTGTAGATGAATTCTTTACTGACTGAGCCACCAGGGAAGTCCCATATATAATATACAGCAATGTTGACTATATATTGGATATGTCCAGTATATAAAGTGGATTAAGATAGGCAAAAGGTACATACTTTCAGTTATAAGATAAATAAATAGTATGAACGTAATGTACTACATGATTAATATAATTAAAAAAAACATGCGCTTTAAACAAAATGCTCAGAGATTTTTATGCACATTGCATTGTTGGGATGCCTGGAGAAGTCTGCTAATAGTGGATATGTGACTACCCGGGATGCTTACTGCAATGAATTTGAGTTTAAATTTCCTCTGTTATGAAAATAGGATTTCTGAGAATAGCTTTCTTTCCAACTTTCCTTGCTCTTTAAACTTTAAAGTTTTCAATGTTGACATAAGCCACATTTCCTGCCTTTCATGACAAAAACATTACAATAGTGACTCAGTTTCTCCAAATGTGAGGATAAAAATTCCAGGAATCTCCCTAATTCCTAGTTCTTATGCAGACAATGACCATTTATCTTCAGATGGAAGTAATTTCATTAGCATAAGTGGATGCGTATTTTATAAACACAGGCACATGTGTTTCATATTCTACTCATATTTATTTACACATTCTGTAAACATATGTAGACACAGAGCCACATGGGCATTTTTAGAGGAGCCATGAAACATTTTGCACATGTAAATACCGCAGTTAATGCCTCAGGTCTTTTCTCTCAGTTACTACCTTTCCTCAGGTAAACAAGGACCCTTGCCACAAGTCAGCCTCTGGAATTTGTTCAAGTTTCTAATTCTCTGAGAATGTCCTAGTCTCTTGAGCTTCTAATTTATTGGAAAACAAGTGCATCCTAAAGTAGTAATAATTTCTAGTAACTCAATATCATGGTCTTCCCAGATAACCTATCTCTAAATCCCCAGTCCCTGACTTTAATGAAGAGAATTTTAATCAGATTGACAAGGGGCTACTTTCTGCCAAGTGGACCTTACAGCTCCCTTCTACTGATATCAGAGGTCTTGGACATTCCTGGAGTTAAGCTAGAATGAGCCTAGGTCTGGAGAGTCAGGCATGCACAGAGTTAGAGGGCTGGGGTGGTGATGGGGGACAGGAAAGGCAGAAGCAGGTACACAGATTTTATACAGTGTCTCCCTTCTGGGGGCTTCCCTGGTGGCTCAGATAGTAAAGAATCTGCTTGCAATGCAGGAAACCAGGGTTTGATCCCTGGGTATGGGAAGATTCCCTAGAGGAAGAAATGGCAACCCAATCCAGTATTCTTGCCTGGAGAATCCCATGGACAGAGGAGCCTGGCAGGCTGCAGTCCATGGGGTCCTCTCACATGAGACTGAAATGGACCTAAATGTTACCCTACAATCCAGTATCTCCAGAGCTAAATTCAATATTTTGCTTTTTTTTAGTAAGTACCAAATATAATGTGCGAGAAAGGTAGAAGCTGTTTTCTCCAAAGTTCTCTTGATTTAAATGACGTGTTTTGGTCCAGAGATTGTCTCTCTTCCCCCATCTCTTTAAATTTGTTATGCTTTTTTTTTTGTTTGTTTGTTTTTGAGTGAAATAGCTGTCTTCTGCTAAGAACTTACTCTGCTCCAGGCATATCCTAAATCCTTTACATTCATTCTTTCAAAGGGCCTGTGGGGTTGGTATTCTTGGCTTCACTTTATAGGTGAGAAAATGGATGCTCAGAAAGTCAGCAGCTTCTCAAGGTGAAACAGCTCATTGGTATCTGAGCCGTTGTCTGAACCCAGTGACCATGTGCTGGATTGGATCGTGACCCCACAATTCCTGCACTTTCCAGAACCTCAGAATGTGGCTTTGGAACTAGAGTCACTGCAAAAGTAATTAGTTAAAATGAGCTCATAGAGGAGTAAGGTGGGCCCTAATCCAATATGACTGGTGTTCTTATAGGAGGAGAAAAGACACAGGGAGAACAAGCGCCACGTGGGGACAGAGAGGCAGAGTTAACTGAGAGAAGGACATGGAACAGATTCTCCCTTAGAGTTCCTGGGAAAGCCCAGCTCTACTGACATCTCCCCGCCCCCGGCCCCCCGCCGTCTTCTGGTCTCCAGAATGTGAAGGAATACGTTTCTGTTGCTTCCAGGCATCCACTGTGTGGGGTTTTGTTACAGCAGCCCTAGCAAACTTATAGAGCCCACGATACACCCTGCAAACTATTTACTGCAAACATTTTGGAAAACAAAGAAAATTTACAAAGTGTTCACAATCCCACGTTCCAGAGCCTATCATTGTGGATCATATGTTTTCAAGTTTTCTTCTCTTTTCCCCCATGGCCATTCCATCCACTTCTTCCTCTTAAAAATAGTAGTACAACCCTCCTGTGTATTGTATTTTCTTCTCTCTTATTGTTTGATCAGCTGTTGTTTTTGTTCCTTACGAAACATGCTTTTAAAACAGTGAGAACTTCAGAAAACTGCAACATCCTCTGTATTTTATTGTCATCATCATCGCTGTGTTTTCAGCTCATTGAAATAAGTCCAGTGGAGATAAGTGGTCTCATGTTTGATTTGGGACGTTGGCTCTCAGTGGAACAGCTGGCTATGGGTGAGATCCCCAGAAGGTGGCAGTGTGGATCACAAAACCACACCATCCACAGGGACAGGTCCCTACCAGCCTGTGGATCCCGCGGCTACAGTGGCAAGTGTTGGGCTCAGAGACCTCTGTGAAAGATTCTGGGAACAGCAGTTAGACCACTAACTAGCCTGAGAGGCTACTTGGAGTGAATATTTTCCAACTTTGTAAGACCTTTTCTTCTTGTTAGAGAAACACTGAACTACAACGTTAAGCCCCTCCCCTGAAGTAACTTACACTTCAGACACTGGAGATTTTTGTCAACAGTATTTTGCCAATTAACTATAATCTCTATTTCCTGTCCCCTGCTGATCTGAGGGTATACGGTAGGCATCTCAGTTCCAGTATACATAAATTGCAGTTAAAGAAGGGAGAGCCGAGAAAGAATGAAATGAGAGAGCTCAGAAGGAGCAAGAAAACAGAACACCAGAACACTACTTGCTCAGTGCTTACTAGCTGTGTGATCCTGGGGCACTCACTTAACCTCTCTGTGCCAAAGTAGCCTCATTCGTTTTGTTCTGATTTTTTTCGTGTGCATGTCTGCTATGCTGATTCTGCTCTGTTGTAGCATAGTTCAAGGGGGGAAATGACTATTAAAACTATAAAACATTATTTTTATAAGTATGGTCTAGCAGTGATTCTCAGACACAATCTTGGATCAGAATCACATGAAGGGTTTATTAAACCACAGATTGCTGGGCCCTATCCCAGAGTTTCTGGTTCAGTAAGCCTGGCGTGATCCAGAGAATTTGCAGCCCAAACAAATTCCCAGGTGATACTGATGCTACTTGCTAGGAGAACACTTGGAGAGCCACTGGCTATAGCAAGGGTAAGAGAATTCTGAGGCCTCCTACATTTGTTGGAATTTCTGAGGCTACTTTTTAGCATAAAATCAGGAAATTGTTTCAAAAAAGTTCGGAAATGCTTTCCTAGTGTTTATCCTGTGTATGTATGTGCTTAATGCCTAGGTGCAGCCAAATATGTAAATTACGGATCCTGTCATTTCCAGTGGGTGTAAGTTTGCAGGAGTAACTGTTTTTCTGCCTTATGGGGCCTGCAATAGTACACTCGCCATGGCTGCCGTCAGGAACTGGTGGCTGGTGAACGCACAGAGGAATGAATGCGGCCTGCAGGGTTTCCTCAAAGGCCAGAAGGGAAGCCCAGAGAGGACCAACATGTATGTTGGGAACACCAAGAAGTGGTCAGAAGAGTCTGGATTACTACGGGCTTTCTAGCATCTTACCCTGATTTATTTTCACCACTCTACCAATACCTTCTAATATATTTCCTGCTTGTTGTTAGGTTTATTTCTTACTGTCTATCTTTCTCTCTATGCCCCCAAAATAGAAAGATCAGGGAGTTTTGCTCACTTTCATGTGTCCGCAAAACAATGACTGGCAAATAACAGGTACATAGACATTTCATTGACTAAATGGGTAAATGCTGACAGCGCCCGGCCTTTCCCGACCACTTATGAGCCCACCAAGTGCTGTGAGGACTGCTGCACTGTTCAAGCAAAACACACACTGACTATCATGAACCACACAACCTGGACATTTAAGAAGAGGCCCCCAATACTTGCTCATATCTTAATCGAAACTCGAAGAATTCAATCAGGAGTTAACCAATGCTGATGAGCTTAAAATTATAGAACCAAAGAAGTTAACAAGAAGAAGCGCTAAGAGATACTCCAACTTCCAGTACTTTACAGATGTGGAATTCAAAGGTCCTCTCCCTCGGCTGCGTGAGTAACAGGTGACCACTGGGGGCCCAGGTCTCCGCTCCTGGGCTAGAATCCCTGCCTGGGGTTTCTCCAGGACACTGGGGACTGAGCCCCATGCTGACACTGCACCCATACAGAATGCATGGGAGGTTGAGTGAGGACAGGTGAGCGGCCCCCACCTTGCACAGAAGACTCTCACTTTGCTGACGACCTGCAATCTACACAATTAAATGTTTCAATTCCCATGCAGAGCTGCTGGTGGGATTTGCTCTGTTTAGATTTCACCAGTGTTTCTACAGCTTCTAGGATGTTTTACACACTCTGAGGTCAAGACTGTGTAGCTACTCTCCCCAGTTTGACATTATGTTTTTATCTGATGCTATAACTTGTAATTTGGGTTTCAGGATGAAACGATCTTAAGTTTAGAAAAGGTGGTTCATGATGACGACTAAGGTTAAAGAGGATTAAAGTTCTGCATCAAGAGCCTAAGAGACAAGGAAGATGGCAAAGCAAGGCTCAGAGAAGCCAGAAGCTCAGCGAAGGAAAAGTGAAGAAAACAGATATGGACACCCAAATAAATGCTCCCCAATCCCAAAGAAAGACAATGCCAAAGAATGCTCAAACTAACGCACAATTGCATTCATCTCACGCGCTACTAAAATGATGCTTACAATTCTCCAAGCCAGGCTTCAGCAATACGTGAACCATGAACTTCCAGATGTTCAAGCTGATTTTAGAAAAGGCAGAGGAACCAGAGATCAAATTGCCAACATCCGATGGATCGTCGAAAAAGCAAGAGAGTTCCAGAAAAACATCTATTTCTGCTTTATTGACTATGCCAAAGCCTTTGACTGTGTGGATCACAATTAACTGTGGAAAATTCTTCAAGAGATGGGAATATCAGACCACCTGACCTGCCTCTTGAGAAATCCGTGTGCAGGTCAGGAAGCAACAGTTAGAACTGGACATGGAACAACAGACTGGTTCCAAATGGGAAAAGGAGTACGTCAAGGCTGTATATTGTCACCCTGCTTATATACTTTATATGCAGAGTACATCATGAGAAATGCTGGGCTGGAAGAAGCACAAGCTGGAATCAAGATTGCCGGGAGAAATATCAATAACCTCAGATATGCAGCTGACACCACCCTTATGGCAGAAAGTGAAGAGGAACTAAAGAGCCTCTTGATGAAAGTGAAAGAGGAGAGTGAAAAAGTTGGCTTAAAGCTCAACATTCAGAAAACGAAGATCATGGCATCTGGTCCCATTACTTCATGGCAAATAGATGGGGAAACAGTGGCTGACTTTATTTTTCTGGGCTCCAACATCACTGCAGATGGTGATTGCAGCCATGAAATTAAAAAATGTTTACTCCTTGGAAGTAAAGTTATGACCAACCTAGCTGCATATTAAAAAGCAGAGACATTACTTTGTCAGCAAAGGTCCGTCTAGTCAAGGCTATAATTTTTCCAGAGGTCATGTATGGATGTGAGAGTTGGACTATAAAGAAAGCTGAGCACCGAAGAATTGATGCTTTTGAACTGTGATGTTGGAGAAGACTCTTGAGAGTCGCTTGGACTGCAAGGAGATCCAACCAATCCATCCTAAAGGAGATCAGTCCTGGGTGTTCATTGGAAGGACTGATGTTGAAGCTGAAACTCCAATACTTTGGCCACCTGATGCGAAGAGCTAACTAATTTAAAAAGACCCTGATGCTGGGAAATATTGAGGGCAGGAGGAGAAGGGGACGACTGAGGATAAGATGGTTGGATGGCATCACTGACTCGATGGACATGGGTTTGGGTGGACTCCGGGAGTTGGTGATGAACAGAGAGGCATGGCGTGCTGCAGTTCACAGGGTCGCAAAGAATTGGACATGACTGAACAACTGAACTGAACTGAACTGAAATCCACCCAGTTAAAAAGCAGCATTAATAGAATTAGCATCCATTGAACACTGACAGTGTTGTTGGTGGTGAGCTAAGTGCTTCATCTTTAAGAATATTTAATTCCCCAGTGACATGTAATAAATATTCTAGGCTGAACCACATTGAATTGTCATTTTTATAAGTCAGAAATGGTTGAGTACCAGCAATATCATTTGGCTCAAACTGAAAATTATTATCCCTGTATTATAGTTAGAGAATCTGAGTCTCAGAGTGGAAAAATAACCTGCCATCAGTCATTGGCTAAAAAATATCATAGAGTAGAATATTTTGGATCCAGATCTTGTGGACTCCAACGCTCATTCTCTTTCCACCATATTATGGGGCTAAAAAGAGGGTTAAGCTTAGGGGAAGCCATAAGCAATCACACCGTTTTTATTGTACTGGTCAACATTTCTCTTAATAACTTATAATTCTTTACTTTTCCTTTAGAGTCATAAATAATGCACTTTAAGAGAACAGAAAGTACTATCTTGAAGGAACCCTAAGTACTAAAAGAACCACAAATGGCTGTTTTCAGGTAATCAAATTTTAATAACATTATTTTCTTGCAATCCTGCATCTGCCCTTTTAAAGAGAATGTTCCAAGAACTCATTATGTAATTATAAAACAAGACTCTTTATAGAGCAATGAACAAAAGTCAATCCCTCCTTGTTCTCAAGTGACAGTGATGGGAATGACTTTTACACACAATCAAGTTGAATATTTGGGGTTTTCTCTTTCATGCCCTGGTATCATTGTTAAAAGTTTTTCCTTATCATGAGTTGCTGAATCTTAAAAGCACAGACATGCATGGAACTTCAGTTCAGTTCAGTCGCTCAGTTGTGTCTAACTCTTTGTGACCCCATGAACCGCAGCACGCCAGGCCTTCCTGTCCATCACCAACTCCTAGAGTCCACCCAAACCCATGTCCATGGAGTCAGTGATGCCATCCAACCATCTCATCCTCTGTCATCCCCTTCTCCTCCTGCCCTCAATCCTTCCCAGCATCAGGGTCTTTTCTAGTAGAAGCTTAATAAACATGGGAAAAAATAAGTGATATTGAAAGGCTTTGTATCATTTTATCAGACAGTTGGGTAACCACTGTGCTAAACACTAGGATGAAAATAAAGCAATATTTAGACCTTCTCTGGCTGCTCATGCTGTATGTACATCTTACAAGGAAATTTCTGTGATCTGACATTGATTAGTAGATGATGTATGAACAGCACAGAAACAGCTTTATAGTTCATAAGATCTTGACTCTGTAACATTAAGATGGTAAAAACATGAGTATGTCAGTTTAGATTTTCCTCATCTACATGCAATGCGTGGAAAATACTGCTATTTCCACCATCCAAACAGCCACTCTCCAGTAACTAGCTTCTTCTAGTTGTGACAAGACAAGTAGTGACATGATGGATGTGCCCAAGAGGCTGTGCCAGAGGTCTACGTTTATAAAGAATGGGGGAAACTGATTATATATTGGATTTCGTATGCTCAACTTCATTTAATTAAGGACCTTGCTCAGAATCAAATACATATGATGCTTCATGGTATCTCTGATTTTTCGTGTCAACTTGGTTAAGATGGAAACTTGTTTCCCATAATCTCCTCCCTGGGTGATTCTCCCAGGTTAGAGTTCTCCAGAGAGGAATTTATATGAGGAAGTGGAGTAACAAATCGCCTTGACTTGAATGGTCGTCATAGACACTGTGGCAGGTGTTCCTGGAGGCTTCCAGCTTGTTCTGCCTCCTGTGCTCCATATCGTGTCTGCCTTCTGACTTCTGAACCATCACCAGCTGCCTGGCTGTGGAACCACAAAGACAACCTCTTCTTCCCCCCAGCCTCTTCTTGGTGATCCCACCTCAGGGATGGGATGTGCTTTGTTTCTAGGGTTGAGCAGATGCTAGGTCTTCCAAGCCCCAGTCCTCCTTTCAACTCTTTGCTTGCCCAGCACCTCCCACCACGGTGTAATGTCTGCTTTTTGTAATTGATTCTGAGTCCCATAACTCACAGTGATTCTGCCTTCCTGGTTGCTCCTGATGAAATAGTAACAATTTAATTTGTAATAGCTTTGTTGTTCTGAAATTTAATACTACACACTTAAAATTTTAAAAATCAAGCAATAAAGTACAAGGAAGAAAGCGAGGAATTGCTTACTCAGCCTCACTAACCAGAAATAGATTTAGTGCTAATTTTCTACAAATGTACCTTTGGGGTTCGGGGCACATTAATGCCATTCACAGAAAGGAGGAGAAAACAGTTGTAATTGATCTGAGAAGAAAATTTTATTCCACTGCCATCCTGGGTTCTATTTGAGGACTTTTTTTTAATTAAAAAATAGGTGTGTTTATTTCCTGTCCCACAAACCTGCTTCATAAGCATTTATGTTAAAGAAAAATTTTAAGTGGCGTTTCTCCTTCATTTTAGCCAGTGTCCATATAAAATATTTTTGCTCCAGTTTTAATCAGAACTACACATGCCTCCCTTCCTCCACCAAAAGAAGCGGCATTAAGAGTAATTTGTGGCAGGCTCCATTTTTAACTTATCATTGCATTTTTTCCCAGAAGAGCAATCTCTTGGGAAAAGAGTCAGGATACTTTGGGTAAGATAGCATAGCAACAGCTTAAACTGAGAAAGGATTGTGAAAATATATCTTTTCAAATGTTTCAAACCCAGACTTATGCTCCATTCATGCTTTTAACCATGCAAGACCAAATACTTAAAAAATTGAAAATAAGAACATGTAATTTTTTTTAAGCACCTTCTAAGTTCCTCTCCTGAAAACATGTTGGACGAGAAAAGTTTCAGCCCTTTGTCCCTTGCAACAGATAGCTCCCAAGACCTTCCAGTCCTACAAACCTTCCACCAGGTACCCAGGTACCCAGGCTGGAGCCAGAGCTGAGGTGGGCCATAGTTACTGGAGTGACCAGACTCACTCACTAGCTCAGGCCTCCCTCCTGCAGACGCGAGCTTCCCAGAACAGAGGATTCGAGCTGTGCCACAGAAAAAGTATCAAGTTACCGCATCGTCGGAACTCAACTAGCTGAAAGCTCAAATATTGAGTCTGCAAAACCTAGGAGTGATATAGCCATGCATTTGACTTCCAGTACAAAGATGTGAAGTTCAGCTCCAGCTCTGACACTCAAGTGGACTTGGGCAAATTACCCAAACTCTCTGTTGTGCAGGGTGAAAATAAAAATGACATAATGTCTGCAAAAACGTTTTGTGAATTATAAAGTACCATATGAATGTACACTACCATGGCAGTCCAAGTGATTGCTCTGATTAGTGATTGTCTTCACTTAAGCATTTCCCAAATTTTCCACAAATTCTCAGAGCCCCAGCTCTCAAGGTCATGCCCGGCTCCAAACTTCTGCCCCCTCTGAATCCCATTTCTGTATCATCTCAGGTTCTCTACTTGCTGTCACGCTCTGTAATGTATCAACCCAGAGATGAAATTCAGGCCCATTCCTTGTTTGCCCCCTAATCTTCACACAAGGCCTGTGTTTGTAGTGGACTTTACTGGTGTTTTTGAGGAGACAGAGTGGGTTTACAGGGCAGAAGCTTGAAATACCATAAAACTGAGTCCAAGACTCACCTGCTCTGAAAACCTCCAGCCATTCTACCAACTGAGGTCCCCTGGCTGCTTTCTTTAGTCTGTCTCCTCCTCTGCACCAACAATGCCTGCACCCTTTCTCTTCTCTTGCTACACCCCCAGCCAACAACAGGCCTCCCCTTGTATATTTAAAAGTGCTCCTTGCACTTTGCCCAGAAAAGGTGCCACCTCCAGGCATCTCCCCTTCTTCATCCTCTTGTCTTTGCAGGAGAAAGGGAATGATACAGAAATCCTATTTATCTTGTACTGCAAATTGTGTTACCATCACTCCCTCCCCCTTAGAAGACAGAAGGAACTATAGTCTGTTTGTGTTTTTAATGTTGTCATTCAATAAGTGTTGACATCCCTCAATGAGCCAGGTCCTAGACTAGATGCTGCTATGCAGCCACAAGAGAAAAAAGCCCCACCTCTCTGGAGCTCATATTGTAGTGGGAAGAAACAGACAATAAGCAAATGCATAATTAAAATGAAAGTATGTCAGAATGTGACAAGTGGAGAAAGATAAAGCAGGACAGGGCGATAGGGAGAAACAACAAGGGGGAGGCAGCTTGCATTGTTAATTAAGGAGTCAGGGAAGGCCTCTTGGAAAGGGGCCATGGTAGCAGAGATTTGTAATATGACTAGGAGTGGATCCTGTGACTGTGGAGGAAGATGTTTCAGGCAGAGGAAATAGCTTGTGCAAAGGCCCTGAAGCAGGGTGCTGTCACATCTGCATCCCATCTGAATGAAAGATGAGATTCCACTTTTAGCTCAGCTCAATGTTAAGAGTTCCTTTGCTGTTGTTTAGTCACTAAGCCATGTCCAACTCTCTTGAGATCCCAGGGACCATAGCCCACCAGGTTCCTCTGTCCCTGGGATTCCCCAGACAAGAATACTGGAGTGAATTACCATTTCCCTCTCCAGGGAATCTTCTCGGCCCAGGGATTGAAACCGCGTCTCCTGCTTGGCAGGCAGATTCTCCTCTCGGGTCTCCCATTAGGGTCTCCTCTAGGGTCTAGAAATTCCTCAAATGTATCCTTACCTTCCTTTTGTATTGCCTGTTGGTTCTACCTCCCTAATTTATCTTGAATTGGTCCCTTCTTCTTCATCTGACCTACCATCGCATTTGTTTGTGTATTTGTGATTTTCGCCCTGGATTACGGACACAGCTTCCTAACTGGAGAGTCCAGCCCCCTTCAGCTCCCATTAGAGTGATTTATAATTCAGATCTGAACACTTCACTCTGCTGCACTAAATAGTTCAACTTCCTACTTTCTCCAGCTTCCATAACCTGAAGAATGGAATTCAGCCTCCTCGGCATGGCTGTAGGAAAGGTTGTCCATGCCCCACTCATATCCCCTAGCACTTGCTATTCCAGGAAGTGCCCATAGCATTCTATGGTAAGCGCCTGCTTCTCTCCACTTCAGGGATTTCTCTTAGTTGTGAGTAATAAGTGTCAGGAAATTAATGCTCCCAAGGAGCAGCCCTCAGCCAGTGATGGATGAGAATTGAAGGATTAATTCTCCATCTTCCTGGCCCCTGGGGCAGGGGGGTGGAGAGGAAGAAAGAGAATAACTTTGAAGTATTTTCCATGCTAGCTCCCAGATGTTCCCAGTGGAACTGACTCCAATTGCCCACAGCAGCAACCACTCCATAATGCACACTATTTTGGCTTCCTTTCCTTCTCTGTCTTACTTTCCCAGTCCTCCACCAATGCTTCCTAGAATTGTCCCCCAGATAAATGACTTGTACTCACATCTTTATGTTTTGGTTATCACTGTGGTTGAACTGTGTCCCAGCCAAAGTTATGTTGAATTCCTAACCCTCGGTTACCTGTTCACATGACCTTATTCAGAAAGATTTTGCAGATGTAATTAAGTTGAGGTGAGGTCAGACTCTATGGGAGTGAGCCCTAATCAATAAGATTTGTGTCTTATAGGGAATTCCCTGCTAAGCCGGTAGTTACAACTTGGCGCTTTCACAGCAGGCTGCACAGGTTTGATCCCTGGTTGGGAACTAATATCCCGCAAGCCTTCCATGAAGCCAAAATTTAAAAAAAGACTTTTCTCTAGTAAGAGGAGGAGAGAGACACGCAGGGAGGAGAATGCCATGTGCAGAGACACATGGGAGAACATCATATGACAGCAGAGGCAGAGACTGGAGTGGTGTGTGTACAAGCCAAGGAATTCCAAGGATCGCCACCAACACCACAAGCTAAGAGAAAAGCATGGAACAGGTTCTTCCCTAGGACCTTCAGAAAGGGCCTGACCCTGCCAACACCTTGGTTTTGAACTTCTGACCTCTAGAACTGCGAAGCAAAAAAGGTCTACTGTTTTAAGTCGTCCAGTGTTTGGTGCTTTGTTATGGGAACCCTGAGAAATGAATGCAGTTCTCTATTGCTATGCATAATAACTGCCTCGAAACAGTGATAAACATGACAACCATTTTCTTTTCTCTCACAACTTTCTGGGTCAGGAATTTGAGCAGGGCTCAAGGGGGCACGTCCTCTGTTCCATTTGGTGTTAGTTGAGGTTACTCATTGGTATTCAGTGAACAACTGGGAAAATCCAGAGTGTCCGGGACAGCTCTGTTCACGTACTGGGTTCTGGCAGGGATTTCAGGGGCTGCTGAAAAGCTAGACTCAGCCAGGGCAGACAGCCATGGTCTTGCCAACACAGCAGTGTTAGGGTCATCGGAGCTCTTATGTGGCAGATCAGCGCTCCCAGAGAGGGGGCTCCAAGAGACCCAGGCAGACGCCACAAGGCTTCTTGTGATTTAGTCTCAGAAGTCCCAGAATGTCACTTCTGCTGCCTTCTATTGGTCAGCAGGTCACTCAGTTCAGCCCAGATTCAAGGGGTCGAGAACAAGACTCCACTTCTCAGTGGGAGCCATAGCAAGGAGTTGTGTCTGTCCCTAGTCCACTCACCTTGTCTCCAGGGGCTGACTGTAGGGGAGCCCACCTGAGACAATGGCCTACCAGAACCTTCAGGTCCTGGCCCTGCCCACCTCCAGGGACCTCTCGCCCTTACATTCACTTTGGATGCCTGCTATGTCAGGTTCCTTGCTGTTTTCTAACACCCCATGCTCCATCTTGCTTCTATGCCTTTATTTCCTTTATTATATATATATATATATATATATATATATATGAGAACCCCAAGGACGGAGGAGCCTGGTGGGCTGCAGTCCATGGGGTCGCTAGGAGTCGGACACGACTGAGCAACTTCACTTTCACTTTTCACTTTTATGCATTGGAGAAGGAAATGGCAACCCACTCCAGTGTTCTTGCCTGGAGAATCCCAGGGACGGGGGAGCCTGGTGGGCTGCTGTCTCTGGGGTCACACAGAGTCGGACATGACTAAAGCGATTTAGCAGCAGCAGCAGCATATATATATATATATATATATGCTATAAAACTGTACACAATAGATATCCATCCTCTTCTCTGCCTAGAATGTCATTGCCCGTTATTTTTGCTCACCTGGCTGGTGAACTTACTTGGGTTTCACATTCTCCATTCCAGCAAGGGCACAGGCCTCTCCTCTAGTTCTTGCCTCCACTGCACGGTAGACATCTGTGTGCTTGTCAGGAAGTTCCTTGGAGAGGAGACCTTTCTGTCCTCTTCTCTATTCTCATGTCTGTTGATGGATGAATGTTCTGTGGTCCTAAGTTCTCCAAGGCAAAAATCCAAGAAATTAAGCAGATTACTAACATTTTACATTGGGGTTCTTCTGCCATTTCTTGAGTGATTTTTTTTTTTAATGTCAACCAGCTCACTGTGGGAGCTGGTCATCAAGCTGTCTTGGGAAGAGGGGCAGGACACAGCTGAGAAGATCAAATGAGACTATCTGATTTAAAGTGATGGGACAGTGTACGTGACTGATTTTCCCTGAACCATTTAACATCTAGCTCTTGTTGCCTAATGGGGAATGTGTGTGTGCTGTGCTAAACTGCTTCAGCTGTGTCTGACTCTTTGTGACCCCATGGACCATAGCCCCCCAGTCTCCTCTGTCCATCGAATTCTCCAGGCAAGAATACTGGAGTAGGTTGCCATGCACTTCTCCAGGGGATCTTCTTGAACCCAGATCTTCCACATTGCAGGCAGATTTTTTACCATATGAGCCACCAGAGAAGTCCCCTAATAGGCTTGGTTGATGACTAATAAAATTTATCTCTTTCTCGCTCCTTGTCCTGTTCTAGCAGTATAAGAGAAGTCATGATTACCCTCTAAAGAGGTACTTTTGTTCATAAACCCTGTCAGAGTCCTGCTGGATATACACTGGAATAAAGCATCATGACAGTGCAAGGGTCAGGAAAATTTTTCTATAAAGAGATGGATAGTAAATATTTTAGACTTTGTGAGCCAAGAGGCAAAATTGAGGACAGTCTTTTTTTTTTGGTTACACCATGCAGCTTGCAGGATCTTAGTTCCTGGACCAAGGATTGAACCCATGCTTCCTGCAGTGGAAGCACAGGGTCTTAACCACTGGACTACTGGGGAAGTCCCTATATAACCATTTTAAATGTAGCCCCATTGAAGCATTTAAAATAGAACGTCCCTGAACTGGCAGGCAGGGGAGCCAGATTTGGACCATGGGACATAGTTTGCCAACCAAGGGTATAGATGATTGAAAGCAAGGTTGAGGTCAGGAGAGCTGGGCTCAAGCCCTCACTGGGTCACTTATTTTCATGTGACCTTGACCAATCTCTTTGCACAAGGCCCTGCTGGAGATTCTGCCAACAACAGAGGCTTCACTTCTGAGAGGGCGGGGCAGGGTTAGGGATCCTAGCTAACCTCCTATGGTCCAGGCTGAAGGGAGTTCCAGATACTTGATTCTAATGGAGCAGCAGAGGAAAGGAACATGGTCACAGGACAGGCCTTCTGAGGTACAGACTGTGAGCCTGAGCCCCATCCCAGCAGCACATTTATGGATGTGTGCTGTTGGGCCCATGATAAAGTGAAGGGACCCATGTAATGGGCCTAAAGCCAGTGTAGAAACAGCGGCTCAAGCAGAGGGTGCAGCCAGCATCCCATTTTCCATCATTGCCAAACAAAAGCCCTCTCACCATCAGGGTTCCAGTTCCTCTATGACTTAGTTAACTAACTGGTACTCAATCCCCATTATCCACAGGTGCAGTGAGCACAGTGGTTCTCAACCAGGATTCATAGTGTGCTTCTGGGAGCATCTGAAAATACACAGAGGTGTTTTGGTCACTCCATTAGCCTTTAGGGAAGGGTTTTTGCCAGAGATGGTACGTGTTACTCAATCTGTGGAGCAGACACGCACAGTCAAGACAAGTCCTAACCCCAAAACCATCAGCACCCCATTGAGATACACGGTGACTAAGGCACGCTGGTATCCCTGGGACATCCTTGTTACTTTTAACTCTGATGCACCTCACCTTCCTCATCTAATCTCAAAGATGCTTGTGAGAATCAAGAGATTTAGAAAGACAGTAACGACGATCCTACCTGCAGGGCAGCAGAAGAGACATAGATGTAAAAAACAGACTTTTGAACTCTGGGAAAAGGTGAGGGTGGGATGATTTGAGAGAATAGCATTGAAACATGTATATTACCATATGTAAAATAGATGACCAGTGCATGAAGCAGGGCACCCAAAGCCGGTGCTCTGGGACAACCCAGAGGGATAGGGTGGGGAGGGAGGTGGCAAGGGGAGTTCAGGACTGGGGGACACATGTATACCCATGACTGATTCATGCTGATGTTTGGCAGAAAACAATCACAATATTGTAAAGTAATTATCCTCCAATTAAAATAAATAAAATTTTTTAAAGAATCAAGAGAAATGATGGATATGAAAGTCCTTTGTCGACTGGCAGATGTTATAAATGTATCATGGTCCTCCTAAGTGTGATTTTTTTTTTAATGAGATATAGCTTACCTGCAGTGAAGTGCCCAATATCTTAAGGGTACACATCTCTCTAACTACCACCCAAATGAAGATATAAGATGTTCCCATCACCTCCAGAAAGTTCTCTCACACCCCCTTTCCAGTGAATAACCACCTCTCAGAGGCAGTCACTCTTCTGAACTCTTCATAAATTAGTTTTGCCTCTTGAACTTCATGTGACTGGAATCATACAGTATACGCTCTTTTGTGTCTCCTTTGGATATGTAGCCACATTGTTGCTTCTATCTGCAGTTCATCTTACACTTTAGCAGAAGCAACATAGAACCATTTCATCTCCAGCCTCAGTTCTGTTCTGGGCTTTCCCAGCCTCACTTTCATGCTTGGGGAATTATAGTCAATTAGCTTCCAGCTGCCTTGGGTTAGAACCAGACTGTCATCCCTAACAAGGACAAGGTCTTTGAGGGGAAAAGGGTTCTGTTAGCTTAATATGTATTAATCTACTTATCTGTTCTTCAAATCAAGATTCTGCTTGTTCCATATTTAACTGTCTTATTTACATAGAAACAAGAATGACTATCTCCCTTAACTTGGGAGCAGGGTGCTTCAAGACAAAAAAATATACACTCTGCAAACAAGATGTGAGGAGTGGAATGGAAAACTCCACTGAGTGCTTTCCTGGCTTCTTGCCATTCTGTGAATACTTAACGATATATATTTTTTAAAGCCAACTGTTCTCACATTTAGGCCAGTTTTTCTTTTGCTAATAATTTCTTGACCTCATTCCAAAACAGATTGAAAATTAAGAAAGATATATTCTATCCACAGTTTTATATCACCAATAGTCCATTCAATTTCCACTAAGAGCAATCATTTATATATCTTTAAATATTAATGTTGACACTAAAGAACAGAAGACAATACAGCATTGAGAGCCCAAATTGAGTCAGAATTCCTGTGGAGGAGCAAGCAAGGTGGGGTTTCTTCAGACTGGTCAGTTTTGTTTGATAATGCTTGTTGTTGGAGGTGACGTGCCTTACAAGGAAATGAACAAACCCAGAGGGAATGGTGTCTGTCACCAATGTGTGTTTGGATATACGGTTAAGCAAGCGCATGGCACATTTTCTGTAATTGTCATTGGTGCCATGTTAGGTTGAAAATGGACCCCCTTAGAAGCTAGAGCAGAGAAGGCAATGGCACCCCACTCCAGTACTCTTGTCTGGAAAATCCCATGGACGGAGGAGCCTGGTGGGCTGTTGTCTATGGGGTCGCACAGAGTTGGACACGACTGAAGCGACTTAGCAGCAGCAGAAGCTAGAGAGAAACCTGGAGAGAAATGACCTCCTGCTTCTCCTCTTTGTTTCTTGTCACAGTGACATCACTGCACCTTACTCAGCATCCCAGGATTAGCCTCTGTATTTTCTAGTTCTGTGTCCCAGAGCTCACCCCAATTTTGTTCTTAGATTAACACAGCAGGTGGCTGGGGAGGGCATTATTACCACATTGAACTATTGAAGAGATTAAGTGAATCTTGCAAGAAATGCAGTTAGTAAGTGCAGGAGGCCCTGCCTCTCTGCCTGTGTTCCCTCCAGTTCGTGCTGAACGCCGTCCTAAGCAAAGCTGCAGAAGAAGCCCTTCAGAAGATGTTATAAAGATTAATTAAAAGGTAGAGTCTCCATTTTAAAATAATTAAATATAAAGTCTTATCCATAGAATCAGATAAAATTGTTTCATTTGTCCCAGTGAACTGACCATAAACAATCAGGTGTTACGGCTTTTTGACTGCCTTCTGTTGCCCTCCCACAACCCCCATCAAAATATAAGCTCTATGAGGGCAGTGACTGTGTTTATTTCACCATTATGTCCCTGCTGCCTACAGTGCCTGACACACAGTAAATAAATAAATGTTGAATAAATGAGGGGATGGAGGAATAAGAAAAAGAAGGAAAGAATAAGGCTCAGAGAGATCAAAGTGCCTTGCCCAAGGCCACACAATCACAGTGACCTTGACATTCAAGAGGGATTGATCCTTTTGTTAAACCTCTCACTTTCTCTTCATTTCCAACGGCAGCATTCACTGTCTTTATGGGAGCCAGGAGGTGAGAGAGGGCAGAAGTTGCCGTTTTTCTTGATAGAACACTTTTAAGTCATCAGAGTTACTACATATCCTACCTGAGGAAGAGGGCAATAAATTTGCTTTGGGAGTAGATGCTGGTGACTGGATGGACTCACTAACCAGCAAGTAACATTCTGACTTATGGGGTATGATTCAAATTCTCAATCACAACGTGTTAGAGATTCTAGCAAGGCTGTGACTGTGCTAATTTCACAGATATCACAGGTTCAGATAGTCACCCTGAGGACCTTTTAATTTGCTTTTTTTTTTAATACCATATCATCTAAGATTTTTGTGTATCATATGACATGTCCATGGAAAAGGTAGACTTGATTGTTGATGCTCTTTTTCCTCAGACTTAGAGTGTACTAAAGAAGTATATCTGCTTACGAATGTGCAAATAATTGATTAAAGTCTGGCTTGTGAGAAAATTCTTGAATCACCTCTTGGTGTTCTAAGAATTCAATATTTCTCAGTGCAAATATCAAATGCCTACTCAGATACACCAAATGGAGACTTGGCTGTTTTGAAGTATCTGTTTACTCAGGAGAAGAGAAAGCCCACACTTAGAAGAAAATGTGCCTTATTCTGTCTCATGTTCCAAATGCTTTTTTGCTTAAAGATTACTCCAAAGGGATGCCAACAGAGACCATGCAGCTTTATAGTGAAAGGGGGATCCAATCCAGCTCAATATTACATATTTATATTGCACAGAATTATAAGGCTCACAGCAGTAGGGAGGAACCAATACAGAGAGAAAGCGCTTAAGCTTTCTGGGAAGAATAAAATGCCAAGATGGTGATGGTAGCAGATAGCATAGCTAATGTCTTTTTAAAAATTTATATATGTATCTTTCTTTCTCCTTTTAGTCTGTATTCTAAGATAGAGAGCAAATCTCTGGCCTAACAATGTTTTCTACCAGCAGAAAAATTACAGTAACCAAGCACACCTGAAAGCTCATAATTTTCCTAGCCAGCCATCTTTAGGCTTATTCCTTTTATTGCATTAAAAATGGAGGCTAATTAAGGCAACTGTGGCTAGAGCAGGCCAAATTGGATTTTCCTTATAGCTTTTCCTTCACCTCTGAGAGTGATGTCATTAAACGGTCAGGCCATGAAATGCTAAGGACAGCCTGTTTCTACTGTACCATGGGTCATGCTGGAATGCCAGGGAAATATACCCCAGAATGTCATAAAGCTTTAAAGACATACAATAAAACCTGCATGGAGGCCAAACAGAATATGGGCCTTTACTTCTCTTTATAAACAGACTCCAGGAAGCCAAAGGGAGCGTCAGTGGGGAGCAATGCAGGAAATGATGAAATGAACAGCATCACACAGCCATTCTGCAGACTTTGGGGTCTGGGGCCTCTTGAATGGCTGGTCACCACACAGAGGTTTTACATAGAACTGGGAATTGGGACCACCAAATTGCACACCTTCTTGGCAGATATATTTAACCACAGGCAGCTCTTGAGTTATAGGACTATATTATATGGCCATTTGATACCTGCTTATAATTGAGCAAGCTCCAGAAGGTTTTCATAACAAAGATGTATTAGCCAAATCAGTTTAGCTCATTTGTTTCCATGAGCCCTGTGATTTGAAGAGTTGAGAATTAGGTTATAGTCCACCAATCATGTTTGTTTCATCTAAATGATTTTCTTAAAATGAAGTTCAGTTCAGTTTAGTCGCTCAGTCGTGTCCGACTCTTTGCGGCCCCATGAACCACAGCACACCAGGCCTCCCTGTCCATCACCAACTCCCAGAGTTCACCCAAACCCATGTCCATCAAGTCAGTGATGCCATCCAACCATCTCATCCTCTGTCGTCCCCTTCTCCTCCTTGCCCTCAATCTTTCCCAGCATCAGGGTCTTTTCAAATAAGTCAGCTCTTCACATGAGGTGACCAAAGTATTGGAGTTTCAGCTTCAACATCAGTCCTTCCAATGAACACCCAGGATTTATCTCCTTTAGGATGGACTGGTTGGATCTCCTTGCAGTCCAAGGGACTCTCAAAAGCCTTCTCCAAACCCATAGTTCAAAATCATTAGTTCTTTGGTGCTCAGCTTTCTTTATAGTCCAACTTTTATATCCATACATGATACATGACCACTGGAAAAACCATAGCCTTGACTAGATGGACCTCTAAGTAGTATTTGAGTCCTTAATCTTACCCAGACATAATCATTTGTGTTGATGCTGATCAAAAAATATGACTATTACTAACTATCCAGCATGTAACTAGTAACTAGTACCTAATATGTGTAGGCATTGGTTCTAGGTACTAGGAAATAGCATTTATCAGAAAAGCTATAGTATCTGCTCTCAAAAAGATAAGCTAAACACACATTAAAATGGTTAACAAAAGAGAGCCTACACAAAGGGCGAAGAAAACAAGGCAGTTTAACTAGTGATTGGAAGAATGTGATGGGAAACACAGATCAAGAGAGACAAGTATGGTTTCGGAAGATAGGGGAAGATATAAAAATGCAAGGTCAGTGACTTTTAAGAAGGGATAAGCCTCCAGTGTTTCCCCTGTGGCTCAGATGGTAAAGAATCTGCCTACAATGTGGGAGACCTGCATTTGATCCCTGGGTTGGGAAGATCCCCTGGAAGAGAATATGGCAACCCACTCCAGTATGTTCTTGCCTAGAGAATCCTCATGGACAGAGGAGCCTGGTGGGCAACAGTCCATGGGGTCACAAAGAGTCAGACATGACTGAGCAACTAAGCCCAAGCAGAGAAAAGGAATACAGTGGGAACTGTTATAAAGCCAATTTGACTGGAACAAAAAAAGTTGGCTGTGTTCCACTTATGGACGATCTCAAATGCTGAACTAAGAGGTTTAAGCTCATTTTTATACACGATAAGGAGATACAGAAATCTTTGAGACCTCTGAGAAAAACAAGCATCCTCTTTATTCCACAGATGCTACAGGTAGATAAGTCCCTTAACAAGGGACTTACATCATTTGCAACTATTTTATCATGAGCAACGAGCTTCCCTGGTGGCTCAGATGGTAAAGATTCAGCCTGCAATGCAGGAGACCAGGTTCGATCCCTGGGTCAGGAAGATCCCCTGGAGAAGGAAATGGCAACCCACTCCAGTATTCTTGCCTGGAATTCTGGAATTCCAAGGACAGACTAACACTTTCACCTATCATGAGCAACAGAGAAGCCAACTTGACCTAGTTTAAGTAATAAAATGAGCTTCTTGGCTTATACCATGGAAGTGTCCACAGGTGACACTGGCCTCAGGGAAGGCTTGCTTGGTCTAGCAGTTCCAATAAGGACACCAGAGGCTGATTCTCTTCCATGTTGGTTTCATCCTCAGACACCATGTTGACCATCTTTCCCATCCCCTCCTCCTCAAAGGCAGCTCCAGGCCCTCCACTTGTGGCAGCAGAAATGCTGCAGCCACTCCAGACCTCAGACCTCCTCCCATACCTTCCAAAGGAAGAATGAGCATCTTTTCTGGTAGCATCTGTGGAAGAAGGAGGGCACTTGCTTTTCTCAGAGGTCTCGAATGTCTGTTTGTATCTTGATAGAACTGATTATTAGCTTATCTGGGAACCAGTAGAGAAGTTGAGTAAGTAAATGGGAAATGTTGACTGGTTTAAGCCAAGCAGAGTTCAGGCCTAGAGTGCAAAATGGGGGTCAATGCCTCCCAAAACACAGCGCTGAGAAGGAAAAGAGATTTCCTGAAGGAATCACCAAGTAATGCTAAGAAGAGAGAATGGTCACTGGGTGGCCAAAAAGTGACAAATGTCCACCAGAAGGAAAAACACAATAAAAGAAGGGTTATATGATAGTCAAGACCAATGAAATTGAAGAGGCATGAGCTAACTATCCAGGTATCTGCCTCACCTCCACCTGGCCCCCCTATGTGCACATACCTTGCTCCTTTTACTTCACTAAGTCTGAGAAAGGTGCCAATCTTGCGCCACAGAGACCCAAGGGTGATTTCTCAAAAGCAAATAATTCTTACATTTTTATTTGGAAATAAAGGGATTATGTTTTTAGAGATGCCAACATTTTTCAGAAATCTCATCTGTAAGTGCGATGACCAGCCAAGAGAAGGCAGTAGGCATTCAGAATTCATGAGAAAAGTGTGGTCAGCCTTGAAAACTGCCTTTGTGTGTGTGTGTGTGTGTGTGTGTGTGTGTTGCTTTTTTAAAACTGTTGGGCTCAACCCTTTGGCCTTCACAAAGGCAAATTCTGACATTGACTTCAATCGGGAGGAGGAAGCCACATTTTCAATAGAAGGGCACTTTTTCGCCTGGCTCCAGTCACTGAGGGCAGGAACCCATTGTGAACTACAACAAAGCTATCTGTGCACAAATGGGAAGCACACCCACCAGGCCTCACCAGCTGTTTTGCTTCAATGAAGTCACAATGTCATTGCCACCACAGTTCAATGCCACAGCAACAGTTGTGAGGGCTTAGTGTCTGTTCTGCTCCAAGTTTCTGGAGCCTGAAGAGAGACATAGGTGTCCCCCACCGAGCTTCCTTCATGGAAGGCACATATTCTCCCCCGACCCCCACCCTTACTTTACAAATAAATGTAGCCTGGGATGGTGTGAAACCAGGCAAAGATAGGAGGAAACCCTTGAATAAGAACGGCTGGCTGGAAGAAGGACAGAGAATTCAAAAGGAGACATTTGACAGTGATTTGAAACGTGACCCTTGTAAAGTGCATCTGAGCTTGACATGATTCTCTAACCCTAAGAAGGATTCCTTTATGCTTGGAAGGCTTTTAATTCACACAAGTGGGTTGGGCCATAAGAACCCTTGATTGGGAAAGAAAATGCAAGTTCAAGTCAGAAATGAAAACAAAGAGCAAAGCAGAAGCCTTCCACTCCCAGTTTGTGTTTATTTGTAGTCCACGAAGAGTTGGATTGACAGGGATTTAACTCTTATCCTCTCTGGCAGCGAATCGCTCGAAATGAGTAATGTTGATTTGCTGCTAAGACTGAAGGCTCTGGGTTTGAAAAAAAATCACCTGCCTCATGCAAATGGCACACTCTTTGTAAATACAGCAGCCGACAAATAAAGATAATACTACAGGTCTGAAAAAATTTAAAACAAGTGGAGAGTGAAGAGAAATGGCAACCCACTCCATTACTCTTGCCTGGAAAATCCCATGGACGGAGGAGCCTGGTAGGCTGCAGTCCCTGGGGTCGCTGGGAGTCGGACACAATGGAGCAGCTTCGCTTTCACTTTTCACTTTCATACATTTGAGAAGAAAATAGCAACCCATTCCAGTGTTCTTGCCTGGAGAATCCCAGGGATGGGGGAGCCTGGTGGGAGCCTGGTGGGCCATCTATGGGGTCACACAGAGTTGGACACGACTGAAGTGACTTAGCAGTAGCAGTAGTGTCAAAGGTAGAGAGAGGCAGAGAGCCAGAGGAAGCCATGCGGACAGGGATGGGTGTGAGAGGTGATGGGATATTTTTCTCCATACGTAACTAGTACTTAGGGCAGAACAGAGCACTGACCCTCTGTGCAGTCGAAATTTGCATATCATTCATAGTCAATCCTCCTTATACTGTACACACAGTTCCTCAGTACTATTCACATTCCACACCCCCAGACTAAACCAACTTTGAATTGCATAGTACTGTAAAAATAAAATTAAAAAAAAAAAGAAAAAAAAAAATCTGCATGTAAGTGAACCTGTTGCAGGAAGGGGTACCCCTTCCAGGGCCTGAAACTGGGCTCTTGTCTAACATTCAGAAATGAATTGTCCGAGGAGACACATGTGCTGACAAAGCAAGAGATTTTATTGGGAAAGGGCACCCGGGTGGAGAGCAGTAGGGTAAGGGAACCCAGGAGAACTGCTCTGCTGCGTGGCTCACAGTCTCGGGTTTTATGGTGATGGGATTAGTTTCCAGGTGGTCTTTGGCCAATCATTCTAATTCAGAGTCTTTCCTGGTGGCGCACGCATGGCTCAGCCAAGATGGATGCTTGTGAGAGGGATTCTGGCAAGTGGACAGACAAACGGTGTCTCCTTTCAACCTTTCCCGAACTCTTCGGGTTGGTGATGGCTTATTAGTTCCGTATTCCTTATCAGGATCTCCTGTCATAAAACAACTCATGCAAGTGGTTACTATGGTGCCTGGCCAGGGTGGGCGCTTTCAATCAGTGTGCTTCCCCTAACAAACCTATGCAACTCAAACCTGTGTTGTCCAAGTTTCAACAGTATTACAGTTCTTCACATTCAAAGCTGGTGAGTGCTATGTCTGCTACTGATGGCATAAAGGAAGTGATCTTGGACTTCTTATCCTTTCTTCTCTCTCTTCCTCTCATTCCCCCTTCTAAAATGTTTCTTTGGCAAGTAGTTTTGTTAGGGGAAGCACACTGAAACTGCCGACCCTGGTCAGGCACCATAGTAACCATTTGCATGAGTTGTTTTACGACAGGAAGTTCTGGTAAGGAACCTGGAACTAATAAACCTCCACCAACAGGAAGAATTCGGGAAAAGTCAAAAGAAGACACTACTTGTCTGACTACCTCCCAGAATCCTTCTCTCTGGCATCCATCTTAGTTGAACAAGGCATGCACCACCAGGAAGGACTCTGAGTCAGAATGATTGGCTAAGGACAACCCAGAAACGAATCCCATCACCATAAAACCCGAGACTGCAAGCCATGTGACAGAGTTGTTCTCCTAGGTTCCCTTACCCTGCAGCTCTCCACCCGGGTGTGCTTTCCCAATAAAATATATTGCTTTGTCAGCATATGTGTCTCCTCAGACAATTCATTTCCAAGTGTTAGAGAAGAGCCCAGTTTCGGGCCCTGGAAGGGGTCCCCCTTCCTGCAACAATTTCTAAGGCCCCTGAAGCACTAAGTAAGTGTGAACAACTCTAACACAATTGTTTGAAAGCTCACCAAACAAACAATACTGAGAATCCTGCATACTTTTGCCAAAAGAGAACAATATGAACATACCTTTGTACCACAA
Source organism: Bubalus bubalis (assembly GCF_019923935.1). Taxonomy (NCBI): domain Eukaryota; kingdom Metazoa; phylum Chordata; class Mammalia; order Artiodactyla; family Bovidae; genus Bubalus; species Bubalus bubalis. Next base: position 142,791,268 of record NC_059159.1, read on the forward strand.
TAGTACCATCTTACATTGATTTTTTTTTTTTTTTTTATCAAGGTGCTCTGTACATGTGATAGTAAGTCAAGCAGGGCAGCTCCCAATGAAATCAGTTGTCTTCAGCTGTGTTCAGCTCTCCTGACTCGTTCTATCATTAAAAACAATAAAAGTTCTCTGTTTAGTTCTTCTCGTGGTTTCTACCTCATCTCTATCTTTTATGCCTGTTTCTCAATTTCTTGACTTAACTCTGGTCTATTTACTAAATCTGGTAGGAAAGATGATGTCTTAGCTTGCTTTTGTTTATCCCATCTCTTCCACTTCTTCTAGTGCTCGAGAGTTAGATGATAATTATTAGCTCTTCTATGGGTAATATTTGTTATTATAAATAATATACTCAAATATTATTATAAAATGAATCATATGCTTGAATCTCTAGTTTCTCTTCCAGCAACTCCCTCCATTATAAGATGAGGACGTTGCTTATTTGGGGCTTGTCTCTTCCTTTCTCCCCTTCTTCCTGCTCCTCACCTTCTGTTGATAAAATCCTTACCACTACATCACTGAGGTAATGGCTAATTCTTCAGTTCAGTTGCTCAGTCATGTCCAACTCTTTACAACCCCATTGACTGCAGCATGCCAGCCCTCCCTGTTCATCACCAAGTCCCAGAGCCTGTTCAGACTCATGTCCATTGAATCAGTGTGATGCCATCCAACCATCTCATCCTCTGTCATCCCCTTCTCCTCCTGCCTTCAATCCTTCCCAGCATCAGGGTCTTTTCCAATGAGTCAATTTTTTCGCATCAGATGGCCAAAGTATTGAAGCTTCAGCTTCAGCATTAGTCCTTCCAATGAATATTCAGGACTGATTTGCTTTAGGATTGACTGGTTTGATCTCCTTGCAGTCCAAAGGACTGTCAAGAGTCTTCTCCAACATCACAGTTCAAAAGCATCAATTCTTAGGTGCTCAACTTTCTTTATGATCCAACTCTCACATCCATACATGACTAAGGGAAAAATCATACCTTTGACTAGACAAACCTTTGTTGGCAAAGTAATGTCCCTGCTTTTTAATATGCTGTCTAGGTTGGTCAAGAAAAGCTGTCTAGCTTTTCTTCCTAGGAGTGTCCTTTAACTTCATGGACACAGACACCATTTGCAGTGATTTTGGAGCCACCCACCCCCCCCCCCAAAAAAAAAAAAACCAGTCTGTCACTGTTTCCATTGTTTCTCCATCTATTTGCCATGAAGTGATGGGACCAGATGCCATGATCTTAGTTTTTTGAATGTTGAGTTTTAAGCCAGCTTTTTTTCGCTCTCCTCTTTCACTTTCATCAAGAGGCTCTTTAGTTTCTCTTCTCTTTATGCTGTAAGGGTGGTGTCATCTGCATATCTGAGGTTATTGATATTTCTCCCGGCAATCTTGATTCCAGCTTGTCCTTCATCCACTCTGGCATTTTGTAAGATGTACTCTGCATATAAGTTAAATAAACAGGGTGACAATATACAGCTTTGACGTACTCCTTTTACAGTTTTGAACCAGTTCTAACTGTTGCTTCTTGACCTGCATACACATTTCTCAGGAGGCAGGTTAGGTGGTCTGGTATTCCCATCTCTTTCAGAATTTTCCACAGTTTGTTGTGATCCACACAGTCAAAGGCTTTGACATAGTCAATAAAGCAGATGTTTTTCTGGAACTCTCTTGCCTTTTCTATGATCCAGCATATGCTGGGAATTTGATCTCTGCTTTCTCTGCCTTTTCTAAATCCAACTTCCAAGAACCTGGAAGTTCTCGGTTCATGTACTATTGAAGCCTTGCTTGGAGGATTTCGAGTACAACTTTGCTAGCCTGTGAGATGAGTGCAATTGTGCAAGAGTTTGTACATTCTTTGACATTGCCTTTCTTTGGGATTGGAATGAAAACTGACCTTTTCCAGTCCTGTGGCCACTGCTGAGTTTTCCAAATTTTCTGGCATATTGAATGCAGCACTTTAGCAGCAGCATCTTTTAGGATTTGAAATAGCTCAACTGGAATTCCTTCAGCATCCACTAGCTTTGATCATAGTGATGCTTCCTAGGACCCACTTAACTTTGCATTCCAGGATGTCTGGCTCTGGGTGAGTGATCACACCATTGTGGTTATCTGGGTCATTGAGATCTTTTTCATATAGTCCTTCTGTGTATTCTTGCCACCTCTTCTTAATATCTTCTGCTTCTGTTAGGTCCATGCTGTTTCTGTCCTTTATTGTGTCCATCTTTGCATGAAATGTTCCCTTGGTATCTCTAATTTTCTTGAAGAGATTTCTAGTCTTTCTCATTCTATTGTTTTCCCTTATTTCTTTGCATTGATCACTGAGGAAGGCTTTATTATCTCTCATTGCTATTTTTTGGAAATCTGCATTCAGATAGGTGTATCTTTCCTTTTCTCCTTTGCCTTTAGCCTCTTTTCTTTTCACAGCTATTTGTAAGGCCTCCTGAGACAATCATTTTGCCTTTTTTGCATTTCTTTTTCTTGGAGATGTCTAATCCTTAACCAAGTCTTTTGTGCTTTGTCTAATAAAACTAACTTTAAAAGAGGAAATTCAATACATACTGTTACTCCTGGTCACTGTCAAGGGGAGGCATTCCTCTCCTAATTCAACTGTATTATCAAGTAACAGCTCACAGAAAGCACCTATTTGAGAGACTTAACCATCGCAGAGGGTTTTTGGTGGTGGTGGTGGTGGTGCTGTTTAGTCACTAAGTCATGTCTGACTCTTTTGCGACCCCAAGGATTATAGCTTGTCCATGGGATTTCCCAGGCAAGAATACTGGAGTGGGCTGCCATTTCCTTCTCCAGTGTGTCTCCCCGACCCAGGGACCAAACCCGCATCTCTTGCATTTGGCAGGCAGGTTCTTTACCACTGAGCCACCTGGGAAGCCCACAGAGAGTTTTAGATAGCATCCTAGTCACTTCCCTTGTCTAAGAGGTTTAAGCTATAACCTCTTTGAATTTTGCTTCTCCAATCATTGTATTGAATGTTTGCATAAATTAGCACCATCTCATCTGTGAAACAAGTTGTTTCTTAACAGCCTTTTTTGGTGCAGAGTACAAAAGACTGAACTATAAATGCACAGAACTGTTTGGCAGTCAAAGGTCCCATTTTGATTGTTAATGTTTTAAAGGTGTATTAATCAATCTTTAACAGTGCCACTTAAGTGGTTTTCTAAATATATACAACTCAAACACACCTCTTTCCAGTAATGGAGATCTAAATGTGTCTAGAATAAAAGAACAAATTTGCTTTTTGAAATAGAACCTTAAAATTTTTCCATTGCAACCAGACCTTTTTTGTTAATGGATAGAAAATAATCCTCGTGTATTACTTAAAGCTTAAAGCAAGTGCACTAGTATAGCTTACTAATTTTTTTCTAAGTAGCTACCAAGACGACCAGCTTTCCCACTTTGCTTGGAACTCTTCCAGTTTTATCACTGAGAGTCCTATAACTGAGGAAAGCCCTCAGCCCTGGATAAATCTCAGATAGTTGATGACTTTACATATGATAACAATGATGATAGTAATATCATTTGTGATCATAGTAGGCCAGGTGCTAAACTAAGTGATTTAGATAGCTTTAAATTTTAATCTTCAAATAATCACATAAAATAAATATTATTATCACCATTTTAGATATGGAAAAACAACAGCTTGACAAATTTAAATAACCTCTCCAAATTCACATAGTGCTTCCCAGGTGGCTCAGTAGTAAAGAATTCACCTGCCAACACAGGAGATGTGGGTTCAGTCTCTGGGTTGGGAAGATCCCCTGGAGGAGGAAATGGCAACCTGCTCCAGTATTTTTGCCAGGGAAAATCCCATGGACAGAGGAGCCTGGCAGGCTACAGTCCACAGGGTTGCAAAGAGTCTGACACGACTGAAGCGACTGAGCAACAACACAAGTTCACATACTCAATAAGTGGCTGAGCTCCAGTTCAAAAGCAGGTCATCTGACTTCATGCTTGTTCCTGTATTAAAGCAAATTCCACTGCAGTTTGGATTTAGGTTGTCAGATAAAATACAAGATGGGCTTCCCTGGTAGCTCAGATGGTAAAGAATCTGCTACAGGCCATGGGGTTGCAGAGTCAGACATGACTGAGTAAGTAGCACTTTCACTTTCATAAACTATGGGGCACCCAGTCAGATTAAAATTTCTGATAAGCAAACGAGTAATTTTGTAGTGTATGTCCCAATTGCATGAGACATACTGATACTAAAAAAATTATTTGTTTATCTGAAATTCAAATTTAACTTGACAGTTTATATTTTTAGTTGCTAAATCAGACAGCCCTAACTTGGAGCAATCACCTTTTCCAATAAAAACAAATCTTATTGATGTTTTATGTTATCCAATATTTTCTGAGCTGGTGAGAAACTCAGGTTTCAAATTAAAGGAAGTCAAATAAAAGAGACCAAAAATGCATATATGGGTTGCTTTATTTGAGAAACCTGTGTGATCTCAAAAGGCTTTTTCTGTGATAGCTTCATAATTGTGATACATTTGACAATGAGAGTAAAATGAAAGTAAGGGATATTTACGCATTCATTTATTCATTCACTGTATATTGAGAGCATATTATCTTCCAGGCACTATTCCAGAGATTGGATTATACTCAAACCAAACAAAATCCCACCCCTCATATTTTGTTTTCTAGGAGAAAATGAGCACTGGATAAATAAACTAGCAAGTAATTTGGTTTCTGGTAGTGGCAAAAGCTACAAAAGAGAATATAGCAGGGTAAGGAGACAAAAAGAATGGAGGTGTTATTTGAGATACATATAGTAAAGGAAAGGTATTTCACAAGGGATAAAATCATGAATGAAGGGAGCAAAGCCATGTGTATATCTGGGAGGAAGGATGCTAGACAGAGGGAGCAGCAAGGGCATAGGCCCAGGGGTGAGACCCAGCTGGGCATGTCAGAGATACAGTACGAGGCTGGGAAGTAAATCCTACAGAGGGAGACAAGGAGGCTGCGGAGGAAGAAGCAGGGCTAGTCACTTAGGGCTGAGTGGCCGTAGTCAGGGCCTTGGATTGTATTCTAAGCATTAAGGATTTCCAGCAGGATGATAAATGATCAAATTTAAGCTCCAGAAGCTCAGTCTAGGTGCCATGGAAACAGAGATATTGTTGCAAAAGTAGAAGATAGAGATGCTAGTGGCATGAATTAAGATGGAAGCAGTAGAGAAGAAGAGAGTTACATTTAGGATATATTTAGATAATGTAACCTAGGCAAATGTGAGACTTAAAATCACCACAGGTGACTCAAGTGCATCTCCAAGATAAAGGAGCACCACCACTTTAAATTATGATTAGCCATTTGGAATATCAGTTCAGTGCCTCTCTATGTGGGTGCACCCAGGGGACTTAAAAAATACTGATGTGTCTGTTCCACCCTCAGAGATCCTAGGAGTGCAAGCCTGGAGAGCAGGATTCTAAAAAATCTCTTTAGATGATTCTTATGGGCTTCCTGGGTGGCTTAGATGATAAAGAATCCTCCTGCAATGCAGGGGACCCAGGTTCTACCCCTGGATTGGGAAGATCCCCTGGAAAAGGAAATGTCTACCCACTCCAGCATTCTTGCCTGGAGAATTCCATGAACAGAGGAGCCTGATGGGCTACAGTCCATGCAGTCACAAAGAGCCAGACACAACTGAGCAACTAACACTTTCTTTTCACTTTCATGTGCAGCTGAGTTGAACATTTCTGATCTAGAGAATAGTGGGAACCCTGGGTTGTGAGATAAACAACGTTTCAGGACATGAGACAGGAAAGGAACAAGGGTAGATAAAATGAGCTTGAAAAAGTCACTGACAATGCTTTGCTTTTAAAGCAAGTTCTATTAAAAACACCCAAAGATACCAACCATCAACCATAAACATGTATGGTTCCAAACACCTCTGATATTAGAGCTGTTGGGACAAGTGTCCTACGTGACTACCTACTCTGGGGTTGGCATGGTCTTCCCCTCTTCACGCCTCCCTCTCTATTGCCCTTAGAGAAGGTAGGCCCCTCCACTACCTCAATAGATGAAAGGTTATAAATCTAAGCCAGTTGTGGAATCCCATTCCTTTCTAGCCCTCATTCATGGGAGACAGAAAGGAATGGAAGGGTAGACATATTGCCAAGTCTGGACAGTAAGATGGATGTGAAAGTCACTCAGTCGTTGCCGACTCTTTGCAACCCCGTGGACTATATAGTCCATGGAGTTCTCCAGGCCAGAATACTGGAGTGGGTAGCCTTCCCCTTCTCCAGGGGATCTTCCCAACCCAGGGATTGAACCCAGGTCTCCCACATTGCAGGCAGATTCTTTACCAGCTGAGCCACCAGGGAAGCAGGTAGCTGCTTATCGCTCCTGGGACAGATTTTGCCTCCTTATAAAAAGATAGAGCTTCCCAGGTTGTGCAGTGGTAAAAAATCTGCCCACCAACACAGGAGATGCAGGTTCAATCCCTGGGTCTGGAATATGCCCTAGAGGAGGGCATGGCAACCCACTCCAGTATTCTTGTCTGGAGAATCCCAAGGTCAGAGGATCCTGGTGGGTTGTAGTCCGTAGAGTCACAAAGAGTTGGACACGACTGAAGTGACTTAGCAAGCACGCACTGCTGCCTATCTCCAAAGCCTGCCATGGCCACGGAAGTGACCTAACTTGAGAACGTCATCTCTTTCACCAATTTTTACTTAGGCTGACTTACTTTCGAGGGGGACATAGAACTCCTGGAGATTGCAGGATATTAGGAGGTGACCAGACAGCAATTCTCTTGAGTGTCTTCCAGGGAACTCATATGGTGAACATTCTCCTATGCTCTCAGGAGCAGCCCTGAAATCCCTTTGCCATTGTTGGGAAAACTCAAACAAAAATCAAAGCAATAATCAGTGTCACTTAGTGAATTAGTGATGGAGACAGGAACAGAATCCAGACTTTCTAACTTGGGGATCCCCTGCTTTTAAGTCTAAATGGTGCTTTTTATTTTAATCCAGCTGTGCTGAGTTAATAAGACTTTGACGAGATCCAGCCCTGTGTTTTGTAGAGTTAACATATTTGATATTTACCTCGACTATTTGTTGTCTGTTTAATAAGTTTTGTTTGTCTTCCCAGATGCACATTATTTGGCAGTGTATAATCACATACAATTGTTTACACCATTTACAGTTTGCTTTCAAGTCTTGCCAAGAAAGGCTTGGTGTAAGCTAGCTGTCTGCAGCAGCCACACTAAGTTAAGCCTTTGAAAGGGTCTAATCGGGTCTATATAAATAAACAAAATGATATGGAAAATAACTCGGGATAAATTTACTGCACTGCTGGCCAGCTGGTAAATATGCAGACCTTCTCTCCTATGGAACAGATAGGATTAAATTTTACTCAGGACACTACGGTCCTTGTAATGATTACAGAGAGCTCTTTAAGTTTTAATTTAGAGCCCAATCCAAACCCCCTCCTCCCCGCCTACACACAATCCTTTCAGTGGCAATAAATTTCAATCATGTGGTTAGCAAAGCTTCACTCTGGCTTTTATTTTCAGAGAAAATGGTCAGTAAAGCAAATTTCATATCTGCTCATTAGAAGGCTAATGGGCAGGTCACAATAACAGGGTGGGGGGAGGGGGAGACCCACAGATGGTTCAATCATCCTTTAAACTAATAAAGGAGATCAGCAAGAATTCACCCATGATATGCTTGGGCACATGAAAGAAACTAGTACATAAAGGGAGGCAGCATCTTTCTGAAAATATTCAGGGCAATTAAACATTTGCCCTCATAAAATAATGCAAAGCTTACCTCTTCCTCGTGGGGGTGGAAGGGGTTCTGTGGCATGGTCTTCATGTATAATGCAGTATAACACAGGCATTTTAGGAATGACTGAGAATTAATATTATTAATCACTGGGGTAAAAAGTGAATTTTATGTTTATCTCTTCAGTAAATGTCCATGCGTGTCGGGCACTGTGCTAGGTGTCACAGACCAGGGCAGGAGATTTGCAAAGATGTGTAAGACCCAGTCTTTGTTGTTAAAGAATGAATAATTTAGGAGATTTTGTCTTCTTTATGCCTTTCTTCCTGCTGATTCCTCCAGTGAAAAGCCAGCCTCTGCTACTTTGGAATAAGCACACACATCCTTTAGAACCCTTTTCAACAGCTAGTTCTCCCTTGTGCCTTTATTTGTCGCTAATTCCTTCTGCTTTGTATCACAAGTGCTTGTATATAAGCTTGCATGTTCCACAATGCCTCAAGGCAAATGTGTTGATCTTTGTGTCCTGTGCTTAGTGCAATAGGTATTCAATGGATATCTGTTGGATCAAGGAGTGATTGAACAATAGTATATTTCTTTGAATATTAAAAAGACAAGCTACTTTAATACCTGATTGGAGTGTTTGAATTTACCTCCTCTGAAGTGGTACCTGAATGGCATTTAAACTTGTCCACATTGTTTAATTAATACCAGAAAGGAGTGTGTTGGCTAAAATCCTGTGAGATCATTTCTATTTCATCTAGCAAATATTATTTAAAATGTCTTTTTCAGAATTTTCATTGATTTAGGAGTGTGTGTGAGATGAGGGTATTGTGGTTATGTTTATAAGGGAGAGTCCTTGTATGTCAGAAATATGTACTGAAATATTTAGAGATGGGATTAGATGATGTCTGGAATTTGCTTCACAATAACTGCTGCTCCTGCTGCTAAGTCACTTCAGTCGTGTCTGACTCTGTGTGACCCCATAGACGGCAGCCCACCAGGCTCCCCTGTCCCTGGGATTCTCCAGGCAAGAACACTGGAGTGGGTTGCCATTTCCTTTTCCAATGCATGAAAGTGAAAAGTGAAAGCGAAGTCGCTCAGTTATGTCCGACTCTTCACAACCCCATGGACTGCAGCATACCAGGCTCCTCCGTCCACGGGATTTTCCATGCAAGAGTACTGAAGTGGGTTGCCATTGCCTTCTCCTTCACAATAACTAGAGAGGGATAAAGAATAGGAATTGAAACAAACGAAGATCAGCCATGAGTTATCATTGCTGGGGTGATGGATGCGTGGAGGTTCATTTTCTTTACTTCTGTATATATTTAAAATTTCTCATAATAACTTCTAATTCTTTTTACATTTACAGAAGAAGAGAATCCAGCACAACATCATGACTAGATATTAAATGTGAAACCATAGACCTAAGTTTCTCCTGCTTTGAATGCCTGTAACACTGCACATTTCAGATGAAGTAAAAGGTAAGAGAAATGTACATTTACTTCATTTCTAACCACTTTCTTTCTTAGCCCTCAGAAAATTATCCTTCCAGGGGCCAACATTCACTTTTAAGGACTGCGATTCAAGCATTTCCTGTTACAAGTGCATATGCTGTGTAAGTTTTGCATTTGCATAGGGCTTCCCAGGCGGCTCAGTAGGAAAGAATCTACCTGCCAGTGCAGGAGACACAGGTTTGATCCCTGATTTGGGAAGATCCCCTGGAGGAGGAAATGGCAACTCACTCCAGTATTCTTGCTTGGAGAATCCCATGGATAGAGGAGCCTGGCAGGCTAGGGTCCATGGAGTTGCAAAGAGTTAGACATGACTGAGCACACTCAAGTGCTCTAACTGGTTATGCAGACTCAGAGGACTTGACTGGATTAAAAAAAAATAAAAGTACTGCAATAACAGGCTCTCTCTTGCCTGGGAAATCCCATGGACGAAGGAGCCTGGTGGGCTGCAGTCCATGAGGTTGTTAAGAGTCGGACACGACTGAACGGCTTCACTTTCACTTTTCACTTTCATGCATTGGAGAAGGAAATGGCAACCCATCCAGTGTTCTCCCTGGAGAATCCCAGGGATGGGGTCACCTGGCGGGTGGCTGTCTATGGGATCACACAGAGTCAGACATGACTGAAGAGACTTAGCAGCAGCAGCAGCACCCCCAGAAATACGCTGGAATCAACACTGGGCTGCCACAATGCAGGGTGAGTAAATGAAAAATCTCCCACCTCCTGCCCCCAGTGTGCTCCATTCTAGCAATTTTTATGAATCATGTGTCTCTTGGATAGAGTTGTTAGATAAAATGTAAGAAGCCAAGTGAAATTTGAATTTCAGATAAACAAGTAATACTTTAAGATAAGTATGTCTCAAACACTGCATGGGACATTTATTGCTGTTCAGTTGCTCAATTGTGTCCGGTTCTTTGCAACCCCATAGACTGAAGCATGCCAGGTTTCCCTTGTCCTCCACCATCTTCTGGAGCTTGCTCAAATTCATGTCCATCGAGTCGGTAATGCCATCCAACCATCTCATCCTCTGTCGTCCCCTTCTCCTGCCTTCAATATTTCCCAGCATCAGAGTCTTTTCTAATGAGTCAACTCTTTGCATGAGGTGACCTAAGTATTGGAGCTTCAGTTTCAGCATCGTCCTTCCAATGAATATTCAGGATTGATTTCCTTTAGAATTGACTGGTTTGATCTCCTTGCAGTCCAAGGGCCTCTCATGAGTCTTCTCCAACACAACAGTTCAAAAGCATCAATTATCATACTTATTTTTATTTGCTAAACCTGGCAGCCTTATTCTTGGGTCTATGTGGTGCTTATAATTCCAATAGTTAGATTAGTTAATAATTAATTAAAGGCCTATTTTCCATATTTAGTTGGTTTAAGTATCCTGAAAAGCCTTATTCAGCTCTGCCCTTCACTAGAACATTAAACTAAAAAAGGTCTAAGTTTATTCAAAAACATCAAACTCTGTAAAGAATACTTGTATTTTCAAATCTAATTAATTTTCACTTTAAGCAAAATAACACATATTTTTATTTTATTTTAAAGTAAAATAATACTAAAAGGCTGATGATGAAAAATGGCTGGCTTCTGCCACACCCCCTCCTGAACCATAGATCTATTCACTTTTTAAAACCAACAGTAGTTAGAGGCCACCAGCCCTGTAGCTAAGCTTCATATCATTAAAATAGCCTTATACTGTTATTTTTTGAGTTATCAATTTCGGGCATTATGTATTGAGCTTCTATTGATACATACTTATTTTTTCCCCACTATTCTCATTCTCCCTTTCTAGTTTTATTAGTACTTTTAGATAAATCAATAATCAAATGCTTCCATCACTATGACCCATTGCCAAGGACTGAATGGCATCTCCCTCCTACCCCACAAATTGATATGTTAAAATCTTAATCCTCAGAGATATTATCACTGAGGGAAATGGGACTTTGGGGGAAGTTATTAGTTTTAGCTGAAGCCATGAGGGTGAGGTTCCCATAATGAGATTAATACCCTTATAAGAGGAGAAAGAGAAACCACAGTTCTTTCTATCTTCCCTGGTTCTTGGATTTGCCAGCCTTCAGAACTGTGGCTTAAAACCACCCAGTAACACCTGAGTGGATTAATATTAATACAATTGTGTGTATACTCACTGCAGAGCCAAGTAATATATTATGATTGGAATTTCTTCTTTTAATTTTTTTTTTTTTCAAGAATCAAGAATTTTAGGACTTCCCTTGGTGGTGCAGTGGCCAAGACTCTGAGCTCCCAATGCAAGCCATCTAGGTTCAAACTCTGGTTGGGGAACTAGATACCACATGCTGCAACTACGACTTCACACGCTGCAACTGAAAATCCCACGTGCAGCTACTAAGACTGGAGGAGCCAGATAAATAAATAAATATTTTAAAAAGAATTTCCTCTTTTTTTCACTTGCATATTCAAAGTGCAATTCAAAGTATGGCCCCACAGATCAACAGACTCAAGATCACTCAGGAATTTATTTAGAATGCTGGAACAATTAAATATCCACATGAGGAAAAAAAAGAATTTCAATTCATATCTCACACTCTTTACAAAAATTAACTTCCCAGGTATCATAGACCTAAATGTAAAACCTGAAATTATAAAGCTCCCAGAAGAAGACATATTGGAAAAAATCTTTGTAACCATGGGCTAAACAAAGATTTCTTAGATATAACCTAAAAAGAATGATCCATAAAAGAAAACTTTGACAAATTAGACTTTACTACAATTAAGAACTTATGCTGTAAGAAAAATACTTTAAAATAAAGAAAAGACAAGTCACATACTAGAGAACTATTTTCAATGCATATATATGATAAAAATGTACACACAGATTTTATAAAGTATTCTGAAAACTCAGTAATAAGAAAACAACCAAATAGAAAATGGGCAAAAGATTTGAACAGATACTTCACCAGTGAACATACACAGAGAGAAAATATGCACACAAAAAGGTGTTCAATGTCATTGCTGCTGATGCTGCCGCGTCGCTTCAGTCGTGTCCGACTCTGTGTGACCCCATAGATGGCAGCCCACCAGGCTCCCCCGTCCCTGGGATTCTCCAGGCAAGAACACTGGAGTGGGTTGCCATTTCCTTCTCTAATGCATGAAGGTGAAAAGTGAAAGTGAAGATGCTCAGTCGTATCCGACCCTCAGCGACCCCATGGACTGCAGCCCACCAGGCTCCTCCATCCATGGGATTTTCCAGGCAGGAGTACTGGAGTGGGGTGCCACTGCCAATGTAAATTAAAATCACAACATGATACCACTACTAATTTACTGAAATGGCTAAAATTAGAAAGACTGACCATACCAAGTGTTGACAAGGGTGTGGAGAAACTAGAACTCCTATACATATGCACTTTTGGTGGCATTTAATATGGTATAAACCACTTTAGAAAACAGTTGAGCAATTCCTTAAAAAGCTAAACATATGATCCTGGCATTCTATTCCTAGGTATTTACCCAAGAGAAATAAAAAGCTTATGTCCACACAAAGACTTCCACATAAATATTTGTAACCACTTTAGTAACCAAAACTAGAAACAATCCAAATGTCTATCAACAGGTGAATAGATAAGCAGATTGTGGTATATCCATGCAGTTGGATTTTACTGAGCAGTTGGAATGAACTACTGATACACACTACAACATGGATGAATCTCAAAATAATTATGTGGTCAAAGAAGCCAGACCAAGTGCATATTGCAGGATTCCACTTAGATGACATTCTAGAAAACGTACACTAAAACCTATAGTGACAGAAAAAGATCAGTGGTTGCCAAGGGAGAGTGAGGAGTGTGACAAAAGGATTACAAAGGACAAGAAAAAAATGTTCAGGGAAATACTATGATGTCACAGGTGGACACAAGGTCAAAAATGTCAAAATTTCCACTTTAAATATGTGCAGTTTATTATATGTCAGTTATCCCTTGATAAAGCTGTTAAAAAATAGCAAATGATAATTGTGATGTCATGTAGGTTGAGAGGCAAGGTGGGGGGGTGTTGCTTCTCAGGCAGCTTCACAAAGGACAGGAGATTGTTTTTGTGACTATTGAAAGCTTGAGGACATTGTCAAGAAAATACCAAAAGAAGTTCATGGTAAGGGTAATGTAAGTTGAGGTACGTTACTTGCTAATCTTGGGGGTCTGCAACAATGTAAAAATTATGTTTTTCATCAAGATAGAGCTATTTGTGTGTTCAGTTAGAGGTGACAGTCCTACTGCCTATCCAAGCCCTGTTTCACTCCTCCTTTTCCTCTCTCTCTTTTTTTGGCTACACCCTGCGGCATGTGGGATCTTAGTTCCCCAACCAGGGATTGAACCCTTTGCCTTGGGAGGGCAGTCTGAACCACTGGACTGCCAGGGGAGGACCCACTCCTCCTTTCATATTGATTTGCTGGGACATATTGTCACCTATTTGGTTTTTCATCACCCAGGACAGCTTTATATTCTTCTTCAGTTGTTTTGAAATTTGAGCCATGATCAGTTGTAGTTTCTTTCTTGGAAATGTCAATCAGTTGAATATGATATCAACAGATAATCTTTCCTTTCAATCCATCTATAGCTCAAGCATCCTCATGAATTGTCTCTGTCCCTCTTCCTTCCATCACTACTTCTTGCCTCAAATGTTTAGGCATATTTAGGAGAGGTTAGATAGAATGATAGGCTTTCCAGGTGGCTGAGTGGTAAGAATCCGCCTGCCAGTGCAGGAGACACAGGTTTGATCCCTGGGTCAGGAAGATCCCCTGGAGAGGGAAATGGCAACCCACTTCAGTATTCTTGCCTGGAGAATACCCATGGACAGAGGAGCCTGGCGGGCTACAGTCCCCGGGGTCACAAAGAGTTGGACACGACTGAACACCCACGCACAGCACACAGACTTGATTCCCAACCACTGAACCTGTGACTTTGTGCCTTTGTCTTACCCCGCCTTTCATGCAATGATTTTGTCATGACTTCGAGCCAGCTAGAGTATTATATGATCACAGAAGTCTCCCTATTATGATTGCAAGTAATCCACGTGTGCACAGAACACTACATATTTCAGAGACTCTCTTCCCATTGCTATTTGGGAGCAGTTTGAGTTGACAACCATTTTCCTCCACTTCCAGTTGCCTCCAAAAACCTGTCCCCGTGTCCAGAGAATTCTAGTGAGTTGAACTCCTTGGCTTGCATGAGAACCCCTCAGAACCTTACGACCTCAGCACATGAGGCATGGTGGCAATATGCTGGGACATTCTAGAGTTCTGTGTGTTCATCACAGAATTACACAAATTCTATTCTAATTAAAGCCATGGGCTTTGTTTCAACAAAGCTCAGAAACCAGTGGAAATCCAGGACTGGAATAGTCAGTGTCTTCAATCAACTGTGAAGTAAACTCTACTCCTTCCTGAAAACTGGCATGGCTAATGCCAAGCCATCTGGCATTTCCTCTTAGGATGGTTAGAAAAGAAAAACAGATTTGCAAATCTTATGAAAGATTCATGTAGGATTCTATACCATGTCATTGGACTTATACTTTTAGAAAAGTCATGCAACGTATGCCACTTTTAAAGATTAGAGTTTTTGCCCTAAATAGAATTTGAGGCCTAAACTCCATCCATGACTAGTTTGCCAATATACAGCCTTTTAAACAGAAAATGTGGACTAAAAGATGGTGCAATTATTTATGACTATAGCTAGAGATTTGGCAAGCTTTACTTCATATCTTGATAAATCATCCAAACACTGAACAGCATTTGTGTTCAACTGAGATAGAATTAGAATTAATAGGGTAATGTCGCCCAAGAGTGTATATTATTAATTCTTAATGGCATGGCATTACTTTCCCTGATGGAGACATTTAATATCCTGGAACCAGAGTGTAGAGCAATATATTAGAAAGTGAGTGCTATTGCTCTATCACACCCCCGAATAGAGCCGCCTACACACAAAACTGTCATCTTTCTCTTTCCATCATTTATTCATTCCCTCTTTAGAGTTGTGTCACCTTCTGCCCAAAGTAATGAGCAAAATAGATGTCATAATGGTTCCTTTGTACCCTTTGGTACAGGGCCATGTACCCATTAAATGCTCATTAAATTGATCTCATAACAAGGGAATTGGGGGGAAATTCTCCAAACAAGATTAAGAGATGCAGTAGACTGCATTGGTTAAAAGCTGTCTTGATTTGGGTTCCCCCCAAAGCAGACCCTGAGACAAGGAGTTAGGTGCAAGTAACTTATATAGAAGTTGATTCCAGGGGGCACTGAGGGAGACTTAGGGAAAGGAGGGACACCAACAAAGGGTAAATTAAAGATCCAGTTGTGAGCTGCTGGGGACCCTCTGTGATACTTGTGAAGCAGACCTCAGAAGGATTTGAGGGAGGACAAGGAAGCTGGGCATTTTTTCCCCCAGCTCTTGTCCTCACTGACAGTCACTTCTAGGAGGTTAAATTTCTGTGCACAGGTCAACTGAATTTCCTGGCCAGAGAAGGCCCTCGTGCAGAGATATGCAAGAGGTCTGTGGGCATCTGAGGAAACTGTCTGCAGGGGACCATGCAAGTGGGCATGTGGGGGGCTATCTGCAGGTGTTCTCCCAGGTGGGCTGAGGGGTACAGGGGGAGCATGAGCCACAGTTGCTGCAAGAACTCTGGGCAGATTTGATTCCCACCCTCACTCTGAAATTGGCTAGCTGTTTGGTCTTGGACAAGGTAGCTAATCTCTCTGATCTTTGATCTCTTCATCTTGGAGAATGATAATAATAGCACACATGTAGTGGCAGTTCCAGGTCTAGGGGTGCCAGGAAGGAGTGCTTAAGGACTGTCTAGAAGTTGCATTTCCACAGTAAGCATGCTGTTTTGTTTTGCTTTTGTCTAATAAGAATGCATGTTTATGTGAGGTGGTTGATGGAGAATACAGCGTTGCTAAACTTCCCTCAAGCTAGCTCCATGAGGCTACCGTTGTGCTTACCTTATAGCACGGGTGTAAGCATAAAACGCCTTAAGGCAAATGTGATTGCATTCAGTTCAGTGCAGTCACTCAGTGGTGTTCGACTCTTTGTGACCCCATGGGGGTCACAGAGCCTACTCAAATTCATGTCCTTCGCATTGGTGATGCCATCTAACCATCTCATTCTCTGTCATCCCCTTCTCCGCCTGCTTTCAATCTTTCCCAGCATCAAGGTCTTTTCCAGTGAGTTGGTTCTTCGCATCAGGTGACCAAAGTATTGGAGTTTCAGCTTCAGCATCAGTCCTTCCAATGAATATTCAGGACTGATTTCCTTTAGGAATGACAGGTTGGATTTCCTTGCAGTCCAAAGGACTCTCAAGAGTCTTCTCCAACACCACAGTTCAAAAGCATCAATTCTTTGGCGTTTAGCTTTCTTTATACTCCCATTCTCACATCCATACATGACTACTAGAAAAACCATAGCTTTGACTAGATGGACCTTGTTGGTAAAGTAATGTCTCTCCTTTTTAATATGCTGTCTAGGTTGGTCATACTAACAAGGTATACTAACATTACTCCCCTGCTTAAAACTCTTCAGTGGTTTTTCATTGCTCTCAGGAAAAATACCAAAATCTCTTAACACAAGGTATAAGACCCTGGCCCCTCCCTGTCACTCAGAGCTGCCTTCCTACTTTTTTCCTCCTCTCTTCTCTAGGTTCCTTGGATGTACTATGTATCTGTCTGCTACAGGATCTTTGCATATGCTGTTCCTTCTGAAATATTCCTCAGCCTTCACATCCACAGGCTAACCTGACCTTCTGTCCCTGAGATCCCCCCCTTTAGGGTAAGACTCCCATGCTTCTTATTGCTTGGGCCAGCTCTGCTTCCACGTCGCTGCTACACCTATTCTCCCATCACCCATTATCCTCCCTAGCTGTCAGGGAGCTGATTTCCAGTTGCCTTAAACTTCAGTTTCCCAACACAAAAGCCATTCTTAGGCCAGGCAGGTAAAAGGCAGAACACAAAGACTTCTTGAGATGGGAAAAGACAACTCTTCCTTATTCACTCCTACAGCACTAAGAACAAACCACAAATTAATATTTTGCCATAATTATCTCATCAAAAGCTAGTTTTGACAGGGCACTCAAAGCGGTGCACTGGGACAACCCTGAGGAATGGGATGGGGAAGGACATGGAAGGGGGGTTCAGGATGGGGACATATGTGCGCCCATGGCTGATTCATGTCAATGTATGGCCAAAACCATTACAATACTGTAAAGTAATTAGCCTCCAATTAAAATAAATAAATTAATTGAAATTTTAAAGAAGCCAGTTTCATTTCTTATTCATTCATTATTAATGTAGGAAAAAAATTGTGTAGTGCTTGGAATTCCTCCTATATATGTTTTATCTTTGCAAAATATTCCTATTTGCAAGTGAAAAATTCCACAGTTCATTGATCATGAGCTTTTTCTGAGTACATTTCAATCAGTAAAACTATTTGCTAATGTCTGTTCCTCTTTTAATTCACCCAGGAAAATATATTGAGCTATCAGTTTCTCTGCATAATGGAAACAAATACTGCTGGGAAACAGGAGACATATTATGGCTGACATGTTAACTTTTTTCTGTGGCCCAAAGAATCTCCCAAGAGCCTCTGCAGTGTGACTTCACTGCCAGCTTCCTGCTGAAACTCAGTGGGCAATAAGGAACTACATGATTTTAAAATATATATACATAGGACTTCTCTGATGGTTCAGTGGTTAAGAATCCACCTGCCAATGCAGGGAACACAGGTTTGATCCCTGGTCTGGAAAGATTCCACATGCCACAGAGAAACTGAGCCCCTGTACCACAACTACTGAGCCAGCGCTCTAGAGCCCATAAGCCGCAACTACTGAAGCCCTCATGCCCTAGAGCTCATGTTTTGCATCAAGAGAAGCCACCTCAATGAGAAGACTACACACCACAATGAAAAGTAGCCCCCATTCACCACATCTAGAGAAATCCCATGCAGCAACAAAGACCCAGCACAGTCAAATAAATAAATTAATTTAAAAGATATATATAAATGCAGGTGATAAAAAATGTTGAGAAATGTTTGTGCTGTCCCACATGCAACTTTATCATAGGGCTCCTTCTTCAGAAAAGGCTAAAGGTAGATTTAGAAAGAGAAAGAATTGCTATGATTCTTTTTAACTGTTTCTATCTTTTCAGTTCTTAAGGATGAAAAAAAATGCTTTCCCTCAAATTGTGTCTTACTAGCTTAAAGGAGATTGAAGTTCATGAGAAAGAACATCAAAATAGCTCTGACTGTATAATCTCCATGGATCTTCATGATGTAATTAATCACATCGGTTTTCTGGCAACAGTAGTAAAATAGTGCTCAGTGCAAGAAACTTTACTGAAACATTTTTGCTGTAGTCATTCTTACTTACAACAAACATCACATCCAAGGAGTGTGCAGGCATTTAACTTTAGGATCTCATCCAGTAATCTGCAGATTTTAATTTTTTCCAAGGTTGTAGAGGAAGGTAGGATGCAGCAATATCATTAAGCTGCCAAGATTTATCTTTAACCTCTCTGTAAGCCAGCATTCTCCTATTACCATACGATAGGACAGCAATTACCCAGAGCCAGGTGTCTGGACATTTTTGCATGATTAGCATAGGAATTTGCTTCATTTGCTGGGACTGGCAATAAAATATCAGACTTGGGAATCACGCTTTCCCTACCCCCTTCCACAGAAGGATATTCAACAGCCATGTTTATGTCATGTAACTTGCCCCCTGGCTGGAGGTGACTGGATTAGAGGAGGACAGTTCATCTAAAATGGTTTTAATCACATTCCTTCTCTCAGTAATTTGAAATTGGAATGAACAGATCAGGCATCTCTTAGGAAGAGCAGATACAAGCTAAGATGTTGTGGGATAACCATCTTTGCCCTTGGTCTGGCTAGAGATTCAGAGGAAGTAGATCTAGGAAGAGAGAAAAAGTGAAGACGTGTTTGAGTACAAAAGAGAGAAGGGAGAAGAGAGAGTTCTGCAAGCTTCTCATGCGTCCTTCTCTGACCCAGTTGCACTCCTGTCCTTAAGTTCCGTGAGTCACTACCATATTTTTTATAATGTATTTCTTTACATGATACTTAAAACCAGAGACCCAAGCATTGGGTTGACCCAACCAGAATACAAGCATTCAGCCAGTGGTAACATTTTGTTAGGAGATAAGAGATTAGTGTTTATCAATCCTTTTAAGGAAGTGTTTGTGTTTTAAGTGGGTTCTAAAATCAGAATCTTTAAGACATTGTTATTACTGGCAGGGATGAAATGAGAGACATACAGTGACTTTTGAAAAACCTCCAGTTAAGTTGAATCCCACAGATTCTTAGGAGTCTATCTCTCCAGATTGAGAAAAATAGCAATTTTTGCTACTGCTTTTAAAATCGTTGTGTTTATTTATTTATTTTTGGTAGGCAAATGGACTGCCATTCTGGTTATTTCTAACACTGCCATTGGTGATCAGAGCAACTTGCTTCCGTCTGCCTATGCAGGACTGGTGGGAGGAGCCCTCCTATGTGGTGACTGCCTGAGTTGCCAGGACCCAGTCCCTGTTAGGGGCTCACCAGAGAGAGCTTTGCTGGCATCTTTCCAAAGTTATGCCATTGAGTTTGTGCGTAGGTGAAGTATTACTTGTGCTGTGTTGGCTCAGTGTCTGGCTGTAGACAGAACATGTTTACCTCCAATCCCATTCATAAAGAATGTTTATCTTTTCATGTGTCTGTTTTCCGGCCTCCCAAACACAAGGGCACAAAAATCACAGAAGAGTATTATCTTTTATTCAGCTATTCTTTCAATAAATAAATGGTACTGAGTACCTTCCTGAGACCAGTATTACTAGGTGTTGAGACCCGCTGCCCACGTTAGCCTGGGGTTGGCAATCCACTTAGCCTTCCCTCATTCTGTCAACTAGATGACCATCCTAGGGATACCCCAGACCAGCTCTTTTTGACCTCTTCTGTTCTACTTTGTCTTCAGCTTTCTTCGTTTTTCAATATCCCGCTCCCCTACCCAATTGCATGCCCATTTCTTGGTCTGTCTTTTCTTGCCTTACTGGCTTTGCTATTTGGAATCCATCTAGGACACGTGTCCAGGGCTCTGGCCTCTAATGTAATAAACCATTTTTTCCCCTCCAGAGTAGCATGGGCTTGATGGCAGGGATATATTTTTTCTTCTTTGTATTCTCAGAGCTGAAAAATGTACATGGCAACACTCAGGATATATTACTGAAAGGAAAAAATGAATGTGGCTATGGCACAATCAATTAGCAGGAATATATCAATGCCAAGTCTCACACACTGCTTTTCCCTTGAATGTGCTCCAAAATCAGAGGAGAAAAGAAACCAGAGATGGGGTAGAGGGACCTAGAAGTCAGAGGCTCTGTGTCTCCCGTGCTGAACCACTTTAGTGTTCACTTTCACTGGGATGCTTTGTAAACTGTTGTCTCCTGCTCCAGCAAAAATGAAATTGCATCATGAATGCCACTCTCTCCCTTTCTAGGAGTCACCATATTTCATCCTTTTTGGCAACACTACCTTGATTCCTCCCTGAGCCTCTTATTTTATTTTTTAGTAAAAAGAGTTTTATTTTCAGACTCAGTGTCTTGGAAGTGACCTTGTCCCTTCAAGTCACAGACTCTTCTCTTTGTTTACTTCTGGCATCAGCCACTAATGCTCTCTGTAGGTTTATGGCCCAACTTCTCTCTACATAAAACCTATAGTAATCTCTTTGATGCATATTGACCAAGTTACTGAGATGACTTGCAGCTCATGGCTGTCAGACCACTTATTATATTCAACTTTCATTTACCAACCATCCCACTCTAATGTGATTTTTCTCCTGGAAACTTGCAAATATTCCAAATCCTGCATTTATATTTTGACACATTCATTCCACCTGTCTCTCATCAACCCACAGTGAGTGTTAGAATTATTTTTTCTCACAGTTCCTGCCTTAGGAGACGATGACATGCAAATCCAAACTGAGTCTATCACGCGCATTCCCTTTGGTGTGATGTGTGGGTGGACTATGGTGACAATAAATGGGCCAGAGTCATGGAAGACAGGCTTTATGCCAATTTTCTTATTCTGTTTTTTTTTGTTTGTTTTTTTTTTTACTGTTTTCTTAAATTTATTCTTTTATTGAAGGATAATTGCTTTAGAGAATTTTTTTGTTTTCTGTCAAACCTCAACATGAATCAGCCATAGGTATACATATATTCCCTCCCTTTTCAAGCTCCCTCCCATCTCCCTCCCCACCCCACACCCCTAGGTTGATACAGAGCCCCTGTTTGAGTTTCCCGAGCCATACAGCAAATTCCCATTGGCTCTATTTTACATATGGTAGTGTAAGTTTCCATGTTATTCTTTCCATACATCTCACCCTCACCTCCCCTCTCCCCATGTCCATAAGTCTATTCTCGATGTCTGTTTCTCCATTGGTGCCCTGTAAATAAGTTCTTCAGTATCATTCCTCTAGATTCCGTACATATGTGTTAGAATACGATATTTATCTTTCTCTTTCTGACTCACTTTACTCTGTATAATAGGTTCTTGGTTCATCCGCCTCAATAGAACTGACTCAAATTGTGTATATGTACCACAAGTTCTTTATCCATTCATCTGTCAATGGACATCAAGGTTGCTTCCATGCTCTAGCTACTGTAAATAGTGCTGCAATGAACAATGGGATACATGTATCTTTTTCCATTTTGGTTTCCTCAGGGTACATGCCTAGGAGTGGAATTGCTGGGTCATATGGTGGTGTATATTGTCACCTTGCTTATTTAATTTATATGCAGAGTACATCATAAGAAACGCTGGGCTGGATGAAGCACAAGCTGGAATCAAGATTGCCAGGAGAAATATCAATAACCTCAGATATGCAGATGACACCACTCTTATGGCAGAAAGTGAAGAGGAACTAAAGAGCCTCTTGATGAAAGTGAAAGAGGAGAGTGAAAAAGTTGGCTAAAATCTCAACGTTCAGAAAACTAAGATCATGGCATCTGGTCCCATCACTTTATGGTAGATAGATGGGGAAATGGTGGAAACAGTGGCTGACTTTATTTTTCTGGGCTCCAAAATCACTGCAGATGGTGACTGCAGTCATGAAATTGAAAGACGCTTACTCCTTGGAAGGAAAGTTATGACCAACCTAGATAGCATATTAAAAAGCAGAGACATTACTTTGTCAACAAAGGTCCATCTAGTCAAGGCTATGGTTTTTCCAGTAGTCATGTATGGATGTGAGAGTTGGACTATAAAGAAAGCTGAGTGCTGAAGAATTGATGCTTTTGAACTGTGGTGTTGGAGAAGACTCTTGAGAGTCCCTTGGACTGCAAGGAGATCCAACCAGTCCATCTTAAAGGAGATCAGTCCTGAGTGTTCATTGGAAGGACTGATGTTGAAGCTGAAACTCCAATACTTTGGCCACCTGATGCGAAGAGCTAACTAATTTGAAAAGACCCTGATGTTGGGAAAGATTGAAGGCAGGAGGAGAAGGGGACAACAGAGGATGAGATGGTTGGATGTCATCACTGACTCAATGGACATGAGTTTGGGTAAACTCCGGGAGCTGGTGATGGACGGGGAGGCCTGGCGTGCTGCACTTCATGGGGTTGCAAAGAGTCGGACATGACTGAGCGACTGAACTGAATGGTGGTTTTATTCCTAGTTTTTTAAGGAATTTCCGTACCATCTTCCATAGTGGCTGTATCAGTTTACATTCCCACCAACAATGCAAGAGCATTCCCTTTTCTCCACACCCTCTCCTGCATTTACTGTTTGTAGACTTTTTGATGAGGGCCATTCAGACTGGTGTGAGGTGATATCTCATTGTAGTTTTGATTTGTATTGGTCTAATAATGAGTGATGTTGAGCATCATTTCATGTGTTTGTTAGCCACCTGTACATCTTCTTTGGAGAAATGCCTGTTTAGGTCTTTTTCCCACTTTTGGATTGGGTTGTTTGTTTTTCTGGTATTGAGTTGTATGAGCTGCTTGTATATTTTGGAAATTAATCTTCTGTTGGTTGTTTCATTTGCTATTTTCTCCCACTCTGAGGATTGTCTTTTCACCTTGCTTATAGTTTCCTTTGCTGTGCAAAAACTTCTAAGTTTGATCAGGTTCCACTTGTTTACTTTTGTTTTTATTTCCATTACTCTAGGAGGTGGGTCATAGAGGATCTTGCTTTGATTTATGTCATCGAGTGTTCTGCCTATGTTTTCCTCTAAGGGTTTTATAGTTTCTGGTCTTACATTTAGGTCTTTAATCCATTTTGAGTTTATCTTTGTGTATGGTATTAGGAAGTATTCTAATTTCATCCTTTTACATGTAGCTGTTCAGTTTTCCAAGCACCATTTATTGAAGAGGCTGTCTTTGCCCCATTGTATAGTCTTGCCTCCTTTGTCAAAAATAAGGTACTCATAGGTGCATGGGTTTATTTCTGGGCTTTCCATCTTATTCCATTGGGCTATATTTCTGTTTCTGTGCCAGTACCATACTGTCTTGATGACTGTATCTTTGTAGTATAATCTGAAGTCAGGGAGGTTGATTCCTCCAGCTCCATTCTTCTTTCTTAAGACTGCTTTGACTCTTTGGGGTCTTTTGTGTCTCCATATGAATTGTGAAATTTTTTGTTCTAGTTCTGTGAAAAACACCATTGGTAATTTGATAGGGATCACATTGAATCTGTAGATTGGATTTGATAGTATAATCATTATCACAATATTGATTCTTCCTGCCTAGGCACATACAATATCTCTCCATCTGTTTATGTCATCTTTGATTTCTTTCATTAGTGTCTTATGATTTTCTGTGTACAGTTCTTTTGTCTCCTTAGGTAAGTTTATTCCTAGATATTTAATTCTTTTCATTGCAATGGTGAATGGGATTGATTCCTTAATTTCTCTTTCTGATTTTTCATTGTTACTATATAGAAATGCAAGTGATTTCTGTGCACTGCAACTTTGTACCCTGCAACTTTAATTAGCTCTAGTAATTTTGTGATACTATCTTTAGGGTTTTGTATGTACAGTAACATGTCATCTGCAAACAGTGAGAGCTTTAGTTCTTTTCCAGTCTGGATTCTTTCTATTTCTTTTTCTTCTCTGATTGCTGTAGCTAGGACTTCCAGAACTATGTTGAATAATAGTGGTTAAAGTGGACACTCTTGTCTTGTTCCTGATCTTAGGGGAAATGCTTTCAGTTTTTCACCACTGAGAATAATGTTTGCAGTAGGCTTATCACATATGGCCTTTACTATGTTGAGATAGGTTCCTTCTATGCCCATTTTTTGAAGAGTTTTAATCATAAATGGATGTTGAATTCATTTCCTTATTCTTAAGGAAATCCTATTAAGAACTTGCAGGCTATATAAGTATATTTTGTATCTAGGTGAAGTTGGAAAAGAAGAAATTTGAAATAAAAAAAGCAAAATTATTTAGTGACGTTCTCTAATATACAGATGAGAACAAAGCATGCTCAGAGAAGTTGAATGAGAGACAGTGACAGAATCAGGAATAATTATGGATTCTCCTTTAATGAGTGGGGATTTAGCGGACTGCTAGTGCCCAGAAATCCTGGGTCTCTTGTAAAAAGGCACAACTTTTATCTTCTACTGAACACAAGGACCCATTTCCTTTCTGAACCCTTTACAGCTCAACCTGAAACAGTGAGAATTGAACACCAAAAACTGGTGTTCAATTGGTATTAGAGCTATGCAAAAAGATAGTTTAAATCCAGTGTACAGTGGAACAAATCATGTAGAAGGGTTTCTTTAGCACATTCAAAAGGGAAAGATGATAGCAGCAAAAGAACCAAAAACAACAGGAGTAACAGCAGAAGCATCAGCACTGAGTACTGCATAAGCACAAACACAAGGCTTTGTGGAAAGAGTCAAGAGAGAAACCTGTAACACACACAAAAAATGCTGATATTCTTTTTCCTTTAAGAATTGCAAACAACAAAAATTAATTGCAAGCAGCAACAATAACAAAAACAACAAAACTCATACTAAAGACTAAAACCAGCTGCAGAATTGTTTCCTAAGACACCAGAGGAAGCTATCAAGGGCTGGTCAGCAGCTCAGCAGTGTCAGCAATGACTCAAGCTCTCACACACTTTCTCCCTCTCCTTCCTCAGTATGTCGACATTCCATCCTTATGCTTACCACCTATGGTCAAGATGACTGCTGGGAGCACTAAGCATTTCTTCCCTTATGTGGGCATCACTAGTAACAAAGACAATTTTTAAAAATGCAGCTAGCTCTCCTTTTATGGCTATCTTTGTGTGTGTGTGTGTGCATGTGCACACATGCATGCACATGCGCACATATGTATGTGTTCTCTATCATGTCTGACTCTTTATGACTCCATGGACTGTAGCCCACCAGGCTCCTCTGTCTATGGAATTTTCCAGGCAGGGATACTGGAGTGGATTGCCATTTCCCATTCCAGGGGATCTTCCTGACTCAGGGATTGAACCTACGTCCCTTGCATCTTCTGCATTAGTGGGCAGATTCTTTACCACTGCACCACCTGGGAAGCCCTGTCTTTTTATAAGGAGGTAAAATCTGTCTCAGGAGCTCTTAGCAGCTACCTGTTCATCTCACAGGCCAGACTCAGCAAATATGCCCACTCTTGGCTGTAAGGGGGCTTCCCTGGTGGCTCAGAGGTTAAAGCAGCTGCCTGCAGTGCGGGAGACCCAGGTTCGATCCCTGGGTCAGGAAGATCCCCTGGAGAAGGAAATGACAACCCATTCCAGTATTCTTGCCTGGAGAATCCCACGGACAGAGGAGCCTGGTAGGCTACAGTTCACAGGGTTGCAAAGAGTCAGACACGACTGAGCTACTTTACTTTAGCTGTAAGGAAAATTGGGCCCATGAGTGAGGGGCAGAAAGGAATGGGATTCTACATTAGATTTATAATGTGGCTTAGATTTATAAATACCATGTCATGCAGGAGACTCGGGTTCAATCCCTGGGTTGGGAAGATCCCCTGGAGAAGGAAATGGCAACCCACTTTAGTATTCTTACCTGGAGGATCCCATGAACAGAGGAGCCTGGCAGGCTACAATCCACAGGGTCGCAAACAGTCGGACATGACTGAGCGAGTTCACTTCACTTAGATTTATAACTTTTCATCTGTTGGGGTGGTGGAGGGGCCTATCTTCTCTGAGGTCAATGGATTTTCTTCCACAAAGTTAAGGTTCTGATAGTAAGGGAAAGGCGGGATATTATGTAGAATACAAGTAAAGCTATAAACATGAAGTACTTGCTTTAAGGAGGAACTGAATTTAGGAGTGCTGTCTTTAGACAGTGTCTCTTATAGGCCTTTTTTTCTGATCTCCATGGTTTGGAGTTACTAAAGCAAGACTGCTGCTGCTAAGTCACTTCAGTCGTGTCCGACTCTGTGTGACCCCATAGACGGTAGCCCACCAGGCTCCCCCGTCCCTGGGATTCTCCAGGCAAGAACACTGGAGTGGGTTGCCATTTCCTTCTCCAATGCATGAAAGTGAAAAGTGAAAGTGAAGTCGCTTAGTTGTGTCCGACCCTCAGTGACCCCATGGTGGTGAACGTGGGTGGGTGGGGTGGGGTGGGAGGTGAACGTGGGTGGGGGAGGGAAGGATTTAGGAGTTTGGGATTAGCAGATGCAAACTAGTATATATAGGCTGGATAAACCATATGGTCCGACTGTATGGCACAGGGAACTATATTCAATACTGTGTGATAAACCATAATGGAAGAAAATATGAAAAAAGAATATATAGAGAATATATATATATATATATATATATATATCAATGTGTGCGTGCATGCTCAGTTGCTTTGGTCGTGTCTGACTCTTTGTGACCCTATGGATTGTAGCCCATCAGGCTCTTTTTGTCCTGGATTCTCCAGGCAAGAATACTGGGGTGGGTTGCCCATGCTCTCTTCCAGGGGATCTTTCAGACCTGGGGATTGAACCAGTGTCTCCTGTGTGTTCTACATTGCAAGCAGATTATTTACCACTGAGCCCCTGGGGAAGCCATATATATGTCAATATATATCTTAATCACTCTGTACAGCAGAAATTAACACAACATTGTAAATCAACTATACTCAATAAAATTTAAAAGAGAGAGATGAGGGTTATTTCTCTTGGTACAAGTGCAGCGATAGGTAGTTCAGAGCTGGTACAATAGTTCTGGCCACAAAGCCCTCAAGGATACAGACTCTTTCTGTCTTCTTGCTTCCCCACAAGGCCCTGAAGGTTAAATTTATAGCCCAAGATGGCTACTCTAGGAGTTGCCAACACCTCTGTATTCCAGTCAACAGAAAGGGGATAGGAAGAAGACAAACTTCTGTTCTCTCTGTTTCACAAGTGAAAGTGAAAGTGAAGTCGCTCAGTCATGTCCAACTCTGTGCGACCCCATAGACGGCAGCCCACCAGGCTCCCCCGTCCCTGGGATTCTCCAGGCAAGAACACTGGAGTGGGTTGCCATTTCCTTCTCCAAAGCATGAAAGTGAAAAGTGAAAGTGAAGTCGCTCAGTCGTGTCCGACTCTTAGCGACCCCATGGACTGCAGCCTTCCAGGCTCCCCCGTCCATGGGATTCTCCAGGCAAGAGTACTTGAGTGGGTTGCCATTTCCTTCTCCAAAGCTTGAAAGTGAAAAGTGAAAGTGAAGTCGCTCAGTCGTGTCCGACTCTTAGCGACCCCATGGACTGCAGCCTTCCAGGCTCCCCCGTCCATGGGATTCTCCAGGCAAGAGTACTTGAGTGGGTTGCCATTTCCTTCTCTAAAGCTTGAAAGTGAAAAGTGAAAGTGAAGTCGCTCAGTCGTGTCCGACTCTTAGCGACCCCATGTACTGCAGCCTACCAGGCTCCTCCGTCCATGAGATTTTCCAGGCAAGAGTACTGGAGTGGGTGCCAAACGGAGTGCTATATACTCACTCCTACTGTCAGTTAACTAGCCCTTACTCACAAGGCCAGTCTAGCTGTAAGGGAGGCTGGACAATACTGTCTTTATTCTGAATGGTCATGTGTCCAGCTAAGATAGGATATTCTCTTATCTAAAATGTAAGAAATTCTATTTCTGTGAGGAAGAGAGACTGGATATTAAGGAACAGCCAGCAGTCTCTGTCTTCCCTTCCTCTATTGTATTTAGTTCATGTGAGGCAAGCCAGAAATTCTTTTAAAATGAAATCCAACTCACTCAATTTCAGTGGGAATATGAGCTGATAGCATAAGAGGGAAAAATAGTCATTAACGACAAACATCTCTGAAACTAGGTTATATGCACTCCAGTTATGCAGACCTTACAAAAATACAACTGCTTATGGCATGAATGAATACTCATAGATATGAGTTTTAGAACTGAAAGACTAAAGATTATTAGTAGCCACTGGCTGAATACAAGATGTTAACTCTGTCACCTTGATTCTGTGAAGCATTGATGTTCATCAAAAACATTTTTTGGAAAACTATTTTTTAAATGAATCATGGCAGCATTATAAATAAAAATTCCTGAACACTCTTGGGCCCAATCAAAATACTTTTGTGAGAAATTTATGAGAAAATTTTTGATAGACTTTTGAGTTTTAGCTTTAAGAAGTAATATGAAAGTAAGGTAAGCCAAAGTGGGGCTGAGGCAGACTTTCCCTTTAGTTTGCTGGGCTGAATATTTTACATTTACTATTTGATGGGGTCTTTTCTATCTAAATATAATACTATATTTAAAAATGTGTGAAGACTGAAAATACAAAAGCAGAACTAGAGACAGAGAGTAAAATAAAAACAATGAGTTTTGATCTTTAAATCTTCATCTTAACTTATTTTTATATGAAGAGTGAAAGCTTGCTGACTTTAACCAACTCATGTTTAAAAATGAAACATTTATCGCTGTGCTTATGTATCAAGAATATAAAATGACTTATATTTACCTTTTTCTTTGTATTTTGATATTTAAGAAACTGACATTAAAGAATCAAGATTTTGTTTTTAAATCTTTCAAATTAAAACCAAAGTATCTCCTCTGTAGGAAAGATGTCACTTACTATAATTTTAACTGTGATACGAAAAACCTTCACAGGACATACACCATATTTTACATAAACCATAAACCAGGTTTTAGAAGTTGATTTCTTTTTAAAAAAAGATTACATTTTTTCATGATAATTTTCTTTGTAAAATCTAACTTTTCCTACATAATCATGAGAAACAGGTAGAAAGGAAAAAAGACAAAGGAAGCAGATCTTTACTCTTGTAAATATAAACATAATAATACAAATTGTCATTTGAAGCATGATCATGAGTAGTGCTACATGAATGACTGAGAAAAAAATAACAGCTCATATCAAGTGGTTTGTTGTCTTGGCTCTGTTGTTTAACTGCCACATGCAGAGCTTTAAGTGCATAGTTTTCTGTGTTCTTTTTACCCTGAACCATCAAAATGATGGTTCTTCATCTAAACCAACTTTTTATAACTTGTTAATATCAGAAATGACCATGCTTTTGACTTCAATCCAAGTTTTAAAATTCTATTTGAAATCTTTAATGTAAAACAGAGTATTTTCTGGAGTAAATTTCATTATGCCAATTTAATGCCATGATCAATTTTATGTTACAGTTAAACTGTCTTGTGTTTCCATTTTTACTAAAATCATTTTAGCTGGAATCAATTCCAGTTCTTTTACATGAAAACTTTAAAATTATAATTTAGTATTGTTTTTTCTCTTCATGAGTATAACAGTCATTGGAGCTTATGACATTATGAACTTTCATTTGTGGTTAATTAACAAAGGTTAATTTTTTTCTACACAAACTTTGTAGATCTAAATTTTTACAAGAATATTTGATATTTACATCAGTTCAGTTCAGTTCAGTCTCTCAGTCGTGTCCAACTCTTTGCGACCCCATGGACTGCAGCACTTCAGGCCTCCCTGTCCATCATCAACTCCCAGAGTTTACTCAAACTCATGTCCATTGAGTCAGTGATGCCATCCAACCATCTCATCCTCTGTCATCCCCTTCTCCTCTGCCTTCAATCTTTCCCAGCATCAGGGGCTTTTCAATGAGTTGGTTCTTTGCATCAGGTGCCCAAAATATTGGATTTTCTGCTTCAGCATCAGTCCTTCCAATGAATATTCAGGACTGATTTCCTTTAGGATGGACTGGTTGGATCTCCTTGCTGTCCAAGGGACTCTCAAGAGTCTTCAACACCACAGTTCAAAAGCATTAATTCTTAGGTGCTCAGCTTTCTTTATAGTTCAACTCTCACACCCATACATGACTACTGGAAAAACCATAGCTTTGACTAGATGGACTCTGATGCTGGGAGGGATTGGGGGCAGGAGGAGAAGGGGACACGACTGAGTGACTGAACTGAACCGGCAGAATGATCTTATAAAACCAGATCCTGTCACTTGCATGTTTAAAACTCTTCACTGACTTCAGACAATATTTAAAATACAATCTACATCTAAAAAACAAGGCTCTGCAAGATCAGAACTCTCCTTGCCTTGATAATCTCATCATCTATTCTTTCCTTGGACTTCCCGGGTGGCTCAGATGGTAAAGAATCCGCCGGCATTGCGGGATACCTGGGCTCAATCCCTGGGTTAGGATGATCACCCCTGGAGGAGGGCATGGCAATCCATTCCAGTACCCTTGCCTGTAGAATCCCCATGGACTGTAGCCTGCCAGGCTCCTCTGTCCATGGGGATCGCAAAGGGTCGGATACGACTGAGCAACTAAGCACAGCACAGCATATTCTTCCCCTGGCCTATTTTCTCACTTAAGGACAGCACTACATTCTGTCCTCTACCCATAGTTTTCCATCCTTTTCTTGTTTGTTCTTACTCCAGATCTTCACTGAGCTGGCTTTTTCCCTTCTCTGTTTAAGGAGCCTCTTTATTGGGCCCTTCTTTACATCCCTCCTGTAGTTTTGGGGTAATTCACATAAATTATTTGGTTTTTCAGTCAAAATAAAAGTTACATTTACACTATGTTCAGTTCAGTCGCTCAGTCGTGTCTGACTCTGCGACCCCATGAACTGCAGCACGCCAGGCCTCCCTGTCCATCACCATCTCACGGAGTTCACCCAGACTCACATCCATCGAGTCAGTGATGCCATCCAGCCATCTCATCCTCTGTCGTCCCCTTCTCCTCCTGCCCCCAATCCCTCCCAGCATCAGAGTCTTTCCCAATGAGTCAACTCTTCACATGAGGTGGCCAAAGTACTGGAGTTTCAGCTTTAGCATCATTCCTTCCAAAGAACACCCAGGATTGATCTCCTTTAGAATGGACTGGTTGGATCTCCTTGTAGTCCAAGGGACTCTCAAGAGTCTTCTGCAACACTACAGTTCAAAGGCATCAATTCTTAGTTAAATCGCTCAGACGTGTCTGACTCTTTGCGACCCTGTGGACTGTAGCCCACCAGGCTCCTCCATCCATGGGATTCTCCAGGCAAGAATACTGGAGTGGGTTGCCATTTCCTTCTCCAGGGGATCTTCTCTACCCAGGGATCGAACCCAGGTCTCCCACATTGCAGCCAGACGCTTTAACCTCTGAGCCACCTATAGTCTATTAAATGTGCAATAGTATTATGTCAAAAATACATATCTTAATCAAAATAATTTAATGCTAAAAAATGCTAACCATTATCTGACAATGGTAGAGTTGCCCAGTGACCTAAAGTGAGGTGCAATAAAATGAGGTATGCCTAAAATATCTTTGCGGAGTTATTCATTGTTCACTTTCTTAATTAGAAAGTAATCTCCATGAGGCTAGGCATTCTGTCTGTTTTGTCATTGCCGTATCCCCGATTCTGTAACAGTGCTTGCCTGGAACATAAGTGGACTTTTAATTAATTGCCGTTGAATGAGTGAGTATACAAACAAGGGTTATATACAGAAGAGGAAGAGCAAAATAAGGAATAAAAAGTCCATGCCTGTATTTCAATAACTTTTTTTTTTCTGAAGTGCATATAAGATTTTGGAAGAGTAGTTAGGTGAGGGCAACCGCACACAACCCAAACCAAGCCTTTTTCTCGCCTTTCCATGCCCGAGGTAGCATCGCGCCTGCGCAGACTCTACTGCCCCACCCCTCTAATCAAGGGGGACGGGGCTAGATGGACCTCCGCTTGGGCGCGCGAAGATGACATCACTCGGCGCGTGCCCGGGTAGCCCGTGGTAGCACCCAGTCTGAGGAAGTGGAGACCCGCGGGCAGGCGGCTGAGACAGGTAACCTGTTCGCTCCCTGTTGGGTCCCTGCCTTCATCTCCAACGGCACCGGGATGGCGGCGGGGCCAGCAGCGTCCCGTTTTGAAGGCGGCTGGGAGCCCGCCTCTGCCCTCATCTTTCTTAATCAGTGGGGTGCCCATTCCGTCTGTCCTCCCAGAATCCGGAGGCTGAACCCGTTTTGGGGACTGGCCTGAGCGTGCCACTTCTCTCCGCCTCAGCTCTCGGCGTGGCGATGGGTTCCGACGATCCTTTCTCCGGTGGCACAGACGCTTCCTCCGACTGCAGCTGCCACCGCCTTCCTCAGTTGTCTCCAGGCCCACCTCACCCGCTTCTCTCCGCTCCTACCCCCTATATAGGTCTTATCTCCAATCTTGTTTACGGAGACAGAACGGCTTTCGATTCTCTTCATTTCCTCTTGCAGCGACACCCAGCCATCTCCCCTCGGATCCTTACTGAGAGTACCAAGTTTTGAGTTTTGGTGTCCCTTTAGAGTGTTCGTTCACTGTCAGTAAGGAGTTTTGTTCATTAAAGCATGTATAATATTTGTTGGGTAAAGGGCTGGCGCAGTAATGTGAAAATTTATTGCAGCAATAAATGATCTACATGGCATCCAATCAGCTGTCGAGATAGATGAAACAGCATTTCATTAAAATGCTCCTGTCCCTGGGTTTTTTTTTTTTTTTTTGGTTTTCAAGCAAAGATGACAATTACCCTCACAAAGGTAGCTGTCAAAATAAATAAGCAACAGTACCTAACTGGAAATGTTTAGACTGCCCCCAAATAATAGAATTTCGTGTTTTTTATACGGGAATACAGGTTATTACAAAACCAACCAGAGTTGACGTGGGAGGACAAACAGGAGTCCGACTTTTTTTTTGTCTTATCGATGGTTTGTTTTTGTATTTTCTTGTACTTTTAGTATGTCTAAATTTTTTGAATAGGGCATATGGTACTTACTGTCTTTCTGGGATGCCTATGATGACTTGATAATTGGTAAAATTAGTTTCTTATATTTGGGGAACAGGTAGAAAAAGGTTAGAGAATAATAGTAGTCGCTCATTGTTGACCATCTGCTATATCACAGCGACTGTGTTCAGCACTTTGCATGTGTATTTTCCTGAGTTCACACAAGAACCTTTTGAGTTAGGAATCCGTATCCTCAACTTATAGAAATGGAAACTTTGGCCCAGTTATGTGAAAATAACTTGCTAAAAATTAACAGTAACTATACTGGAGAAGACAAGCTTGAAGTTCAGGTCTATGTATGACTTGAAAGCCTGTACTTCTTAAAAAATTATAATTGTACTATGATAAAATTCTAGGCTTTTTACAATAATAATGGATAGTTCTGTGAGTTTATTCACTCATCTATCCAAATGATTTGACATTTTCTAATATCTTTAGTATTAAGTTCTCATATACCTAGAATCAAAACCCCTGAAAAGTTTACTTATGATCCCCTTACACACACACACACACACACACACACACACACACACTTTTCTTTAAGAGTGAGGTAATTGGCAAATAAGATTGCTGAGGACCTTTCTGTTTGGAACTCTTGCAGAATAAGTAATTTTGGATAGTTGAAATTTTTACCCCTTTAGAAATGAAAATTGTATTGACTGTTTTGGATGGAAAATTTTTAAATGCACTAAATAATTCTTTGCCTTCTTAAACAGTAAGTATGCTGAACATATTTTAACTTTGCCTTATGTCTCAGAGCAGTCATTATGAATTTCATTTATTGTTATGTTGTGATTTGGTGATTTTTGTTATATTTGACCCCTCAAACTGCTTTGCATTTTGAGTTTTCCTATACTTTTTGTAGTCCATTCCTTAGGATCAGCAAGAAATTGTAAACCATAACAATTAAAAATAAGGCCCCAGAAACCATACTTCCAGGATTCCAGTCCTTGCTATGTCACTTACTAGTAGGACAGTGAGCCCAGGCAAGGTAGTTGATCTCTTCATTTGTAAAATACGAATAATAAGAATACTTGTCTGAGATTGTTGTTAGGGTAATATGAGTTAGTAGTACATATAAAGAGATTATAGGACACCAGGCATACTGTAAGAGCCATATAAATGTTTGCTAATATTATTATTAGTCTGATTTTGGCCTTTGATTCTTTGAATATTGTATTATAGTTCTCTGAAACACTTTTTTTTTTTAGTTTAGGTATGGTAGATTTACAGTGTGTTAGTTTCGAGTGTGCAGCGAAGGGATTTAGTTATACATATATATATATATATATTCTTTTTCAGATTATTTTCCATTATAGATTATTACAAAACATTGAATATAGTTCCCTGTCCTTGTTTATTTATTTTATATGTAGTAGTGTGTATTTGTTAATCTCAAACTGCTAACTTATTCATCCCCTCACTTTCCTCTTTGGTAACCATAAATTTGTTTTCTGTGTCTGTGAGTCTGTTTCTGTTGTGTGAATAAGTTTATTTGTATTGTATTTTTAGTTTCCACAAATGATTTTATATGGCATTTGTCTTTCTCTGTCTGACCTATTTCATTTAGTATGGTAATCCCTAGGACCATCCATAGTGCTGCAAATGGCATGATTTCATTCTTTTGTATGACTGAGTAATATTCTGTTGTGTGAATATATGTATATATATGCATGTACATACATACCATATTTTCTTTATCTATTCATCTGTTGATGAACCATTAGGTTGCTTTTGTATCTTGGATATTGTAAGTGATGCCGCTGTGAACATCGGGGTTCTGTGTGTATCTTTTTAAATTAGAGTTTTTGCCCAGGAGTGGGATTGCAGGATCATATGGTAATACTATTTTTTAAGTTTT
Organism: Bubalus bubalis; assembly: GCF_019923935.1. Lineage (NCBI taxonomy): Eukaryota > Metazoa > Chordata > Mammalia > Artiodactyla > Bovidae > Bubalus > Bubalus bubalis. Next base: position 142,826,579 of record NC_059159.1, read on the forward strand.
TAAGGAACCTCCATACGGTTCTCCATAGTGGCTGCACCAATTTATATTCCCACAACAATGTAGGAGGGTTCCTTTTTCTCTATACTCTTTCCAGCATTTATTATTTGTAGATATTTTAAAGATGGTCGTTTTGACTGGTGTGAGGTGATACCTTATTATAGCTTTGATTTGCATTTCTCTATGAAACTTGTTATTCTTTTGTTTTTGTTCAGTTGCTCAGTCGTGTCCAACTCTTTACAACCCCGTGGACCACAGCACGCAGTCCTTCACTGCCTGCCTGAGTTTACTCAAACTCATGTCCATTGAGTCGATGATGCCATCCAACCATTTCATCCTGTCTCCACCTTCTCCTTTTGCCCTCCATCTTTCCCAGCATCAGGCTCTTTTCCAATGAGAAATACTATTCTTTGAATAGTATTTATTTTTTATTTTTCCAAACTTTAAACTTTTTCTTTTGTATTGGTGTATAGCCAGTTACAGAGAAGGCACTGGTCACCCACTCCAGTACTCTTGCCTGGAGAATCCCATGGACGGAGGAGCCTGGTGGGCTGCAGTCCATGCGGTCGGGAAGAGTCGGACACGACTGAGTGACTTCACTTTCTCTTTTCCCTTTCATGCATTGGAGAAGGAAATGGCAACCCACTCCAGTGTTCTTGCCTGGAGAATCCCAGGGACGGGGGAGCCTGGTGGGCTGCCGTCTATGGGGTCTCACAGAATTGGACACGACTGCAGCGACTTAGCAGCAGCAGCAGCATAGCCAGTTAACAATGTTGTGGTAGTTTCAGGTGAACAGTGAAGGGACTCAACCATACATATACACGTATCCATTCTCCCCCAAACCTCCTTCCCATCCAGGCTGGTACATAACATTCCAGTGCTATATAATATGTCCTTGTTGATTATCCATTTTGAACATAGTAGTGTGTATATGACTTACCCAAACTCCCTAACTATCTCTTCCCCATGACAACCATAAGTTCATTTTCTAAGTCTGTGAGTCTTTTTCTGTTTTGTAAGTTCATTTGTATCATTTCTATTTAAATTCGATATATAAGGGATGCCGTACCATATTTCTCCTTCTCTGTATGACTTACTTCACTCAGTCTGACATTCCCTAGGTCCATCAGTGTTGCTGCAAACAGCGTTATTTCATTCTTTTTGATGGCTGAGTAATATTCCATTGTGTATATGTTCCACACCGTCTTTATTTGTTCTGTCAATGGACATTTAGTCTGCTTTCATGTCTTGGCTGTTGTAAACAGTGCTGCAATGAAGATTGGGGTGCATGTATCCTTTAAAATAATGGAGCTTTAATTTCTGTTTGAAATTAAAGTATTTGGGAAATATTTCATGGATGGAGGAACCTCATAGTCTGTAGTGCATGGGCTCACAAAGAGTCCGACACAACTGAGCGACTTCGTTTTCGCTTTTAGTGTTTCAAATTATGGTTTAATTTAAACAGTTTCTACTCTTGAATTGAATATCATCTGATTTACACTTCCATTTATGGTGCTCTGCACAGGTATACTCAGAGAAGGCAATGGCACCCCACTCCAGTACTTTTGCCTGGAAAATCCCACGGATGGAGGACCCTGGTGGGCCACAGTCCATGGGGTCACTAAGAGTCGGACACGACTGAGCGACTTCCCTTTCACTTTTCACTTTCATGCATTGGAGAAGGAAATGGCAACCCACTCCAGTGTTCTTGCCTGGAGAATCCCAGGGACGGGGGAGCCTGGTGGGCTGCCGTCTACGGGGTCGCACGGAGTCGGACACGACTGAAGCGACTTAGCAGCAGCAGCACAGGTATACTATTGCACTCATGTTATCATGCTTCTTTTTGAATAAGTATATCCTTATAAAACCACCATTATGTATTGGTCTCATATAAGGTATCTCCTCAGTATAAGGTATCTCTTTCCTTCTTGCACCTTTCAAGGAGCTATAAAAAAAACTGACTGCATCAACAAGGTGAAATAATGTTCCTTAAAAAATTTGCAAGGTATGTACCCATTTTCAGATGTGTGCTTTAAACCAAGACCAGCTAAGAGCTGATATTGCCTCCTTTGATGTCCATAGTTAGGAACTTGAACATAAATTATCTATCCTTTATTTTAATACTATTAAGGCTGCTAATCATCTGAAAACTTCTTGTTGAAAATATAGGCTATATTTTTTAAAGTTTTCTTAAAGATGGTTAAATGTACATAACATGAAATTTTTTAGTATACAGTTCATTGGCATTAAGCACATACGGAGTGTTGTTTAATTATCGTCACTATCTATTTTCAGAAATGTTTATCTTCCCAAATAGAAATTCTGTACCAGTTAAACAATAGCTCCTCATCCCCCTCACTTCCTACACCATCCTGCCCAGCTCCTGTTATTCTACTTTCTGTCTATGAATTTGCCTATTCTAGGTTCCTTGCACAGGTGGAACCATACACCATTTTTCCTTTTGTGTCTGGATTGGTTCATTTGGCATGTTTGTAAGGTTTATCCAAGTTATAGCATATATCAGAATTGCATTCCTTTTATAGCTGAATAATGTTCCATTGTATTACCTACCACATGCTGTACTTTTTTTTTTTTTTTTCAGTGTTACAGCTCTATTTTATTTAGAAGATAGCAGGAGAGTGAGAGAGAGAGAGAGAGAAAGAAAAGAGTGCACGCACGTGGGAGAGTCCAAGAGAAAGCGCTTTGACTCCTCCTTTTATATGTTTTTTCCTCCACCTGGGCCTGCCCTATGCAAATTGGGCTTAGCCAGGAGTGCTGTTTGTTCTGTTTGTTCTGCCTGAAGTCTTCACTCTGGTCCTCGGACCTTCCTTGTCTTAGCCACCGCCATTTTGGGCTCCTTTTCCCTATTCTACCGCGCATGCTGTACTTTTGATGCATATTGAATTTTGCTTCTTTAAAAGTTTAAAAATTTTTCAATCTTTTAATTTATTTTATTTTTAACTTATTTAAACTGAAAAAAAAAATAGCTCACCAGTTTCTCTCATCTCCCACCTTGGTTACTGATTGATTCCACATGTAAGAGATCAGACAGTATTTTTTCCTGTCTGACTTAATTCACCTAGCATAATGCCCTCATGGGTCATCCACACTGTCACAAAGGGCAGGATTTTGTTCTTTCTTATGACTGAATAATATTCCATTGTGTGTATATACCACAGTTTCTTTATCTGTTTACCCACTGATGGAAACTTAGGTTGTTTCCTTATCTTGGTTATTGTAAATAATGCGGCAATGAACATGAGGGTACATATTCCCAGGAGGCATTAGTGGTAAAGAACCCACCTCCCAGTATAGGAGACATAAGAGTCTTGGGTTCAGTCCCTGGGTCGGGAAGATCCTCTGCAGGAGGGCTTGGCAACTCACTCCAATATTCTTGCCTGGAGAATCCCATGGACAGAGGAGCCTGACGGGCTACAGTCCATAGAGTCACAAAGAGTTGGACATGACTGAAGCAACTTAGCATGTATCTTTTTGAGTTAGTGTTTTTGTTTGTTTGGATAAATACCCAGAAGTGGAATAGCTGGATATTATGGTAGTTTTATTATTTTTAGTTTTTTGAGTAATCTCTATTCTGTTTCCCATAGTGGCTGGACCAGTTCTCACTAATAGTGCACAGGGGTTCTCTTTTCTGTACATCCTTGCCCACACTTGCTATTTTCATCCTTTTTGAAAATAGGCATTCTGATAGGTTTGAGATGATATCTCAATGTGGTTTTGATTGGCATTTCCCTGATAATTAGTGATATCAAGCACCTGATAATTAGTGATATCAAGTACCTGTTAGCCATCTGTACATCTTCTTTAGACAAATGGCTATTCAGATGCTCTATCCATTTTTCAATTGGATTTTGTTGTTACTGAGTTGTATGAATCCTTTATGTATTTTGGATGTCAGCCCTTTATCAGATATATGATTTGCAATTATCTTCTCCCATTCAGAAGGTTGCCTTTTCATTTTGTTGATGGTTTCCTCACTTTGCAGAAACTTCTTAGTTTCATGTGCTCTGAATTGTTTGTTTTTGCTTCTGTTGCTTTTGCTTGTGGTGTCAGATGCAAAAACTCATGACAAAGACTGATGCCAAGGAGCTTCGTTCGTTCATTCATTCATTCATTCATGTCAGTTGCTCAGTTGTGTCTGACTCTTTGTGACCCCATAGACTGTAGCCCGCCAGGCTCCTCTGTCCATGTGATTCTCCAAGCAAGAATACTGGAGTGGGTTGCCATGCCCTTCTTCAGGGGATCTTCCTGACCCAGGAATTGAACCTGTGTCTCCTGCACTGCATGCAGATTCTTTACCTTCTGAGCCACCAGGGAAGCCCCCGTCAAGGAGCTTATCACCTATATATTCTTTAGGAGTTTTATGACTTCAGATCTTACATTCAAATCTCTAATCTGTCTTGAGTTGATTTTGTATGTGATGTAAAATAGCAGTCCAGTTTCATTCTTTTGTATGTGGTTGTCCAATTTTCCCAGCACCATTTGTTGAAGAATTTTCTTTGCCTCATTGTATATTCTTGGCTCCTCTGTCTCCCATCCAAGTACTAACCAGGCCTGACCCTACTTAGCTTCTGAGATCAGATGCGATCTGGTGCATTCAAGGTGGTATGGCCGTAGATGCCTTTGTCATAAATTAATTAACCATACATGCATGGGTTTTTTTTAGGTTCTCTATTCTGCTCAGTTGATTATGTGTGTGTGTGTGTGTGTGTGTGTGAATTATGCCTCTTTATACCTCTCACTTCCTGTGGTATGAACTTAACACTCGATGATTTGATTTGATTGTGAGTTCCTCGAAGATCAAGATTGGAGATATCAACTGAAATAACACTGGTATTGAACTTTGAACAAAATACTTTGTGACGGTGTTAAACTGGAGCTTGAGTATACATTATGTTGTTGTTGTTCAGTTGGTTCAGTCACCAAGTCGTGTCCTACTTTTTGTGACCCCATGAACTACAGCACTCCAGTCTTCCCTATCCTTCTCTTTCTCCCACAGTTTGCTCAAACTTGTGAGTTGGTGATGCCATCCAATCATCTCACCCTCTGTCTCCCCTTTCTCCTCCTGCCTTCAGTCTTTCCCAGCATTAGGGTCTTTTCCAGTGAGTTGGTTCTTTGCATCAGGTGGCCAAAGTATCAGTTTCAGCTTCAGCATCAGTCTTTCCAATGAATATTCAGGGTTGATTTCCTTTAGGATTGACTGGGTTGATCTCCTTGCAGTCCAAGGAACTCTCAAAAGCCTTCTATAAGAGTATACATTATAGTGTTGTTTTTCTTCTCACCTAATATTTAGTCAAAAATAGTAAGGAAAATAATAATGATGACTTGCTTAGTATTTCTATAGTGTTTATAGTGTGCCAGGCATTGTTTCAAGCACTTTACCTATAAAGTAGGTACTATCATTGTTCTGTTTTGCCAAAGAAGAAACTGAGGCACAGAGACATTAAACAGATTGTTAAAATTGCAAGGCTGTTAGATGGTGAAGTTTGCTCTAGAGTTGATCTATCCTAAATTTTGAGCTGACCAACCATTAAGTCATCATCAACTTTGCAGTGTAAATTGTTTTGCCTACCACAGTCTTTCTCTATCCTCATCTTTTATATAATCTTTAAAATGGAACATTACTTTTGAGCTTAGTAGGAAATGGAAGAGCAACTGAACCCAAACTGTCAACTGTCAAAAGGATAACATGTGCTTCTCATTTGAAGGGAGTGATAGCATTTTAATGAAATTTAGACTGCATTTTCACAGCCTAGTTCATATTATCTTTTTCTAAGAGCCTTGTCTTTGAAAAGCAGATCCTAAAACTTTTTATGATCTCATATTGCATATATATTGTGTTGGTGTTTGACTTTAGATATTGTACAATTCCCACACTGCTGTACTATGGGTAAAGAGAGCTTTTTATTCATAATGTTGTTATTGACTGTCACAATGGTTTATAGTGCATTCATTTTATTGCTAACTCATTACTCTATGTTGCTTGATTCCTGAAGAAATTATTTTGAGATAGCATTTTTCTGTATATAATCAGTTCCATTATCCTTTTTTTCTTGGCTTTTGCTTACATTTTATTTCTTTGACACTTGGAATTGAAGGTTTTGGGTTTTTTTTAACCTTCAATTTAATCAGGATATGCTCGATATATTTTGACATCAAAGAGGACAAATCAGCCTGTTTCTTTTGGCACCAATAATATCTTGCATATGTAGCAAGTATGGTGCATATTTGGAGGTAGAACTGTCTGAGTACTGTCTGGTAGAAATAGAATTGTAGAATGAATGCTCAGGGCACAGAGGTCCTTAGATATATCTTTTTTACCTCTTTATTCAGCAGTTGGGAATCTGAAGCCTGAGATGATTGAATGATTTGCCTGTATTTATACAGTAATAGAGCTTTCCCAGTGGCTCAGTGATAAAGAAGCTACCTGCAATGCAGGAGACTCAGTTTCGATCCTTGGGTTGGGAAGATCCCCGGAGGAGGGCATGGCAACCCACTCTAGTATTCTTGCCTAGAGAATTTGCGTGAACAGAGGAACCTGGTGGCTACAGTCCATAGGGATGCAAAGAATCAGACATGACTAAAGCTACTTAGCACACACACATGCATACAGTATTAGAATCCAATTTTTAAACTGTTTTTTTTTCCCTAATGTATCAGTGTTCTGTGTTCTTTTGAATCATACCCCATTGTATTTATGTAATATTCTTACTTGTAAAAGAAAGAAAAGTGAAAGAAAGTGAAAGTTGCTCAGTCGTGTGCGACTGTTTGCGACCCCACTGACTATACAGTCCATGGAATTCTGCAGGCCAGAATACTAGAGTAGGTAGCTGTTCCCTTCTCCAGGGGATCTTCCCAACCCAAACATCGAACTCAGGTCTCCCACATTGCAGATGGATTCTTTACCAGCTAAGCCAAGGCACTCCCCACTGTTTTGCTCGTATACCCTTAATTATGATTTTTCTTTTAATAATATGTCTGGGTGAGAGATAATGACCTGAATTGGACCAGCTGCAGAGAATGAACTAACATGATGGATCCAAGAGATACTTAGATTAAATTGATAGGACTTTGCAAGTGTTTATGTGTAGGTGAGAATAAGAAATCTAGGGTGATCTCTAGGATTCTAGTGTGGGTAACCAAGTAGATGGTGATGTTATTCACTAAGAAAACTGAGAAGAAAGCAGGGTATGATATATGATTTGAAGTTACTAGAGCATGCATTGCACAAATGAGAAAGATGGAAGCTAGAACTACAGGACACACCAACATCTAGGAGGTGGGAAAAGGAAAGACCACGGAGGAGAGAAGGGTATTGCAAACACCAAAACAGGAGAGCATTTTAGGGAGGGTGTGGTAATTTGTGTTAATGCTCCAAAATTAAGGACTGAAAGAACCCACTGAAATTGATACAGGAAGTCATTTGTCTCCACTGTGGAGTTTGGTGGCATAGTAGGAATGTGAGCAGGGAGTAGTGGACTGAAAGGGAGATAGAATAATAGGGAAAGGACTGAAGCCAGTTCTTTTAAGGAATTTGGCTGTGAGAAGAGAGAGATAAGGAAGGAAAAGTGTTTGTTTATTTGTACTTTTTCCCCCCTAAGAAAGGATAGAAATAATCACTTATTTCTCAAGCGAAAGGGCTGGGAAAGAGGATGGAGTTGAGGTAGATGATTTAGGGAGTTAGGTAATTGTAGTAGAGTCAAGGAGGAGACCAGCATGATATCCAGTATATACTAACATGGTATCCAGTGTTTGCTGTAACAGGATGTACACTTTTTCCATTTTCCTAAGAGAATGAGGAGAAGGATGGAGATAGATGTAAATAATTCCCCCATAGGATGGGGAAGAAATATGTGGAAGTTCTTGTCTATTGTTGTTCAGTTGCTCAGTCATGTCCAAATGTTTGTGACCCAATGGACTGCAGCATGCCAGGTTTCCCCGTCCTTCACTGTCTCCCAGAGTTTCCTCAAACTAGTGTCTGTTGAGTCAGTGATGCCATTCAGCCATCCCATCCTCTGTCACCCCCTTCTCTTCCTGCCCTCAATCTTTCCCAGCATCAGGGTCTTTTCCAGTGAGTCAGCTCTTCACATCAGGTGGCCAAAGTATCGGAGCTCAGCATCAGTCCTTCCAATGAATAGTCAGGGTTGATTTCCTTTAGGATTGAGTGGTTTGTTTGAGAGTCTCAAGAGTCTTGAGGGTTTCTCAAGAGTCTTCTCTAGCACCACAGTTCGAAAGCCTCAGTTCTTCAGCACTCAGCCTTCTTTAGTGTCCAACTCTCACATCCATACATGCCTACTGGAAAAACAATAGCTTTGACTATATGGAACTTTGTTGACAAAGTGACGTCTCCATTTTTTAGTACTCTGTGTAGGTTTGTCATAGCTTTTCTTCCAAGGAGCAAGCATCTTTTGATTTTGTGGCTGTAGTCACCATCTGCAGTGATTTTGGAGCCCAAGAAAATAAAGCCTGTCACTATTTCCATTTTTTCCCCATCTATTTGCCATGAAGTGATGGGACCAGATGCCATGATCTTAGTTTTTTGAATGCTGAGTTTTAAGCCAGCTTTTTCATTCTCCTCTTTCACTTTCAGTGAGAGGCTCTTTAGTTCCTCTTCACTTTCTGCTGTAAGGGTGGTATCATCTGCATATCTGAGGTTATTAATATTTCTCCTGGCAATCTTGATTCCAGCTTGAGCATCTAGCCCGGCATTTCACATGATGTACTCTGTATAGAAGTTAAATAAGCAGGGTGACAGTATACAGCCTTGACATACTCCTTTCCCAATTTGGAACCAGTCCATTGTTCTATGTCCAGTTCTTTTTTTTTTTTTTTAATTTAAATTTATTTATTTTAATTGGAGGCTAATTACTTTAAAATATTGTATTGGTTTTGCCATATATCAACATGAATCTGCCATGGGTGTACACATGTTCCCCATCCTGAACCCCACTTCCACCTCCCCCATCCCATCCCTCTGGGTCATCCCAGTGCACCAGCCCCGAGCATCCTGTATCCTGCATCGAACCTGGACTGGTGATTCGTTTCTTATATGATATTATACATGTTTCAATGCCATTCTCCCAAATCATCCCACCCTCTCCCTCTCCCTCTCCCACAGAATCCAAAAGACTGTTCTATACATCTGTGTCTCTTTTGCTGTCTCACATACAGGGTTATTGTTACCGTCTTTCTAAATTCCATATATATGCGTTAGTATACTGTATTGGTGTTTTTCTTTCTGGCTTACTTCCCTCTGTATAATAGGCTCCAGTTTCATCCACCTCATTAGAACTGATTTAAATGTATTCTTTTTAATGGCTGAGTAATACTCCATTGTGTATATGTACCACAGCTTTCTTATCCATTCATCTGCTGATGGCTATGTCCAGTTCTAACTGGTGCTTCTTGACCAGCGTACAGGTTCTTTAGGAAGCAGGTAAGGTGATCTGGTATGCGTATCTCTTTAAGAATATTCCATAGGTTGGTGATCCATACAAAGGCTTTAGCATAATCAACGAAGAAGAAGTAGATGTTTTTCCCTGAAATTCCCTTGCTTTTTCTATGATTCAGTGGATGTTGGCAATTTGATCTCTGGTTCCTCTGCCTTTTCTAAATCCAGTTTGTACATCTGGAAGTTCTTGGTTCAGGTACTGTTGAAGCCTAGCTTTTGAGCATTACCTTGCTACCATGTGAAATGAGTGCAGTTGTGTGGTAGTTTGACCATTCTTTGGCACTTCGTTCTTTGGGATTGGAATGAAAACTGACTTTTTGCAGTCCTGTGGCCACTGCTGAGTTTTCCAAATTTGCTGACATATCGAGTGCAGCACTTTAGCAGCAGCATCTTTTAGGATTTGTAATAGCTCAGCTGGAATTCCATCACCTCCACTAACTTTGTAGGAATGCTTCCTAAGGCCCCCTTGACTTCACACTCTGGGATGTCTGGCTGTAGGTGAGTGATCACACCGTTTTGATTATCTGGGTCATTAAGATATTTTTTGTATAGTTCTCCTGTGTATTCTTGCCACCTCTTCTTAATATCTTCTGCTTCTGTTAGGTCCATATTGTTTCTGTCCTTTATTGTGCCCATCTTTGCATGAAATGTTCCCTTGGTATCTCTAATTTTCTTGCAAAGATCTCTTGTCTTCCCCATTCTATTGTTTTCCTCCATTTCTTTGCACTGATCACTGAGGAAGGCTTCGTATCTCTCCTTGCTAGTCTTTGGAACTCTGCATTCAGATGGCTGTATCTTTCCTTTCCTCCTTTGTTTTTCGTTTTTCTTAGTGAAACAACTGAAGTTGCTGATATTGAGTGTTTGATTTGGAGGAAGATGAGGGCTTGATGGGACAGAGTTTAAAATAGTCATAGAAGGAAAAAAAGTGAGTGAAGAGGTAACTGCCTGCCTGCTAATGCTGAGCATTTTGCTGAGGTTTAATCTCAATACATAGTGTCAGCTACTTTTATGATTATGTAACATGTTTGTTTGTTTTGCTTTTGTTGAGCTCAGTGCACCAAGTTTAGAAGTAGAAAATTTTGAGGATTTAATTGGTTGAGGATTATGTTTTTGTAAAACAAGTGTGTCAGAAGGATGAAAAAGCAAGAGAATTGAGGTTGAAATGTTCTAAGAGTGATTGAGGAACGGACCAGCTATCTAAAGAGGACCATAGAGCAGGGATTCTCAACTTTAGAAACATAATTTTCTGTTGTAGGGGCTGTCTTGTGCATTGTGGGATGGTCAGCATCCCTTGGAGAAGGCAGTGGCACCCCACTCCAGTACCCTTGCCTGGAAAATCCCATGGAGGAGCCTGGAAGGCTGCAGTCCATGGGGTCACTGAGGGTTGGACACGACTGAGCTACTTCACTTTCACACGTTGGAGAAGGAAACGGCAACCCACTCCAGTGTTCTTGCCTGGAGAATCCCAGGGACGGGGGAGCCTGGTGGGCTGCCGTCTTTGGGGTCGCACAGAGTCGGACAGGACTGAAGTGACTTAGCAGCAGCAGCATCCCTGACATCTACTTACTAGATGCCAGTTAACAGCCCCCCTCCAGTTGTGACGACTAAAAGTGTCTCCAAACATTGTCAATTGCCCTCTGAGGGGCAAAATCACTTCCAATTGGAACCACTACCTTACAGTCAGAGGAGCAGATGGATTGGAAATAATCAGAAGGCTGAGGGACTGACTTAGCTGACAAAGGTCTGTCTAGTCAAAGCTCTGTTTTTTTCCAGTAGTCATATATGGATGTGAGAGTTGAACCATAAAAAAAGCTGCACACTGAAGAATTGATGCTTTTGAACTGTGGTGTTGGAGAAGACTCTTGAGAGTCCCTTGGACTGCAAGGAGACCCAACTAGTCCATTCTAAAGGAGATCAGTCCTGAATATTCATTGGAAGGACTGATGCTGAAGCTGAAGCTCCAATACTTTGGCCTCCTGATGCAAAGGACTGACTCATTGAATAAGACCCTGATGCTGGGAAAGATTGAAAGCAGGAAGAAAAGGGGATGACAGAGGTTGGATGGCATCACTGATTTGATGGACATAAGTTTGAGTAGGCTTCGGGAGTTGGTGACGGACAGGGAGGCCTGGTGTGCTGCAGTTCGTGGTGTCGCAGAGAGTTGGACACCGCTGAGTGACTGAACTGAACTTAACTGAGGGACTGAGGTCTCAATGCAATAAATAAAAGAATTGTCAAGTAAGCTAGAGAAAGAGTAGGGAGATAGGAAGTCGTGTTTTGAGATAAAAATATGGAAATTACATATTTCAGAGATAGAGCTATTCCAAGTAATAAAAATTTCAAGAATGGACTATTGGTTTGCAGAGTGCAGTGAAGGTGAAGATTGTTGGCACTGAGTAGGTAATTTTGGGAGAGAAAACGTAGTCAGAGCAGGTTGGAAAAGCAGTTGTAAGACAGCCTGAGAGTTTCTGAAATAACATCAGAATTAAGATTTTCTAGATGTTTGTTTTCTTACTCTATCCAATAAGTGTTACTCAAGTCTTTTTCTAACATGTCAGTTTCCTGACCTTGTACCGCCATGCTGTAGTGAGGGGGACACTTCCTTGGTGGTCCAGTGGTTTAGAATCCACCTGCCAATGTGGGGGACACAGATTCTATCCCTTGTCTGGGAACTAAGATCCCACATGCCAAGGGGCAACTAAGCCCATGTGCCACAACTACTGAGCCCCTGTGCCACAACTACTGAAGCTCACGTGCCCTAGAGCCTGCACTCTGAAACAAGAGAAGCCACTGCAATGAGGAGCCTGCATATCACAAACCAGAGAGTAGCTCCCACTCCCCACGAGTAGAAAAAGCTCATAAGCAGCATTGAAGACCCTGTGTGGTGCAACCAAAATCCAGCACAGCCATAATAAATAAATAAATAAGTCATGGCCACCTGATGTGAAGAGCTGACTCATTTTTGAAAAGACCCTAATGCTGGGAAAGATTGGGGGCAGGAGGAGAAGGGGATGATGGAGGATGAGATGGTTGGATGGCATCACTGGACACAATGGACATGGGTTTGGGTGGACTCCAGGAGTTGGTGATGGACAGGGAGGCCTGGCATGCTGCAGTTGGTTCATGGGGTCGCAAAGAGTCGGACACGGCTGAGCGACTGGACTGAACTGATGGTGAACTTCCCTGACAGTCCAGAGGTTAAGACATCACTTTCCAATGCAAGGGGTGTGGGTTCAATTCCTGGCCAGGGAGCTAAGATCCCCACATGGCTCGTGGTCAAAAAAACACAAAACATAAAACAGAAACCGTATTGTAATAAATTCAATAAAGACTTTAAAAATGATCCATATAAAAATAATCTTTAAAAATAAATAAAATAAAAAGTCATGGAATTCATCCAGCTTATTTATTTTTGCAGTGTTTTCCTGATCTGATTTTGTGATCATTTACCTCTAAGTATACCACTTTTCAAAAATCCCTTGGTTCTGTACTATGTGACTGAATTTCAGGACATTTCTTTTGTGTTTGAACATCTCAGTCTTTGTCTGAAGTAATATCAGCTTATCCTTAAATCTTGCAACCTCTTAGGTGTTCCCTTTCTTCTCCCACTTGCTCTTTATTGTTTCCTGTTTATTTAGAACATATAATTATGTATGTACAATGTTGATTGAGAGGTAATTACAGTGGTCCCAGTAAGCAAAATAAAAATTACTAATAGAATATGCCTTCAAATATGCTTTTTTTCTGTTTGATAAATCCAGACTTCAGTGAAATTTGTATTTTTGCCTTATCTTAATGAACTTATCCTACATTATTCATTAAGAATGAGTACTAACACCTGTTTTACAAAGCATTAAAAATATACATATTATCAATGGATATAAGTAGACTTAGGCTTTCTTATTGTAAGTGTTGTCATTGCAAAATAAGAAGTAAGTAGGTGATATTAAAAGCCTTGATCTTTGGAATATTTAGTCCATTTACATTTCAAGTATTTTTTTTATTAAAGTATAGTTAATTTGCAATGATGTGTTCATTTCAAGTATACAGCAAAGTGATTCTTTTTATGACTATTATTATATATATATATATATACACACACACACACACACACACATACACACCTGCATATATACCACATCTTCTTTATCTTTTTATCTATCAGTGGACATTTATGCTACTTCCATGTCTTGACTGTTGTAAGTAGTGCTACTATGAGCCTTGGGGTCTACATATCTTTTCAGATTAGAGTTTTCTTGGAATATATGCCCAGGAATGGGATTGCTGGATCAAATGGTAGGTCTATTTTTAATTTTTAAGGAACCTCCATACTCTCCATAGTGGCTGTATATTTTACATTTCCTCCAGCAGTGTAGGAGGGTTCTCTTTTCTCCACACACACTGTAGCATTATTTATTTTTAGACTTTTTAAAATGATGGCCATTCTGACTAATGTGAGATGATACCTCATTGTAGTTTTGATCTGCATTTTTCTAATAACGAGCATCTTTTCATGTGCCTGTTGGCCATCTGTATGTCTTTTTTGGAGAAATGTCTGTTTAGGTTTTCTGCTCATTTTTTGATTGGGTGTTTGATATTACACTGTATAGGCTGTTCATATGTTTTGGAAATTAATCCCTTGTTGGGATTCCTTGGTGGCTCAGATGGTAAAGAATCTGCCTGAGGTGCGGGAGACCCAGGTTCAGTCCTTGGGTTGGGAAGATCCCCTGGAAAAGGAAATAGCAACCCACTCCAGTATTCTTGCCTGGAAAATCTCATGGATGGAGGAGCCTGGTGGGCTACAGTCCATAGGGTTGCAAAGAGTCAGACATGATTTCACTTCAATCCCTTTTTGGTAGCATTATTTGCAAATATTTCTCCCCAATTTGTAAGTTATCTTTTTGGTATGTTTATAGTTTCCTTTGCAATGTAAAAGCTTTTTAGTTTAATTAGGCCCCATTTGTTTATTTTGTTTTTATTTCCATTATGCTAGGTGATGGACCCAAAAATTATTGCTGGAATTTGTCAAAGAATGTTCTACCTGTGTTTTCCTCTAGGATTTTATAGTATCTGGTTTTACATTCAGGTCTTTAATCCGTTTTGAGTTTATTTTTGTGTATGGTGCTGAAGAATGTTCTATTTTTTTTTTTTTTTTTTTCAGTCATCAATAACATTTTTATTTCAGGTACAGCTGCAACTACACACAACAATGAATTTCTCAGAAGTCTGTAGTAACTTTTAAAGATGTACTTATTTTCAAGTCAGAATGTTCTAATTTCATTCTTTTTCATGTACCTGACCTGTTTCCTTAGCATCACTAATTGAAGAGACTATCTTTTCTCCATTTATATTCTTGTCTCCTTTGTTGTAGATTAATTGACCATAAGTGTGTGAGTTTATTTCTGGGATTTCTGTCCTGTTCCATTGGCCTATGTGTCTGTTTTTGTGCCGATATCATTCTGATTTGATACTGTAGCTTTGTAGTATAATCTGAAGTGTGATTCCTCCAGCTCCGTTCTCTTTTCTCAAGATTGTTTTGGCTATTCAGGGTCTTTTGTGTTTCCATGTAAGTGTAAAAATTTTTTGTTCCCGTTCTGTGAAAAATGCCTTCCTAATTTAACAAGGATTGCATTAAACCTGTAAATTGCCTTGGATAGTATGGTCATTTTAACAGTATTGATTCTTCCAATCCAAGAACATGGTATATCTTTCCATGTTTGTGTCATCTTCAGTTTCTTTCCTCACTATCTATAGTTTTCAGAGTACAAGTTTTTTGCCTCCCTAGGTAGATTTATTTCTAGGCATCTTATTCTTTTTGATGCGATAGTAAATAGGATTGTTTACTTAGTTTCTCTTTCTGATAGTTGTTGCTGTTGCTGCTAAGTCGCCTTAGTCGTGTCCAACTCTGTGCGACCCCATAGATGGCAGCACACCAGGCTCCCCTTCCCTGGGATTCTCCAGGCAAGAACACTGAAGTGGGTTGCCATTTCCTTCTCCAATGCATGAAAGTGAAGTCGCTCAGTCGTGCCCAACTCTTTGCGACCCCATGGACTGCACCCTACCAGGCTCCTCCGTCCATGGGATTTTCCAGGCAAGAGTACTGGAGTGGGGTGCCATTGCCTTCTCCGCTGATAGTTGTTAGTATATAGAAATGTAATCTGTATGTTAATTTTATATCCTGCAACTTGACCGAATTCATAGATGATCTCTAGTAGTTTTCTGGTGGTATCTTTAGGATTTTTTTTTTAATTTATTTTTAATTTTTTTAAATATAAATTTATTTATTTTAATTGGAGGCTAATTACTTTACAATATTGTATTGGTTTTGCCATACATCAACATGAATCTGCCACGGATGTACACGTGTTCCCCATCCCGAACCCCCCTCCTACCTCCCTCCCCATGGATTTTCTGTGAATAGTATCATGTCATCTGCAAGCAGGGACAATTTTACTTTTTCTTTTTCAGTTTGGATTCCTTTTATTTCTTTTCTTTTCCAATTGCTGTGGCTAGGACTTTTAATACTATGTTGAATAAAAGTGGGGAGAGTGGGCATCCTTGTCTTGTTCCTGATCTTAGAGGAAATGCTTTCAGCTTTTCACTGTTGAGTATCATGTTATCTGTGGGTTTGTCATATATGGCATTTATTATGTTGAAATATGTTCCCTCTGTGCCCAACTTTCTGAAGAGTTTTTATTATAAATGATATTTGATCTTATCAAAAGCTTTTTCTGCATCTATTGAGATGATCATATGGTTTTTACTTTTCAATTTGTTAAAATGGTATTATGTTGATTAATTTTCAAATATTAAAAGAATCCTTGCATCTGAGATCCCACTTGATCTCACTTGGTCATAGTGTATGATCCTTTTAATGTATTTATTGTTGGAGTCCGTTTGCCAGTATTTTGTTGAGGAGTTTTGATAATTGAACTGTTACCAACAGATATGTACTTATTGGTATTTTGTTATTTATTTTCTTCTTGCTTTTGTAGTTTTGTTGTTATTGTTCCTTTCTTCTGTTGCTGTCTTCTTTTGTGATTTTATGACTATTATTAGTGTTACATTTGGATTCTTGTTCCTTTTTTGTGCATATATTCATTAGAGGTTTTTGGTTTGTGATTATGAGGTTCATATATAACAACACATATATCTATGTCTATATCTTTATCTATATCTATATCTATATCTATATATATTTGTTGATGATCTCTTAAATTTAAATGCATTTTAACCATCCTTCAGTTTTGCTCATTCCCCCAACCAAGTTTAATGTTTTTGATGTTACATTTTTATATTTTTTTGTTTCGTATATTTCTTAACTACTTATTGTGGATATAGGTGATTTTACTACTTTTGTCTTTTAACCTTCCTACTAGCTTTATATGCAGTCTATTTACTACTTTTGCTATATGTTTCCCTTTACTCATGAGATTTTCCCTTTTATAATTTATGATCATATTTCTAGTTGTGGCCTTTTCTTTTCCACTTAGAAAAGACCCTGTAACATTCCTTGTAAATCTGCTTTAGTGGTACTGAACTCCTCCAGCTTTTTTCTATCTGTAGAACTCTCTCTCCTTCAAATCTGAATGATTACCTTGCTGGGTAGAGTATTCTTGGTTTTAGATTTTTCCCTTTCATCACTTTGAATGTACCTTGCCACTCCCTTCTGGCCTATAAAAGTTTCTTCTGAAAAGTTAGCTGATAGTCGTATAGGAGCTTCCTTAGACACAAGTAGTTGCTTTTTTTATCGCTGCTTTTAAAATTCTCTCTTTAATTTTTGCTGTTGTATGTATAATGGACTTTTTTGGGTTTATCTGGTTTAAGATGCTCATCTGTTTCCTTCCATAGGTTAGGGAAGTTTTCAGCTATTACTTCTTCAACTAAGTTCTCTGCCGATTTCTCTCTTTTTCTTCTGGAACCCTTAAAATATGAATGTTAGTATGCTTGACATTTTCCCAGTGGTCTGTTAAACTGTCCTCGTTTTTAAAATTCTTTTTCCTGTTCAGCATGGTTGATTTTCACTATTCTGTCTTCTAGATTGCTAATCCATTTCTCTGTATCATCTAATCTGTTGTTGATTCCTAATGTATTTTTTATTTCAGTTGTATTCTTCAGCTTTGTTTGGTTCTTCCTTATATTTTCTAACTGTTGAAATTCTCACAGTGTTCATCCATTCTTCTTCTGACTTCATTGAGCACCTTTATGATCCTTACCTTGAACTCATTTTGGGTAGATTGCTTATCTCCACTTTTTTCCCTTAGATTATGTCTTATTTCTTTACTTGGAACACATATTATTTTGTCACCTTATTTTGCCCAATTCTGTTGTTTATGTCTATGTATTAGATAGTTCAGTTATGTCTCCTGATCTTGGGGAAGTGGCCTCAATGTAGGAGACATCCTGTGGGATCCAGCAACGCACTCCCCTCTGGTCACCAGAGCAGTATGCTCTAGGGGTGCCCCTGTGTGAGCTGTGCATGCCCTTCTGTTGTGGTGAGGCAGACTGCTGTGGGCAGGGTGGTAGGCACATCTACCGCCTGTGGTGGCTGCAGGTCTACTGGAGGCTGGGTAGGCTTCTGGTGTGGTTGGCTGCTCAGAGCTTGGGGGGTGGTGTGAGTCTGTTGCTGACCTGCTAGAGAGCAGGACCCGGTCACCATGTGGCTATCCACATGGCAGGGGGATGTGATACAAATTATTTTTCATGGAAGCTGATCTATTTGATATTGGATTGCCCAAAAAGTTCATTCAAGTTTACCTGTAAGCACTTATGGAAAACCCTGAATGAACTTTTTGGCCAACCCAAAGTATAAAAATCACTTTCTAGCAAGGAATAGCCTATAATAGTTAAATCCTCTGCTGGTTATTAACAATATTTTATGACCTTATTTCCACACTTAAGTATGGAAATTTCTAAGATTAATTACCTCAATAATAATCATTGACTTTCTTGGTGGTTCATTGATTAAGAATCTGCCTGCCAATGCATGGGACATGGGTTCAATCCCTGCTCTGGGAAGATCCTGCATGCCCATTTGCCACAGCTACTGAAGCCTGCATGTGCTAGGGCCCTTTGAGCCACAGCTACTGAGCCTGTACACCGCAACTATTGAGGCCCATGTGCCTAGAGCCTGTGCTCCGCAACAGGAGAAGCCACCATGATGAGAAGCCCGCATACCACAAGGAAGAGTCGCCCCTGTTCACTGCAACGAGAGAAAAGCCTGCACACAGCAACAAGACCAGCACAGACAAAAAACAGAGAAAAAGAATGGTAACCAGTTGTTTTTCATATCATATGGATCTGATTTGTTTTGGTGTTTAGCATCTAGTACCTCAAAGGAAAAATGGGTTGCTTTCTCCAAACCATGAAAATGAATGTTATGCTAAATACAACAGCATGCCAGAAGACAAGAGTTTGTCAAAGAAGTTGGTGGTAAAAAGCAGCAACATTACATCCATCAGTTGCTCTCTAATGGCAGATTACATTAAACCATTTGTGTGCTCAGTTTGCACCCATATTCAGTACTTGGAAAAATCTAAGATACTTCATTGGTTACACTGGAGCAACTAGATGCCTGAGGATTTAGACTCTTATTTATAGGACATCTCTTTGATTCAAAGCATTGGCTTAACCTCTTTTCTTAGTAAAGTGAGTGTTCTGGGTTTTGGAAATGCCATGGTTATAGTATATGTGGTATTTAGTCATTTTCTTACAGTGATTAAGGAAATCATATATTTTTTATCATATATAGTAAATTATTAATGTTGTACAGAATTTGCAATATTTAGCTTATGGCCAACACTTTTAAAGTATCTTCCCCTATTGGTGTATTTGTTCTCCAGGTTTACTTTTTTCTTCAGCATGTATCATCATCTCAAAGAAAAATAAACTGTTTAGCCTTACCTATAAAACTTCCTAATTAATTTTAAGATGGTCCCCAAGCTGTTAGTTATATGTTCAAATTGAAAAAATAAATGAGCTCCTGAAGACCTTCTAAAGATATTTAAGCTGTATCAGTGCTTACCTTGCTCCCAAATGGTTTTCATTTTGTAGGAAGTTATCAAAATATCTTTTCTTGGGAAAGATATACATATGCAATTCACCACTTAGACCTAATGCTGGGAATACATTTTAAATCTTGATGAGATAAATTTGAAAGCTTTAGAGAGAATGGGGCACCCCACCCACTTGTACTATATAAATTCTGGACCTGTCTCTGAATGGAGAAATCTGTTATGTATTTATTCTTAAGAAGGACCAGCATGTAAATATTGAGATCTGAATGTTCATATTTCTAGACAATTTTTTGAGTGGATACTTGACTGATTGTGCCTCCAGATGCTGTACTTTTTCCTGAGTTTGTCTGTACAGTTGTAGTCCTGTGACAGTCATCAGATAAATCACTAAATGGAGGGAGCCTATCTTGATTTCCAGCTAAAGGAAGTGTAGTTCCCCTAAGACAGGAACAGATGCACCTCTTGTTCTTTCTACAGCTTTTCCTAAAAGTGCAGTTTTAGGGTAGGAAGTAGGGTCAGACAGGCCAGGGATTGGGGGAGGAATGGGAAGGGTGTTTATCGCTGGAGCTGCCAAGAAAGGACAAGCTTATTGCTCATACTACAAATTTTGAATGATGGGAACTTCCTGAAGATACTGAGCAGCAAGAGTTCTACACAAGAAGGCCTGTGACTGTGTTTAGAGCATTTGCCAGATGGAGTGATTTTTTTTTTTTTTAATTTTTTTTTTTTTAGTATCATTGAACTCAATGGAGGAGATCAGAGTTAGGTTAAGCCAGTGATTCTCCAGTCTGGTCTTTGGACCAGCAGTATCAGTATTACCTGGAACTTGTAAATACAAATGGTAGTCTGTATTTTAACAAGATCTTCAGATGGTTTTAAATGTATGTCAAGTTTGAAAATCACTGGCCCAGGAAATTCAAAGTGGTTGAGAACCATTTTGCCTAATTGTGGTGGCCAAGTCACAATGTTGAGAAAGAATGAGTGAAGATGTAACTGAGTGTTGGAGCATCCTTTAATCTTTATGTAAGTATGGCATTTATTTCAGACTGAGAGACAGAAGAGATACTGATATCTTCACTATAGATAATGGAATAACAAATAACACTTGTATTATAGGTAGAGAATACTTCCTGTTCATGGCTGCAATTCACACTAAATCTAAATTCTGCCAGACTGTAATAGAAGAGAACTATTCACTTTGCCTTCTTTTCCATTTCAATATTTATTCTGAGTCTTTTTTAATGTATACTTTATATATGCAATGACTTGTGAGAATCCTGTTTTTGTGGTTTCATGATGGCAAGAGTTGGTTCAAATAGCTTAAGTATTTCAGAAGCATTAGGGTACATAAGAATTACCTGGCCATCTTGTTTAAAATGTGGATTACTGGCCGCTATCCCTGGAGATTTTTATTTAATAAGTCTGACATAGTGTCTAGGAATCTGGTTTTTTTTAAACTGAAGTAATAGTTGATTTACAATGTTGTGTTAGTTTCTGGTATATGTATAGGTATAGGTATGTATGGTATAGGTATATAGCAAAGTGACTCAGTTCATATATATATATATATATATATATATATAAATTTTCATATTCTTTTCCATTATGGTTTATTACAGGATATTGAATATAGTTCCCTGTTCTATACAGTAGTACCTTGTTGTTTATCTGCTTTATATAGTAGTTTGTAACTGCTAATGCCAAACTCCTAATTTATCCTTCCCTCACTTCCTTTCCCCTTTGGTAACCATAAGTTTGTGTTCTATGTCTGTGAGTCTTTTTCTGTTTCATAAATAAGTTCCTTTGTGTCATATTTTAGAACATGTTTTTAACAGGCACTACTCCCACCAGCCTGTACCTTCCTATTTGATTCTAGTGCATGTGATCCTCAGATCATACTTTGAGAAACACTGTGATAGATCTCTGAGAAAAACTGCAGTTTATCTGGCTATAAAACAAGTGTTCTCATGAGTTGCTGAGGATATTTACAGATGTGAGTCAGAATTGCTAGTAATGAAGATACCTGAATGTATAATGCTCATTGGAATTTGATGCTTGGGATGAAATTCTTTGAGAAATCATAAGTAGTCTTCCTCGGTCAAAATGCTCCCAAAGACCACTTTGACAGTGTAATATTATAACACAAAACCAATCAGACTTATATGTTTTGTACTCTTATATATTCTCTGAATGATCTTTAGGAAGCCTATCTTTACAGGCATGGGGCTACATATCAAAGCTTCACACAGTCAAAGAATATATTAGCTTGAGAAAATATGAGGCAAGTATATCTTTCCAGTCTCCAAGCCATGTGCTCAAAGTCTAAATGGCATCAAGGATGTTAAGAAATAATATGTCAGTGAGTCTACTGGCCAGAACCCTAAGGTCACTGTCAGGGTCAGGAGTAAACAAATTTATATTTTTCTTGCATTGAATTATTTTTAAAAGTTGTTATATCTAGCTTTCAGGAAAATGATCAATGAATAAAAAATGGAGCAGGAAGCTTTTTTTTTTCTGTTCTCTTTGGAGAGAGCCTTCACTTACTATCTTTCTGTATACCTCACTATTCCAGGGGCTTCCCCTGTGGTTCAGCTGGTAACAAATCCATCTGCAGTGCAGGAGACATGGGTTTGATCCCTTCGTTGGGAAGATCCCCTGGAGAAGGGAAAGGCTACCCACTCCAGTATTCTGGCCTGGAGAATTCCATGAACTGTATAGTCCATGGAGTTGCAAAGAGTTGGACACGACTGAGTGACTTTCAAGTCACTTCACTATTCCAGAATTCAGTTAGGGCTTCTTAAATGAAGGAGAGTAAAGAAAGTGGCATGTTCTTGATTCACCTACTTAGGATGGATAACTGTCAACAGAGTTCCTCCCTCTGCAGTGGGAAAAGGGAATAAAAAGAAAATGATAAAAAATTCTAGTGTCTTCAATGTGAGTGTTTTTGAGGAGAGGTGGTATGGTCACATCCCTCCATCAGAAATGGAAATAAGCTCCTCTTTGGAATCTGTTTCAAGCCACCAATGGTACTAATATTTCAAAATGAAATGTAACTTATTTTCTTTAGGCAAGAGGAACAGGTGTAGCAGAGCCCAGCCTCCTCTTTGCCCTGGAGTCACTACTTTAATTGTGGGTGTCTCTGTAACGTCTTGCGGAGAAGGCGATGGCACCCCACTCCAGTACTCTTGCCTGGAAAATCCATGGACGGAGGAGCCTGGTAGGCTGCAGTCCATGGGGTCGCTAAGAGTCGGACACGACTGAGCGATTTCACTTTCACTTTTCACTTTTATGCATTGGAGAAGGAAATGGCAACCCACTCCAGTGTTCTTGCCTGGAGAATCCCAGGGACGGGGGAGCCTGGTGGGCTGCCGTCTATGGGGTTGCACAGAGTCAGACATGACTGAAGCGACTTAGCAGCAGCAGCTGTAACCTCTTGAGGGGAGAAGGAAATGGCAACCCACTCCAGTATTCTTGCCTGGAGAATCCCAGGGACAGAGGAGCCTGGTGGGCTGCCGTCTGTGGGGTTGCACAGAGTCGGACACAACTGAAGCAGCTTAGAAGCAGCAGCAGCTATAACCTCTAGGACTAGTGTCAACAGGAAAGAAGCTGGTTCAGGAAAAAGCCCCATCTGATTATCAGACAGTCGTCCTTCTGCCAAATTCAACTCTGTTTGGCAAGCCGAATGTGACGGTAGCAGTAATATCACAGAGTGTCCAAGAGCTTGTAGAGAAGGCCCGGCATCCCTGTTCTTTCCGCTGCTTCCCTCATGGAGGCCTACTGCCCACCATTTCCTGTACATTCTGCTCCCCATCCCTGCCACACCCCAGCACTGTTCTCAGCGCCAGCCCTGTTGCTCCCACTGACCATGTGCCTCACTTTATAAAAAAGAAACATCCTAAAAGTGGTTTTCTGAACATCTAGTGTCCCTGTCACTTTTTAAAGTATAGCTATGTTACCAGGCAAAGCTGTTTGTTTTTTTTCCCCAACCAGTGTTTTCTTGAATTGTATGCAAGATGATTTAAAATGGTACAAGGATAGGCATAGTTGGAGTTTTAGTATATGGTGGAAAACCCTGGCACGTTGTGGTCCATGGGGTAGCAAAGAGTCAGACATGACTGAGTTACTGAACAACAACAACACTCCCAACTGTATTTATTGAATATTTTCCTTCAATCGACTTCACCATTGATGGTGAAGTCGATTGAAGGAAAATATTCAATAAATACAGTTGGTGAAGTCGATTGAAGGAAAATATTTAATAAATACAGTTGGAGTGTTGTTGTTGTTCAGTAACTCATCATGTCTGACTCTTTGCTACCCCATGGACCTCAACGTGCCAGGCTTCCCTGTCCTTTGCTGTTTCCTGGAGCTTGCTCAAACTCATGTCCATTGAGTCAGTGACGCCATACCACCATCTTGTCCTCTGTCACCCCCTTCTCCTCCTGCCTTCGATCTTTCCCAGCATCAGGGTCTGTGTGGGTTGATATGAGGATGGCAAAAATACTCAACATGACTAGGTGACTAAAGCTTGGGAATTACTGTTTTAAACAAATACTCAAGGCTAATATTTTTTGAAATTGTCTTCAAAATAAGTTCCAAGATTGAAATGCTATGCCATGTTGAAAGGAGACATGTACTTAGCATGGCATAATTCTTTAATTGTGAATTCCTGTTGAAATCAATGTGTATCTTTTAAAAATAGTCCCTTTAGGGCTTCCCTGGTGGCTCAGTTGTAAAGAATCTGCCTGCCAGTGTAGGAGAAATGGGTTCGATCCCTGATCCAGGAAGATCGCACATGCAGCGAAACAACTAAGCCTGTGTACCACAGCTATTGAGCCTGTGGTCTAGAGCCCAGGTGCTAAAACTAATGAGGCCCATGTGCCCTAGAGCCCTTGCGCCACAACAGGAGAAGCCACTGCGATGAGAAGCCTGCACACCCCAACTAGAGAGTAGCCCCTGCTTGCCACCACTAGAGAAAAGCCTGCACAGCAATAAAAACCCAGCACAGCTGAAAATAAATAAAGTTATTAAAATAAATAAAAATAGTCCCTTTAGAATATCAAGCTTATAAGAATCCTTGCTATTATCATTTATGTTTTTATTGAGCCTTTTAATATAGATTATATAAGATTTTTTATCTTCTGTAGGACACTTAAGAGGAAACCACTGTAAAACTTTGTTTAAATAGTTTGCTTTTCTTTTCCCCCCACTTTTTAAATAATAGCTTTATTTAGATGTAACTCACATATCGTAAAATTTGCCCTTTAAAAGTATACAATTCAGTGGTTTTTAGTATATTCACAGAGTTCTGTAGCCCTCACCACTGTTTAGAAAACTAAAATATCCTAAAAAGGATTTTGTCATTACTCCAAAAAGAACCTCTTTATCCATTAGTAATCTGTCCCCATTTTGCCTTTACCCAGCCCCTGGTAACCACTAATCTACTTTCTGTCCCAGTGGTTATGCCTGTTCTGGACAGTTCATATAAATGGAATCATATAATATATGGCCTTTTGTGTCTTCCTTTCACTCAGCATAGTTTTTTCAAGCTTCATCTTTTTTTGGTATGTATCAGTGTGTTATTCCTTTTTATGGCTGAACTATTCCACTGTATGGCTATACCACATTTTGTTTTCCATTCATCACTTGATTGGCATTTAGATTGCTGCTTTTCTTGGGGTTTTTGAGATAGTCACTGGATGACTCTGCAGGTGTGTTCTAGAGGGGATTCATGCCGTGAGTGGGAACTGGGTATCTTGCTCTTGTGATCATGAATTCAAGGAGTCTGTATCTGTAATCTCTTTATGCTAATAAATATATTCTTTTATGAGCGCAAGCAGTGAATTTCCCTCTGTAGCAGAACATTCGTTGTTAAAAAACTACTTTCACATTATTTAGGGCTTCCCTGGTGGCTCAGATGGTAAAGTGTCTGCCTGCAATGCAGGAGGCCTGGGTTTGATCCCTGGGTTGGGAAGATCCCCTGGAGAAGGAAATGGCAACCCACTCCAGTATTCTTGCCTGGAAAATCCAATGGACAGGGGAGCCCTGTAGGCTACAGCCCATGGGGTTGCAGACAGTCGGACACGACTGAGTGACTTAAAAAAAAAATTCACATTATTTCTTTAAGGCCCAAATTTTAAAAATAGCTTCTATTAAAAATAGTGCTTTCCAACATTTCTGGAAGAGGAAATCTTAAAAGGCTGATATTTTTCTCTGCATTTTCTTATCCAATTTCTTTAGTTTTACCCTACTGAACCCTGTAACCCAGTTCTATTAATCTAGGTCCATTTCCAGTACATGAATATTTATGGACATAATAAATTATATTACTTCTCCTAATAGAGTTTTTAAAGTTTTGCTAATTTTTATCATAGCATAACAAAAATTCCTGGGTGGTCTAATAATGCTTTCATCATTAAATGTTAGACATTAAGCCAATTCTTTTTATTTTTAAAGGGTATATTGTTGAATTATATCCACAAAAGTATTCAATAGTTATTTTTCTTGGGCCTGTGGTATGCAAAGCTCTTGGTGAAATAATACCCCTTACTTTTGCATCCACTTTAGTTATACGTTGGGGCTTCCCTGATGTCTTAGCAGGTAAAAATCTGTCTGCAAGGCAGGAGACATGGGCGATAAGGGTTCAATCCAAGGGTTGGGAAGATCCCCTGGAGGAGGAAAATGACAACCTACTCCAATATTCTTGCCTGAAAAATACCAAGGACAGAGAATCTTGGTGGGCTACAGTCCAAAGGGTTTGCTAAATCAGACACAACTGAGTAGTAAGGATGCATTCTTGCATAGTCCTACTTTATTTCAACTGTTGTCCTCAATACTCAGTGCATTGAAGACAGTGAGTGACCTCCAGTGTGACCTGAGATGATTATGAGGATTTTAGAAACTGTCATGTGAGAATCAGGTCAAAGAACTGATGTCCCATTTTTGAAGAGAATATTCAGGCAGTGACGTGACAGTCTTCCAGTCATTCAGGGCTTGTCTGTAGAAGTCTTGTTCTTTTGGAGAGTGACGGGGAGAAATTTGATTGAAAGAAGCATATGTCAGTAAGGCTGGAACTCCTCACAGCCTAAAAGTAGACCTAAATCATGAGTTTGTCTTCTAATTTTCCATCCTTATTTACATTTCCTCTGTCTTCTAATCCCTAGATTGTCTAGTCCAGTGTCTCATGGTAAGAATGGTTTTTGGTTGAAGAAGTAAAGTGAAGTCGCTCAGTCGTGTCCAACTCTTTGCGACCCCATGGACTGTAGCCCACCAGTCTCCTCCGTCCATGGGATTTTCCAGGCAAGGATACTGGAGTGGGTTGCCATTGCCTTCTCCAGGGGAACTTCCCACACTGTAGGCAGACGCTTTACCATCTGAGCCACAAGGTATATAGAATGCTATATTATTGAATCATCGTTAATACATTATTTTAGCTTTAATAAATAAAATATAAATGTGTAAAGTATTATTTAGTATTATGCAATTTTATGTAATTAACTTTTTTTAGGTCAGCACTAAAATATACCTTTCAGTTGGTGTGTATGTTTAAGATTTTATCACTCCATAAAATACGGAGCCTGTAACATAATATAAATTGCAGGACCTGTAACACAGTATAAATTGCCTTACCAATAAGCAATAGAGAATAGAGTGTGGTGGTGTTTGTGAGTGGTAGGAAGAAGGTTGATGGTGAACAGCCATAGGAATATGAGAATAACTTTTGGCCTGTTTCAGTGTTGCCTTTCTCTTTGATCTTAAGGGTTTAGGCTCTGATTCACTTCCTGTATTTTAAATGGGCATTTTTGATCTAGAGTTGGACTGTGCTTCAGGCAAAGTGTAGTTTTAAGAGTCTGTGATCTGAAGTCAGACCATATAAATCTAAATTTCAGCTCTGCCATCTAATAGCTATGAACTTAGGGAAGTATCTTTAGCTATTTGAGCCTTAATTACTCATCTTTAGAATGGAGATGAAAATCTTACTTCATCACGTAGGGAGGAATAAATGCGATCATGTACTTACCGCGTCTAGACTTCTCATAGCAAGCAGTTGTTAGATGCAGTTGTTAATTGTTGTTAATACTACTTTACAGAGGTCAAGTGCCTTCTCAAAGATTTCTGAGAGGCGGTAGTCCAGAGGAGTTCTGAACTGACTCACGTCCTAAAGGTGAAAGACTCTGGTCTGCCTGATTACTCTAAGTCACTCCAGATTCATTTTGCTAGCTTGGGACCAATACATTCTAGGGAAGTTTTTGGGTGAATGGAATACTCTTGGCCTGCCATAGTCTAGATCTGTTCCTGCCTTGTAGGAGAAAAGAAGTACCTTTGTCTCAGGGGAGATATAGAAAAGAGCAAGAAAATTTTTAAAAATTAAAAAGATTTTTAATTGATGGGGGTAGGGGGCAAAGTGGACTACATCTAAATCTTCATGAGTGCTTAGCATGCCAAGTCTCTTCAGTCATGTCTGACTCTTTGCAACCCTATGGACCATAGCCCGCCAGGCTCCTCTGTCCATGGGATTCTCCAGGCATGAATACTGGAGTAGGTTACCATGTCCTCCTCCAGGGAATCCTCCCGACCCAGGGAATCTTCCCAACCCAGGGAATCTTCCCGACCCAGGGATTGAACCCTGTGTCTCCTACATTGGCAGGTGAGTTCTTTACCTCTAGTGCCCCCTCGGAAGCCCTCATGAGTATCATAAAACTATTCAAAGTTGTATGATTGAGATATCCATTCAACAAGTGTCTATTAAGCATTTTTGCATACCACTTAGTTTTGTCTAGGAGAGAGTATGTTAGAAAATGTTGGGTTTCATTACTAAGACTGCTTTTCAAATCCATATTGGGATCCCTTTATTATGCTCTTTTCCTGGTGGCAGGTTGCAGGGGCTCATCTGGTGTTCTCTCTTCTCTGAACTGCCTCCACCCACTCTTCAACCTTCCTTTGTTGTCCCTATGGTTGTATTCAGACTCTTAACATTAGGGATTTTCTTGCTAATCCTTATGGAAAAAATAGAAAAAGACTAACATGTGTAGGATTGTTTAAAGATTTGGAGGTTTTTACAATTAAAATTACCAATTTAGTGCTAAGATAGTAACTGCTAAAATTGAAATTGGAAGATAAGATGGGCTTCTTTCCTCTTGCTAAGCAGCAAGCCCCCCCAAACCAATTCTATTCCATGTACCACACCTCTCTCTCCTCTGTGCTCACTGAAAAGCCATCGTTCCAGCACCAGAGGAGATAGAATTACCCCTGGTCTCAAGTGTACAGTTTGTATTTCCAAGGAACTCTAGATATGATGATACTCCATTTTAAAAAATACCTGGAATTTTGTTTTAAACAAGTATTATAAGATGACAGACATGTAGACAAACTGCCTTTGAAACAAGAGTTTATTGTTTACAGTTCCAAGAGAAGGGAGTCGGCCTTGCAAGGCCACAGCTAGAGGCACAGAGGTTGATCAGGAGGCAGGAGGAGTGAGAGGAAAGCATGAGCATGAGTCTTGATTGTGGTTTCTGGGGGAAAGGCAAGGTAGGGCAGGGTCCTCAGACTTAGGATCGGCTAGTTTGAATTATTTCAGAGGGTTCTGAGCTGCAGGGGTGGTTCCTAGTTGGTATCTTATCTTAAGTGAGTTAGACTGGGAGGAATAGTGACTTGATGTGTGAGTTAGATAAAGGATGTGGTTGAGGGTGTGGACTCTGGATTGGTTGGTTTGCATATTAGCTAGCCCTGGAAGGGGCTGTCTCTCTAGGATCAGTAAGCCCTCAAGACCTCAAAGTATTATAAAATACAGGAAAAAAAGAAAAAGACTACTACATACTCTTTACAGTAGAACTATGCTTATCATAGAGTGATTCTTTTGGGGACATTTTCTTATTGAATGAAAACAAAGAACGGTAAAGCGGCTCCCTGTATCCCCAGGGTTTACAGTCTAGCTTAGTGGATAAACCCTGCACACATGAACTGTGACTAGTCATGCAAGGCACAACTTTCTGTGCTAGAAAGATCCACACAGTGTAATGGAAATTCAATGAAAGGGGAGATCAGAATGTCCTAAAACAATATAGGGCAGTGGTTAAGAGGACAGTCTTGGAGTCAGAATGCTGGGTTCATCTGGCTTCATCATTTATTAGTCATATAACCTTGAAAATGAAAGTGAAGTCACTCAATCGTGTCCGACTCTTTGCGACCCCATGGACTGTAGCCTACCAGGCTCCTCTGTCCATGGGATTTTCCTTAAACACCTTGTTTAATCCCTGTGTTTTAGTTTCCTCATCTATAAAATTAGTTTAATGATACCCACTTCATAGAGTCATTGTGAGACATTGAAAGTACTAACTTTAGAACAAAACCTAGCACTTGGTAAGTATTTGGTTAATGTTGGTTGATATTAGGGCTGTGGAGGAAGTTTAGTGGAGTGGATAGAATTGATCTTTAAGCAGAAGAGAGAGAGGAATTATTCCTTTGTTTGGGTAGGAGAGGGTATGGGGTGGTGGCTGGAACCGAGTCTGGCAGATTCAGGTAAAAGAGGTTGGTTTGGTTGGATAAGTTTGAAAAAATAGGTTGATGAAAGCTTTGATCCTAAGAAGTCTGTGTTTTTGTTTCTTTTCCTTTACACCATAGAAATTCATTTGAGGCATGCTGTTTTACTTTATTTTTTTTAAAGCAGGGACATGACATTAAATGAGTACTTCAGGGAACTTCATCTTGGTGGTGTGGTTTTGGAGAGTTAGCAGGAGAAGCTATGAGTTAGCAATAGAAGCAAACGACTTTAAAATCTTTGTGCTTTGAAAATACAAAGACATGTTTCTTGCTCATGCTGATGTCCATCACAACTCAACTCAAGGCTCTTAGCACAGTCATTCAGAGATAGAACAGCTAATATCTCATATTTTGTTTGCCTTAAGAGAGGGAAGAGAACACTCTGGAGGCTCACATCCCAGCAATTAAATACTAGGCCTGGAAACGACACTCACACTTTCGTTTACAACCACGGGGTACAACTAGTCATATGGTAGTAACCAACCATGAGGGTTCCAGAAATTGTAGTATTCTCTGTTTGAGAGGAGGGCCCAAGGAGGTAAAACTGGAAATATTTGTATATAGCAGTAATGACTCTTCACCGTACATGACTCCTCATTTAGAAGCTTGTCATATGATAGTTCAAGTAAGTGGTCTTAACTTTTGAATTAGGGTTGTTGCAGTCAATGTGGAGAAGTCAGATTGGAGAAAGAATTAAAATTTAAAAATTGGTAATTGATTTTATAGAATTACAAAGGAAAGAGGAGTCAGGAAGAGGAAAAACTTTTAGATGCAGTGGAAGGTGATGCTGCCATACCAGACAGAAACATGGAAGGTGGTGTATGTTAAGTAAGTTGCAGGATGATAGGTGGTTGTCCTGCAGGCCTCTAGAGCTGTATGCTTGAAGTATACTCTACCAACCAGTCCTGACCCACAAACTCTAGTTGGTCTGCAAGCAGATAAGTACAGAAACAAAGAGTAATCATTAATAATAATAATAATTGGTAATCTTGGACTTCGTCAGTAGCTCAGGGATAAAGAATCTGCCTGCAATGCAGGAGACGCAGGAGACTTGGGTTCAACCCCTGGATTGGGACGATCCCCTGTAAGAGGTCTTGGCAACCCACTCCAGTATTCTTGCCTGGAGAATCCCATGGACAGAGGAGCCTGGTGGGCTGTAGTCCGTAAGTTCACAGAGTCAGATACAACTGAAGCAACTGAGCACACATCATAGTAATTCTTGTAGTGCTATGGTTTGTTCTGATTATGTTAAATCTAATAATTTTAAAGTAAGGGCTTGTATTTTGTGTGTCTTTTTAATTTTTTTGTGATTTGATTTTATTATGTTAACAGAAGTATTGACCTGTAACGGGGAAAAAATGCATAGCCCTACACTCCAGATAGTTTGGGAAACATTGCTTTGGAGTTAGGTGATTGGAACTTGAAGATCAGAGCTGTTGATAAAGTACTGAGTCCTTTCCATAGAATGATTAGTTGAGTATCTGAGATGTGAGCAAAAGGAAGACTCCAGAATAGAAGGAGGCCCAGGACTGAGCCTTGGGGAACACCCAGTGTTCTGTGGGCAGAGTTATAAGAGGAAATGTAGACAGTACAAAGTCTTAGGAATCATTGGAGAGTGGTAGTATCAAATGCCACAGAGAGTCAAGGAAAATCAGAACTGAGGTCAAGCTGGATTTGTTAAGATGTAAGTCATTGGAGGGCTTCCCTGGTGGCTAAGCGGTAAACAATCTGCCTACAGTGCAGTAGCCGCAGGAGACATGGGTTCAGTCCCTGAGTCAGGAAGATCTCCTGGAGGAGGGCACAGCAACCCACTCCAGTATTCTTAGCTGGAGAATCCCATGGACAGAGGAGCCTGGCAGGCTACAGTCCATAGGGTTTCAAAGAGTCAGACATGACTGAAGCAACTTAGCCTGGTACAGCACAAGTCATTGTGAGTGTTTAAAAGTAAACTTTTAGTGAGGTGGTTTGGTCAGATGCCAGATTTCAACAGTAATAAGAAATGTGTGATGATACAATGGATGAGGTATAAACTATCAGTTGAAAAAGTTTGATGGCAAAGCAGAAGCAAAGACTAGAATGGTAGTTACTGGGCCAAGAAAGGGAAAGCACATTTTTGTTATTCTTGTTTTTTTTTTTTTTTTTTCAGCAGGAAAACCTGAGCAACTTTAAAGGCTCCTGTCAGCCAGAGGTGTGAAAGTTGATGTGGGAAGGAGGAAGGAAGTGGCAGTGGTCTGTGGCCAGGAGTAGGAGTGGAGAGCAGAGGCCGTGGGGATGAACCTGGGAGTAGCACTGGGGGCGGGCTGAAGAGGAGCGGCACAGAGCCTAGAGAGCTGCTGGCAGGCAGCACACTGAGGGTGGCTACGGAGCAAGCATGGGAATGGAATTTGCAAATCTCAGCAGACTAAAACTGAGGAAAATACAAGGTGGGGCATTACTGTGGTCAAGCAGTGACACAGTGGAGGTGGTCACAGTTAAGAAAGCACGACTCATGAAATGGCTCAAAATTGTGACTCTGGGTTCAACCTAGGAAATTCAACTTCTTACTGTAATCAATTCCTATTGACTCCGTAAATAGGAGTATTAAATAATAATGTAATGGGAGGAAGAATAAAGTTGGGCTACTTAATCCCCAGTAATGATTAAAAGCAAAATAAAAAAATGGATTTAGGATA
This sequence comes from Bubalus bubalis, assembly GCF_019923935.1. Lineage (NCBI taxonomy): Eukaryota > Metazoa > Chordata > Mammalia > Artiodactyla > Bovidae > Bubalus > Bubalus bubalis. The sequence continues at coordinate 142,859,272 of NC_059159.1, forward strand.
AAATCATTTAATTAAACTTATAGCTAAATTTAGAAACAGTCATTATTCATCTGAAGTATGAAAAAATGTTAAGTGCACTAAACATTGTAAAATTTGAAAAATGCCTAAAAATTCTGCCTGTCCCACAAATCTGTTACTGATGTCTCATTTTCATTGAATTCTCTCTTCTTTTAAGTGTTAGAGTGAGACAAAAGCTGGGCAGAGATGCAATGTCTATTGTTTGTACCCACTTCTCCCTTCCCTGACCAGATCATTCTCCCTTCACAGTCTTGAATGCAGCCCTCAGGAAGCCCCCCACCTTGGCTGTTTCCTGTGATGGGCCTCTGTCTTGTTAACCAAATGGCCTGGTTAGTCTGGAAGATTGCTCAGCAGTAGAGGCCGTGTATGCAGTGATTAGGGACACTGGAGTCCAGCTGCATGAGTTCACATGTTGGTAATCTTGGACACTTAACCTGTCTGAGGATAATGAGTAGGAGAATGGCAGATACATAGTAAGAATTCTATAAATATCAATCATTTCTTTTAAACAGATACTCTCTAATAGATGTTTTCACTCCTTTCACTAGTTTCAAGTTTTTTGTAAGTGCACTTTAAAAAAACCTGACAAATCCAGATTATTTGCCCCTGGATAGTGGCAAATCTAGAGTTTTGTTCCCTGAACAAGATGACAAAGGCCAAGGGAAGATGGCAGAATAAAGGATTATAGGAGGACATGGACAAACTTGATAAGAGAGGTATACCTACAACAGACTATGCTCTGATTGATTCATTCTTTGTTGTGTTCCATTGACATGTCTTTAATACTTTTGACACAGAAAGGTTATTTTCTAATTTTAAGATTTAGATGTTTCATTTTAAATCTTAAATTGTTGGTAGTCCCAAAACAGTTGTCAGTGTTGATGAAGACATATCTCCTTAGGAAGAATCAGATACGAAGTTCAGAAGTTAAGTAACATTTCTGCCACATTCACTGGCTGGTCTCCATGGGCAAGTATGACTCCTTTTTTGTAAAAGGAGTAGAAGAGTGAAATCTTCCTTTCTCTGTAACTGTAATGAGTTTTCCTAGGAATCCTTTTCCAATCACTGTGCTATAATTTAGTTTAAGTGGCACTTTTTTAGAAAACTGAAACAAGCTGTACTTTGCAAGCAAGTAGCATTCAAAGGGATAATTCTTTCCTCTTTGAAAATGGAGTGAAATCACTTCCAATATGATCTTTGCAACCCAATGCCTGCTGATAATGTGAACATAAACACATTAAGCACCAAAGAGGAATGGCATCTGGATGCTAAGATGTGATCAGAACAGCCAGAATAAACACAAGCTGCCATGAGGGAAGCTGAATTCCATCATACCACATCATGTTGAAGCATAATTCAGTGTAGTCATATGCTGATGTGAGTAAAGTCAGTTTTTGTTTTCAGTGTTCACATTTTAGACCTCTCTCTTCCTCACCCCTTGACTGGTTTGTTATATAAATCAAGCCACTGCTGACAGTGATTTGCTTTCTTTATCCAGGAAAATGTCTTTGCCTCTGATTCTGACTTGGCTTCACTGCATTGATCTTCATCACAAACACTTTTTATAATTCCTGCAACAACCTTAACTCTAGTTTTTGAGGGTGGTTTTTGTTTTTGTTTTTGTTTTTTTGGCATATGCTTATCACAATAGGATCTTTCATTACATGATCACAGATTATATGCAGTCACTCTTGTATGCTTCATAAAAGCATTAAGTTTAAAGAAAAGATACTATTAAAACTTGAGACCAGAGAGCACAGTTTATCTTATTTATAGTTTGGCTTAAAGATTGGTATTTAAGTTAATATCATACCACATGTGGTAATCCTGCAAAGTGCTGCATATTTTTATTTATAGTTAAGGGAATAAAGCAAAATCCCCTTTTCATTATGTTATCTTTCATTATTTACTCAGTGATAAATGACGTTGCCTCGTGTTTTGCAATGAAATGAGTTTTGCAGTGAAAGACCCCATTGTAGCATGTATTTATATGGGGCAGGGGGGTAGGCAGGTTGTTAAGAGTTATGGTTTCAGAGGGAATTTAAACTCTGAATATCCTGGTACTTTTTCAGTTAAAACATATAGGTTAATGTTGTTTTTAACACTGCATTTTTACTTTAAGTAAAAGAAAAAAGGAATGAACAAAGGGGCAAAACTTAAAATTAAAATGCTGGAAACCAGATAAAATGACTGAAGGCATGTCAGCATATCCCAAACACAGAGATTGAAATTGTACCAGGGAGAACAAGATGGCAGAGGAGTAGGTGGACGTGGAGTACGTCTCTCTCTACGGATACAGCAAGAATACTCCTTCAGACACAGAAGTGCGTGCAGAACACCAGCTGAGAGCAGACAGGAATACCTGACTAATGGAAAAGAATACATAGAACCATGCAAAACTCGGTAGGACGAAGGAACTAGGGGAAAAAACAGGAGTGTTAGTAGGCCTGGACCTGCCCTTGGAGGGTGGGGGAACTGAAGCAGGGGTCTGATCCCCACATCAGGGTAACTGAGTCAGAGGAGAAACATTTAAGGCTGAGAGTGAAACAGCTGACCTGTGGCTGCCTAAATGGAATGAGAATCAGACAGTCCTTGCCAAAGCCATACATATGTGGGCAGAAATGTGGGTCTCCTGGAAGGGAGGGGCAGCTGGGAGCTGGAGTTTAGGGATTGTGGAGCAATCCCAGTGCGAGGGCTGCTATTCACTGCGGAGAGACGGATGGAGGGAATGTGAGGGAGGAGATTGTGGTGGGAAATGCCTGTGGAGGAAAGCGAGGCAGCCATGGAAGCAAGGTGATACTGCTGAGTCACGTGTAAGGGGTGAAGCCATCACCATAGCCTCTTTCTCCACACACAAGCATTGGCAGCTGAACAATAGAGGCTGGCCCATCCAACACCTGACACACTGAACTACAGAGTAGGACCCCACCGAGGGTGCTCCTTCAGTGACTGATGTGTGAACTACAGAGTAGGTCTCCACTCAGGGTGCCCCTTTAAGTGCCTGATGCGCCGATCAACAGAGTAAGACCCCAGGCAAGGGATCCCTCTAAATGTGTGAACAGGTAGAGCTACGGAGAAAGACTGGCCAAAGAGGCCTTCTGATCACCAGCTACAAGAGGCTCGAAAAAAGACTGATAGGGCCATAACTCCTTTTGGCAGAGGCAGTTCTTGTCTCTGCACACTTGGCGCCGCCAGGGTCCCTGCAACCCAAGCAGCTGTGCCACTTTCATGCTCAACCCTCACTGGGGCAGAGCTGCCTCAGGCAAAAATCAGTCTTGCATCTACGCACGCAGGGCCGCTTCGGTCATGTCCAACTCTTTGTGGCCCTGTGGACTGTGGCCTGCCAGGCTTCTCTCTCAGGTGGTGGTCTCCAGGCAAGAATACTGTAGTGTATTGGCCAATACTGGTTGCCATACCCTTCTAGAGCACTATATTTTCTGCTCCCCTAGCCGCCAACTCCCCTGAGTACCTGGTGCTGCCAGAACCCCTGAGACCCAAGCAGCTGCACCACCTCCACACCTGGCCCTCACTGGGGCAGACCCAAGTCCTCCAGGGCAGCCTCAGGAGCAAACCCCAGTGGATGACCCACATGTAGCAATGGAAATAAAACCACAATTGAAACCCAGGGGCCATGTGGCTAAGGAAGAAGACCCAAAACCTTCCCACCATCTATATAAGCTGCAGATTAAATCCACACAATCCACTAGGCAGACTCTGTCTAGGGAATATATAAAAGGACCTTGAGAGCTCCCACAAAAGAAAATGCACTAGTTGTGATAGCTGTAGACATTGGAGGCAAGAACACACAAGAGTAGGGCCAGATTAGAATCTGAGCCTCCCCCACAGCAGGTGCAGAGACCAAGCAGTGTCGAAGGGCACCCTAGAGAGGTGAGGTGGACTGTGACTCCCAGTGAGGACAAGGACTCTGACAGCAGTGACTCAGGAAAAACATTTATTATTCTTATGTTTTGACTTGTTCTGTACATTCTTTTGGATTTTTTCTTTTTTTTCTCCTTCTGTTGTAGTTGTCAATTTATTGGCACTATGAAATCTGATTAAGCTTTTGAGCTTTTTTTTTTCATTCACACTTTTCATTGTTGTTATAAACTTCTGCCTCTATGTTGGGCTTTTGCAGTTCTGTGGAGTTCTCCTTTTTTTTTTCCTCTCTTTTTTTTTAATTTTAATTTTTTGAAATCTATTATTATTTTTTCTACATTTATTCCTTTGTTTACTTTCCCCACTGTTCTTTTCCCTTTACAGTTAATCTTTAATGTATATAAATCTTCCTTATCTACCTCTATTTAACTTTGCATATCTATTTTTCCTTTCTTTTCTTTCTTTCCTCTCAACATATTTCTTAGTTTTTGTTTCATTGCTTTCTTCCCCACTTGGCACCTTGCTTTACTTTTGTTTTCTAGTTTGTGCTTTTGTTAATTTTGTTCTTAACGGGTAGATATAATTTTTGGTTTCCTTTGTTTGCTGAGTCAATCTATTGTACTTAATTTTTGTTGGACTGTTTTGATTTTGCTAATGGGTGTATATGTATATGTGTATATTCCACTATTTTAATTATTATTTGCTTGATTTTATAACTGCCATTTGTGTGGTGTTCATCTTTGGTTTCTCGTTTTGGGGTATTTGTTTTAATCTCACTTAATGCCATAAGAAACCACTTAGGGAATCTTCGTTCCTGACCAGAGATTAAGCTCTGAGCCTTTGGAGTGGGAGCACTGACTCCAAGACCCTTGACTATGAGAGAACTAACCCTAGGGAGTATCAAATAGTGAGAACTCACACACAGGAAACCACTTGAATACAAGACCCAGCATCACCCAACCACCAGTAGCGCCCTGTGCAGGATGTCTCATCTAAACAACAAACAAAACAAAAGTACAAACCCAATCATCAGCAGACAGGATTACCACCTCACTCAGCCTTGCCCATCAGAGGAAAAACAACAAAAAACTCAGTACAAATCTCACTCTGTATGAAGCTTACACAAACTAAGGGACCAACCTTAGGGCAGAAACCAAAAGGAAGAAAGAATTCAACCTTGAAGCCTGGGAAAAGGAGACCTCAAACACAATAAGTAAAATAATAATAATAATGAAAAGCAGAGAAGTACTACACAAATGAAGGAACAAACTAGAAACACAGAAGTCCAAATAAATGAAGAGGAAATAGGCAAACTACCTGAAAAAGAACTCAGAATAATGATAGTAAAGATGATCAAAAACCTTGAAAACAGAATGGAGAAAATGCAAGAATCAATTAACAAAGACCTAGAAGAATTAAATAATAAATTTAGAGACAAACAACCCAATTACTGAAATTAAAAATACTCTGGAAGGAATCAATAGCAGAATATCTGAAGCAGAAGAACGAATCAGTGAGCTCTAAGATAAAATGGTGGAAATAACTTCTGAAGAGCAGAATAAAGTAAAAAGAATGAAAAGAACTGAGGGTAGTCTCAGAGACCTCTGGGACAATATCAAATGCATCAACATTTGAATTATAGGGGTCCCAGAAGAAGAAGACATAAAGAAAGGGTATGAGAAAATTTTTGAAGAGAGTATAGTTGAAATTTTCCCCAACATGGAAAACGAAATAGTCAGTCAAGTTTAAGAGGATAAAACAGAGTTCCATACAGGATAAACCCAAGGAGAAACACGCCAAGACACATGCTCATCAAACTAACAAAGACTAAGCACAAATAAAAAGTATATTAAAAGCAGCAAGGGAGAAGCAACAAGTATCATACAAGGGAAACTTCATACATTTAACAGCAGAAACTGCAGGCCAGAAGGGAATGGCAGGATATATTTAAAGTAGTGAAAGGGAAAAATCTACAACCAAGATTACTGTACCCAGCAAGGATCTCATTCAAAACTGGTGGAGAAATAAAAAGCTTTTCAGACAAGCAAAAGTTAAAAAATTGTACCAGAGATGATGGTGATCTTTTGATTGGCTAGTTCAGCTGTTTAAAAATTGCTTCAACTTTAAAAGTTTATTAACTGTTAAGAACAAGTGATTTCTATTAAACTGAGGAGACATGAAAATAAGGAGCTGAAAGAAAAGTTCTGAGGGAGTGGATAGTTTAATAGCTGCTCAAACCTTTGAGTAGAAAACCAGTTCCATGCTATGCCCATTTGTCCAATATTCATAAGAATTTATACTTGATTAAGGAAAGAGCTAGATATTTTGGAGGAAAGGTTATACTTTTAAAATATATTTGTTTTGAAATAAAATGTTTAAAAAGACAAATGAGGGGAAATACCAATTTTGAATAAAATAGAAATTAACTCAAGCTTCACTCATTCAGAATTTTAGATAATTTAACCAGAAATGGGCTGCCATTTTGCAAAGTATAAAAATAAGGACTTCCTAACAAATTATAAGATTTTAGGACTAATGTGGTTGAGGCAGATGTGCTTTGCCTCCAATTCATTGAGCACTTGAAAGCTATAACTCTGTTGTTTTCTGGGCCTCCATTGTTTCTGATAAGTCAAGTGACATTCTGATGGGAGGCCATCTATCATTTGTGTTATTGTCCCCCCTGAATGTCATATTATTTTGGTCTGGCCTCTTACAGTTTTTTTTTATTTTTTGGTTCTCAGCAGTTCCACTATAATATGCTTAGGTGTGGTTTTCTTTGCATTTATCCTGTTTTAGATATATATAACTCACATTTTCTTTATCTGTTTATCCATCAGTGGGCACTTAGGTTGTTTCTATATCTTCAGTTCAGTTCAGTCGCTCAGTCGTGTCTGACTCTTTGCGACCCCATGAATCACAGCACGCCAGGCCTCCCTGTCCATCACCAACTCCCGGAGTTCACTCAGACTCACGCTAACATATATAAGGGTGCAGTGAATGTGGGGGGTTGCATATATCTTTTCAAATTAGTGTTTTTGTTTTCTTTGCATAAGTACCCAGAATTGGAATACCTGGATCATATGGTAGTTCTAAATTTTTTGAGAAGCTCCATACTGTTTTTCATAGTGCTAGTACTGATTTACATTCCCACTAACAGTGTAGGAAAGATCCCACTTCTCCACAACCTCTTCAGAAACACTTGTTATTCCTTGTTATTTTGATAATAGTCATTCTGACAGGTGTAAGACCGTACTTCACTGTGGTTTTGATTTGGATTTGCTTGAACTGGTGATGTTGAACATGTTTCCATCTGCTTTTTGGCCATCTACCTGTCTTTTTTTTGAAAAATGTCTACAGATGCCCTGTCCAATTTTTAATCACCATTTTTGTTTTTATTGAGTTAGATGAGTTCTTTATATATTTTGAATATTAGCCCTTTGTTGGGTATATGATTTACAAACAAGTTCTCCCATACAGTAGGTTGCCTTTTTGTTTTACTGGTGGTTTCCTTTGCTCTGCAGAAATTTTTAGTGTGTTGTAGTCCCATTTGTTTATTTTTGCTTTGGAGTCAAATTTTTAAAAAAAATTTCAAAGAATGATGCCAAGGAGCCTACCACCTGTGTTTTCTTTTAAGAGTTCTATGCTTTCTCAACTTATATTCAAGTCTTTAATCTGTTTTGAGTTAATTTTTTGTATATGGTGTAAGGTAGTGGTCCAGTTTCTTTGGCATGTGACTGTCCAGTTTTCCTAATACCACTTATGGAAAAGTATTTTCAGTGTTTTTGTATTATATGTATGTTGTATATTTCTAGCTCCGTTGTCATAAATTAGCATATGTGTGTTTGTTTTTTTTTTTCTGGACTTTTTATTCTCTTCCATTGATCTATGTTTCTGTTTTTATGCCTGTATTATACTGTTTGGATTACTATAGCTTTGTAGTATTGTTTGAAATCAGGAAGCATGGTACTTCCAGCTTTGTTATTTTTTCTCAAGATTGCTTTAGCTATTCATGGTTTTGTAGTTCCATAAATTTTAGAATTGTATGTTCTCAGTTCATTTCAGTTCAGCCGCTCAGTCATGTCCAACTCTTTCTGCCCCATGAACCGCAGCACACCAGGCCTCCCTGTCCATCACCAACTCCTGGAGCTTACTCAAACTCATATCCATTGAGCCAGTGATGCCATCCAACTATCTCATCCTCTGTTGTCCCCTTCTCCTCCTGCCTTCAAACTTTCCCAGTATCAGGGTCTTCTCAAATGAGTCAGCTCTTTGCATCAGGTGGCCAAAGTATTGGAGTTTCAGCTTCAACATCAGTCCTTCCAATGAACATTCAGGACTGATTTCCTTTAGGATGGACTCGTTGGATCTCCTTGCAGTCAAAGGGACTCTTCAAGAGTCTTCTCCAACACCACAGTTCAAAAGCATCAATTCTTTGGTGCTCAGCATTCTTTATAGTCCAACTCTCACATCCATACATGACTACTGGAAAAACCATAGCCTTGACTAGACGGACCTTTGTTGGCAAAATAATATCTCTGTTTTTTAATATGCTCTCTAGGTTGGTCATAACTTTTCTTCCAATGAGTAAGCGTCCTTTAATTTCATGGCTGCAGTCACCATCTACAGTGATTTTGGAGCCCCGAAAACTAAAGTCTGACACTGTTTCCACTGTTTCTCCATCTATTTGCCATGAAGAGATGGGACCGGATGCCATGATCTTCGTTTTCTGAATGTTGAGCTTTAATCCAACTTTTTCACTCTACTCTTTCACTTTCATCAAGAGGCTCTTTAGTTCTTCACTTTCTGCCATAAGGGTGGTGTCATCTGCCTATCTGAGGTTATTGATATTTCTTCTGGCAATCTTGATTCCAGCTTGTGCTTCATCCACCCCAGCGTTTCTCATGATGCACTCTGCATATAAGTTAAATAAGCAGGGTGACAATATACAGCCTTGACGAACTCCTTTTCCTATTTGGAACCAGTCTGTTGTTCCATGTCCAGTTCTAACTGTTGCTTCTTGACCTGCATACAGATTTCTCAAGAGGCAGGTCAGGTGGTCTGGTCTTTCCCTCTCTTTCAGAATTTTCCACAGATTATTTCTGCATAGTCAAAGGCTTTGGCATAGTCAATAAAGCAGAAATAGATGTTTTTCTGGAACTCTCTTGCTTTTTTGATGATCCATTGGATATTAGCAATTTTATCTCTGGTTTATCTGCCTTTTCTAAAACCAAAAAGTGCAATTTTGATAGGGATTGCATTGAATTCTTAGATTGTTTTGGGGGGGGTATGGGTACTTTAGCAAAAGTATTTCAGTCCTTGAGTATGGACTATCTTTCCATTTGTTTATGACTTCTGTTTCTTTAATCAGAGTCTTATAGTTCATAATGTTTAGGTTTTTCACCTCCTTGGTCAAATATATTCCTTTTTTTTTCTTTTTGATGCAATTATAAATGGAATTGTGTTCTTCTCTTTCTGATAGTTTGTTTTTACTGTATAGAAAGGCCACACATTTCTGTATATTAATTTTGTATTCTGCAACTTTATTGAGTTCATTTGTACTTCTGAAAGTTTTTTGGTGGAGTCTTTTGAGTTTTTTCTATATGGAGTATGTCATCTGCAAATAGTGACTGTTTTACATCTTATGTGGATGTCTTTTTTTTTTTTTTTTTCCCTTGCCTAATTGCTAGGGCTAATACTAAGTTAAATAAAAGTTCCAAAAGTAGGCATCCTTATGTTGTTGCTGATCTTAGAGGAACAGCTTTCAGGTTTTCATTGTTAAGTATGATGTTAACTGCAGGTTTGTCCTATATGACCTTTATTGTGTTGAGGTATGTATCTTATATCCCCATTTTGTTGAGAGTTTTTAATCCTAAATGGATGCTCAATTTTGTCAGATGATTTTCTGCATTTAGTAGGATGAGTATATGATTTTTATCTTTAATTTTGTTAATTGATATATCCCTTTGATGTGCTATGTTGAATCATCCTTGGATCTCTGGAATAAATCCTACTTAATGATAGTGTAATGTCTTTTTAGTGTATTGTTGGACTCAGGTTGTTAATATTTTGTTGAGGATTTTTGCATCTATGTTCACTGGGGATCAGTTCAGTTCAGTCGCTCAGTCGTGTCTGACTCTTTGTGACCCCAGGATATTAACCTGTAATTTTCTTTTCTTTTCCTTGTGTCCTTGTCTGGCTTTGGTATCAGGGTAATGCTGGCCTCATAAAATGAATTTGGAAGTGTTCCCTCCTCTTCAGTTTTCTGGAACAACTTTGAGAAAGATATGATTAACTCTTCTTTGAATGTTTGGTAGAATTCACCATTGAAGCCATCTGGTTCTGGACTGTTTGTTGGGAGATTTTTGTTTACTGCTTCAGTTGGCAATGGCCACCCACTCCAGTTCTCTTGCCTGGAGAATCCCATGGACAGAGGAGCCTGGTAGGCTGCAGTCCATGGGGTCGCAAAGAGTCAGGCACGACTGAGTGACTTCACTTTCACTTTTCCCTTTCATGCATTGGAGAAGGAAATGGCAACCCACTCCAGTGTTCTTGCCTGGAGAATCCCAGGGACAGGGGAGCCTGGTGGGCTGCTGTCTGTGGGGTCGCACAGAGTCGGACACGACTGAAGTGATGTAGCAGTCAGCTGCCTTAATAGTAATTGGTCTATTCAGGTTTTTAATTTTTTCATGATTCAGTGTTGGAAGACTATATGTTTCTAGGAATTTATATATATTTTTTATGTTGTCCAGTTTGTTGGTATATAATTGTTTATATCAAGTCTCTTATGATCCTTTGTATTTTTGTGGTATCAGTTGTAACTTCTCCTCTTTCATTTCTGATTTTATTTATATGAACTTTCTTTTTTCCTTAGTGAATCTAGCTAAAGTTTGTAAATTTTGTTTGTCTTTGCTGAGTTTTCCTTTTAGTTTAGTTATTATAATATTTATGTCCTAATTATAATTCTGATAGCTGCTTTCAGGTCCTTGTCTGCTAATTCTAATATTTTGGTCCACTCAAGTCAATTTTCCTTGATTGCTTTTTCTTTGAATTTGGGTCATATTTTCTTGTTTCTTTGTATGCCTGATAATTTTGGATTTCAACTTGGACATTGTGTTATATTTCATAGAAACTCTGGATTTCTTGGGTTCCTCTAAGCAGTATTAAATGTTTTATCTTAGCACAGTTAACCTGGCTGAACTCAGACTTCTGACTTTATTTTCCCTGCAATAGGCGGCAGTAGAAATCTGTTTAGTTCAGTTCATTTAGCATAAGGGGAATGTTTGGTTTGCCCCAAACACAGGGTCATTTAGAAAATTGGGCAGTTTATATGTAGAATATGAGGCTCTCGTCTTTCCTGAAGTTTTCCTTCTTTATTTTCAAGCTGCTGAGTCATTTCTGAACTCTGTCGTCTGATCGTAAACCAGTGAGACTGTGGAGTTCAGTTTGAATTTTAGTTGCTCTGCCTAGCACCAAGTAGGGCCTACTGCCTGATGGAAAACGGTGAAACAGGAAACTCAGTGCCATTCTCTTCTCCCAGGTGTCAATTCCCTACAGTTCCTGTCAGCTTTTTGCTTATTCCCGTCTTGTTGTGTTGTTCAGTTGCTCAGTCAAGTACAACTGTTTGCAACACACACCAAGCTTCCCTGCCCTTTACTGCCTCCTGGAGCTTGCTCAGACTCATGTTCATTGAGTTGGTGCTGCCATCCAACCATCTCATCCTCTGTTGTCCCCTTCTCCTCCTGCCTTCAATCTTTCCCAGCATCAAGGTCTTTTCCAATTAGTTGGCTCTTCACATCAGGTGGCCAAAGTATTGGAGCTTCAGCTTCAGCATCAGTCCTTGCAATGAATATTCAGGGTTGATTTCCTTTAGGATTGGCTGGTTTGATCTCCTTACTGTCCCAGGGACTCTTAAGAGTCTTCTCCAGCACCATCAATTTTTTAGCACTCTACCTTCTTTATGGTTGAACACACACATCCATACATGAATACTGGAAAAACCATAGGTCTGACTGCACGGACCTTTGTCCATAAAGTGATGTCTTTACTTTTTAGCACTCTTTCTACATTTGTCATAGCTTTCCTTCCAAGGAGCAAACGTCTTTTGATTTCATGGCTGCAGTCTCCATCCGCAGTGATTTTAGAGCCCAAGAAAACAAAGTCTGTCACTATTTCCATTTTCCCCCCCATCTATTTGCCATAAACTGATGGAACTAGATGCCATGATCTTAGTTTTTTGAATGTTGAGTTTTAAGCCAGCCTTTTCACTCTCCTCTTTCAGCCTCATCAAAAGGCTCTTTATTTGCTCTTTGCTTTCTGCCATTAGGGTGGTGTTATCTGCATATGTGAGGTTGTTATTTCTCCTGGCAATCTTAATTCCAGCTTGTGCTTTATCCAGTCCAGCATTTCTCATGATGGACTCTGCATATATGTTAAATAAGCAGGATGACAATATACAGCCTTGATGTACTCCTTTCCCAATTTTGAACCAATCCATTGTTTCATGTCCAGTTCTAACTGTTGCTTCTTGACCTGCATACAGGTTTCTCAGGAGGCAGGTAAGGTGGTCTGGTATTCCTATCTCTTTAAGAATTTTCCACAATTCATTGTGATCCACATAGTCAAAGGCTTTAGCATAGTCAATGAAGCAGAAGTAGATGTTTTTCTGGAATTACGTTGCATTTTCTATGATTCAGTGGATGTTGGAAATTTGATCTCTGGTTCTTCTGCCTTTTCTAAAAGCAGCTTGTACATCTGGACATTTTCAGTTCGCGTACTATTGAAGCCTACCTTGAAGGATTTTGAGCATTACTCTGCTAGCATGTGAAATGAGTATAATTGTTCATTAGTTTGAACATTCTCTGGCATTGTCCTTCTTTGGGATTGGAATGAAAACTGACGTTTTTCAGTCCTGTGGCCAGTGTTGAGTTTTCCAAATTTGCTGACATATTGAGTGCAACACTTTAACAGCATCATTATTTAGGATTGTAAATAACTCAGCTGAAATTCCGTCATCTCTACTACCTTTGTTTGTAGGAATGCTTCCTAAGGCCCACTTGACTTCCCACTCCAGAATGTCTGGCTCTAGGTGAGTGACCACACCATCGTGGTTATTTTGGTTATTACAACCTTGTATTCTTGCGACCTCTTTTTAGTATTTTCTGCTTCTGTTAGGTCCATGCTGTTTCTGTCCTTTATTGTGTCCATCTTTGCATGAAATGTTCCCTTGGTATTTCTAATTTTCTTGAAGAGATCTCTAGTCTTTCCCATTCTATTGTTTTCCTCTGTTTCTTTGCATTCTTCAATTAAGAAGTCTTTCTTTTTCAAAAAAAATCATTATGATTTATTTAAAGCAATATTAACTTTTTTTTTTTTTTTTACTTTACAATATTGTATTGGTTTTGCCATATATCAACATGAATCTGCCACGGGTGTACACGTGTTCCCAATCCTGAACCCCCCTCCCACCTCCCTCCCCATACCATCCCTCTGGGTCATCCCAGTGAGATGAGAAGGCTTTCTTATCTCTCCTTGCTATGCTTTGAAACTCTGCATTCAGATGGATATATCTTTCCTTTTTTCCTTTGCTCAGCTATTTGTAAGGCCTCCTCAGACAACCATTTTACCTTGTTGCATTTCTTTTTCTTGGGAATGGTTTTGGTCACTGCTTCCTGCACAGTGTTACAAACTTCTATCCATATTTCTTCAGTCACTCTCTATCAGATCTAATCCCTTGAATCTGTTTGTCACTTCCACTGTATAATCATATGGGATTTGATTTAGGTCATACCTGGATGGCCTGGTGGTTTTCTTTACTTCAATTTAAGTCTGAATTTTGCAATAAGGAACTCCTGGTCTGAGCTACAGTCAGCTCCCAGTCTTGTTTTTGCTGACTGTGTAGAACTTCGCCATCTCTGGCTCCAAAGAATATACTCAATCTGATTTTGATATTGACCATCTGGTGATGTCCATGTGTAGAGTCATCTCTTGTGATGTTGGAAGAGGGTGTTTGGTATGACCAGTGCATTCTGTTGGCAAAACTCTGTTAGCCTTTGCCCTGCTTAATTTTGTACTTCAAGGCCAAACTTGCCTGTTATTCCAGGTATCTCTTGACTTCCTGCTTTTGCATTCCAGTCCCCTATGATGAAAAGGACATCTTTTTTTGGTGTTACTTCTAGAAGGTCTTATATGTCTTCACAGAACCATTCAACTTCATCTTCTCCGGTATTTGTGGTTGGGACATAAACTTGGATTACTGTAATGTTGAATGGTTTACCTTGGAAATGAACCAAAATTGTTCTGTTGTTTTTGAGATTGCACCCAAGCACTGCATTTTGGACTGTTTTGTTGACTATGAGGGCTACTCCATTTCTTCGAAGAGATTCTTGCCCACTGTAGTAGATATAATGGTCCTCTGAATTAAATTCACCCTTTCTGGTCCATTTTAGTTCACTGATTCCAAAAATGTCAATGTTCATTATTGCCATCTCCTGTTTGAACACTTCCAATTTACCTTGATTCATTGATCTAACATTCCAGGTTCCTATGCAACACTGTTCTTTACAGCATCGGACTTTACTTTCACCTCCATACACATTCAGAACTGTGTGTTGTTTCCACTTTGGTTCAGCCTTTTCATTTTTTCTGGAGTTATTTCTCCAGTCTTCCCCAGTAGCATATTGGACATCTACTGACCTGGGAGGTTCATCTTTCAGTGTCATTTCTTTTTACCTTTTCATACTGTTCATGGGGTTCTCAATGCAAGAACGCTGAAGTGGTTTGCCATTCCCTTCTCCAGTGGACCACCTTTTGTGAGAGCTCTCCCTCATGACCCAGCCATCTTGGGTGGCCCCCGTGGCATGGCTCATAGTTTCATTGAGTTACACAAGTCTATGATCCTATAATCAGTTTGGTTAGCTTTCTGTGATTGTGGTTTCCATTCTGTCTGCCCTCTGACGGATGTGGATAAGAGGCTTGTGCAAGTTTCTTAATGGGAGAAACTGACTGTGTGGAAAGCTGGGTCTTGCTCTGGTGGGCAGTGCCATGCAGAGTAAATATTTTATCCAGTTACCTGCTGATGTGTGGGCCTGTGTTCCCTGAGTAGTAGTAGTTTGGCCTGAGATGGCCCATCCTGGAGTCTGTAGTCTCTATGTTTGGCCTAATGGTGACCTCCTCCAGGAGGACTTATGACAACATGTTGCACCTCCTAGGAATGCTACTTCCAGTGCCCTGACCCCATGTCAGGCCACTGTCTACCCACGCCTCCACCAGAGACTCCCAAACACTCTCAGCCAAAATCTGGCTCAGTCTCTTATGGGGTCACTGCTCCTTTCTCCTGGGTCCTGGTGCACACAAGATTTTGTTTGTGCCCTCCAAGAGTCTCTGTTTCCCCAGTCCTGTGGAAATTCTGTAATCAAATCCCACTAACCTTCAAAGTCAGATTCCCTGGGGATTCCCAGTCACATGTGCCTTTAGATTTTTGTTGTTGTTGTCTAGAGCTTCTAAGTGCTTTGAATGGGAGGATTGGTCTGATATAAGCTACTCCACTATTATCCCATTCATTTGGGAGGAAGAATAATTAAATAATCACACAAACAGATATAAAGCTAAAACTTCTTTGTGTTGTGAAGAAGTGCACAGTGCCATGAGATTTAATAATAGGGGAATTTGACTTAATCAGTGAGATAAGGAAAGATGTTGTAGGAAAAATGAGAGTTACTTAGACAAAGAAAATATTGAAGATGATTCCACATATTTGTTGAATGAATAAATTTATAATCCAGATTTCTCTGTATCTTGGCTTCTTTCTTTGCACATATTCTTTTTAAAAGAAGTTTATTGGAATATAGTTGATTTACAATTTTTTGTTATTTTCATGTATACAGCAAAGGAAATCAGTTATGTTTATATATATATCCACTCTTCTTTAATTTTTAAAAAATGTATTTTATTTCTTAAAGTCTTTATTGAATTTGTTACAATAATGTTTCTGTTTTATGTTTTGATTTTTGACCCCAAGGCTTGTGGGATCTTAACTCCCCTATCAGGGATCCAACTCATATCCTTTGCATTGAAAAGTGAAGTCTTAACTGCTAGATCACCAGGAAAGTGCCTATCCAATGTTTTTTAAGATTTTTTCTTTTCCCCATATAGACCATTACAGAGTATTGAGTAGAGTTCCCTATCTTTGCACATATGTTTATCCTTTCGATCTTTAATCATCTCTCTAGGCTTCTGTGATGATTAATGGGTATCTGTAATTTGGTGCTTTTAGTATTATTCAGTGAACCATGTCCTTCATGAAAACTTCTCGAGACAAAGGACTTGTGTGTATGGACTATTTAAGTGGTATAGCTGGGTCCATGGCCTTCTGTATGATTCACTGAGTTAAAAGGAAGTCCCCCTCCCAATACCAGGTGTTTAGATATTCTGGATGAAAATAATAACATACACATGTATACACAGACACACAAATGAAAATTCGAAACCAAGAAAGTTATCTTAGTTGACCAAAATGGAGAGAAAATGTAAAGTCAGTATGATGAATAGATGAATAGGAGCCTAACCTAAGAGACTCTCACAGGAGAACAGATATAGGCCTTAATAGCTAGCTGGGGAGTGGGGGCGGTGGGGTGGTATAAGCAGTAGGGGAGCCTGATCTCCACCAAGGAAGGGATACCCAGCCATGAACTCAGTATATGTGGAGAACAAAAACTGAATTATTTGCCTAAAGCCAGAAGCCATGATAGGGAGATCCTTATATTTGGTGGCGAAAGAAAGTTCTGTTACACTGTTCCAAAAGAGAGGCAAGGAAATCTGCTGTCTACTTCCCATATATGGGAAGAATTCCTGAGTCCTCCAACTAAAGGAGCAGACTGTATCTATCTTGTGCAAGCCAAGTAAAAATAAATCCACATTTAGATATATTGAAGGAAACTGTAGAAACCCAAAGATAATAAAGGACATAAAAGCTTCTAGGGAGGAAAAACAGACACATATCAAGAAATGCAGATTAATTACAAACTTCTTATCAGAAAAAAGATGTCAGAATATAGTAAGTAATATGGTTAAAGTGCTAAGTGAAAATAACTGTCACTTAAATGATCATATAATAGTGAGGATATGTTAAGGACATTTTCAAACATACAAGTGTTGAAAGAGTTTACCACTCCTAGACTCGTCCTTAAAGAATTACTAAAGGTATACTTAAGTAAAAAGGAAATTGGCAAATTTTATTTTCTAAAAGGGGTCATAACAGGATCTACCATTTTACTTGCTGTTCTCCAGTGTGACCTAACCACTCCCCACATAAAGAGATGGAGCTGAATTCCCACTTCTTGACTGTGGACTGGCCATATGACACTTTTTCAAAACCGATAGCATGTGGTGGAAATAATACCACATTGACTTTTGAGGCTAGATGAGAAAATTCATTCAGCTTTCAACTGGTTCTTTGGGATGTTTGCTCTGGAGGCTGCCAGCTGCCATGTAAGGTTTCTGACTATTCTGAGATTTTCATGTTTGAGAGATATTTTGTAACCACTCTGATCATCAGACCTCCCAGACAAGCCTATTCTCCACTGAGTGCCATAGTCAAATTCCTAAGATTCAGAAAAATGGTCTGAGTAATATATATGGTGTAGAGTAAATGTATTTTATATTTATAAAGAATGTAATAAAATGGTTGCTATTTGAAGCATAAAATTTTGGGTTAATTTGTCATGTAGCAGTAGTAACGGGAGTAAAATTGAACCCTGAAAGAGGAGTGGAATGTAGGAATCCATCATGGCACGGAAACTTGTGAACAAAGAAGTATTGACTTTTTCCTAAGTTGGATGAGGGTTAAAAACAATGTCATAGTAAGATAGTAGGAACAATAATATGGAAGCTGAAATAGAGTAGGGAAGATGAAGGACTCAGGATAAGACTTTCTAGGGTCCTTTTATTTTTCAGAGATTGACTTCATGTAGTCATATTCAAGAAGAGAAACTGTTAGTCAATCAGTAGTGTCTGACTATTTGCCACCCTATGGACTGTAGCCCACCAGGACCCTCTGTCCATGGATTCTCCAGGCAAGAATACTGGAGTGGGTTGCCATTCCCTTCTCCAGGGGATTTTCCCAACCCAGGGATCAAACCTGGGTCTCCTGCATTGCATGCTGATTCTTCACATATTCAAGAAAAGAAATAGATTGTATAAGCTATGAAACAGTAGAGGGAAAAAGAGAATTCAGAAAAATTCAAAAAGTAGAAAAGTAAAAGCTAAGAAATAAAATCATGTTAAATAGAAAACACAAAATAAGTTGGTTGAGATTACTGCTGTTATAATCATGATAAATATAAAATTAATTTCAGTTGTTAAAAATGACTGTGTATTTTTAAAAATACAGCCCAACATTGCTTAAAAAAGGTACTCATGGCAAAACAACTCAGAGAAGTGAAAAATAAAAGTATATAGCAGATATGTCAGTGTCTCAGGAAAAAAAAATTTTTTTTAATGCATGTGCGACAGTATTGATATTAGGCAAAATAAAATTTTAGATGCTTTGCCCAGGAAACACTTGCATGGATGTACAAGGAGTCATGTTCAAGGATGTTCATTGTAACATTGTAATAATAAAAAGTTTAAAAGAACTTAAATATCGATCAGTATGGAAATGTGTGGATAAATTGTGGAGTATTCATAATAGGAACGGCAAACAGCAATTAACTAAGCTAGATTTATTTCCATTTGCATGGCTATAGTTCACAACTATTGAGTGAAAGAAATAAGTTGCAAAATAATATGTTAGCATGACATTTCTAACATAATACATTTGTACTTCTAGTTCAGTTCAGTTGCTCAGTCGTGTCCCACTCTTTGCAACTCCTTTCCCTATTTGGAAATAGTCTGTTCCATGTACAGTTCTAACTGTTGCTTCTTGACCTGCATACAGATTTCTCAGGAGGTTGGTCAGGTGGTCTGGTATTCCCGTCTCTTGAATTTTCCATGGTTTGTTGCGATCCACACAGTCAAAGGCTTTGGCATAGTCAATAAAGCAGAAGTAGGTGTTTTTCTTTTTCAATGATCCAGCAGATATTGGCAATTTTATCTCTGGTTCCTCTGCCTTTTCTAAAACCAGCTTGAACATCTGGAAGTTCACGGTTCATGTACTGTTGAAGCCTGGCTTGGAGAATTTTGAGCATTACTTTGCTAGCATGTGAAATGAGTGCAATTGTGCGGTAGTTTGAGCATTCTTTGGCATTGCCTTTCTTTGGGATTGGAATGAAAACTGAACTTTTCAAGTCCTGTGGCCTGCTGAGTTTTCCAAATTTGCTGGCATATTGGGTATAGGACTTTCACAGCATCATCTTTTAGGATTTGAAATAGCTCAACTGGAATTCCATCACCTCCACTAGCTTTGTTCGTAGTGAAACTTCCTAAGGCCACCTTGGCTTTGCATTCCAGGATGTCTGGCTCTAGGTGATGATCACACCATCATGATTATCTGGGTTGTGAAGACCTTTTTTGTTTAATTCTTCTGTTTATTCTTGCCACCTCTTCTTAATATCTTCTGCTTCTGTTAGGTTCATACCATTTGTCCTTTATTGTACCCATCTTTGAATGAAGTGTTCTCTTGGTATCTCTAGTTTTCTTGAAGAGATCTCTAGTCTTTTCCATTCTATTGTTTTCTTCTGTTTCTTTGCACTGATTGCTGAGGAAGGCTTTCTTATCTCTCCTTGCTATTCTTTGGAACTCTGCATTCAAATGGGTATATCTTTCCTTTTCTCCTTTGCCTTTCGCTTCTCTTCTTTTCATAGCTATTTGTAAGCCCTCCTCAGACAGCCATTTTGTTTTTTTGCATTTCTTTTTCTTGGGGATGGTCTTGATCACTGCCTCCTGTACAATGTCACGAACCTCCATCAATAATACTTCAGACACTCTGTCTATCAGATCTAATCCCTTGAATCTATTTGTCACTTCCACTGTATAATCATAAGGGATTTGATGTAGGTCATACCTGAATGGTCTAGTGGTTTTCCCTACTTCCTTCAATCTAAGTCTGAATTTGGCAATCAGGAGTTCATGATCTGAGCCACAGTCAGCTCCTGGTCTTTTTTTGCTGACTGTATAGAGCTTCTCCATCTTTGGCTGCAAAGAATATAATCAATCTGATTTGAGTATTGACCATCTGGTGATGTCTGTGTGTAGAGTCTTCTGTTGTGTTGTTGGAAGACGGTGTTTGCTCTGACCAGTGCATTCTCTTGGCAAAACTCTGTTAGCCTTTGACCTGCTTCATTTTGTATGCCAAGGCCAAATTTGCCTGTTATTCCAGGTATCTCTTGACTTCCTACTTTTGCATTCCAGTCCCCTATAATGTACCTCTGTACTTCATAAGTAATGAATTATACTTCATATAATATATTTCATAAATAATGAATCTTGTACTTCTCAGATTCCTTCTATTTCTAAAATTAGCAAATTTCACATCAACAAGCTGTGTTCCTATGAATATATGCATTGGACTGTCTGAGGAACCATCCCCAGAAACAGTATATGTCAGTAACTTAATTCCTGACTTTCATTAAGAATAATCACTGTATCCTAAAGAATGAACACACTTGCAGTAGAAGAAAACTGACTTCCTCTGAACAGGTAATCTGTAGAATTAAGTATTTTGTAACCATTCCCAGTATGCCCAATGTTAAATAGTAAGCACATATGGAAAAATCTCTCCTTTTCCCCTGAATTGCCTATAAGAAAAGAGGTATGGCAGAAAGAAGTACAGATATAACCTGAGGAGAGATGAGAGCTATCTGGAAGATGATGTTTGAGCAGTAACTTTCTTCTAGAATGTATGCAAACCAGAATTCATGTTCTGTAAATCACTAGACCTTGAATGCCCTCAGATGTCAAATTCCACAGATATTTGTTGAGAACCTACTATATCCATGGTATTTTACTTAACATGATCATGAACACAGAGGTCAGGAGTCCCAAATTCTTTATAGGCCTTTGGAGGATGGCTGGAGGATGGAGGTAACTATAAAACAAGGCAGGGAAGTCAAGGGCCATGAGAGTGATACAGAGGGCTTCGCAGCTTGAGAGGAGAATGAGGATTTGGAGCGTTCCAGAGTGGAATCTGTTTCACACATCTGTAAATGTGCTCATTTCTGTTTTGGTGATTAAGGGTGATAAGACAGTTTCTTTGCTGTACCATAGCTCTATTTATTAGTATTTAATTCTTTCCCATTTACTCCCCAACACCCCACCTTTCTTAAGAAAAATATCACTGTACAGTAAATCTTTCAAAGCCTCTAATGGTGTTGCTGAGACAATCATTTAAGCATTTAAAACACACACCACATAGTACATTTATTTTAGAAGCAGCAGTGGTTAGCCACTGGAAACTAACCATTGGGTTTGATAAAGGGGGGAGTTTTATATGTTATGGCTTATGACAGAGAATGGAAAAATGCTTTAGTGAGATGGACTGGCATTTAAAATTGAAACACAATAATAGCAAAAAGTGCTGAAGTCAAAGAACTGCTTAGAAATATGGTTACTATTTGCTGAGAGAGGCCTTTTGAGGTGGCCAGATATATGTGTTTGCAACCACAGTCAGTTCAGTCCTTCCCTAAATGTGGAACTGTGACCTTGATTGATGCCAGTGAGAGTTATTTACTTGCAGAGAAATATTTAGATGATTCATAAATCCAAGGCAAGTAAGAAATAAGTGTAATAGCAACAGGGTTTTAGTAGACTTATACATTATAGGTAACTTAGGCTGGAAACCATCCAAAGGTAATAGTGATCTTTTGAGTCTTCTGGGTTTGCTTAAAAATTCTCCTCCCCCCCCCCCCCCAAAGCTATTATATTCTGTATTGTTTCTAGTCCACAAAACTGAAATAAAATAATTTTTTAAAAAAGGTAGAGTTGGGGTATGGAAGAGAGTCTTAGCATTTGATTTATGACTTGTACAATGTAAAGGAAATGGTCATGAGAGCTGGAGGATGAGAATTTCAAGAAAAAGTATCAGCAAGTGAAAAAGCATCAGAAATTGACCTTGGGCAAATTGCTTTACTCTCTGGACGTCATTGTCTTCATTTGTAAAACTAGAGTGTTAGAAGAGAACCTTAAGGTATTTTTCAGCTTGAGAATTCCATGAAGTAGACTAGTTAAAATGGACAGCAGGACCAGATGTGGTTTTTGCTTGCTTATTTTCTTTCCAGTTTCATTGAGATTTAATTGACACATAACATTATATTACTTTAAGGTATATAACATAATGCTTTGATATATGTGTATGTTGCAGTGCTTTGTTTTAAAAAATAGTGGCCTTGGAGGTGTTTTAAACATTGGTAATAGGATGGAGGCATCAGTTCAGTTCAATTCAGTCTCTCAGTTGTGTCCAACTCTTTGCGACCCCATGAATTGAAGCACGCCAGGCCTCCCTGTCCATCACCACCTCCTGGAGTTCACCCAAACTCATGTCCATCAAGTCGATGATGCCATCCCCTTCTCCTCCTGCTCCCAATCCCTCCCAGCATCAGGCTCTTTTCCAATGAGTCAACTCTTCGCATGAGATGGCCAAAGTATTGGAGTTTCAGCTTCAGCATCAGTCCTTCCAATGAACACCCAGGACTGATCTCTGTTAGGATGGACTGGTTGGATCTCCTTGCAGTCCAAGGGACTCTCAAGAGTCTTCTCCAACACCACAGTTCAAAAGCATCAATTCTTCAGCGCTCAGCTTTCTTCACAGTCTAACCTTCACATCCATACATGACCACTGGAAAAACCATAGCCTTGACTAGATGGACCTTTGTTGACAAAATAATGTCTCTGCTTTTGAATATGCTGCCTAGGTTGGTCATAACTTTCCTTCCAAGGAGTAAGTGTCTTAATTTCATGGCTGCAATCACCATCTGCAGTGATTTTGGAGCCCAAAAAATAAAGTCTGTTTCCACTGTTTCTCCATCTATTTCCCATGAAGTGATGGGACCAGATGCCATGATCTTAGTTTTCTGAATGTTGAGCTTTAAGCCAACTTTTTCGCTCTCCTCTTTCACTTTCATCAAGAGGCTTTTGAGTTCCTCTTCACTTTCTGCCATAAAGGTAGTGTCATCTGCATATCTGAGGTTATTGATATTTCTCCTGGAAATCTTGATTCCAGCTTGTGCTTCTTCCAGCCCAGGGTTTCTCATGATGTACTCTGCATATAAGTTAAATAAGCAGAGTGTCAATGTACAGCCTTGACATACTCCTTTTCCTATTTGGAACCAGACTGTTTTTCCATGTCCCGTTTGAACTCTTGCTTCCTGATCTGCATACAGGTTTCTCAAGAGGCAGGTCAGGTGTTCTGGTATTCCCATCTCTTTCAGAATTTTCCACAGTTTATTGTGATCCACACAGTCAAAGGCTTTGGCATAGTCAATAAAGCAGAAATAGATGTTTTTCTGGAACTCTCTTGCTTTTTCCATGATCCAGCAGATGTTGGCAATTTGATCTCTGGTTCCTCTGCCTTTTCTAAAATCAGCTTAAACATCTGGAAGTTCATGGTTCACATATTGCTGAAGCCTGGCTTGGAGAATTTTGAGCATTACTTTACTAGCGTGTGAGATGAGTGCAATTGTGCGGTAGTTTGAGCATTCTTTGGCATTGCCTTTCTTTGGGATTGGAATGAAAACTGACCTTTTCCAGTCCTGTGGCCACTGCTGAGTTTTCCAAATTTGCTGGCATATTGAGTACAGCCCTTTCACAGCATCATCTCTCAGGATTTGAAATAGCTTAACTGGAATTCTATCACCTCCACTAGCTTTGTTCATAGTGATGCTTTCTAAGGCCCACTTGATTTCACATTCCAGGATGTCTGGCTCTAGGTGAGTGATCATACCATCATGATTATTGTGATGGAGGCATGGAGAGGGACAAATGTTGTCTAGAGAAAAATGTCGAATGAAACAGCATTCCAAATTAGTGAAAGGGGATAGTGTTGGGAAAAATACTTCTTTTCCATTTCTGAGGTTTCCTTTCTTGTGGAGGGAGCGTAATCACTGTAACATTCCTGGTCATTTTACTTCTCCCTTTAAGGTAGGTGGAGTGACTTATTCTGGTAAATTGTGAAAGAAGAAACTAGGTGTGCTCTGTTCAGCTCAGTTCCTCCCTTTTGCTTTTGGACTGCAGCCTTGACCACAGAGGACTGTTTTTCTTATGTCTCCAGGCCCTGAGTCTTACCTGTTGAGGATACCTGCTCTCTTGGGAGCTTTGACCTAATCCATCATTGCCTGTGACCAATCTAACTTGAGGATTTGGTTTTTAGGTACCTTTGACTTCCACACCAAGTCATATCGTTCAGTTTAGTTTTCATCAATAATGTGATATTTTGGTCTCCCTTTGCCATACCCTATCTTATTTCTCAGTATGTTCAGAATTTGGATTGGCAAGAAGAGTTCTATTCATTTCTCTCTCTCAGGCTCCAAATGCTAGAATAGAATGCAAGGGGAAAAAACTGGCTTTGGTGAAAAGGGATTATTATGTTTTCTCTGAATCTAGAGCAGGCAATATATTTCCTCTGAATCAGGAAGAGGGCACTAATTATAGAGAACTGGAAATCCTTGAGGTATAATGGAGTTTCAGGGATTCAAAATCATCACAGTTAGGTAGGAGAACAAATTAATCAGAGAATGAGTCATCAGGGATGGATTTGGAAACTTAAAAGAAGAAAAGATTTAGAATTGCCTCTCTATGGAGTATACTCAAGAATCCACTGAAAGATGTTTACAGATGGGGGCCAAGATGATGGAGTAGAAGGACCCTGAGCTCACTTCCTCTCATGACCACACCAAAATTCCAACTATTTTCAGAGCAATCATCACTGGAAAAGATCAGACCCTATCAGAGAAGATCTTCTATAACTTAAGATATAAAGAAGGACCCACAATGAGATGGGTAGGAGGGGCAGATTCACAATATAATCAACTCCTATAACCACAAACTGGAGAATAATTGTAGTGCAGAGGATCTTCCACATGAGTGAGTATTCTGAGACCCACATTGGGCTCTCCAATTTGGGGTTCCTGCACCAGGAAGGCAAGCCTCCAGAGCATTTGGCATTGAGGACCAGTGGGACTTAATTTCAGGAATCCCAAAGGACTAGTGGGAAACAAACTTCACTCTTAAAGTATTTACTACATAAAATCTCATATGCTCTCGGACCCAGCAGAAAAGCAGTAATTTGATAGAAGCCTGGACCAGATGTACCCATGGTTTTGGAGGTCTCTCGGAGAGGCAGGGGTAGCTGCAGCTGACCCTAGGGACATAGACATTGGTGGCACCCATACTGGGGAGCTGCTACTGTGTGGATACTGGTACTGGTAGGCAACATTGTGGAACCCTTCCTCTAGCTCATTAGCTGCAAGGCCTGGCTCCACCCAACAGTTTATAGGCACCTGTGCTGGAGCATCTCAGGTGAAACAATGAACTGGTTTGGAATACAGGCCCACTTCTCAGCAGATGGACTGCCTGAAGAGTTCCTGAGTCCACAGCCACCTCTGTATGTGCCTCTAGGTATTGTCCTGCCCACCAGAGGCCAGGACCCAGCTCCACCAACCAGATACAAATCACCAGATACAAGAGAACTATGATCTCACAGCCTATGGACCCAGCCTGCCTAGAGCAGGCCAGACTCTGCCCTGAAACCAGCTGGGTCCTGTCCCTGCTTATTGGCACATAAACACAAGCTTTGGAACATCCCAGACACCATACCCCCTGTGTCAAGAACTAGCCGTTCCCCACCAGTGATCTGACACCAGCTCTGGGATCCCTGGGCCATGTAGGCAGACTCCAGGACCCAGCTCTGTGAGCCAGTAGTCTAACACTAATCCCAGGACCTGGCTTCATCCATCAGTAGGGAATCAACAGCCCTGGAATCTTCTGAACCCTGACTCTGCACTATCCCCAGAGTCCCCTGGGGTTCTGCAGTCAGTCATTTTGTGACCGTGCCCAGCCAACCATCTGCCAGAAGCCTCCACACAAGCACAGGGCCTGGCAATCAAGTGGATTAGGGCCAACAAAGACTACCAGAGCACCTACATAGCCTACCACAACAGAAGGACCCACACAACCCTCATGGGGCAACCCCTAGAACATACAGCTTGGATGATGAGAGGAGGATGCACTACTAGGACACAGGACTGCTCCTACAGAAGGCTACTTTTTTGGGGTCAAGAAACATAATTAACCTTATAAGTAAAAATATAGACAGCAACTTAGGCAAAATGAGGCATCAGAGAAACATATTCCAGACAAAGGAATAAGATAAAACTCAAGAAAAACTCAGTGAAGTCTCCAGATTGGTAATCTAACCAAGAAAGAGTTCAGAGTAATCATCACAAATATGATCAAAGAACTTGAAAGAAGAATGGATTTACAAAGTGAAAAGTTAGAAATGTTTAACAAAGAGAAATATAAAGAACAACCAAACAAGGATAAAGAATACAATAAGTGAAATGAAAAATATACTAGAAGAATTCAACAGTAGACTTAATGATACAGAGGATGGGATCAGCAAGATGGAAGACAGAGTAGAGGAAATCACTGACATTGAGCAGATAAAAGAAAAAGAAGAAATGAAGACAGTTAAAGAGATCTCTGAGAGCAAGTGCACTGATATTTGTATTATAGGGGTCTCAGAAGGAAAAAGGCTGAGAACATATTTGAATACATAATAGCTGAAAGGGAACAGTCATCAGGAAGCCAAGAGAGTTCCATATAGGAGTAACCCAAAGAGAAACACACTAAGACACATTGTAACTAATATGACAAAATTTAAGAGTAGAGAATATTAAAAGCAGCAAGTGAAAAGCAATAAGTAATATACAAGGGAACTTCCATAAGGCTATCAGCTGACTTTTCAGCAGAAATGTTGCAGGCCAGAAGAGAATGACATGATATATTTAAAGTGATGAAAGGGGAAAACCTACAACCAAGAATACTCTACCCAGCAAGACTCTCATTCAGATTTTATGGAGAAATCAAAACATTTACAGGCAAGCATCCTCTAAAAGGATTCAGCACCACCAAATCAGCTTTACAACAAATGTTAAAGGAACTTCTCTAGATGAGAAAGAAAAGGCCACAACTAGAAACAAGTAAAATTACAAAATGAAAAACTCATCAATAAAGGCAAACATACTATAAAGGTAGGAAATCATCCATGCACAAAGCTACTAGGAAAGTTAAAAGACAAAACTAGTAAAATCATCTATATCTACAATAAGCAGTTAAGGAAACACAAAACAATTAAATTTTGAATATGATATAAAAAATGGGCTTTCCTGGTGGCTTAAATGGTAAAGAATCTGACTGCAATGCAGGTGACCTGGATTTGATCCCTGGGTTGGGAAGATCCACTGGAGAAGGGAATGGCTATTCATTCCAGTGTTCTTGTCTTGAGAATCCCCTCGACAGAGGAGCCTGATGGGCTACAGTTCATGTGGTCATAAAGAGTCAGACACGACTGAGCAACTAAGCACAATGATAATCAAAAATAGTAATCATGAGGGGAGAAGAATACAAATGTTGGGTTATTAAAATGCATTTGAAATTAAGAGATCAGCAACTTAAAACAATTTTATATATATGTTGCTGAAGAACCAGTGGCTCACTGAAGAAATAAAAGAGGAAATTTAAAAAAGAAAAACCTAGAGACAAATGAGAATGAAGACATTCCAAAACCTATAGGACATAACAAAAGCAGTTCTCAGAGGGCATTGTATAATGATACAAGCTTACCTCAGGAAATAGTAAAAACAACCTATCCCTATAACAGATGTAAACTTTTATATATAGAATGGATGAACAACAAACACCTACTGTATAGCACTATATTCATATAGTTCAGAAGAAATATGTTCAATATACTATGGTAAACCATAGAGAAAAGAATATAAAAGTGTGTGCGTTGAATCACTTTGCTGTGTTGTAGAAAGTAACACGACATTGTAGATTAATTATACTTCAGGAAAGAAAAAAGAAAGGAAAAAATAAAATGTAGATGAATTATATCTCAATGAACCTGTGAAAAATTATATCATAACTTATAGGAAAAACAAAGCAAAATAAAACCTTAAGCCCTACACCTAAAGGAACTATGGCAAGAAGAACAAATAAAACCCAAAGATAGTGAAGGAAAGAAATGAAGATGAGAGCAGAAATAAATGAAATAGAAGCTAAAACAATTGAAAAGACCAATGAAACTAGAAGCTAGTTCTTTGAAAAGATAAACAAAGTTGATAAACTAGACCTATCAAGAAAAAGAGAGGGCCCAAATTGATAAAACCAGAAATGAAAAAAGTTACAACTGACACCAGAGAAATATAAAAGATCATGAGACTACTGTGACCATCTCTATGCCAATAACCTGGATAAACTGAAAGAAATGGACAAATTCTTAGAAATATACAGTCTCCTCAGACTGAACCAGAAGAAACAAAATTTGAATCAACTAATTCCCAGTAATGAAATTGAATAAGTAATTTTATAACTTCTGACAAGGAAAAGTCTAGGACCAAATGGCTTCACAGGTGAATTCTACCAAATATTTAGAGAGGAGTTAACACCTATCCTTTTCAAAATATTGTGGAGGAAAGAACACTTCCAAATTCATCCTATGAAACCAGCATTGCCTTGATACCAGATGAAGATATCACACACCCAAATACTTAGCAGGTAAGGAAAAGTGAAAGTCTGTCAGTCATGTCTGACTCTTGTGACTCCATTGACTATAGCCTACCAGGCTCCTCTGTCCATGGAATTCTCCAGGCTAGAATACTGGAGTGGGTAGCCATTCCCTTCTCCAGGGTATCTTCTCAACCCAGGGATTGAACCTGGGTCTCCTGTATTGCAGGTGGATTCTTTACCATCTGAGCCACCAAGGAAGCCCAAGAATACTGGAGTGGGTAGCCTATCCCTTCTCCAGCAGATCTTCCCAACCCAGGAACCGAATTGGAGTCTCCTGCATTACAGGCAAATTCTTTTCCAGCTGAGTTACCAGGTAAGGAATTGGCCTGCAATGCAGGAGTCACAGAAAACATGGCTTCAATCCCTGGGTCAGGAAGATCCCGTTCTAGTATTCTCTTGCCTGGGAAATCCCATGGAGAGAGGAGCCTGGCAGACTATAGTCCATGGGATCTCAAAAGAGTCACATAGGACTGAGTGACTAAGCATGCACACACACAAAAAGATAATTACAGACTGATATCACTGAGGAACATAAATGCAGAGATCCTCAGCAAAATATTTGCAAACCAAATCCAGCAATACTTTAAAAGGATCATATACCCTGATCAAGTGGGATTTACCCCAAGGATGCAAGGATTTTTCAATATCCACAAATCAATCAGTGTAATACACTACATCAACAAATTGAAAAAATGTAACCTGTCACTGTTTGCAGGTTACATGATACTATTCATAGAAAATCCTATGCTGAAAGAAATTGAAGATGACACAAGCAGATGTTTGTGGATTGGAAGAATCAATATTGTTAAAATGATGTACTATCCAGAGAAATCTACAGGTTTAATGCAATCCTTACATGTATACCTGTGGCGGATTCATTTTGATATTTGGCAAAGCTAATACAGTTATGTAAAGTTTAAAAAAAAAAAATAAATAAAATCTGTTTTGCAAAAAAAAAAAAAAAAAGAAAAAGAAAAAATACCAATGGTATTTTTCACAGAATTAGAACAAAAAATTTTTACATTTGTCTGGGAACACAAAAGATCCCCAAAAGCCAAGGCAATCTTGAGAAAGAAGAACAGAGATGGAGGAACCATACTCTCTGACTTCAGACTATACTACAAAGCTACAGTAATCAAAACAGTGGTATTGGCCAAAAGCAAAATATAGACCAATGAAACAGGATAGAAGGCCCAGAACTAAAGTAATGCACTTATATTCAATTAATCAATGACAAAAGAAGCAAGAATATACAAGGGAGAAAAGACAGTCTCTTCAATAAATTGTGGTGGGAAAACTGGACATTTATATGTTAGAGAATGAAATTAGAACCTTCTCTAACACTGTTCCAAAAAATAAAATAGATTAAAGACCTAAATGTAAGACCTAAAATCATAAAACTGCTAGAAAAATAACATGGCAGAACACCCTTTGACATAAATCATAGCAATATTTTTTTGGCTCTATCTCCCAAATAAGGGAAATAAAAGCAAAAATAAATATATGGGACCTAATTTAACTTAAAGGCTTTTAAATAGCAAAGTAAGCCATCAACAAAATGAAAAGACAACCTACTGAATGGGAGAAAATGTTTGCAAATGATGTGACCAATAAAGTGTTAATATTCAAAATATATAAACAGTTCATATGGTTCAACATAAAAAACAAGCAACATGATTACAAGAGAAGATGCTTAACATCACTCATCATCATCAGGGAAATGCAAATCAAAACCACAATGAAAGACCACCTCACACCTAGCAGAATGGTTGTCATCAAAAAGAACACAAATAGCATTGGCTGGAATGTGAAGAAAAGGAAACTCTTGCACAGTGTTGGTGGGAGTGTAAATTGTTGTAACCACTGTGGAAAACTGTATGTGAGTTTCTCAAAATTCTGAAAATAGAACAACCATAGCAATTGCCCTCCTGGGTATATATCCAAAAAGACAACTCTTACTTGAAAAGATACATGCACCTCAGTGTTCTTATTAACATTGTTACACTTGCCAAGATATGGAAGCCACGTAAATGTCCATCAACAGATGAATAGATGTGGTGTGTGTGTATGTATATATCTATATCTATCTATCTATCTATCTATATGAAAAGACAGTCTACTGAATGGGAGAAAATGTGGTGTATATATATGTACACAATGGAGTACTATGAAGCAATAGAAAAGAATAAAAATTTTGCCATTTGGATGAACTTTGAGGGTATAATTCTAGGTGAAATGTCAGAGAAAGACAAATACTGTGAGATCACTTATATGTAGAATCTGAAAAAATCAACAAGCTAGTAAATATAACAACAAAAAAAAGCAGACTCATGGATATAGAGAACAAATTGGTGGTTATGGGTGGGGACAGGGAAGGGGAAGGGACACATAAGGGTAAAGGAGTAAGAGGTACAAACTTTTGTATAAAATAATCTACAAGGATATATTGTACAATATAAGGAATATAGCCAATATTTTATAGTAACTATAAATGGAGTGTAACCTCTAGAAATTGTGAGTCACTGTGTTATACACCTATAGCTTATATATAATATATTTAATCAAATGCACTTCAGTTTTTTAAAAATCTCATAAAGAGGACCAAAAGATTTCCAGTTAGGTTGACAGACAAAGTGACATTAACAGTCTTGGATGGACAGGGCTCTAAGGTAGCCTAGGGATAGCCACCAGGGACAAAAGTGGTGAAAACCACTCTACACAACATATTTTATTGTTAAATTATATTAACTTTCACATTAGGACTCTATTAAGGTTAGATAATAAATGGTTTTATCTATATTATTACAAATTCTAATGTATTCTTTTTCAAATTTCATAGTTTAGACAGCCACCAAGTTAACCCTTTTCTTAGTTGATTCAGAGTTTTCATTATGTGTGTCCAGGTATTTTTTAATTAAACAAAAAACAATGTTTTAATAGCCCAATCAACAAAATAGTACATTATAGCAACTCCAAAATCCAGCAGGGTCAAGTTTTAACAATCTGTTGTTTCTAATTACATAAATATAGCCAGTAGCTTTACTGAAGTTTATTATAAATAATATGACAATTTCAGTTCTCACGCTGAAAGGAAAATACCCTAGCTTATTTCCTTTGCCCGTTGACTTTTCTAGGACTAAAGTGTGTGCCATGCATGTGTGCTAAGTCGCTTCAGTCGTGTCTGACTCTGTGTGACCCTATGGACTGTAGCCCACTAGGCTCCTCTGTCCATGGGATTCTCCAGGCAAGAATACTGGAGTGGGTTACCATGCCCTCCTCCAGGGGATCTTCCAAACCCAGAGATCAAACTGTTTCTTCTGCGGCTCCTGCATTGCAGATGGGTTCTTTACCACTAACAGCACCTACAGGTTCTTTACCACTAGCAGCACCTGGGAAGCCCAGAGTGTGTGCCAGCTTCTCCATAAAGTGATCTCAGACTATTCTTTTACATCCCTGATTACTCTCGGTTCTTATCATTCTAAAAGTCAAAGTGTATATGAACACTCACAGTTTGGTGGGGGGAGGGAGAGAAGGGAGCAGGAAGGGTTTCAGGAGGCAACTGCACTTAAACTATGTGGAGGGAGAATAGATTTGGGAGATGGATATGGAAGGTGGGAGCCAGGAGCACTCCAGGCATGACATAGTAGTCCAAAAAGCATGGAGGTAAGGTGTCAGGTCATCTTTAGGGAGCAGTGGATTGAGCAGGCCTTTTTTTTTTTGGCCACACCATTGAGTCCTGTGGAATCTTAGTTACCTGACCAAGGACCGAACCGGAGGCCCCTGCAGTGGAAGCTTGGAATCTTAACCACTGGACCACCAGAGGAGTCCTGAGTATGCCCTTTGACTAGAGGACAAGGATTTGAAGGGGGTGTGGTCTCCATGACAAGGAAAATAGCTTGAAACTAGACTGTACAAGTCTGCCAGAAGCCAGATCCTTTTAAGGCTAGGTGAGATTTTGATGAGGAAATAGCTTGTAGGGAGGTAGAAAATGAAAATTCAATAGGTTTAATTGTTGAAATAAGATTCTAGAAGGAAAGGAAATAATCTAGGAGATTGGCAGATAAAGTTAGAAGGAAAGTGAGGAGGACTTAAACAATAAAAAGGGAGGGCTCAATTTTACTTGAAAAGTCAAACAAGTAATGTTGTTTTGTAGTTGATGAAAGAATACCTCTTGATATTTAGAAATACAAAAGTGATTTTAAGTAAATCTGCTTTGTCAGAGTTTTCATTTCCTTTCCTCTGCCATTTTTTTTTTTCATTTTTTGGTTAAAAAAATATGTTGAAAGAAATTAGGTACACAACAGGGACTGAAATAATTTAAAATAATTTTTCTTTTAGTTGGATTGCTGTTATAAAATAAGACTACATTTTGATTCAGAACTTTTACGAAGAACTTGGGTATTTTATTACAACATCTGTTTCTACATTTTAATTTCTCTCCTTCCTTTTATAGATATTTGCATACTTTTTTTTTCCAATGAGAAGACCTTTTTGTTTGCCACAAGAAGGCTATTATCCAGAATGTTAATGGGTTTTCAGCTATTAAGATGTAATGATATACCTTGAGTATTTAACTATAAATTTGAAAAATCTCTGTGAACAATCTCAAAGGAATACTTCGAAGGCACTCCTGGTAAATTGGCTCATTTTCCTGTAATTTACTGGAAGTGCTGATATGAGAATAGTCCTAATGTGAAAAGTACATTAATCCCTGGAGTTACATTGTATGTATTAAATTATTATTCTCAAAGAATAAAACGTATGAGGCCATTTAGCCTTCATTCACATCTGTTACTTAGAATCACAGTAGAAAAACAATCACTTTTTTTCTGATGCACAAAATTAAAAATACATTTAATATCTTTTAAAACAAGAGGTACAGTGATGCTCAGTTACATTTTTGCCCAACAATCGTTCTTTTCCAAGACAAGGACTGTTCTACAATAGTTAGGAACATGATTCTTCTGGTTTTGTGGAGGCCTCTTTTATTCCACTGATAACTGAAATATTTTTAGAAATCCATAATGTAGTTTGATGTCAGCCAAAAAGGTTAGTCTGCCTTGTAGCCATGAGCTTCTACTACACTGTGGAATTATTTAAGGAGGTAATCAACTTGCAGAAGCAGCAGTTGCAGGAGCAAAGGATCTTATTTGGGATTTTGTCTAATTGTGTTTTTCTTCTTTACCAGGGGATGAAAGTTGTGGAACCCCAGTTTGTGACATCAGGTGTTTTTTGGAAAGCAGCCATTTGTGACTCTGGAAGACTGGGACTAATAGGAAGCCCCTTCTGAGATTTTACCAAAATTCTTGAACAGTACTACCATGGACATAAAGCTGGATCCCTCTCGAGATGACCTGCCTCTCATGGCCAACACCAGCCACATACTTGTGAAACACTATGTACTGGATTTAGATGTGGATTTTGAAAGTCAAGTCATTGAAGGCACCATAGTGCTTTTCCTCGAGTCTGGAAACAGATTCAAGAAACGGAGTAGTTCCACCAAGGTAGCCTGCCCATCAGAGTCAAACGAAGCCTGCAAATTTAGGATGCCTGAACCCTGCCAGATTCCTGTGACAAATACAAAGACCTTCTCATCTAAAATAGGATATAATGATTTTGTAATCTGTGGTAAAGGTGAAAAAGATACTTCTGGTAAAGATGGTAACCATGACAACCAGGAACAGGCTTCTGGGATTTCTAGCTCAAAGTACTGCTGTGACACAGGGAATCATGGGAGTGAGGAATTTTTGCTAGTGTTGGACTGCTGTGATTTATCTGTGTTAAAGGTTGAGGAGGTGGATGTTGCTGCTGTGCCAGGTATTGAAAAATTTACAAGGTCTCCCAAGCTCAGGAATCAGATTGTACATGAACTCATGGCTCTGCCTACAGATCGTTGGAGGGAGCAGTTAGACTATTACGCTCGCTGCAGCCAGGCTCCTGGCTGTGGGGAACTCCTATTTGACACTGACACTTGGAGCTTACAGATCAGGAAGACAGGGGCTCAGACAGCTACTGACTTTCCTCATGCCATAAGGATACGATACAGAACCAAACCCCAGGGGCGATCAGTTACATGGACCTCAGACCAGAGTGGCAGGTAGGTTATCTGGGTACTCCGCAGTTCCCTGGTCTTTAATCTTACACACTGGGAGATGAACATTTGCAAAGATGCTCCTCTTTATTCTGTGGCATTACCCATCTAACCTTAAGTCCTTCGACCCTCAGGGAAACAGGTAAACTCCCAGGCATGCTGAACTCTTAATAGGATTACTTCCCTGAAGATGAAAAAGATTACTTTATTAAGCCCCTGTATTTCTGAGTTAGGAGACTGAAAGTCAGATTTAATCGTTAAATCTCAAGCCTAGCTCTCTGTTGAGATCTCTGCTAGCAACTTCCTGTACTGTAGATGGAAACGATATGTGTCTTTGAGCAAATACTTTCCCAAAGTTCCTTCATATTCCCCCGAGGGAATAAATAGTTGCTGTGTTGGGTTGGTGTGAATTCTGGCAAAGTGCTTCCAAATAAAGCCAGCTCTGCTTTGTGACTTTCTTACTGTATCCATCTCTTGGCAGCTATGCCTCCATGGACTTCGTCAGTTATTATATAATGTGAGCCCTCAAAGCACTGGGGAGATCTGTTTCTGAGGAGTGTGACAGTCAGTCCTGCTGAGTTGACACTTGCTTCTTTGGCTGTGATTCTGGGTATTTGACACCAAGGGGACTCCTGATTTTATGTGTGGAGAGGCAGAATTGATGAAACATCAGTGTTCGGGGGAGTATATAGGCAGTTCTGTTCTTCTCTTCCTCCAGCAGTTTAGGGTTTTTAGAATTTGAGAATTTTCAAGTCAAACTTTATTGATTCCTCATTATTTTACCTATTTATTTGTGCTAATGTACTGTGAATCAATACAGTAATTATTGCAGGGCTTAGTTGGACGAACGTTCCTCTCTGTGAGCTTGTTTTTGAAGCGCGACTCCCTTAATGAAGGCAGTGGTCTAGATAAACTGCTTACATCTCTCCCCTAACTCACCCCCCTCAAAAAACCCTTTCAGCTTATATTTTTTAAAGCATCACCTTGAGTTTGAGCTCTCATTATCCCGCTCCTTGCCTCCAGTCTTACCTCCTGCTCTGGTCTCTCTCCCTGCTCAGAATGAGTTCACTTCCTGTCTTATTTCTGCTAGAATCTGAGGCAGCCTTTGGGATAGGGCAGGGTAGTGCAAATTTACATCAGTAGAAAAGCATAGTGATTTGTTTATAGAATTACTTACTGAATATTCTTGGGAGTCTGTGAAGGAAAGAAATAGATGTTCTTATTGTATCTTTAAATTTTTTGGAAATTATTAAAGATGAGCTTTTAATAAGATTTAACAATATACTGTCTCTGAATATTTAACTAGGAAATTCTAGTTTTCATACTTCCAGATATTTCATTTTTGAATTAGAATAATGGGGAAGAAGAAACCATTGACAGTATTTGGAAGAAATACTCATTCATGATCTCAAACATAACTTTCTTCTCTGTGTTTACTACAGAGACTAGACTTGTGAATTACATTACATATGAAGTGTTGAGTAGGAATGAGTTGTTGATAGCTAGTTTCCTTAAAGAAACTCTCAAAAGGTCCTTGGGCACATTTTACTCCTGAAAGGTTGACTTGACTTTACTCTTGATGTCTCCTTTTCTGAATATTCAATAAATACATGATCCAGCAAGAGTTTAAACTGTATCCTTGGAAGTCTGTAATTATATGTTAGTAAATAAATGACATTTATGGAGTTTTACAAAGATAATAAATTTGTTTGTTAAACCTTAAAAGATTTTTCCTCCCTTTTTTTTTCTTTTTTGGGGGGAATTTTATTACAGTCACAATGAATCTTCCATGAATGGTCACTAAATTCTCCCACATGTTTAAGAATAAATCTAGGTATATACTGGTAACTGTTTGGATACTGTAAGGACTTAAAATGTCCAAGGATTCCAGGTTGCTAGATAGAAATAATTTCTTGTTAGTAATCACCAGGGTTTCAAATTAAAGTAGTGGTTAAATTTTTACCATTGAATGGCAGAATACTATCAACTACTATAAATTTTTAGTCTGGATGAGAAACTTTTTATTCTCATTTTACAAGTAGAAATATTCTATAACGTTACTGAAAGCTCCTGGAAAAATCTATGTCTTAATTGTGTAAAGGAGCTGTGTTTCTTTTGATTTTTACCATGTCCCTTATTGTAAGCAAAGATTTCAATACATTTTTAAAAAATGAATTATATTAGCTTTCAAAAATTTTCCATTTTTAACCAGATACTAGACAGAAATTTAAGAAAAACTCTAACCTTGTACCTGTCCTTTCAGGTTCCAACAGTGGCTTCTCCCCTTCCCACTCTCATTCTACACCTTGTTGAGAATTTTCAATTGCTTAGTCATTTTGGACCCTATGACCCCATGGACTGCAGCATGCCAGGCTTCCCTGTCCTTCACTATCTCCTGGAGTTTGTTCAAACTCATGTCCATTGAATTGGTAATGCCATCTAACCACCTCATCCTCTCTTGTCCCCTTTTCCTCCTGTCTTCAATCTTTTGGAGCATCAGGGTCTTTTCCAAGGAGGCAACTCCTCGCATCAGGTGGCCAAAGTATTGGAGCTTCAGCGTCAGTTCTTCCAATGCATATTCAGGGTTGATTTCCTTTAGGATTGACTGGTTTGTTGAGAATAAAATTTGTTATTTTGTTTGATAATATGTAAATAAATAATCACTTAGGAGGTCAGAGGATCCCAGGAGGAAATTATAAAATGTGACGGAACAATCTAGCTATATTAAAAATGTATGAAACAATCTCATTGAAGAGAGTAGAGGGGAAAATGTGCTGACCTAAGTAACTTTAGAAATGAGTTGAATCTGTAAGGCTGAAAGCAAAATGAACTGTAGATAATTACTGCACTATAGTTGATAGAGTTGTTTCCCATGGGAATACAGGTTAACAATTCTGGTACCACTCTACATGTATACTGGAATTGAGTAATTTAGTAAATGGATGCAGATGATGGGAGCCAGGTTTCTCACTGTTGAAGTGGGAGTTTACAGATGAGCAAGGGGAAGAGGATAGAATGATTCGTGTGGAAATGGATTAGAATGGAAGACATCACTATGAACTCACGTTTAGCATAATACAGATACAGATGGTTGCATGTAGAAATAATTATAGATATGGGGTGTTTGCAAGCGTTAGCATACACACATGTATTTCCTTGTTTCTCAGCTGAGTGGGTTTAGAAGCAGTGAGTACTCCCTGGTGCCCAGATCTTGGTTTCTAATATCATGCTCCAGTGAAGGAACCAGAGTTCTTGGAGAAATGGCTGGGGCTAGAGCAGGAAACATACAAGATGAAGCTGTAGCATCTATTGTGCCAGAAAATAAGGAAATGCTCTAACAACAGCAATAAGAACCTGGAATTGCATGAGTGTATTAAAGTCCAAGGACTCATCTGAAAGAACTCCTAGTGACCAAAACTAAGCAACAAAGTAAAATAGTTTTAAATGATAACCCAAAGTTTAAAATAAATATTCATGAGTCCATACTAATATAAAAAAGTGATTGACTTAAATAAGCAAATGGGGAGAATGGCCAAATCCATGGTGCAGATGTCCAAGTTACATAGAAACTGCCCTCAAGAAGGATGGAATGGGGAGGGAGGAGGGAGGAGGGTTCAGGATGGGGAACACATGTATACCTGTGGCGGATTCATTTTGATATTTGGCAAAACTAATACAATTATGCAAAGTTTAAAAATAAAATTAAAAAAAAAAAAAAAGAAGGTAGAACATAATTCCTCCCTCCTGAAGTGAGGACTATTCATAATGACTTCTTTCCAAAGAGGACGGTATGGAAAGGAGGAGAAAGTAAATTTTCATTAGTGAAACCTGACAAACATGACCTCGGCAAGGAGATCAAAGCTGACATCAACACTGATGAGTCACGTTGATAGTATGTGATGAAAATAGCATCTTTGATCTTCCTCCTCAAAACCCATAGCCCCGATCTAACCAAGAGAAAATATCAGGTAAATCAGACTTTTAACAAAATACCTGACCAGTACTCCTCAAAACTCTCAAAGCCAATATAAGTAAAGTCTTCAGACACTGTCACAATCAATAGAAGCCTAAAGAGACATGATAATTAAAATTAATGTAGTATTCTAGAATAGAAAAGTGTATAAAGGATTTTTTTTAAAGAGAGAACTAAGGAAATCAGTAAAATCTGAACTTTAGTTAATAATAATGTGTCAACTGTGACAAATATACTAATGTAAGTTGTAGGGAAAACTGAGTATGGAATATATGGGAAGTCTGTGTTTTATCTTTGTAGTTTTAAAAACACATCTAGGGACTTCCTGATGCTCCAGTGGTTTAGAGTCTGCCTTCCAATGCAGGGGATGCTCAGGGAATTAAGATCCCTGCTCAGGGAACTAAGATCCCACATGCCATGGGGCAACTAAGCCAGCACACCCCCAATAAAACATCTCCGATGCTGCAACTAAGATCTGAAGCAGCCAAAAATAAATAAATATTTAAAAATAAATCTAAAACTGATTAAAAAAAAGTCATCAAAAATAAATATCAAATTTGAAAAAATAATCCTCTTTCCACCCTGAAATTCCCCTTTCCTAAGAGCTGTCACCCCATTTTCTTATCAAGTAGCAATGTTTTCTAGATGGGAACTGAAAATATATTTGCCACTGTAAAAGAGTATTTCTTTTCGGTCATTGTCAATAACTTACTCTCCCTCATTGTTATTCTAGTTCTAAGATGAAATAGCTGGAAATATAAAAACTACATTTTCCTACTTTCTTTCAACCATTGTGGAGTTCTGGCTTCTCTCGAATCTACTTGCTCTTTCTTGCCTCCATCATTCAGATACTAGATTTTAAATGACCTTTAAAAATGACTGATAAAACAAACACATACATAACAATATGATACATGCTTCTTGGAAAAAGTACTTACTTTTGTGTGGTGTTGTGAGTATGTGTGCCTTTTAAAAATATTTAGATGAGAACTGGAGCCATTATTCTTGCTAAGCTAGATAAGAAGACAATATCTTTTTGATTCTAGAGCCTCAGCATACTTTAGAAAAAAAAATCTTTAAAAAATGGAAACCTTTATTCAAAGTTTATGTGTTTCCTGCATTTTTTCATTTCAGTGAATAAAATGTTATTTAAAATCAAAGCATTCTTTCTGGTAATTCATTCCTTTTCCCCTTTGGATCACTGAGATAGTTGTGGAACCAGCCAGGTGGTCTAGGAGATCTTGCTTAAGCTGATGACATCACTGAATGAGTTGAATGGAGGGGAAATCCAGTTAAATATAGGAAATTTATTTTAGAAGCAACAATTATTTGCTCATTGTTAAAAATATCCGACTAGGAAAATACATTATAACTTAAAATCATAATAAAATTAAAAATTTCCTAAATCACTTTGATGTTGCTTTGTTTTAGATAAAGTCAGAATG
Source organism: Bubalus bubalis (assembly GCF_019923935.1). Taxonomy (NCBI): domain Eukaryota; kingdom Metazoa; phylum Chordata; class Mammalia; order Artiodactyla; family Bovidae; genus Bubalus; species Bubalus bubalis. The sequence goes on from NC_059159.1 coordinate 142,899,392, forward strand.
ATGTTGGCAAAATACTAAGGAGAGAATGATTTTTAAAAATTATATTTATTGTTCAGGTATTGGACCAAAGAAAATGTAGACCTTTGGAATATTTTTAGTTTAACATCAAAATCAGATGTTAATACATGTCCCCCTCACACACACATACAATAAAATAGTTTCATTTTTTTTGTATCTCACTATAAAGTTTTAAAATTAAAAGAATGAACAGAAGATATTTTAGAAGCAATTTCAGGTCTAAAATGAACATTTCTGTAATTAATACCTTTTTTCTCCCCTATTTGCTTCAAGAAACCAATATAAAATTCATGAAAACTGAAGGGGAAATACACATTAATTCTATAATATCATTGTATAACTACAACAACAATCAAACAACAATAACAAGACATGAATAACCAAAATCAACAAAAAATAACAAATAAAAATGACCTATAACCAAAAGTGTGGAGAGTTGAAAAGAATCTAGAAGGTGAGAGCCAAGAGACCTGAGTACTCAAAAGTTAGGCTGCCAACTAGCTGTGTGACTTCAGAGAAGTCATTTTATATCTCTGGAGCTTAATTTCCTCATGTGTAAAATGAGAAAATTCCATGAGAGGATCTCCAAATGTTTTCCATACATAAAATCCTATACCCATAAGGGGCTTCCAGATGAGAAGCTCTGTCTTTGCCTTTACAAACAGCTCACTAGCTTTGCACCCAAAACATCTCTGTTGAAGAAGAGGTGAGTTTCTGACTCAAAGCCCCTTTTAGTCCAGTCCATTTTGACTATACCAGAATCTATCCAAGTCAAACCAGTATTCTTGTTGTACTCATTATATATGTTCATTATGATTGGTGAGTATGATTGGTGAGTCCTGGTTTTGGTGATCACACTGTGAAGAAGAATGATAATACAGAAGGGATGTGTGTGAGAGAGAGAGATTGTGTGTTTGGGAGGTGTGTGTATGTGTGTAGAGATGAGAAAGAAAGGTAAGGGGGCAGTTCTGGTTGACACTTCATGTTTTAGTAGTCTGGCTCTTGGTTTTTATGTCACAGAAAGCAAGAGGGTTGCTTACCTACAACGGAAACTAACTTAGGTTTAATGAGAACATGGAGCCATAAAAAAAGGTCAGGGGCAGGAAGGAGAACAGAAAAAAAGGAATCAGAGGAGTCCTGAAGACTTTGTAACTGGGAAGTTACAGAGAATCTGAAATATTCTGAAATATGAAATAATTGAAAATCTGAAATATGACAGAATGTGAACCACCAACCTGTCGTATCTGTGGCCTCCTGGCCTCCAGTGACCAGATCAGTGCCTCAGTGCGGAAAAACATCGTATCAAGCCACACCACAGCGACAGCGGGCTCACCTCCCGTCTGTTGAAGCCACCCTCTCCCCAGTTGTTCATCTGTGATAATCAACTCTCTGAAAATGGGTGATTTTTATGAAAAGTAGTATTTTAAAACTAAAAATAACCCCCTTTCACTCCAACTGCGAAAAGAAAATATATGGGTTGAGCCTATTCCCTACAAGTTGTAAAGATGGCTTTCCCTCAAAAAAGATAAGCAAACATATTTAGTTGACATCATAGTCCATTTCCATTTGGGCTGCTATAACAAAATACTGCAGAGAGAATGGTTTATAAACAACAGAACTTAATTTATCACAGTTCTGGAGGCTAAAAGGCTGAGATGAGGGTGCCAGCGTGGTCAGGTCCTGGTGAAGGCCCTCTTTTGTGTTGCTGTGACCTTACCTGGTGGAAGGGGCCAGGAAGTTCTGTCTAGCCTCTTTTATAAAGGCATCAATCTCATTCATGAGGGCTCCACCCTCATGACCTGAGCACCTCCCAATGACCCCACCTCCTAATACCAACACTTTGGACATTAAGATTGCAACATATGAATTTGGACAGACACATTCAGACCAGCAGCACAGTGTATCTCCTCTTCATTTGACTGTTCTGAGAATACACACAAACATGTAACAAGAAGCTGAAATAATTGTTATTCTGACAGGTTCTTAGTTTAGTTCTTTAATGGCAACAAGCCATGGCCTGGCTGTCACCCCCTATCTTACCCTGTTTTCTTTCTCATTTTCAGTTGCTTTCTCCCATTCCCGCAACTCCTGTGCAGTTAATCTGGGTTCCCCAAGGGGTCTTCCATGTGGGTGGGTATCCCAGGGCATGTGGGATGAGCCCTGGGAGGAGAGTTTTCCTTTTCATATTGGAAGGAATTGTTCAGTTGGGAAATAATGATGTTTATAAACATCAGAGAATTGCAGGCTTGTACCTAAACATCTATTCCATAGGCATTTTAGCAACATGGCCAAGGTGCAAGGCTGTGCGTGCTGAATAAACACAGCTGCATAGATTTCAGTGATCACACATCCAGATAACTGCAGAGCATTTTTATAAATGCACATAGATTTTCATCCCCTCCTGGGACACAATGGGTAGGGAAGAGGAAGGGTGGGGAATGTGTGTGTGTGACAAGAGTCATCACAGAGTATGATTTTCAGACTCCATGAAGACCTCCTGTCCACCCATTCTCTACTTTCTGTCAGATGCCCAAAATTCCACCACTAGACTTTTACCCGGGGGTTAAAGATTTCATCCCTCTTAAAATGTAGTTACTTGACTTTAGATTGCTTTGGACATTTGCACCGTGATGTGCGACATGCATAGGCTTATCAGATTGTGAAAGCTCAAAAAGCCATCTGTTATAAAGTCACTGGCACTTGGTTTGGATGTATTGGGGAGGGAGGAGTGAGCTGAGAAAAAGAAGAAAAGACCAAGAAGGAAGTAGACTGAGCATGGAGAGAATATACATTTTCAAGAAATTTTGCCTAGGATTGTTTTCCTGTTTATTTTTTAAATTTATTTCTGTTTCTTTTGGCCGCACTAGGTCTTCCTTGCTGCGTGCCGGTTTTCTCTAGTTGGGGTGTGCGGGCTTTTCGTTGTAGTGATTTGGGTCACACAGGCCACCCCGATACAGTGTGGGAGGGGCCTCCACAGGGGTGTGAATACCTGGGGCAGGAGTCACTGGGGCCGTCTTGAGAGCTGGCTGCCTCAGGGAGGCCTTCCCTTTCTTCTCCTTCTGCAGTGAATCTCAGAGTCTTTCTGATCCATCCTCTGCACTGTTTTCTCACATGTGCACCTGTGCACGCTAAGCCGCTTCAGTTGTGTCCGACTCTTTGTGACTGTAGCCCCCAGGCTCCTCTGTCCATGGGATTCTTCAGGCAAGAATACTGGAGTGAGTTGCCATGCCCTCCTCCACGGGATCTTCCCAACCTAGGGATCGAACCTGCGTCTCTTATGTCTCCTGCATTGGCAGGCGTATTCTTTACCACTGGCGCCACCTGGGAAGCCCCTTCTCACATGTGACCTCATCTCAAATCTGATAGTTTCTTCTGGAAAGTGATATGGAGGCTGTGGAGGAAGGCTTAGGGACCTCATACCTAAGGGCACAGGTGGAATGCATAATAATATGCCAGCAGGGCCTCCAACCCAAACTTACAGGGAGAAGAAAAGCAAACGTCCTGGCAAGCCAGTCTTTTGAGGAGAATTTGCTCCGTGTGCAGACAAGGGAAGAGCTGTAACACCAGAGTCACCCTAGGGAAGTGAGGTGCTGAGTGTAAGAGCAAGAGAGCACAGATAAAGCACAGATACTTTCCCGAACTACCCTAAGACTTAAAACCATAATATGGGGTCAGCTCCCCCTTCCTCTCACCAGAGAAAGTCTTAGGCGATCTCTAGACAAGGGTCTCCCACTTCCCTGTGAGCACCACAAATAGGCTTATCTCCACAAGCCTATTTGAAAGTGGATTCCAAGAGCTCATGAGCTGACAGACATCGTGGGGTCCGTTCTGCTTTATTAAGATAGGAAGCCTTGATTCTCAGTGTCTGTCACTGTCAGAGGAAGAGTTATGCCTGCCGTTCAGCCAGGGGCAACATACTCTGTTTGCACTGACGATGCTTTTCTTCTTGGGATCCTTCTCTATGATGGACTTTTTGGGGAAAAAAAACAGGTGGAATTTTCAGAACTAGGCATGCCTTGACCCCACCTACCTGAGCTCTTTGAGCTGCTACAGCATCCCCCACCAGGCACCCACAACCAGCAGCCCCAGCTAGGAGGAGGTAGTTTTAGAGGGACTTCATCATTAGGTCCTCAACTGCCTGAAGTTAACTCAGGCTCAGTCAATTAACCAGGGATCCAAGAGCACCAGGGTGGGAGCTCAGTACTCCATGAAATCAATGGGAGACCCTGGGCCTTCCATGAAATTTTGCCTTTGTTCTTGGATCTGTGATTCTGGGACACAACCATGGGTTTTGGACCAGAACAGACAGACAACTGAAGTCACATACCTGCCCCCTATCCCCATTTTGCATGCGACTCAGAGAGGTCAGGGATTTTTCCATAGCCATTTAATGAGCTGGTAACCCAGCCAGCAGAGTCGGACACTACTGAGTGACTAAACTGAACTGAACTGAACCCAGCCAGTACTAGTCTTATGAATGTGTAGTCTTCTTTCTCTGCCTCATGTCAAATCTGTGAGTAATCATGGCATATACACTTCTAGAAGGTAGACTACCTGTTTGCTCTAAGGTCCATTTTCTGCTCCTAATATCTTCTCCGATGACAAGGAACCTCATTTCCCAGGCTCCCTTGTCTTCTGACTTCCTGTCAGGTTTGGCCAATGCAGGGCAATGATGGAACACTTGAGAGCAGGAGTTAGCAAGCAATAAACAATTTCCTGGGCTTCTCTGGTGGCTTAGATGGTAAAGAATCTGCCTGCAAAGCAGGAGACCTGGGTTTGATCCCTGGATCAGGAAGATCCCCTGGAGAAGGGAATAGCTATCCACTCTAGTATTCTTGCCTGGAGACTGAGAGACTAACACATACACACATACACACACACACACACACACACACACACACATTTCCTCTCCTCTTTCTGCTTATTTTGGCATCTCTAGCAATGTCTGGGTCTCCTTGGTCCTTGCACCCATTGGACATTCTCCACTGTGATTCTGGCTTCTGTCAAATGACTCCTGTTGCTGTAAGCTCAGAACAGTCAGCAACAGCAGCTCCTCCAACCCATGGAGTCACAGCTCCTTACCACTGTGGCTAATCTCTGGGTTGCATCGCTATCTGCTGTTTGGCTTCTCGGTACTTCTATTACTTCTAGGACCAATCCCCTAAATTAAATTACCTTTGTTTATTAAGACCTACAATGGTTGTGTTTTCCTTCCTGGACCCTGACTGATGGAGTGGGGTCATTATTCTGTGTGTTCTTGCTCACTGTAAGAATACAGTAAATCTTCAGTCATAATAGTGTTAACTATTCTAAAAAGGAAAACCAGTTTATGAAAGAGAGGTAGCACTCCACTTTTATCATTTACTCCATAAATCAAGCTGATTAAAACTATATCATATTTGCCATAACTCTTGAAAAACAAAAAGTGGAAACATTTTCCTAAGATCTCTTCCCAAGGGTCTGTCCGTGCCTTCTACTCAGTGGTGTTAAAAGAATAGATTTCTTTGATCTCAGAGATTTTTTTCCATTTCTCTTTGTGACTTATCATGGAAGGGATTATTCTTGGTGTGTGTAGGTTTGTATTTTTTAATTTTAGCAGAATGGGCCCCAATGTCATGCCATTGGTTTCTTATACTTGCTTTGGTAACAACTCTGCCCTTGGCCTTCCCATCACAAGCCTGATTGTTGTGACCTACAGTCCTGTTTATGTGCCAACCCCTGTTCTTGGCCTCCACACAAGGATTCCCACAAGGGTTCCATTTGAGATGGTGGTTTCCAAGATTGGGGGTATCTGCCCGCCAGCACTGCATTTGAGACCACCAGCTTGTTTTTCCAAGTATTAATATCTCAGTATCACTAAACATATTTTCTTTTCCAGAATATTTTCCAAAAGTTTTGTAAGAATGTCTCTAAAACTTTTTTGTTTTGAAGGCCTAAGGGGAAGGGCAAGGTAATGTAAATTTTAACTTGGCAGACTAGTATTTAAAACTTTATCCAAAAAATATTTTTCCCCTTAGAAAAAAAACCTCTTTACATATTTAAGTAATTCATTTGGGAGAAATAACCACTCGGCTATTCACATAGGCCTTGGCAGATGTCAGTTCAAGATGCTTTGAAACCAAGCAACTACAAAGTCTCAGATATTTTCTCTTTGAAAGCTCAACTTAACATTTGCTACCATGGTGGTAAGGAAAGTGACAACTCATTTTAAAGATTCTCCGCCTTTGTTTCTTTGTCTTTCTTCTGCAGGCCATGTGTTTATACTGTGGGATCTCCCATAAACAACAGGGCCCTTTTTCCATGCCAGGAGCCACCCGTTGCCATGTCAACATGGCAGGCTACAGTTCGAGCAGCTGCATCCTTTGTTGTTTTAATGAGCGGGGAGAATTCTGCAAAGCCAACACAGCTTCAGGAAGGTACTGTACATGTGTTCTGTGCTTCTTTATGTATTGCACACATGTTGGACCCAGGAACCCAATACACAGGGTTTTTCTCAGCTTTAAAAGAGCTCCTTTATTAGCTGGGTTGGACTGAACATGATATAAAACATCCTGCCAGAGAAAATACCAGGGGATGGGGAAGGACACTTGGGAGCCAGTGCATGGCATGTGGGGCTCTTCAATGCCAGAGTTATCAATTCTTAGATTATTAAGGCAGTTCCTTTCACCTGATGGTTTGTGGACCATAAGTGGGTGGTCTTGGTTGAAGACTTTCTGGACAGGCAAGTATGTCGTGGAAACACCATTACACTTGAGTTGTTTGTGTTTTGGTCATGGAGCCTGTGCAGGGTTATTTATAATGCTGAGCAATAGTTCTCCTGTTGGCTGCCCACTGGAGTTGTCCTGGTATTGCTCTGTTCTTACTCTATTGGGCCATGAAATTTTGAGTCAAAGGTGTATAAGAAAGATGGAAGGCAGGTACTAACACATCATCAAGGTTTTCTCTGTGAATTTCCTACTTATTGCAGTAATTGACACTTTCAGTTGAGATCTGGAGCTTGTTGATGCCAGGTGAATTTTTTGTAATTGTAATATTTCTTCATCTAAATATGGTGTCTCCTTCCACCATTTATTATAGAAACTTTAAAATTTACAAAAAGTAAAAGTAATAAAGTGAAAGAGGAGAGTGAAAAAGTTGGCTTAAACCTCAACATTCAGAAAACTAAGATCATGGCATCTGGTTCCATCACTTTATGGGAAATAGATGGGGAAACAGTGGAAACAGTGTCAGACTTTATTTTGGGGGCTCCAAAATCACTGCAGATGGTGATTGCAGCCATGAAATTAAAAGACGCTTACTCCTTGGAAGGAAAGTTATGACCAACCTAGATAGCATATTCAAAAGCAGAGATATTACTTTGCCAACAAACATCCTTCTAGTCAAGGCTATGGTTTTTCCAGTAGTCATGTATGGATGTGAGAGTTGGACTGTGAAGAAAGCTGAGTGTCGAAGAATTGATGCTTTTGAAGTGTGGTGTTGGAGAAGACTCTTGAGAGTCCCATGGATGACAAGGAGATCCGACCAGTCCATCCTAAAGGAGATCAGTCCTGGGTGTTCATTGGAAGGACTGATGCTAAAGCTGAGACTCCAGTACTTTGGCCACCTCATGCAAAGAGTTGACTCATTGGAAAAGACCCTGATGCTGGGAGGGATTGGGGGCAGGAGGAGAAGGGGATGACAGAGGATGAGATGGCTGGATGGTATCACTGACTCGATGGACGTGGGTTTGGGTGAACTCTGGGAGTTGGTGATGGACAGGGAGGCCTGGCATGCTGCGATTCATGGGGTTGCAAAGATTCGGACACGACTGAGCAACTGAACTGAACTGAAAAGTAATAAAATTAATTTTAAAGAGAATGTTTGCTAACATTTTGTAGTATTTCCTTCTGGTATTTAAAATCTATGTATATAGTATATATTGTCATTTCAAAATTGCCAGCAGAGCATATAGCAGTTTTCACTTACAGTATATCTTGTATGTCTTTCCAGACATTAGGTATTTTTAAAATTAATGATTTTAATGTCTGCATAATATTTTATGAGTATATTAGATTTTATTACATTTCCATATTACAGACAGTTGTATTGTTTCCAAGGTTTTTTCACATTAAATAAAGTCACATTAAATTTCTGAGGAGATAGTTTGTATAAACTTAGAATTATTGAGTCAAAAGTTTTGAACCTGTTGAAGGCTGTTGGTACTTATCTTAAGTTGTTTTTCAGAAAGGTTGTGACACTTTGCATACCCATCAGCAGTTATGAAGGCCCCCCATCCTTGGAGTTTCACCCATCTGATAGGCAAGAGAAGGTTTCTTTTTAATTTGGATTACTTTGATTATCAATGAGCTTTCGTATGTCCTTAGCCGTTTTCATTTCCTATCTGTTAATTTCCTTTGCCCATTTGTATATTGAGATGTTAGTGATGTTTCCAAAAGTTTGTTTTGTCTTGTAGTTTGATTGGATCTTTGAAAAATAAAGTTATTGGGGCTTCCTGGTTAGTGACCACATGGAGACATGAGGAGAATGGTACCCCTGGAGAGGGCATGGAAGTTCCATGCTCTTTCTCACATACCTTGCCCTGTGCCATTTTCCATCCAGCTGTTCCTGAGTTGACTGTCCACTGGTCATCAAACCCAGCAGACAAGTGCACAGGTCTGTTTCTTCAGGTCTTCATTTCGTTATGGAGGCTCTCGTGTTACATAAAACTTCTATTACATAAATCTGTAATCTGTTCTCCCATTCAAAAAAAATAAAATGAGATAGAGATATAATCTCTTATACTTGTGTATTTTTCTCAATTTTTGTATACTTTTTAATTTTATAGAGTATTTCTGATCTATACGACATTTTAATTTTTACATAGTCAGATATGTCAGGTTTCTCTTGGGAAGTCTTTCTTTACTCAAGATTCACCTGTTTTATTCTAATATTTTAATCTAACTTTAATTTATTTTTTAGTAACTTCACTCTATAATCTGTTTGTAGTTTAATCTGGTCACTGTTGTGAAATAAGGACTGCTGTTGTTTAGTCACTAACTTATGTCTGACTCTTTGCAATCCCAGGGACTGTAGCCCTTTCTGTCCATTATTATGCCCACCTTTGCTTGAAATGTTCCCTTGGTATCTCTAATTTTCCTGAAGAGATCTCTAGTCTTTCCCATTCGATTGTTTTCCTCTATTTCTTTGCATTGATCACTGAGAAAGGCTTATCTCTCCTTGCTATTCGTTGGAACTCTGCATTCAAATAGAACTATCTTTCCTTTTCTCCTTTGTCTTTCACTTCTCTTCTTTTCACAGCTATTTGTAAGACTTCCTCAGACAACCATTTTGACTTTTTGCATTTCTTTTTCTTGGGGATGGTCTTGATCACTGCCTCCTGTACAATGTCATGAACCTCCGTCTACAGTTCTTCAGGCACTCTTTCTATCAGATCTAATTCGTTGAATCTATTTGCCACTTCCACTGTATAATCGTAAGGGATTTGATTTAGGTCATATCTGAATGGTCTCAACAGATAACAATTTTCAACAAAATGTGGAAAATTCTTAAAGAGATGGGAATAACAGACCAGCTGATCTGCTTCTTGAGAAATCTGTATGCAGGTCAGGAAGCAACAGTTGGAACTGGACAAGGAACAATAGACTGGTTCCAAATAGGGAAAGGAGTATGTCAAGGCTGTATATTGTCACCCTGCTTATTTAACATGTATGTAGAGTACATCATGAGAAACACTGGACTGGATGAAACACAAGCTGGAATCAAGATTGCTGGGAGAAATATCAATAACTTCAGATATGCAGATGACACCACCTTTATGGCAGAAAGCAAAGAAGAACTAAAGAACCTCTTGATGAAAGTGAAAGAGTAGAGTGAAAGAGTTGGCTTAAAATGCAACATTCAGAAAACTAAGATCATGGCATCTGGTCCCATCACTTCATGGCAAATAGATGGGGAAATGATGGAAACAGTGACAGACTTTATTTTGGGGGGCTCCAAAATCACTGCAGATGCTGACTGTAGCCATGAAATTAAAAGACACTTGCTCCTTGGAAGAAAAGCTATGACCAACCTAGACAGCATATTAAAAAGCAGAGACATTACTTTGCCAACAAAGGCCCATCTACTTAAAGCTATGGTTTTTCCAGTAGTCATGTATGGATGTGAGAGTTGGACTATATAAAGAAAGCTGAGAGCCAAAGAATTGATGCTTTTGAAGTGTGGTGTTGGAGAAGACTCTTGAGAATCCCTTGGACAGCAAGGAGATCCAACCAGTCCATCCTAAAGGAAATCTGTACTGAATATTCATTGGAAGGACTGATGCTGAAGCAGAAACTCCAATACTTTGGCCATGTGATGGGAAGAACTGACTCATTTGAAAAGATCCTGATGCTGGAAAAGATTGAAGGTGGGAGCAGGGGATGACAGAGAGTGAGATGGTTGGATGGCATCACCAACTCAATGGACATGAGTTTGAGTATATTCTGGGAGTTGGTGATGGACAGGGAGACCTGGAATGCTGCAGTCCATGGGATCGCAAAGAATCGGACATGAATGAATGACTGAACTGAACGGAACTGAACTGGACTGTAGCCCACCAGGCTCCTCTGTCCATGGAATTCTCCAGGCAAGAATCCTGGAGTGAGTTGCTATTTCCTTCTCCAGAAACAAGGACTAAACATTTTTATTTTCAAATATAAAACCAGTTATCCAAGATCACTTAATGAATCTTTTCTGATTGTGATGTCTTCTTCATCATAAATTAGATTTACACATGTAACAAAGTTTTCAATGAATGTTTACTTTATTCTCAAAGTCAAAACAAAACAAATTATACATCTAAAAATTTAATTTAAAAAAATAAGTCATATTTACATGGTTCATTTACAAATAAGCAAAGGATAAAAAAAAATTTTATGATGTCTTCTTTTTACTCCTAATTCTCAACTACCCAATAACCCTTCCCCAAGGCAACAAGGTCACCAGCTTCCTTTATATAGTATATTTTTTCCTCTTTTGTTGCACAAAACATAACATGCTGTACACATTTTTGTGTAATGATCCGCCCTTTAGAATAACCTGTTCTTATAGACAATTTCCAGAGAAGACAATGGCAAGCCCCTCCAGTACTCTTGCCTAGAAAATCCCATGGACGGAGGAGACTGGTAGGCTACAGTCCATGGGGTTGCAAAGAGTCGGACATGACTGAGCGCCTTCGCTTTTACTTTTCACTTTCCTGCATTGGAGAAGGAAATGGCAACCCACTCCAGTGTTCTTGCCTGGAGAATCCCAGGGACGGGGAAGCCTGGTGGGCTGCCGTCTATGGGGTCTCACAGAGTCGGACACGACTGAAGCGACTTAGCAGCAGCAGCAGCAGCATAGACAATTTCATATCTGACCATAAAGAGCTTCCTCATTATTTTTAGTACTATAGAGTGTTCCATAAATGGATGTTCACAATTCAGTTAAGCAAAAGCTCTTGACTTTATTCTATATTATATAAGGAATTTAATGGTCATTTCTGGTTTAGGAAGATCCCTTGGAGAAGGGATTGGCTACCCACTCTGATATTTTTACCTGGAGACGTCCATGGACAGAGGAGCCAGGCAGGCTACAGTCCATGGGTTCACAGAGGTGGACATGATTGAGCAACTAACACTTTTCACTTACTTCTATCAATTTCCCTCACCCACATTCTCTGGTTTTAATTAATATAATTTGGAATTTTAGGCTCATATTATCTATATATTTTGTTTTTATTTTAAATCTTCTCAAGGAATTATAATGACTATTGTACATTTTTATCCAGTTTCAAATTATATTTGCAGTAAGTATTCAGACTTTCTTTACACTTGATCTTTTAAGTTTGATTCATCTCTTAGTTAACTGGGAAATGGCTATAGTATTTTTTTTCCCCAGAATGGTGGCTATTGGTATATTTTATGATTCAGACAATTGTACTCATTTTGCATGCTAGTAAGGTTATGCTCAAAATCCTTCATGTTCGGCTTCAACAGTACATGAACTGAGAACTTCCAGATGTACAAGCTAGATTTAGAAAATGCAGAGGAACTAGAGATCAAATTGCCAACATCTGTTGGCTCATAGAGACAGCAAGTAAATACCAGAAAAACATCTACTTCTGTTTCACTGACTATGCTAAAGCCTTTGACTGTGTGGGTCACAGCAAACTGGAAAATTCTTAAAGAGATGGGAATGCCAGACCACCTTACCTGTCCAAGAAACCTGTATGCAGGTCAAGAAGCAATAGTTAGAACCAGACATGGAGCAATGGACTGGTTCCAAACTGGGAAAGGAGTACGTCAAGACTATATATTATCACCCTGCTTATCTAATTTATATGCAGAGTACATCATGCGAAATGCCAGGCTGGATGAATCACAGGCTGGAATCAAGATTTCGGGGAGAAATATCAAGAACCTCAGATAGGCAGGTGATACCACTCTAATAGCAGAAAGTGAAAAGAAACTAAAGAGCCTCTTGATGAGGGTGCAAGAAGAGAGTGGGAAAGCTGGCTTAAAACTCAGCATTCAAAAAACTAAGATCATGACATCTGGTCCCATCACTTCATGGCAAATAGAAGGGGAAAAAGTGGAGGCAGTAACAGATTTTTTTATCTTCAGTTCCAAAAACACAAAATCAGTCACTGTGGATGGTGAATGCAACCATGAAGTTAAAGATGTTTGCTGTTTGCAAGGAAAGCTATGAAAAACTTAGATAGTGTATTAAAAAACAAAGACATCACTTTACTGGCAAAGGTCCATATAGTCAAAGCTATGGTTTTTCCAGTAGTCATGTGTGGATGTGAGAATTGGACCATAAAGAAGGCTGAGCCCTGAAGAATTCATGCTTTTGAATTGTGCTGGAGAAGACTTTTGAGATTCCCCTGGACAGCAAGAAGATCAAACCTGTCAATCCTAAAGGAAATCAACCCAAATATTCATTGAAAGAACTGATGCTGAAGCTGAATCTCCAATACTTTGGCCACCTGATGCGAAGAGCCAACTCATCAGAAAAGACCCTCATGCTGGGAAAGACTGAAGGCAAAGGGAGAAGAGAGTGGCAGAGGATGAGGTAGTTGGGTAGTATCACCAGCTCAATGGACATGAATTTGAGCAAACTCCATGAGATAGTGAAGGACATGGAAGACTGGCATGCTGCAGTCCATGGGGTCACAAAGAGCTGGACACAACTTAGTGACTGACCAACAACAAATGTATTTAATCAGCACCCCTATGAAGATATGGAACATTTCCATTACCTAGAAATCCCCTTGTGCCTTTCCCATCCCTACTTGAGTGATTCCTCCCTAACCCCACTCCAGTCAACCACTGATCTTATCTCCATGTCTATAAATTAGTTTTGGCTCTCCTAAATATTCTTGTAAATTGAGTCATTCATGTGTACTCTTTTGCGTCTGGCTTCTTTCACTTGACATGGTTGTGAAACAGACCCACATTGTTGTGAGTATCAATAGTTACTCTTTTTAAAAAGTTGATGAGTAATAATCCATTGTATGAGTAAACTAGTTTGTTTATCCACTCACCTGTTAGTGGACATTTGAATTTGTCATGTACATTATGAAAAGTATTCTGTGACTATTTCTGTGTAAGTCTTTTTGTGGACAAAGGTTTTAATTTCTCATGGGTAAATACCTAAGTGTGGAATTGCTGGATCATATAAATGTATTTTAACTTTGCATCTGGCAAACTATTTCCAAGTGATTCAGTTATTTTGTATTCCACCAGCAGTTTATGAGAGTCCAATAGCTGTGCATCTTTGCATACACTGGATGTTGTCGGTCCCTTTAATTTTAGCTCTAAACTGGGGTGAAATACTGTCTTATGGTTTTAGTTTGCATTACTCTGATAACTAATAATGGTGAGCAACTTTCATGCAATTATTGTATATGCCTTTAAAAAGTGTCTCTTCCAAGTCATTTTGTTGTTTTTTGTTAGATTATGAGAATTTATAACTTTATATATTTGATATTGTAGCCTTTAGTCAGATATGTGTCACAAGTATATTCTCCTAGACCGTATGGTTTGCCTTTTCATTTTTGATTTACCCTTTATACCACTGATTTTCCATAAAGACATTTTATTCTTTAGTAATTCCGTTATAGATTGTTACTATAATAATCTTTGCAGCTCTTCCTTAAGCTTTTTTTGGTTACTTTGTTGTCTTTTGATCTCACTCTGTTGTACTGTTTGAGCTAGCTGTCTTCTCACAGCTTTTTCTTTCAGTTCTGTCAGTTTATTGCTACCAGCCCGTCTCTCTCCACCCTCATGCACAAGTGCTCAATCATGTAACCCCATGGACTGCAGCCCGCCAGGCTCCTCTGTCCATGGACTTTTCCAGGCAAGAATACTGGAGTGGATTGCCAATTCCTTCTTCAGGCTTCTCATGGCTTTTTATCTTTTTTCGTAGAATTTATATCTTCATATCATAATGGGATGCCAATATTCCAAACTTGTTTTCCTTCCAGTAGTAAATTCATTTCTGAAGTATGTTCTTCTTCTGAGTCCTTAGAACAATATTTACTTTAACCTTTATTGTGCAGTATTTTTGCCCCATCATGCTCTTGGGTGCATCATGCTCTTGGGTGCACCTCTCTGGGGTGTTTCAACAGACAGGATAAGGTCTGTGGATTTCCCTTACCTCCATTCACTGTCCACTTCTGTGCTACCTGAAATCCCCTCGCCTTTCAACAGATGACAGGTTAGTTATGCACACAGCCCCTCTTGTGAATTGTCTAGTGAAGTTCTTTGGGACTTACACAGCATCTTTTTTTTACCCTCCCTGCTTGTTTCCCTGGCTTGCTAAATTGATTGAGTAAATTCACCACTGTACAGAGGTCTCAAGAGGGCATCGATACCTGGGCTCCTCCAGCCTCCATTTCTGGCTTACTTGTGATGATGACTGACTACATTTCCCAAGATGCAATGCTGGGAGTTGCATCTCCCAACTCCCACCTCAACAAGCCTACATACTTTCTCATTCCATGATTGGGCCTTCGCAATTCAGATGTAAAAGCTGTGTTTGGCACTGTTTCTCAAATTTGAGCATTATTTTACTTTTCAGAGGGAAAAAATTCTCCTGATTCACCAGGGTTTACTTAAGTTATTTGTATTAGAATAATATTTTAAAAGCTATAAATGTAAGCTTGTAACTCTTATACATCTGTCATGTCAAAATAAAATATAAATTAAATACAGACCCAACTATTAAATCAATAAAATTCAAATGAACAACTTCAATTTAATGTAAAGATTATTATTTTGCTGAAATGGAAATGTTCCCTACAACATGTGTGCGGTGCTGACAGCTCTGTGAAGGTTCTTTTGAGGTCGTTGTTTCTGTTCTACCCTGAGCCATGTGGTAATCTTCTTCTCCACCACTTTTCTTCCATATGCTATAAAGCTTTTGCTTACACAGCATGCTCTGATGTCATTTAGCCTTTACCCACCAAAAGCATCATTCTTATGTTCTGTTCTCATTATCACTCAGTAATTAAAGCAGTGCTACATGTCTATGTGGAATCATATACACTACTGCAGATGTGAACTCTGAAATTGTTTGGCAGGACTCCTTTCTATCTGGATAATCCAGCCCACTAGCCAGATCCAGCCTACTGCCTGTTTTTATAAATAAAGTTTTATTGGAATACAGCCATTGTCTATGGCTGCTTTGGTGCTGCAATCAGTATCGGTATCAGTTCAGTCGCTCAGTCGTGTCCGACTCTTGATGACCCCATGAACTGCAGCAGGCCAGGCCTCCCTGTCGATCGCCAACTCCCAGAGTTTACCCAAACTCATGTCCATTGAGTTGGTGATGTCACCTGACCACCTCATCCTCTGTTGTCCCCTTCTCCTCCTGCCTTCAATCTTTCCCAGCATCAGGGTCTTTTCAAATTAGTCAGCTGTTTGCATCAGGTGGCCAAAATATTGGAGTTTCAGCTTCAACATCAGTCTTTCCATTGAACACCCAGGACTGATCTCCTTTAGGATGGACTGGTTGGATGTCCTTGCAGTCCAAGGGACTCTCAAGAGTCTTCTCCAACACCACAGTTCAAAAGTATCAATTCTTCGGCGCTCAGCTTTCTTTATAGTACAACTCTCACATCCATACATGACTACTGGAAAAACCATAGTCTTGACCAGATGGACCTTTGTTGACAAAGTAATGTCTCTGCTTTTTAATATGCTGTCTAGGTTGGTGATAACTTTCCTTCCAAGAAGTAAGCTTCTTTTAATTCCATGGCTGCAGTCACCATCTGCAGTGATTTTGGAGCCCAAAAAATAAAGTCAGCCACTGTTTCCACTGTTTCCCCGTCTATTTGCCATTAAGTGATGGGACCGGATGCCATGATCTTAGTTTTCTGAATGTTGAGCTTTAAGCCAACTTTTTCACTCTCCTCTTTCACTTTCATCAAGAGGCTTTTTAGTTCCTCTTCACTTTCTGCCATAAGGGTGGTGTCATCTGCATATCTGAGGTTATTGATATTTAAGGCAATGGCATCCCACTCCAGTACTCTTGCCTGGAAAATCCCATGGACGGAGGAGCCTGGTAGGCTGCAGTACATGGGGTCGCTAAGAGTCGGACACGACTGAGCGACTTCACTTTCACTTTTCACTTTCATGCATTGGAGAAGGAAATGGCAACCCACTTCAGTATTCTTGCCTGGAGAATCCCAGGGACAGAGGAGCCTAGTGGGCTGCCGTCTATGGGGTCGCACAGAGTCCGACACGAATGAAGCGACTTAGCAGCAGTAGCAGCAGCAGCAGCAATCTTGATTCCAGCTTGTGCTTCATCCAGCCTGGCATTTCACATGATGTAGTCTGCATATAAGTTAAATAAGCAGGGTGACAATATACAGCCTTGATGTACTCCTTTTCCTATTTGGAACCAGTCTGTTGTTCCATGTCCAGTTCTAACTGTTGCTTCCTGACCTGCATACAAATTTCTCAAGAGGCAGATCAGGTGGTCTGGTATTCCCATCTCTTGAAGAATTTTCCACAGTTTATTGTGATCCACACAGTCAAAGGCTTTGGCATAGTCGATAAAGCAGAAATAGATGTTTTTCTGGAACTCTCTTGTTTTTTCAATGATCCAGCGAATGTTGGCAATTTCATCTCTGGTTCCTCTGCCTTTTCTCAAACCAGCTTGAACATCTGGAAGTTCATGGTTCACATATTGCTGAAGCCTGGCTTGGAGAATTTTGAGCATTACAGGGCCTATATAGTCTAAAATATTTACTAACTAGCCCTTTACAGAAAAAAGTCTTCTGACCCTTTCAATATCTATTTGAAGGTTATTATCAAAAATTAAAGCAAGAGTTGACTTTTAACATTTTCATAGAAAATGTTAAATACCACCAATAATATATCTGTGGATTTTTTTTTTTTTTCAGAATTACTAATCAGGGCATAGTTATAATAAAGTAAATGCTAATTGGGATTTGCTTATGTACAACTTACACCTTATGTGATACCTCAGAGTAGACTTTTCCGGTTCAAACTGAGGGAGGATTTAGCTAGACCAGAAGAAAGAACTTTCTGCATCATACTGCATGCCTCGTGCAGCCCAGCAGCTGGGGTTTATCAGAGGACAGCCAGGCAAGTACGGTCACAACACCCTCTGCCCCAAATGGCTGTTCTGAGGATGGAATAATATCTCCAAATGTGTCTGTACTCCTTGGAGAAAAAGGATATGTGGACACAAGATGCTATTACTTCCTTTCCAAGTCATGTTTTCTAGATTGGTGGATTGGTCTCATAGGACCTCCACTCGGTTGTGCACAATGCCCTTTAAAACAATGAGCTATCCTTGAAAACATGAGCGGCAAAACCCAACCCGCAAGTCACAGTTTCCATCACAGCAACACGTCAACCTGATTAGTACATTTGCCAGGCATCAGCTGATTTCCCGAAAGAAGCAAAGCACCTGGGAGCAGCACAGTGTAATGAGGCGGATAACAGTGCCCAAAATGATAACAACCCTTGGGCAGGGGACGGAAATCAGATGACGGACCTCTGAGTTCTTAGTACATGGGGGAAATCGTTCCTCCTGGCTGTTTTAAAGAAGAAGGCTGATGGTTTAGATGGTAGTGTGATGACTGTCATAAGAATTTTAGTAGCTGAGAAGTCACTATCCTTTTTCTCAAGAAGGCTAAGTTAAAACCATAGATTTAGTTTGACTCATTTGGCTCCTTTATTGTATAACTTGCTCAGCATAATGTCATTTGGGCAGACAGAAATGTTAGCCTGTGTATTATTGTCAGCCTGCATTCCCTGCCGAAATGTAGCTAAACAATTAAGCTCAGAGACCCAATGCCTAGCACAGTGTTTTGTATGTAACAGGTACTCAATACCTATTTGTTGAATAAACGTGTTCTCTGTAATCAGACAGATGTAATAGGTTCATGGAAGAAGCATTCAAAATCACTATTGATAGTAACAAAAATGATTTCAGAGTCATTCCTTTAGTTTTGCTTCTGATTGAAGTTTATAACTTTTCCCCAGGTTCAGTATATTTTAAAAGGGGGAAAAAAATGGTGTAGTACATTCTAATTTCCTCCTGCTTGGTAATTTTGTTGTTGTTAATTTAATTTTGTTTTATTTTTGCAGGGTCTACTTCCTAGGAAATTAAAAAAAAAAAACACACTCCAGTTGTATTTTTCATGGGAAGCCATAAGTAAAGGAATAAGACTAACTGAAACTTCTTCCAACTGTAAGAGAAAAAGCATATGAACAAGTGAAAGATGTTTAAAAAAAAAACTATATGTACCCTCGCTTAAGATCTGATTTCATTTTTCTGTGCAAAAGTAGGAGACTGTAGACATTACTTCATCCTGGGCAAAATGCTGCTTTCTGGTGTGCCCAATAGACCAGCTCCCTGACATTCTCTCTCTTGATTTTGTGTGGGAAATTCCAGGGAAAAGCCAAGATTTCAGGGTCCAGACCCCCACCCCCCACCCCCCACGCCATGTGCCATTGAAAACTAACTTTTCTTTCTTTTTGATGGCTCAAAATGAGCAATACTACTATTTAGACTGCTCCCACAGTATGAGACCAAGAATTACGTATGAGGAAATGGTGAATTAAAAGACATTTAGAAATGGTTATGATTAAGTGTTTTCACAAAGAGAGAATGCAAAGTAGAGAGAGCTCCTTGTTTCTCGAACCAAGGAAACTTTCTTCTGGGCTCGTATGCGTATGTGTGTTTCAAGGGGTAGGAGTACAGAGTGAACACATCTTTTCTCTTTAGAAAGCTGCTGCTGATTGAGGACTGTGTTCTGCTCTGTTACATCCCCCATAAGGTCCCACATAATGCCCTGCACTTTCTAAACATCAGTTCATTCTTTTGTTTGTGACTTGCTTTTTGACTAGTTCTTGCTTGCCCTCCTAGTATTGCACTTACCATATTTGACACACAGGGAAGCCATCGTGCTTTCTTTTAGATAATCATGATTCCAGCAGGCCAGTGTCTTGTTGCTATGATTTTTTGTCTTATGCTTGACATTCATGAATTTTCTCATGTCAGTAAAGTACTAAAGCACACTCGTGACCCTCTGGCACAGAATGATTTGGTGACCAGTTTGCCCATCCACCTTGTATTTATTTATTTATGATTTTTTTAAATTTTATTTTATTTTTAAACTTTACATAATTGTATTAGTTTTGCCAAATATCAAAATGAATCCACCACAGGTATACATGTGTTCCCCACTCTGAACCCTCCTCTCTCCTCCCTCCCCAAACCATCCCTCTGGGTCGTCCCACCTTGTATTTAAGTTTAAGGAGAACTAGGTTATCCACACCGGAGAAGGCAATGGCACCCCACTCCAGTACTCTTGCCTGGAGAATCCCATGGACGGAGGAGCCTGGTGGGCTGCAGTCCATGGGGTCGCACAGAGTCGGACACGACTGAGCAACTTAGCAGCAGCAGCAGCAGCAGGTTATCCACACAGGTCAGAGTGCGGGTGACACTTGGCATGACAAGCCTGGTGAAACGTATTCCTTTAGGTATTCCATTAGCCACGAGGGAAAACCTCAGAACCAGTGGCGGTGCTTGCGTTCTGGGTTCAGTAGGTGGCGCTCTTCTACCTGGTTCACGGGAATGATCTTGAAGGTCATTCTCTCCTGGGTCTCCTGTGCCATAGGCGGTACCATGTTGCCAGGAAAGGAAACCTGAAGCCTTGCCGGGTGGCATCAGTGCCTGAGAAGCGGGTGGCATGATCTGGCGTATGGCCCTGGTCAGGCAGTGCTGGTTGCATACCAGCCCAGGGCGTCTTACTGTCTCCTTTGTTCTGGTGCCAGGTCCCGCCCTTGAGCAACAGCGGAAAAGAACTAACGAAAGACAGTCACGCCATGGGTATTCAGGAGGGTGGCACTAGCTCATAAAACCAGAACGTGTAGACTCAGCATCTCAAAAGTAGTGAAAGGAAAAAAAAGCTGGGGTTTGCCGAAAGCCTCCAGAGAAAGAAGCCAAAAGAGGAAGAGCAACCAAAACTGGGAGCTTTGCCTACTTTGTTGTGTATCTATTATATTTATTATAGTAAATATATAAAAATATGTAATAGGAACTTTAAATGTAGTGTATCTATGTATACTTATAAGTTCATACTCGTATATTATGTGTTCCTATACATACCATCAAGCATTTTAAACTTGTAATACAAAGAACTGACACGTGGAGTAGTTCCGGCAGGAACTTCTGAAATTAAGAATAGTGGGTAGGGAAAGAAACAAGCTTGAGGTAGGAAAGAAGCAGGCGCTACAGAAGAATTGAGTAAAGAAATATGATATGTAAATAAAGCATGTATCAATTTGATGTTTCCAAATGCTTCATGCTGTTTGTCTAACTTAAAGTGGAAAAGTTTAAAAGATAAAGGAAAAGCTTTTAATAGGGAGAATTTAAGTGCCTGTTTTAATTTTCAATGAAACGATAGCTCTTTAAGAACAAGTAATTTGGTGAATGCATAACTCTGCAAACATAAATCATCAGCTTTTGCCTCTGTGGAAGCAGAGGGTTTGTGTGTGGTGTAGCTGTGGCTTTGGTGTGTATTAAGTGACTATATCCAGGACTCCTAAGAATAGTACACTGATGTTCCATAGATTTTGTATTTAATTTACAATTAGTAGGCATGATTGATGTGTAGAAATAACTAAAGTATCTTGATTTTTTTTCCTGAATTTGTTTTCTTTTTGTAAGGACAATTTCTTCAAATAATTAGCAAAGTATTTCACAGGTTTAGCGTTAAAAAGTTCTCTCTCCTCCTATGAACGAAATACTCCATCATGTTCTTCCTTTTTTCCTCCCCACTTTTCTTACCCTAAAAGAATCTTCAAAACCATTCATAGGACAGTTTTTTAGAATAGTATATGAAGGAAATAATTGAGGTAATTTCCAGTTATAAGTATAATTTTCAAAGCTTACAATTTGAAAAATTACCCATCTCAAATTATCACAAGAAAGTCATCTTTAAGGAAAATGTCAGTCCTGAATTGAAGATGAAACTGTTTACTTGTATCTCGTAGCTGCTGCTAGCACAATTCTGAGAACAGTATCTGATATATCTGGCTTACTAGTGAGACAATTAAAGGATAAGGATTTTAAATGACATAGCGGCTTGCAAGAACTTTTCGAGAAGGCCCAGGAGAGGGGTGGGCTGGGTGGCTGCTCAAGCCTGCACAGTTAGGGTGCACCACTTCCTCTGGGCTCCTTCGTATGGGCCCCCTCCCTGGGCGTCTTACTGATGAATCCCGTCCTGGCCGTGAAATCATCCAGTGGTGTGATGGGCTTCTGGCCTCTGCAGAGGAAAAACTCTGGGTGAATTCAAGTACAGCATGTTCTTTTTGTTTTGCAGCTGGTGTAGTGAGGGAGACTAGGGCAAGTGGATTGAATCAAAAAGGAAAATGAAGGCATTCACTGTCTATTTCATCAAGGATGGCTCATTTCAAGTAAACACCATTTAAATAGTCTCCAAATGGCCCATTCTATATGAAGTCATACAGGATGCCCCCTTTGGGCTGTCATTCTCCTTTAAATGGATCGCTTTGTGTGCACAGTGTTTTAATGCCATTCAACCTTAAACCCCATCTGTGGGCCTCATCAGGCCACAGGCTTCAGTGCACATGTGGCAGCCATACCTTCGACATTCTTAGTCTCTGCCGCCAGAAAGTCAGCCCAAGCAAAGGGGGAGGCAGCTGTTAAGACGACAGCAGTTAACATTTCTTCAGCACTTACTATGCACCAGTTACTATGCCTAGAGATTTCTGTATGTGAGATACAGACTATGATTATTCCTTTGTTACAGATGAGGAAACTGACGCATGGAGATATTAAGCAATATGCCCAAACTGGTAAGTGTGGATCGGAGAATTGAACCTTTGCAATCAGATTCCAGAGCTAGAACTCAGTCTGTGGACATTTTTAAGGGAAATAAACTCTTGTCAATTCTCTTTCCAAGGTAGGCTTATCCCAAACAATAGATAATCCAGAAATTATTTCTCTTTGTCTTTGGAATGCATGCTCTGCTTTCTGGAGCAGTATTCCCCTTGTTATTTGCATTTTTTTTTTCTTTGCAGTATGGTTTGAAAGTGAGGTCAGGTATTTCCCGAGCAGCTACCTCCCCATGGCAGTGGGTGGTCGTCATGCAAGACTGGACTCAGTGGAATAATCCATGAGCAGACAACCCAAGAGACAGTTTTCTACCAAATGAGGTTACTAGACCTGCCCTCATAGTAATGAACTAGTGAGAGCCTCCCCCTGAGCCCCACTGAGGCATTCTGTTATCGCAGCACCAGCTCCAGATTTACTCAGGGTTGTGCAAAAAGCCCATGATTGGACCTTTGGGAAGCTTCTGAGAAGAGTCCAACTAGGGTCTTTTTGAGAAGAGGGTTCCTGGCCAGTTCTTATGTGGCCCAGACTAGTTATCTGCCCCTGTTTGATGGTAGCTTGGTAGCCTAGAAAACTTTTTTGCTTTAAAAGCCTGAAATGTAAAACAGTTTCTTCCATTTGAGCTCCACTAAGTAGAGGAAACTAAAAATAATAATAATAACAAGCTTTGAGGTCTGCATAGGAGACAGTCATCTTGAACATTTAAAATATGGGTTTGGGGGATGTTCCCAACACATTTCCCCCTCAAGTCCTTTTCTTTCTGTTATTTAACTTCCCAGAAGACTGTGGAGAGACCATGCTAGACCGAAAACACTGTCACTGGACTGACTCAGGCTCTGTTATCACTTTCTCTACCTCACTCCCAAACTCTAGGTCATCTTAAGGTTTCTGACTTTTTAAAACTGCCAATCTCATTCCAGCCCTCTGCCACACCCCTCTGTGGCTTCCTGTGCCCTCCCGACATCACCATGAAGGTACAGACATCCTCATGAAGATGCTGGGACGTGATGAGATTGGGCACTCTGGATTCTCCATGACCCTCTGCAGGCATCTAACAGATACTCTTACTCCATCAGCAGTGTTCTCTCTGAAAGCAGTTTCAGTTTCTGCTATTTCCATGTCTCATCTTGTCCATGTACTAAATGGATGGTACAGGAACCAGAAGGACAGCAAAAAAACCAATTGAAAAGTTCCATGCAGAACATAGGGAGAAAGCCTATTGTGTATAGTATTCATTCTTTCCCCTGGAGGCTTCATTGAGATATAATTGACATGTAACATTATGTAAGTTTAAGATGGTCAATGTGATGGTTTGATATACGTATATATTGTGAAATGATGATTAAATAAGGTCATATGGTTATATAGTGTGTGTATGTGTGGTGAGGACTTTTAAGATTTACTCTCTTATGCAATTTTCAGATGTACAGTATTATTAACTATAGTCACCATGCGGTACCTCACATCCTCAGAACTTACTTATAACTAGAGGCTTGCACCCCTTGAGCACCTTCAGCCTTTCTCTCTCCCAGCTCTCCTCCACCCACCACCACTGCTGCTGCTGCTGCTAAGTCGCTTCAGTCGTGTCCGACTCTGTGCGACCCCATGGACTACAGCCTACCAGGCTCCTCCGTCCATGGGATTTTCCAGGCAAGAGTACTGGAGTGGGGTGCCATCGCCTTCTCCGCCACCACAAGCAGCCACCAATCTACTTTCTACTTCTATTAATATTTTTTTTCTGTTAGATTCTACACATAAGTGAGATCATACAGTATTTGTCTTTTCCTGACTTATTTTACTTAGCTTAATGCAATCAAGGTATATCCATGTTGTTGCAAATGGCAGGATTTTTTTTTTCTTCTGAATGAATAATATTCTGCGTGTGTGTGTGTCTGTGTGTGTGTGTGTCTGTGTATCACATTTTCTCTATCCATGTATCTACCATTTGGGGCTTAGGTTGTTTCCCTATCTTGGCTATTGGCTATTCTGAATAATTCTATAATGAACATGGGGTGCAGATATCTTTGAGAGAGTGATTTCATTTCCTTCAGGTATATACCCAGAGGTGACATTGCTGGATCATGAAGAATTCTATCTTTAAAAGAAAATTAAAAAAAAAAAATTAAAAAAAAATTTTTTTAGGAACCTCCATAATGTTTTCCATAGTGGCCACACCATTTTATATTCCCCTCAACATTGCACAAGGGTTCCTTTTTCTCCACATCTTCGCCAGCACTTATCTCTTGGCTTTTTGGAAATAGTTATTCTAATAGGTGAGGTGATACCTCACTGTGGTTTTGATTTGCATTTACCTGATGATTGGTGATGTTGAGCACCTTTTTGTCTACTTGTTGGCCATTTGAGTTACTTCTTTGGAAAAATGTCTATTTCGGTCTTTTACCCATTTTAAAAGTAGGGTTAGATGTCTTCTTGCTGTTGTATTGCATGAGTTCCTTGCATATTTCAGATATTAACTCCTTATCAGATATGTGGTTTGCAAATACTTTCTCTCATTCAGTAGATTTCCTTTTCATTCCACTGATGATTTCTTTTGCTATATACAAAATTTTTAGCTTGATGTAGTTCCTCCTATTTCTTTTTGCTTTTGGTCTTATATCAAAAAAATCATAACCAATGTTTTATTCTTAAAGGATTTCTTAGTAGAATAGTGCCTACTCCTTATTGCAAAATTGCCTCTTCTGAGTTATGTTTTATCATTTTAACAGTATCTCAGAACCAAAAATGTTGTTCTTTTTCTGATAAGATTCT
The DNA here is from genome assembly GCF_019923935.1 of Bubalus bubalis. Lineage (NCBI taxonomy): Eukaryota > Metazoa > Chordata > Mammalia > Artiodactyla > Bovidae > Bubalus > Bubalus bubalis. The sequence continues at coordinate 142,924,601 of NC_059159.1, forward strand.
CTTTTAATTGACCGATTGTGTTATTTAAAAAATTTTTTTAAATACACATATTTAAAGACTCAAATAGTTCAATTGGGCTTATTATACTCCCTTCCCAAAATAGCAGTCCTCAGTACTTCCAGCATATTTTTCTTACTTCGGAAGTTATCTTCCTTTTTATTTGATTATTTGATACTTATCTTCATAATATTCAGTAAGATGCTTGATTGTTCAGCATTGGTTTTCACACTATGGCAGATAGGGTTTTGGTACTCTTCCCCTCCCTCTACACACTCCATCACACACATGCTCCCTTCCCAAAACTTTATCTTCACAGTATAATTAATATCATAACTTTGATTAGATCAATATTCATCACACATTGTTATATCTATGGTTGCTAGTGCAACTTTGATTATATTATTATTTCTGTATTACATGCTAGTTTTTCATGGAATTAATAATAGCCTTATTGTCTGTTCTCTTTTGCTTGGTTTTCTACGTATTTGCCAACCCCAAGATTCTTTGAAAGTTGTTTAAATCTTTACAGATGCTCAGATACATCAGATTTTCTCTCAGTTTCATCTTCCTGAAGCAGTCTCTCCTGGGGCCATATTGCCCTGCAGGGCACGTTACACTCTCTGCTGGTGCACAGCTGGTTCCTGGGAATGCCCTTCTCCATTATTCTACAGGTTCCCTTTGTGTCTCTCTTAGGTTGGATCATCTATGTTCCTCTTACTGGTTTACTACCTCCTTCTGAGGCATAATTTGCATACTCTAGTAGCTTCCAGAAAACAGAATGTGTGGGAGGCAATTAAAAAAAAAAACACTTTACATGTCTGAAAATGTCCTTATTGTAAGTGATTTTTGTTTTCTCTCTCTTTTGGGAAGCTTGTAAGATCTTGCCTTTATCCTCAGGGTTCTAAATTTCATAACGATGTATCATAATGTAGGTGGACTTGTTCCGGGTGTTCTGGATATTGTGTGCACTTTCAGTCTGAAAACTCATGGTCCCTTAAATTTGGGGAAATTTTCTCAAATTTTTTAACCTACAGTTTTCTTCCTTCTATTTCCTCTGATGTCTTTTTCTGGAGCTTCTGTTGCTTGGATATTAGATTGTCTTCTTTTATTTCTGGGGAGATTTCAGCTTTATATTCTGTCTCACTCCTATTATTGGGTTTTTCTTTCCTTCTCTCATGTTTTTTTAATTCTCTGTCAACTCCTCTTTTTTTCATCTTATACTGTTCTTGTTTCAGCACTGCAATAAATTCTCTGAACTTTCAGTATGTACCTGTTTGGTGTTTTTTGAAGTTTTCTTCTCCTAGCATGGTCACTGTCCTCCAAGTTCCTTGCTTCTTTTTGGTTTTGTCTCTCTGTTTTGCATTAGGGGCTTTCTAAAGATGCTTGAAAGTCCTTGATTTTTCTGTAGGCATTTGGGGGTAGGGGACTAAAATGTAATTGGAGCACTGAGTGAATGCATAGGCCTTGTCATCTGTAAGTTTCATCATAGACAAATCATAGGAAACCTCCAATTTCAGTATCCTTGGTTGTCTCTCTTGGGCTTGTCAGGTTTTTTCATTTTCCTGCCTGGAGGTAAAAACTTGGTTGTCAAATAAGGGGAAATGACTGGTGGTAATGGTAAAGAATCTGCCTGCCAAAGCAGGAAATGCAAGAGACATGGGTTCAATCCCTGAGTCAGGAAAACCCCCTGGAGTAGGAGATTGCAACCCACTCCAGTATTCTTGCCTGGAAAATTCCATGGACAGAGGAGCTTGGTGGACAGTCCATGGGGCTGCAGAGAGTCAGACGGGACTGAGTTACTAAGCACAGCACACACCTAAGGCTGGTGGTCTCAGCATCTGATATGCATTCATTTAATCCCATTCATTTGCTTCAACTATGCCATTCTACCTTCAGAGACCCTCTCTTTTATTCTCTGGAAGATAAACCTCTAGTTATTTGCTAGTATGTTTGGGGGGGCGGGACAGGTAGCCCAGGTGTGTGCCACCCAGGGATCTGAGCCCTTCTGAGTCATCCGACCCATCCTGCTTACTTTAGCACCTCTACTCACAGCCTTTTGGGAGGATCTGGGGGATAAAATGAGGTGAATCTTGTCTTTCTCCCAGCTGACTTAGGATTCAGAGCTGCCATGTCGGGGCTTCCAGTATTTTGTGGGTAATTGTCTCCTGTTTTATTCTCCTTGTTCTTTTTGGTTTATGCCTTTTAAAAAAATCCTTTTACTGTCCTTTAGTTGGATTTTAGGAGAAAGCAACCTGGTTCCACTATCCATTTTTTTAAATAAGGATTATATGTTTTTTTGCTATTGAGTTGTGTGAGTTCCTTATATATTTTGGATATTAACTCTTTATCAGATATGTATTCAATCTTCCATTTTTACTTGCAAGCCTCACTGTTGCTGTTTATTTACTGAACCTCTCCCCCCACCAAGGAGCTGAAGTTTTTGAAAGAAAGGTTCAACAGCCCATGTTCAACAACACTCCAAAATAGGTTTCAGAGATAGAATAACCAGACCACAGCCCTGTGAGTCAGAGAGTATTGAAATTCAAAATTTCTCTTTTAAACCTAGGCTATTCAAAATCTAGGATATTTCACTCTTTTCCCATACCTTCTTTCCTCTTCTCATATCTCCTCCTCCCCACCCCCCAACTTATGCCAGCTCTCATTATGTTGTCCAGTCCAAATTGAAGTTCTTCATTGGAGCAACTGTCGGGGAGGCGTCAGGTTGCAGAGAATGAGGCAGTTATGGGAAAGCAGAAAAATTAGGGAGGTAGACTCAGTACAGCATGTCATGTAGGATCCATGTCAGGCTTTTATCAAGACTGACATGGGATTGTCATGTCAATGACAATTGGCTGAGATTGTCTTTACATTCTTCTTACTGGCCTGGGATCACAGCAGCCATTCTTTTTTACAGCTGTAGTTTTTCTTCAAGCCCAGGAGAAGCTATGCATAGCATCAGATTGTCTCCAGCATCACTGGATTTGGTTCTCTTTAAAGAGGAGCCTGCGTTCAGCTTCTTAGTCAGCTGTGGAGAAAGTGATCTCAAGAGTGGCCACTCTTTTTGCAGAACCAGTATCAAACTTACAAGCAAGTTTGAGAGAATGGCTGCCTCGGTAAAGGGTTTCCAACAGCATGCCCTTCTGTATTCCTTCTTCAGGTATCTCCTCTATTGACTTCCAGACTTGATAGCATGTCTTGTTTATTCAAACTTGAGATATGTTCATTTTGTCCTAAGTTTAAGTTTTTGTTTCCTATTTAAAATTTTGATTTTTATCAGAGAAGTTCTGTAATGTATTTCTTTCTATCTAAATTGTTAGTTTCAGAGGGTAATAAATAATGACCCCTCCAATCTTCCAAAGCTCAGATTCAGTTCAGTTCACTTCAGTCGCTCAGTCATGTCTGACTCTTTGTGACCCCATGAAGCACAGCATGCCAGGTCTCCCTGTCGATCACCAACTCCCGGAGTTCACCCAAACTCTTGTGCATCAAGTTGGTGATGCCATCCAGCCATCTCATCCTCTGTCATCCCCTTCTCCTCCTGCCCCCAATCCTTCCCAGCATTAGGGTCTTTTCCAATGAGTCAACTCTTTGCATGAGGTGGCCAAAGTATTGGAGTTTCAGCCTCAGCATCAGTCTTTCCAGTGAGTACCTAGGACTGGTATCCTTTAGGATGGACTGGTTGGATCTCCTTGCAGTCCAAGGGACTCTCAAGAGTCCTCTCCAACACCACAGCTCAAAAGCATCAATTCTTTGGCACTCAGCTTTCTTCACAGTCCAACTCTCACATCCATACACGACCACTGGAAAACCATAGCCTTGACTAGATGGACCTTTGTTGGCAAAGTAATATCAGATTAGTTGAGATTAAAAAAATCCAAGTATATGGAGAGCAAAATCCAACCTTTATTACTGATTTTTACTGGTAAAGCACTTTGAAAAATGTCATTAAAAGTCTGCTGGTCAATGTAGGCCTGTTAATATTTCAACTCTGAAATTGACTTTATCCACTCATTGACCAAATTGGATGACAACAGTCCATTCTATGAGTGTTTAACCCTCAGCAACTTAAAATAAGAAAGAGAAGATTAGCTCCTCAAAAGGAGTTAGCAGGGGGCTGAAAGAGAGGCTGGGAGTGTTACTCTAGCGGTAGCTCCCGCTATGGGAACATGAAGAGTGAAGCACTGTGTTCCATAATGTGAGGTGATACTAGATTCCCTAAAGATAACACCACTAATTTATAACACATGCTCAGAAAAAAATATTACGTTAAGTCAGGTTGAATGATACATTGAGATTTCAGTAACATTAAAATCATTTCCTCATGTTACAAGAAAAGAAGCATAATGTGATAAGTTATCAATCATTTGTTCCTTTGGTAAGAACCTTCTCTATGGTTTGGATTAAGTGGAGGGGGTACACTTTTGGCTGTGGTAGGGAGCTCTGGCTACAAATTCGAGCCCTGTTACAAACTAGCTGGGAGTCCTTGGCTCGCCTGAACCTCTCAAGCTCTGTTTTTCATCTGCTTGATGAGGAAAGGGGACTACCCCAATATATTAACAGATAAAAAGGATGAGAGAGAAGACCTGAACTTCCGTAAATAAGTGGTTTCAGGGTTGGTACTAAAACCCATATACTTTCCTTCCCAGTCTCATTTTCTTTTTTTTTTTTTTGCTATATCCATTTTAGAGTGACCTGAATTGAATTTAGACAAAGTAGTTTGGCAGCACAGAAATGGTCATTTATTCATTCATTCAACATAGCATCTTCTTTTTTGTGGCAAGTACTGTGCTGGCAATATGGATAAGATATGTTCTTGACTCCATAGTAGCATACAACCTCTGTCCTTATGTGTTTGTAGCTATTAGTGACCGCCTCAACCCTTTATTTATAGCCTCACTTGAAGGGCTTCAAACTGATCCATGGAAGAGATCCAAATCTTCTTGGCTATGCTGAATCCATCATCTCTCTTTTGCTGAGACCTAGAATAATGCCCCACCTCCAAGAATTAGCTCATCTCAACTTAGCACACAAGCTCTTCAAGTGCCTAAAGAGAAAAAAATACAGAGTAAAGTCCAGGACCATGCATTGGCCTCATTATGTTTTTCTTTTTCTGTTTGTAGGCTACTCAAGTTGGCATTACTACGTCACCATGCCAATGCCAGCCTCCACCTTCACAATTGCAGTGGGATCCTGGACAGAAATGAAGCCGGAGACCTGCTCATCAAATGATGTGGCAACAGAGAGATCCTTCTCACCTTCTGAAGCTCACTTCAGGTTTGTACTTGCGAACTTGCTGAAAAACAAGCACTTGAGGGAGCAGCATGATGCATTTATTCCAAGCACTGGGAATGTGAGTCATTCCTGCTGAGAAACTAAACCAAAATATGATTAATCAAAGCAGGAAAAACCCTACTGGGAGCGAAAGAGAGTTGAGAGGCAGAAATGTGGGCATATTGTTTATGCAGAAAGAAAGAGAAATATATATGAGATCCTCTGGATAGTCAGGTGATGTATTTTTATGTGTTTCATTAAGTCAACAGAATCATCAGATTCAATACTTTATCTCCTTCTACACCTTTTAACTTTGGTTTTCGGTACTTGTTTTTTCAAAAGCACAGCTGAATGGAAAGAAGGTGCTTGTCTGATGGATTACTTTGTGGGCCACTTTGCTGTTTTGATTCCTTGCTGATAACATATCAGCCGTGTGCTTGTGGGGGCTGGCCTCCCTCAGTGGGGAGAGTCAGCCTCCTTGGAGCTCAGGACACGAGGAAGCTGTCAGAAGGCTATTAGGTTATGAGAATCTTGCTGGGTCAGGGCTCTGTTAACTTCAGTAGCAATTTCTTCTTTTTCAGGATGGATCAGAGAAAATCAAAGCTTTTAAAAATTAGTGTGGGCCTTTGGATATTCACTTGTAGCCTCCTCCCTGGGCTTTCAGCTATATCTAGTTTTCAGATCCAAAAGGAAAGAGAATGCACGTAAGAGGCACAGAAGTGTGCTTGCTCATTGTACGTGTTGCATCATGCTTTGTTCCAGGATGACCTTGACACCCACCTCAGTTTAACCTTTTTTTCCTATAGACACAAAGTCACTAAGTCAGTACCTTTCAGTGAAGAGCAATGATACAGATGCTCATTTCATCCTTGAAAACCAACTAAGATATGCTCTTAGTGAAATTCCTCTTGTTTGGGTTTTATTTTGCTATGTTTCTTTCATTCGTACCACAGTGACAATAGTAGTCGGTACCCTTCGGAGATAAAGCCACTGGGGCCTCTATTAACATAGGCATGTCTTATTGCCCGCATTTGCCTTTTGGAGGGAGGGAAGAAATTTCTACTTCCTGCTCAGTAACTTGTCTGTCAGGACTGTCTGCCCTGAGCTCTATAGAGGATCCTAGATTGTTTATTGGGCTTTATTTATGTACTCTTGAGGGAAGAACATTGTGGATGGAAATGACATGTCTTACTTTCACATGGGAACATTTAATTGCCTGTGCTGCCCTCTGGTCCTCTCTTCCTCTGTTACTGAGATTGCAGAGTAGGCCTCACTCTGCAGGTTTATGAAGCCCAGATTTCTGAGCGAGGAGGACAGGTGCCCTGGAGAATTACTTGGATTTACAGCACACTTGGTATGACTGACAAATAACCTTTTTTTCCATTAAGCACTGAAACACCGGGGTTATTTGTTACTGCAGCATATCTTAGCCTATCCTTAATGATACAGAAGCCACGGGGTGTTGCAGTCAGAGAGGGTCTTGATCTAAATGTCATCTCAGTTAGTCCTGAGGATAAGCCTATTAGAATGATAGGCTTTATTATCTCCTTTTTTCACATAAAGATACAGAAGCTTCAGACAGCAACTTCATGTCCATATCCCTATTGAGTTACAACACATGGATTCACATCTCAGCTTGACCCGCTAGAGAGGTGATTCAGAACCTTGCCTGGGGACTTTTAAAGGCTACATGTAACATCCACACCTCACCTGGAGTCTGATCTACCTTCCCACTGTTATTGATTGGAATCTATCATGTTACTGAAGTTGAGAGCATTGCCTTTGAAGCTGAAGGAGCCATTTCTATTGATTATGTCTCTTTGGGCAGGCCATACTTCCCTTCTCTGTAGAAGAAAGTCTTTGTTCAGGGTTCTCAGATTCTTTGTGGTGAAGAAGCACTGTGCTCTTCATCTACACCCTCAGGGCTCATTGACTCTTAGGGGAGGTGTGCATCAGGAAATGTGTGCCGTAGGATACGAGGAGAAAGCAAAGATGGAACTTTGTTATTTTGTCCTTCTAGCCATATTCCCAGAGACACACAGGAGGAGAGTGGGCAGCGGTCATTGCTCTCTGCTGCCCGGAGGTAACTGCAATGGCTTTTCACTCTTCTTGCGTCTATAGTTGTGATGGGAGCAGGACATGGACAGATCAAGTGGAGATTCTGGAAAGAGATGATATGTGAAATTCCTCTTGGGGTTTAGGGGAAGGGGTAATTTTGATTCCCCTTTTGTCCTCCTGAGTTTAGAACCAATTGAGAAACAGACAGAAGGAAAGCAAAATAAAGCTTTTATTGTTGACAGAAGCTGGACTGAGGGAGTGCTCAGGTGCATAGTCTCAGTGGACATTCTAATACTTCATTTCCAAATTAGACAAATTTACTTACCCACCCAGTTACCCACCCAGGTGGACCTCTGCCAGCCTCCACAAGACAGATGCACACAGATTGCCTAACAGCCAAAAAGTAACCCCTCTGTGGGCAAGCAGATGGAAAAAGAGAAAGCCCAAAGTGGCAAGCCAACCCCATCAGCTGTGGAGAGAGGTCAGGGTTGCCACTCGGGGGAAGCACGTCCTTGTATAGAAACACAGGCCTGTGAAATGGAGTCCCTCCCACACTCCCTCTGTGTCCGACATGCTATGACTAAGTTTTCCCTCCATTTATCACTGTGCTTGTCCATCAGAATTGTACTGCTGATAAAATAATAGCTTACATTTGCTTAATCCTTCCCTGGCTGCGTGCTCCATGTGTGCTGTCTTTAGTCATCAAAGGGTGGCTTTGTGTTTTTATCCATTAAATCTTTGGCTCCATGCTAAGTTTGCCAGCAAAGGTGCTCTAAAGTGCCCACTACAGTGGTGTTTTTGGTTATATTCACATCTGGTCCCCTTGCCTCCCTCAGCATCCCCTCCCCCTCCACCACCCTACCCTTTCTATTGCAAACCTTCCCAAGACCACCAGTTCAACTCATGTAAATGTAACTTTTACAGGGGCTTTATACACCACAGGCTTGCATTTGCCTGAAGTTTCATCTGTGTCTCAGAGACTTAGCCAAAGTATTGGTCACTGAACTTTTGATCACTGTTCATGTGGCCTAAATTATGTGAGGAATGTTCCCTCTTCCAGCTCCAGCTCCACGCATGCTCTAGCCCATTCTAGGTGAGCAAATGCATTAGTTAAAAGGCACTTAGGTAAATTTCTGAAAGTTTATCAATTTTATTTGGCTGCAGTATAACCTTCTCCAGCCACAGGGGAATTTTTGTGTTATGTTTAACCTCTCAAGGCCTTTGTTAAAATATTGTCTTCACTTGGGGGCCATTCAGTTTAAAGCACAACATGGAAACTTGGATAAAGTCCAGAGGACTTAACAAAAATGATTAAATGCAAGGAAGGCAGGCAACACGAAGAAGAAAAGGCATTGAGGTTGTTCATCCTAGAGAAGGGATGACTTGGTGCAGGAAGAGGTCTTCTTTAGAGCTGCAAAGGTGATGAAAATTCCCTTGTGGACCTTGGAGGATAAACCCTGTTTCTATCTCTCTAAGAGTCTGGAAAAGAAGGAATTACATATATATATATATATAGATAGATAGATAGATATAGATATATATAGATATAGGGTTTCCCTAGTAGCTCAGACGGTAAAGAATCTGCCTGGAATGCAGGAGATCTGGGTTCGATCCCTGGGTCAGGAAGATCCCATGGAGAAGGAAATGGCAACCCCTCCAGTATCCTTGCCTGAAAAGTTCCATGGACAGAGGAGCCTGGCGGGCTACAGTCCATGGGGTCGCAAAAGAGTCAGACACGACAGAGCAACTCACACACACACCCACATAATATGTATAATATATAATATATTTATAATCTGTACATTATAAATATATATAAATCATAGGAAAAATGCCAATTTCCATTACATCCTTCACTATGAGCAAACCTTTTCATATCTTCCTGGCTTGGTTTGGTTTCTCCAGCCCTTGCTCTCTCCACATATTTCAGCTTTTTGTCTCTTACTGTACACATTTCAGTTTTCTCTGCAGTGCACTAAATGCCCTGAGAAAATGCATCCAGCTTCCAGACACTCCTACATCGCAGTTTATATTAACATCACTGTCGACAATTCGCTGGGGGCTGGTGGTGGCATTTTGAACACTTGTGATTTTTATGGTAAGCAAGCATCTAAGCTGCTTGCTAAAATATGTTAATAAATTGTGTAACCTGTGTCACTGTAACTTTCAGAATTAAAACTTTTTTTTCTCCCAAGAAAACTGTAAGCTCCTCAAAGATAGGGTTGGAAATTTATTCATACGTGTGTACATAGCAGCATCCTTTGAGGTGCCTTGAATAGAGCAAAGATACTGGAAATATTTACTAAGTTGTCAGGTTGAACTGAGGAAGGGGTTTGTGAGCAGTAAAGGGTACGCTTTCCAAGGGAGACTTTTCTAGCAATCCCTTTGAACCTGTGGTAGGAAAACATTTGTGTCAAGTGGTTTTAGTACAGCACCTTCTTGAAACAAGAGATTGGGCTGAAGAAGAGCTTCTTGACAGTTTTCACCTTTGTGATTATGAGTAAAACATGGTCATTCTTACTCTTTGGAAAGACCTCTTATAAAATAATTTTAGCCTAGCAGTTGTGTGAGAGGGAACCAGTGATCAGCTTCCCATCATTTACCAGTCTAACATATATTTCACCAGTTCTTCCCACTCCTGGCAACATTAATGGGCACTAATACTATCAATACAAGGAAGAGTAGGAAGCCAGAGAACCACAGACCAGCTGAGCTCAGCTTTGAGAAAAATCCAGGATCCTCTTTACTCAAGAAGAATCATGAAGTATGTGGAGCAGAAGGGTCAGCAGAGAGGAGCTTATGACCCAGTGTGATGAAAAGAATAGCTCTTACCCTGCAGAATGTCGTGTGCATTAGTTAGGATGATGCATATAAAGTGTTCAGAACCGTGCTTGGCACTACTCAATGTTCAATAGCAGTTGTGGACTTATTATTGCTTATTATTCTTACAGATTATTTATTAATTAACTATCAGGCATTATTAATAATATGTACTATTAAAATATTTACTTTGATACAAGTCTGGACACAATGAACTGGTATTTACAAATGCTTGATTTGTTGGTGATATTGAGAATGTATTGCAGCAGGCACATACACAGAGATTAATAACTGATGGTTAGTGTGAAAGGAAGATATGGCATCTTTGGGTTAATATTGCTTCTGTGGGAGACTATTCATGACCTTATAAAAGTACAATATTACTTCACCATTTCAGGAACAGGGCTGATGCATGAAAGGGGCTCCTGTGGTGGGTTGTCATGGAATCGCAGTGCCAGAAGAAATCTTAGAAACTGTTTTAGATTCTCTGTTTTTAATTAAAGCATAATTAACATACAACAAAGTGCACGGATTCTAAGTTTTTGGCCTGATGAGCTTTTGATGATTGTATGTGCCCTAAACCAGACAGAGAACTTCTATCAACCCCCTGAGTTCCCTCACATCCCCTTCCAATCAACTCCTCCCCTCCCCCAGCAGCCACTTGTGTGAGAGTGTTAGAGATTAGGAAAAAGAGGCCCCAGATACTGAGTTGCCTGACTCAGGTCAGTTAGCCAGCCTGAGACCAGCCTCTGAAGCCTAGGTTTCCTGATCCGCCCCCGCCCCTCAATAGGAACACATGTGTGGCTTCCCTGATGCCATTTCCATTTTTATTGGGAGTCTTATGGTCTCACTTAGTTTGATTATAGCTAGATTGCCTTAAAGTCCTGCACATTCTCTCAGGCTTTGATTATGAAAAACAGTGGTAATTCACACAACTGGAATGACTTTCATTACCTTGGCTAGTGTCATTCCTGTCCAGAGAAAATTTAACTCACTCCTTTTTTCTTTTTAACAAAGTAGCTTTTGGGGGTGTACCTTTGGCTACTCCAGACTATTCTCTAACTTTTGATTGAATTGATATACCGACACAGTAGTTGTTATTAGGTGGACAGTTGCAGCCTTTTCAGTTAGATGTTTACCAGAAGGCATTTCTACTCACTCTGTCTGTAAAGCAAGGTTATTAACCCAGAGACTTTGACTAATGTTCAGTAATAATGAAGTTCTTCCTGTCACTTTATCCTCTCAGAAGTTTTTATGCGTCTCCACCCACTTCTCTTACCCTAACCTGTGGTGAAATGTCATTGGTGCAGGAAGCTGTGTTCTGTGTCCCAGGCTGGCGGAGGGTGAGGCTTGTCTCCATGGCCGTGTGGATCTTCTTGGGCAGTGCTAGCCTCGATGGCTGAACGGCACTTTAAGCACGTGGAAAGGAGTTATTGGTGTAGTCTACTCATATTGGGATGTGCCAACATTTTAAGGTGTTTCAATATTCATTGTGAAGAAGTACCTACAGTTAGAATTATAATTTGCAGTTTCAAATTAGAGGGACTTCCCATTCTGTTTGAATAAAGGCTGTGTTAGCAGGTGAAAAAATAGTTTCCTTTGATGTTGGTTTCTTTGGGTAGATACGTTCTCTTGAGGCCTCTGAGTCAGGTTCTAGGAATTCTTTTCCGGCTCCACCTTTGCCGCAGTGGTCAGATGGTGTGGGCCGGGCTCTGACCTGTTTCCTTAAAAGGTTGATTCAGTTAAATTTGTATTGAAAGTGGATTGGGGAAAGTGTTGTATCAAAGTGCTCCTGTATTCCTTAACAGCAAAACTTTTGAGGGCCTTCATAAAGAACAGTTATTGTAGGTTACTTTTCAGTAAAATGGATTATATTCTTTTGAAAATCTCGAAATGGCATTGTGATTTGTTTCACAGGATACATCACCAAGTCTACATCTTTTATTCTAGGACATTTCAGAGTGGGATCTTTAACTTGGTTGCACTATTCCTTCCTTTCTAAATTGCAAATTATTCTGAACTGGAGAAGATTTTTCCCATAGTGACATTTGAAAAGCACATGTCTAAGGATAGGAATTGCTTTTTATTTTGCTGGGGGATTGTTTTGTTGTTTTGAATCTTAGAGATTCTCCCTGTTTATTCTAAAACAAGATTTTACTACTTCCACTTAGCTTAGATTGAAGATAATCAATTCAGCACTTTGATAAGTGTTTTGACCTGTAATTTTTTCACCACTCTATAGAAATAAACAAGACAAGAACTCAAATGAACTATTTTGCTTATGAGTCCATTAGAACCACTGTCTCCTGGAAGTTGTCTATGTCTGTGTAAGTACCTCGTCTCCATGGAAAGAGGAATAAACCTAATTTACCATAAAATGCATCTATTTATTTCGTGTTGCTCCCAGGTATATTGGCGTTTGTGGTCACATGGAATACCCCTGCCGCTTCCAGAAGTCTTCTGCCAGCACCCAGAAGATCATTCCTCATCGGGTCTTTGCTCCAGCGTGCCTGAAGGGTGCCTGCCAGGAGACCCTTCTGCCGCTAATCCCTCCTTGCCTCTCTGCAGCACACTCTGTCCTGGGAACACACCCATTCTCCAGGCTGGATATACTCATTGTCCCTGCCAACTTTTCAAGTCTAGGGATGGCCAGGTATGTTATTCTGTTGTGGTGGCTGGAGAACATGCTTTGGAGTTTTTTTTTTTCTTCTAAATTTTGGCACGTGTGGCATGCGGGATCTTAGTTCTCAGACCAGGGATTGAACCCACACCCCCTGCAGTGGAAGCACAGAGTCTTAACCACTGGACCACCAGGGAGATTCCTGGAAATTCTTTGAGTATTTCTTGCTTTCTCTCAGCTGTCAGAGCAGTCATTTGATAGATTGGAAGGGCCATCTCACACCCCACCATGCATGAGCCTTTGCATGTCATGGGCTCAATTCAGTTGCCTTGAAAATAACAGCTCACATTGTTGCTGTGATTGAGAACACATTGTGCTCCCAGAGTGGCGTATGCCGGATCGTGGCTAATTAGTGGCTAGTTAGCTTAGGCAGCAAGAGCATAATGCTAATGAGCCCAAGGTCACAGCTCTGGGCAGAGTCAACACAACTTGGTCCTAGGGCACAGGCTGCCGCATAATCCTGTCCAGCTGTCTCATCCATTCTCACCACTGGTCACAAGGGCAACGACTTGAGAGCCCCTGTGTCAGAGAGACTGTGGATGGATCAGTGTAAATCTATCACCACTGCTAGAAAAACAGCTCGGAGCAGATGGCTTACTAGGGGAGGTTCAGGGGGGTCACTTGTCTTGCTACTATTTTTTAATATAATAAACATACTGTATTATTCTTATTGTCATCCCAATTTAGTTCATATGGAAAATCAAGACCTGCATGCTGGACCTTTCCCTGTGTGTAATTTATGCCTAAAATCCATTCATTAATGCTGTTGTTCATTCAGTAATAGGGAGCTGTGTTTCCCTCAGCATTTTACTTGGTTATGTACTCAGGCTTTTCTTGGTTATATTTCTGTTTGAAAATCTTAATCATTAACAAGTGAATATGCTTGACTAAGGATGGGAAAAATAAGCTCATCAAAACATGTGACTTTAAGTTTTTCCCTATTAGTCAAGGAAATTCCTGCTGCCAATTAATTTCCATGCTTTTGAACAGCTGTCATTTGTGGTGTTTTCCCTGAAAGCTGCACACATTCTTAGTAAAACCCATGAGTAGAAAAGAACTGACCAGAACATTTGCCTTTGATCTGTACTACACACGTATACTTTTAAAAAGCTAGCTGGCTAGTCTTAATCCTTGAGGAGGTCTGAGAAGGTCATTTAGACTGTTTTTTATCCTATATTCATGAAGATAATGGGAATGTAAAAACTAGGATAATTATATGTATTTGGTTATGTGCCTCATGTAATTGTCTCAGCTGTCTATATATAGAATTTGTCTTAACAAGGGGGCTTCCTTGGTCCCTTTGAAGAGTCTGCTGGACTTAATTTGAGTGGAATTATTGGCAAAGGAAGGGTTGTTCATTAAATGTTTCTTATTTGTACACAGTTTTGAGGGACTGCATTTATTTGGAAGTTTTTAGCACTTTATGAGAGTTGCAGTTTTTCAGGGCATGTTTGCTAACAGTTCCAAGTTCTGACCTGAGGGAACCAGAGGCCAAGTAGTTTTCATACAGAGAAACTTATTTTCTACAACTCCTTCCTGACATCAGTCTGCCAAAACCAGAATTTGTTGACCTGTAGGCCAATCTATAAAGCTTTTCTTTTTAAGTTTGCCTGCCCAGGCAGGTAGGCTGTGTGTTTGCTGCTTTTTGCAGTATTAAATTGATTTAAACATGCTTAAATCTGTTTCTTTAAAGTAATAAGCCTAAGTATCCTATGGCCAAATGGTACTGGGTACAAATGTCAAAAGCTGTGATGGTGATAATAACTGAGTAGGAACAAGACTGCTTTTATGCTCAAAAACAGGAGAACCGTACATTTAAAAATTTGTGGTTGGTTGTCAAATATCATTTTTTTCCTTCTTTTTAGACTGTGGAAATAGTCTGCCCTGGTCTAGATGTTTTCCTGGGCTTAGTTACCACTCCCTGTATTTGAACAGTGGAGGGGGGGATTGTGGTGTCTTACACTGCCAGTTGGGGGTGGGGAGACACTGTTTTTCCTAACTCTGACCTAAATTGATTCCACTTGCTTGGCTTGACTCTCTCGGGATCCCAACACCTTGAGCCACATGTGGCCGAGTAGGGTTTATGACTCAGCTGGCTCCTGGGGCCCCATTGCCTTATTTATGGCCAAGGCCTTGCTTGGGGCTGTGTAAAACAAACTGGAACAAAAATGACAGTCTTGCAGGTCAATTCTGTACCCTAAATAGGAGTAGAGAAATCTCAAGTCTAGTAGGAGCCATTCAAAAAGACATCTCCACTGAAATTTGCCATTGTTCTATTAGTTGTAATGCACTGGAGATCAAAGGATTTCTTGGTAAATTAAATTGTTCTTTCCTGAGTCCGCATTTTATAAACATGTATGCAAGATCATAAATTCCATACCTCTGGACTTCTTTAGTGACTCGGTCTTAATCTTAATGAATAACATTTTATACTAATTTCGTATTCTTTTTTGCTAGATGACTTTAAACAGTCCCACATGAACTAACATGAATAAATTATTAATAACCATTTTAAAAAGTGTTTAAAACTTTTGGATGATATCCATAATGATTTCACTGTATTTTATATTTTACATATCATAATTTGTATGAATAAAATTTTCCTCTCTGGGTCTGTTTTTGAGCCTGATTTTGGTATTTCAGTATGGATTAAAAAAACACATTTGTATAATTTAAATGTATGATAATGACAAATAAATTTATAAGGAAGTAAATAATACACAACATTTCAGAATTTGGAGTGCTTTTCAAACATAGCAGTAAAAGTAGAACATTTATCAGTATTGCACTTCATGATTTTTATTACTGTTTAATATAACAGGACCTGTAACATATTAACTCCTCCCCCTTTTCTGAATCACTGTTCCAGAGGAGAGATATTTTCATGTTATTCCGGTTTTGAGAAAAATGACTATTTGCCTTTAAGACACTATTGACAGTCATATTCCCATTCTTTTCTCGTTTAGGAAGTGTGGGCTTGCTGTTTTTGTTTCATTTTACCTTTGCTTTCCTATGAAGGCGGAATCTGCTATATAAGGAGCCCTGGAGTGTACCTTTCTTGGGTTGAGTACTGTGGTGTCTAAATGAAGATAAGAATGCATTTTAAACGAGTCTGTAATGTATAGAACAACTCTCTTCTTGTTGGCATAATTAGCATTCTGCCATTTTCATTGTGCCTTGTGTTTTCTCAAATGTCTCAGCTGGGTATTGACTAGTAAGCCTAATTTCCTAGGTATTGAGAAATACATGAAAGGAACTCGTCATCCTGCTTACACTCTTTGTTATAATAATAATAATGTTAATGGAATAATATCCTGGAATCAGATTTATGACAGTTGCCTCAAAATTAACACCTCTGTCTTACCTCTGTGTATGTTTATAATAAACGCTTAGCTTCACCATTTGTCTTTCAGCAGTTCACAATTACATGTCCCAGGTTGTAATTAGGTTGGCAGAACTACCTTGCTGACATCCAAATACGTTCTTTTTTTTCCCCTCCTCTGTTTGATTTTGAAGGATCTTCTGCTTATCATTTCAGAGTGGTTTTATGTTTAGAGCATCAAATGAAAAAGCCATCCCCTAGAGGCTGTACTTCCCCACTCCACCACTCACATGTAGACCATTCACCCCTGGTCTCTCTTGAAATACTGGGGGAAAAAAAAAAAAATGGAAGCAGAGTGATTGATGATAGGTAAAAAATTCTGCTTTGACCTTTTCCCCACTGATTCTGTACCAGATAGTCTTGTTCATGAGTTTATTTGCTTGTTTATTCATTTATTCATTCTTAAGGTTCTATGAAGCATATACTGTGTGCCAGGTAGGATTTAAGATGCTGAGTCTACCGGCATGAAAAAGGTTGCTGAGATCTCCATCATCATGGGAGTTACATTCTAGTCAGGGGAGAAAATAGTATGCATAAAAACAAATAATTAAGATGTGTACTGTGCAAGAGGAAGGGGACATATGTATACCTATGGCTGATTCATGTTGATGTTTGGCAGAAACAAACACAATTCTGTAAAGTGATTATCCTTCAATTAAAAAACAAATACATTAAAAAGATTTTTTTTTAAGTTGAAAGAAATTGAAGACAATACAAATAAATGAAAACACATTTTTTTTTAAGTTGTGTATTATGAAGAAAATAAAGCCAAGTAAGTGATAGAATAACTGGGGACCAGAAGCATTGTTAGGGTGAGGAGGGAAAAGCTTCTTTAAAGAATGAAACTGAAGAATGGTAAGGAGCCAGCTGTGTGATAATCTGGTGGAAAAGCAACTCAGACTGAGGAATGTTCAAGTCCGAAGGCCCCAAGCTGGGAACCGTTGTAATGGGCTGGAGGAGCAGAAAGAAGGCCAGTGTGGCCAGCATGGCTTCCCTTAGACATACTTTGGGCACCAGGAAATGCCAGAGTCCGGCAGGGCTTCAGTCACCTGAGCCACCTGTAACCCATGTGAGGAGAGTGAGGAAGAGCCGCTAAGAAAGGGCAGAGCTTGAGCAGAGATCGATGGTTCCAGGCAGTCCTGTATATGGGGAAAGAGTTGCCAGGGAGGGCACATCTTTTCTGGGGACCAGTGGTGCTCTGGCGGCTCATGACCAACTGCTTGGAACCTGACTTGCTTTAGTACCTGCTGTTCTTGAGCAGAGTTCCCCACAGAGAAGGCATCAGAGCACTCAATGCGCCCCAGCGGCTGCTTGCTGATTCCTTGCAAGCTCTTTTTTGACGAAACAGATCACAGGGAGGGAGGCACTACTTATATGTTTTCTCAGCCTAATTTTTAAGGTTTTCAAAGACTGGACAAAAATAGGACTGATAAGTAAAGAGCACAGAGAAATAATTATCAATTACTGAAATATCTTCAGTGCACTTAAGAGCAGAGAAAAATGATAAAGCTCCCTATTACACGTGGCTTGTTCTTAAAAGATTTGATTGTGCAATAAAAGGCTTCTGAACGCTTATGCTAGTTCCTGACTGTTGCATACCCAATTTTCTTAAGTACCTCAATTTGCGAATAAACGGTGTGCACATACATGCCCAAGAATGAATGTAACCGGCTCTCCCTCCACCCCCTCCTCCTGGGGTTAGACAGGGTGTTGTCCTGTTTATTCTTATCTCCCAGCCAATGTGTAATAGAAGAAGCAAACCATAACATGCTGGTACAAAGGGCCTGTTGTTTTCAGCCTTCTAATTGTGCTCCTTTCTATTGGGGAAGGAAGCAGTCATAAATTTTTGTCACTATCTTAAGTAGCAAGGTTTCACAGTTTGGGGACTTTTTCTTTACTTGTTCTTTGTTAGCTTCCAGTTGAATTTTTGAATCCCCTGAACTAAAAACTGCCATACTTTTAAACAACCCTCCGATAAGTTTCAGGGACTTATGACCCTTGATTTCAAGGCAGGATGCAACCATAGTGATTCTTTCCTTGGGGAACCGGATTTCAAGCCCTAAATTAGTGCACCTTTCGGCTCACCAAGGTTTCCAGCTCTTCTGCTCTCTCTGATGTGCTGTGGATTTGGGGGTCTATGTGTGGGTTTTAATTCTTTGTTATTGTCACCATTTGTTTCCCAGACTTTAATAAATTCTTAAACTTCTTTCTGCATGGATTGTTTTAAAAAATATTTTGAAGGAGCATGTCTTTCCCCCATTTTCCTGTATAACTCTTCTGCTTTTACAAACAAGTGGGTGTGAATGATAAAAAGCAGCTCATACCTTCCTTTCTTCCTATAAAATTTTAATCCTTCGTTTACTGGCACCCCTGCCGTTCACTGGAGCAATGAACAGGGTGTATCGTGGGTAGCAAGGTCCATGGGTCTACTCAAGGGGGCTCAGTCCCCCTCAAATGCTTTCCCTTTGTTGCTTTATTTCTCCACTTTGTTTTCTATTTCTGCTTTTCTTCTTCCTTTTTTCTATTTTTAATTAATTTATTTTTAAGTAGAGGATAATTGCTTAATAGCATTGTGTTGGTTTCTGCTGTACAACATGAATCAGTCATACACGTGTATCCACATGTCCCCTGGGAGGTGGGATGAGATTCTATTTTTCTTCTTGAGAAAATTGTTTGACTTTATTTTACTCCTACCTTACAGAGAAGGGCTTTCCCCTTCTAATGCGTTCTGTTTCTTTCATTTTTCTTTCTTGAAATAGAAATGGGTATTCATAAGGCAGTGTTCTTCTGGGACTCTGGAAGCCCTTGACTGTGATTATTTGGTTAGTTTTGACATAATCAGTTTGTAGTGAAAGAGGCAGGAGGGAGAAGGTGTGCATATGCTCCATTCTTTACAGCGCAGGTACAGGACCATATATGATGTCCCCTAGTCACTTAGAGCTGGAAAATCAGAGACAGAGGTAACAGGGCCTTACCCTGGGATGGCTCTCAGAGCCTGGGGTTCAGACTGAGGCAAGACTCATCCGTAACACTCTCTCTCTCTCTCTCTCTCTATATATATATATATAAAATTTATATTTATACTTATATATATTATTTATATTTATAAATATATATATTTGCTTCAAGGTCCCCCTATAGAATCATAGTGTCTTGGAGTCTACTTGAAAATCAGCATTCACTATGGGCTTGTTTTGAGGCAGCCTTAGAATCTGGGTACCAGGCAAATTCCTGGATCACGTGTGTGTGTTGGGGGCAGATTCTCTCTAGAGAGAAACAACAGGCAGAGCGAGCTCACAGCTTTTGGCTTAGCCAGAATCTTCTTCTTGCCATCAAACAGCTGTGCTGCTTGTCAGATCTAGAAGTAGCATTTTATCATCATTATGCCACGATTCCTCACCCTCTGAAAGATTATGCTTAAGTGTTTTGTTTTCTTTGAACTGTCCTCCACACGCATAGACTGACAGTCTTACCTCTGAGAGCACCACTGGGGTCATCCTTCAAGAGAAGTTGTCAGGCCTTTGAAAGGCCTTCCTGAAGCAATCACCCCTCTACCTACATTTGTAATCTTCTCTCTCTATTGATGTCATAGGCCCCTAATCTCTTCCAGCCCTTGAGCCTGAAATGGCCAGTCAAGCCCGGCTTTTCCATTTTTCCATTGCAAAGAAACGGCTCATACTTTTTTTTTCCTCCCCTTGGTTATTTCTCTACAGAAGCATCATTACTGAATAGAATATACACTCCATGGGTGAAAAAGAAGCATGAGGTTGAATGTGCAAAGTTGTCTGAGTTGGACTATTCCCAGTCGTGTGCATTCTCACTCCTGAAGCCACTCCACGGGGCGAGCACATGCTCCCAGCCTCTGGACTGTGTTGTGCCTGTGCTTTGGCATGGAGCGGTGTATGTATTTCTCTTAAGGCTAGACTCCTTTGGAGGAAAGCACCAACTCGGGAAATAGTTCTCAAGCAAAGCACAATATATGAATAGTCCTGCTCAAGGGAACATTGCCTATGTCATTCTACAGCCATTGTGCAGCTGGAACCCACCATGTCCAAGCCCTGTAGGCCTGTTTGCATAAAGCGGGTGAGAGATTTCCTTGTCACTTTACTCCCCACTAAAATGTAATTGGAAGAATATCCCAGCTACTTTTTCTTCAAAAGAAGCAGTAACTTTAAAAGGCCAAAGATGTGAGGAAGCTCACCTTTAAAAATGTATTACTTAAAAAAAAAAACAAAAACTGATTACTTCGTGGGATTTGTGAGTACATTGCAAAAATCCACCCTGATTTAACCTCAGAGTGGAGCTCGAAGTAGCTTGAAGTAGAAATGCTTTATTTCTTGGTTAACTAACTGTGCTATTTATAGAGGTGACTCCTCAGAAAGTCTAGACATTGTTCCAGAAAGATGGAATACCAAATCTGCCCTTCATGTTCCCAGTCAGTGTGCTGAAAATGACCACTTCCCCTCTTTACCATCAAATGGAAACCTTGGAATTCCATTTCAAGATAGTGTGAGTGATACTTGGGCTCCCCGGCCAAAACTTAGGTTGGCCAAGGAGCTGGGGGTGCTCTTGTGAGCCTGGACACCCACTACCAGGCCTTTGTTTCTTAGAGGCCAGCCTGCTGAGATATGGGGACTGTGGTTGGCAGACCCTTGTGTTCAAGTTGGGCTTCCCTGGTAGCTCAGCTGGTAAAGAATCCACCTGCAATGCAGGAGACCCCCGGTTCAATTCCTGGGTCAGGAAGATCCCCTTGAGAAGGGATAGGCTACCCACTCTAGTATTCTTGGGCTTCCCTGGTGGCTCAGATGGTAAAGAATTGGTCTGCAGTGTGGGAGACAAGGGTTCCATTGCTGGGTTGAGAAGATCCCCTGGAGGAGGGCATGGCAAACTGTTCCAGTATTGTTGCCTGGAGAATCCCCATGGACAGAGGAGCCTGGAGGGCTATAGTCCATGGGGTCGCAAAGAGTTGGACACCACTAAGCAGTCGACTAAGCGTGGCACAGCACAGTTTTCAAGTTAGTCTCTTCTGAGAGCCCAAGCATCTACTCTCAGAATGAGTCAGCTGCAGTTTCTGGCTTTTATCAGCCATATGTGATTTCTGAACATCTTACTGAAAGCTGGCAGTTGGAAAGGGATGGATGGGCAAAGCCAAGGATTCATTCAGCAGACTCATGTCAATGGACAGGTGTGATGAATGAGGACAATTCTCTGGCTCCAGGAAATATGAAATCTTTAGCCTAAATCAAGATTTTCTACCTAGGTTCCAAGAAGACTAGTTTTGTGGAATGTTAATAATGTGGGAAAAGGAACTGTGGGTTAATTAGTTTAGGAAATGAGTGGATTAAACAAAGTAAAAAGGGAGTCTTTACTGGAGGGCTTCTAAGAAAGCCTTTAATATCTTTATTATCCTGATTTAATATCCTGGCATGTATATGCTTCTCAAAGACCAGGCCAGAATATGCAATATTCCTCTAAGACCTTGCTCAGGGACCTCCCTGTACTGTGCACATTTCATCGAGCTGTTCCCGGTCTCAGGGAAACCACCTTCTCAAAACACACTTTAGAAAGTGATTCCTGGGGAAGAAATATCTTGGAGCCCATGACATGACTGGCTGTGGAGTCCAGCCTTCATGTGGTCAGTGGCAGCTGAGGCCTTGCTTTAGGGCAGTGAAGAAGATGGGCTCACCACTTAATGCTGGGGGTCCCACACCTTTCTGATTATGCATTGATTTTTGAACAATCACCCCTTCCATATATTTATATTTATTTATAAGTCATATACATTTAGTACAGTGTTACTATATTAGGTTGGAGAAGGAAATGGCAACCCACTCCAGTATTCCTGCCTGGAAAATCCCATGGATGGAGGAACCTGGTAGGCTGCAGTCCATGGGGTCGCAAAGAGTCAGACACAACTGAGCAACTTCACACACACACACACTATATTAGGTATACTATAAATATATATATATATATAGGATATACTATAAAACATGACTTAGTGACAGGACAACAGCTATAAAATACATACAAAAATAGAAGTTTAAGAGGATGAGGAAAAAACATTGATGAAAGGAAGTTCTGACATTTCTTCCTGCACACCACGGGGTTGGCTAGTGCCCTGGGATCTCTGCAGCTGCCTGGGCCCCACCACGGAAACTCTGAGTCAGTGGGTTTGGGGTGCTATCTTGGTATCTGGAATGTTAACATGTCTGCCCTGGTGATTCGGCTGCAGGTGTTATTTTGGGGGAACTCTGGACAGGTAAGTATCTCTTGGGAATCTTTCACAGACTCTCCACCCTGCTGCCGTCTCTCAGGTGAGCATGTTATACTGAAGCGAGAGGATGGTGGGGACATTCCTTGGTGATGCCCCCTGCTTCTTCGTTACTCATAAGGAAGGTGTGTTCCCCAGGAGTTGGGCCCAGCGACAGGCCGGAATCCTCAGCAGGTGACTGGGCCTTCCTAGCCTGGTTCTCTTTGGAAAAGTAAGGGGCTGATTTAGAATTGGCTGCAGAGGGGCTTAGAGCCTTAACATTCTTTGATTTGATTAGGTTTGAGTTTTATTTTGAACAGGAGTGGGGGTGACTCAATTTCATTCAGTAATTTACATACATGTATATTTTCTTTCTGATGTAAGGGCGAGTTAGATCATAGCCTGCAATTTTCTTGTACTTGGGCACCTGGGCAGCAGTAGGCGTTTAAATGTTAGGCCTGCAAGCAGGAGGTTCAGAAGGGGCCTCTCTTACCTCTAGTTAATTGCAAAATAAACAGATCTCAAGGGCAGGGGCCCCTTCCTTTCATAATAGCCGCCTCTGCTCTGTGCACCACCAATGCAAAACAGCATTTCCAAACATTGCATCAAGAGTGTGCTCCGTAGAAGAAGGCCTGCTGCCTTCAGCCTGGCAATTCACCGCTCAGGCCCCTCAAAGTTAGCAGCTAACTTGTCCCCTCCCACCCACCCAGCCTTGTTTTTAGCCTCCAGATATCTCCATTTGCAAGCTAATAAGTTGCACATACATATGTTTGAACAGTTGTCAGGCTTGTCTGCTGCTCCAACTGTGCTTTGGTTTAAAACAAACAACAACAGAGAACCCAGAGGTGGGGGATGGATGAAGACATTTCAGTTTAACCTGCAGGTGGTGTTGTTTTGACCTTGACAGTCAGCTTTAAACGACCTGTCAAGCACCTTTGTGTGCTTCTGGGCACACCCACCTGGAAGATATTATATCCCCTCAGCTTTATGTGCCCCAGCAGGCAGGCACCAGGTCCCTGGATTTTGTTTTCATCGGTGGAAGGTTAATGCATGCATGGCAGGACTTTACTGAGAGGGGCCCAGCTACAAATGCTGTTTTCATTTAATTCTGATTTCTCTTCTTCCTTGGCCTAACCCTCCCCACCCCAGGCTCTCCCCCCAAACCCCTCCAGATTCCCTCCACCCCCAGTCTGTCTTCCCTGTTCTTTCAACCTCTCTGCTTGGCTTCAAACCATTTCTTCTTGGCTTTGATATCTCTTTGCAGAGCTGCAAGCAATCAGGAGATTATGGACCCCAGAGCTCAGCAAGGCACATTGCCTGGTAGGGGGGCTCAGGCCCCGGTCCCCAGGCCACCACAGGAAATGGGACCCAGAAAACCTGCCAGTCTCCAGACCCTGTGCCCCTGTGCCTGCTCTGGTAACCAGATCCCCAGGGTTGGGGTGGGGGCAGGCAAAGTACTTTCTCAAATCAAGTGGTATCTGGGGAGACAGACCTCTTTGGGAACAATTCTGACCTTTTCTGTGTGGTCAAGGGTCATCTCTGCGGCATCTATTTGAATTTTATCTTTTTTAAACTTTGAGTTTTTCCTGGGCCTTCTGAGACCCTACATAATGGTGTCTGGAAGTTGGGATGAGGAGAGTGAATGGACAGCTGAAGGAATCCAGTTGGATTCAGCCTCATGCCTACCAGTGCTTGGATAGTTTCAGGCAATTTGAGGATACAGATGCTGGCTCTTTATGCAGGGAATCCCTCTTCCTTGGCTTCCATGTCTAAGGCCCAGCATTGTTGAAGGTAACCAGTACTATATCTCTAAAGGTAGAGATGAGAGGGAGGGTGTTTGTCCTCAAGAACAAATGTACATCTTACTATCCTGTAATACTTCCTCCAGTGTCTGAAAGGAAATAGGCCCACATCTAGATATTTACCTTTCCAATGCTGCCTACACCAGCCATGTGTTCTGCCGTTCGGTGAGCTCCCAGAGGTGCCTCTGCTGGTCCTCTAGACAGCCCCCTGAGATGAGACTCGAGATCTGAGAGGAAGATCAGTGCTAGTCACCCATCCTCCTCAGACCTCAGGAACGCTCCTAGGCTGAGGCAGTACCTCACACTGTCTCCCTCCAGGGGTGCACACCCTGTACCCCTCACAGTCCCTGCCCTAGGGGTCCCTCTGTGTTGGGATCTTGTTATTTAACTTTTGGCACAAGTCATTCCCTGGGATTTCCTGGTTGGAATGAAGAGTAGAGTAGGGTGAGAACCATCTGATGTGAGGGCAATTGGACTAAGCTTCCAATCACCAGGGGAACTGGGTCTCACAGAAAGTAAGAGAAGCAGAAATATAAGAGATAACTGGTGTTCACTTGTGTGCCCTGCCCTTCCCCGGGTCTGTGATCATTTTTTGGCCTAAGGTTGTTGAGCTGTGTTTCTGACACTTACAACCCAGAACTCAGATTAATTTACAAGGGCTACTTCTTTTTTGCCTCTACAAACAAAAGCCTCATTAGACCTTAGGATTAGAAGGAGTCAGTGGCTTTGAGCAGCTCTGGATCCTGTCCCCTCAAGCCTTCATTCTTTTAATGATTCACCTGACTCTATAAGTTGTAGAGTGTCTCCATATATGTGTGTTTGTGAGGATCAAATGAGAGGCTATATATATAGGTATGGGCTTCCCAGGTAGCACTAGTGGTAAAGAACCCACCTGCTAAGGCAGGTGATATAAGAAACTTGGGTTCAGTCCTCGTGTGGGGAAGATCCACTGGAGGAGGGCATGGCAACCCACTCCAGAATTCTTGCCTGGAGAATCCCATGGACAGAGGAGCCTGGTGGGCTACAGTCCATAGGGTCACAAAGAACTGTGACTGAAGCCACTTAGCACGCACACACACTTTTAGGTATATATATATACATACAACATCTATTAACATATATATATATATATACACATTCTCTCATTTGATCCTCCAAGACAAGCTCTCAGTCCCCTTCCGTGGCCCAGCTGTCACAGGTTCCCCACAGCTTACTTTTGTGGCAGCTCCGCCCAGCCTGTCTAAGACCTGGGAGCCCTGTTACTGATGAGGCCTGTCTGCCCAGCCCCTCCCATGATTCTCCCACTTTCTGCTCAGCTGAGTAGTTTATCTTGTGGGGTGATGAGTCCCAGCAGGTGCTGACAGCCAGGATCAGGACCTGGACTTCTGTGTCTCTCTGAGGCGTAGGGCAAGTGGAGCCTAATGATGGGTTGTATGCTTGAGCTGAGTGACAAAAAACTGCTGGCCCACGCAGGGGTTGTGAGCTAAGCCAAGGCAAGTCCTAGATGACTGAGTGCATCTACTGCTGTGCTACTGTTACTGCTTGCTTCTTCAGAGTCCACGTTTGTCCTTCCAACCCTCGGGACACCGTTTGAGATGATGGAAAGAGAGCTCTGACTTTGCAATCAGAAGACCAGGTGTCAGTGCAACTGTGCTGTTGACTGCTGTGAAACCCAGCCCAGCAATTCGTTTGTGAAATCTCTGCTCACCTCCAGGACTCTTGGGCACATTAGATAAGATCATGTGTCAAATGCCCTCGGCCCTTGTTTCAGTCGGCTTGGAGAAACTTGGTAGTTTTCTAGGTCAAAATACATCTAAGATTTATTGCTTATTAGTGTGAAGCACAAGCTTTAAAGTCCCTACCAACTCAGAATGTCCAAGATTCTCTGAAATAATAGCTGCAGGGAGAAGAAAAAATAGGTGTGATAAGTTGCCATGGTAGTATGAAAACATGAAAAGTTTGTTTCAAAGAGTTCCTGAGTCCAGATTACTCAGACTGTACTACAAGTGGAATTACTCATTTCACCGAAGGAGAATTTTAGAGTAGCTCCTTGTTAGGTCTTCCTTCAAGGACGTAGCTTGAACTTTAGTAGTTTATGTATTAACTTTCCTTCCCCTCAAAAGGAAATTGAAAAAGGCAGCAGAATAAAACACCTGGTCATTCTGGTTTAGGTCAAATGCGTTTCTTAGATCCATTTCCATATCTAATAATAAACTGAAAGAAATCCTGATCTTCTGGAGGTTTGGGATCCCACCTGGACTCAACTGTCTAAGCTCCTCTGGGGCTTTGGGTCCACTGGTTGGACTCAACCAGTGTTTTGACCTTGACAGTCAAAGACTGAACATAAGGACTGAACCCAAGTTTCTTATATCTCCTGCCTTAGCAGGTGGGTTCTTTACCACTAGTGCCAGCTGGGAACCAATGAAAGGACCTAATGAAAAGAGGTCCTTGACCTCTTTTCCCATCACATTTGGATCATAGATCGAGTACCGTCCACTCCTAAAGCAGTTTCTCTGGTCTGTTCTCAGTATCAGAGGCATTATCTGACCTGTGCTTGAAAGGACCATGTGATAGAAACTTCCAAAAGAATGCTGTGTTGCCATATCTGCTGCTTCTGAATGGAACCAGAGGCCCAGAGTCAGAAGTAAGGCCAGGATGGAGGGGCAAGTAGCAGCAGGTGGGGGGTGACCTGCACTGCTCTCCTTTGAATATCAGCCCCGCCCTACAGCCCTTCCAAGGTCCCTGTCCCAGAAGCACACACAGCATTCTGTAAACAGTACTGCCTGGTTCATTGAGATAATCCTGTAGACCAGAATGAGAATGGCTCACAACACTTCTCCAAAAGAATCAACCCAAGAAAGCCTTTGAATAATAAATTTCCCTAGTAAAATTGCTTTCTATTTTTGTTCCCCTCCTCTCTTCCCATCTGCCCATCCCTCCAATTAATTGTTGTTATTTAGTCACTAAATTGTATCCAACTCTTTTGCCACCTGACTGTAACCCACCAGTCTCCTCTGCTCATGGAATTCTCCAGGCAAGAATACTGGAGTGAGTAGCCACTTCCTTCTCCAGGGGATCTTCCAGACCCAGGGATCAAACCTGTGTCTCTTGCTTGGCGTATGGATTCTTTACCACTAAGCCACCTGGGAAGCCTAGTTATCACTTATATGATAAATGGAATCTAAAAAATGATACAAATGAACTTATTTATGTATATACTGGCATTAGCTTTTTGTATAAGCCCCCATGTCTTGTTAAAAAACAAAATTCAAAAAAATAATTGAAGATCTAATTGGCTTTATTCAGTGATTCATGAATCGGACAGGAAGCAGAAAGGTACTCTGGGAAGCTGTACAAAATGGAAGGTTGTTAAAGGCAGAAAGTGGGTGAACAGGGAAATCAAAAATAAGAGAAAGGGTTGTTTCAGGCGAAGTCACCTTCCTTTGGAGGAAAGGCATCTCTGTCACGCAGATGAACTCACTAATGTTGATTAGGAAACTCCAGAGTTTGGTTGAAAATTCTCCCCCGGAAGAGGCTGAAACTGCAGTTGTGCTAGGTAGGTTCTGATTTGCTGCTGTGGGGTTTAAGCACAAGTGACAACATTTAACCTATAACTGTAGGTTAAAACGTGACATTTTTGTGAGATTTCACAGAATGGAATATCAGCGCTTTTGTGTGGCTCACTAAAGCAGGGATGGAAATAAGATTAATAAACCTAATGTATCATTGTGAAGCTCTTGCTTATTTAGGCCCAAGTCCTCATCTAATAATGGAGAAGGAAATGGCAACCCACTCCAGTATTCTTGTCCAGGAAACCCCATGGACAGAGGAGCCTGGTGGGCTACAGGCCATGGGGTCGCAAAAGAGTGGGATACGGCTTAGCAATAAACAACAACAACCTCATCTAATAAACCAAGTGTAAGCATTGATGATCCCCTTTTCAGTAGTTTTGTAATGGTCTTGTTCCTCAGATTTCGTTAATTTTAATGACTGTAAAGTTGTGCTCATCCTATTCTCAGTAACTTTGGAAGTTTCAGGAAATTTTTTTTAAGAAAATGAATCCACATATTTAGGAACTTTTTTTTTTTTTGAGAAAATGAACCCACATATTTTATATTTCTAAATAGCATTAAGAAGTGCCATTTATTTTTCTAGGTTAGAGAACTGGATATTATTTATATAAATTGAGCCCTTGGTGCTTTTTATTTGGGTTGCGCCCTGGCGTTGAGTGAGCCATACTAGCTGGTGTGGAGACCTGCTGCTGGGCTTCTAAGAGCACAGCCTTTACTCTCGAGGTAGGCCAGTGAGAGGCTGCACTGAGCTCAGACCAGCAACCAGCCTAATGAAATAATGCCTTTGTGTATGTTTCAAGTCAGAAAATTCGAAGGAGGAAAAGGGAAAATATTCTTTAACCACATAGAAAAAAATGAAGGGGAAGGCGGATGCTATCTCTTTTTTAAATAGGAGGATGTTGAGGAGACAGAGATTTTTAATGGGTTTAATCTTCAGACTTAGGCAGAAGGCCAAGCATGATCTGAATACAGAAAACACAGAATGAAATGCCAGGAAGGGAAGTGGAAAGTAGTGGGTTATGGAAACAACCAAATGTGTCCGAATTTCCAGGCTCTTCAAGGAATTGGTTGAATAGTGGCAGCGTTGCTGAAACAGTTTTTAAGCTCAGTTGAACATCCATACACCGCCCCCCACATAATTCTAGAGCATATCACTCAAAACTCAATTTGAAATAGTAGGCAGGGCCTAGCCTGCTACTCTATTATGGTTTGATGTTGGCCAGAATAATCTGATTTCTTCGGTAACATCAATGGGAGGCAAGCAATGGACATGATTTATCTCAGCCTTAATAAGGCATGACACTAAAGAACAAATTTGGAAAATGTTTTACCAGCATGGCAGTATTTTTTTAAAATCTCTAAAGGGCAACCACTTTAGCCAATACCAAATTAATATAAGCTGTAGGCCTCTGCCCTGTGTGTGTGCAAACACACACCACAAGCATTCGTCCTGTTGACCTCTCTGGTGGTTATTTCCTGTAGACACACACACAGAATATAGTGATCACCACACTGGTTTGGCAGGACAGTCATCACTTAGGGGAAGAGACAAAGAGAACCGTTACAGAAGGGCTCCGAGGTTCAGAAAGCGTAGAGATTGGAGATGCTGATCATTTGTGTCACTTCCCCCACCCGGCAGGACCCTGAACCCCTTTGCAGATTTGGTCATCTTGTCAGAAGCTAAAAAGCAGCAACTGGAGGGTCATTCTTCTGTTTTGAAATGGATGCCTCATCTGATGAGTAGACTTGTGCTTGTCTGGCCTCTAAGGCCAAAGGAAATGACTCTTCATAAGAAGAAAATTGCAGGGGAAGTTCTTTTTTATAGCTAACCCTTGCTCCTCTTGCTGCAATAGCACACCTTCTCTCACAGGTTAAATCCAGCAGTAGAAGAGCTGGTCACCCCCTCCTGAATCGGGGGGTGCTTTATTGCGTATTTGCTTTGTTCCTAAACCTTCCAGCTTTTGCTTTTCTGAGCTAGATAATCCCAACAGTTTTGAGTTCCTTATTATGTTTCTATTTTCCTTTTCTTTAAGCATCTCAGTTGCTTTCTTCTGGATCACTTTCTAGTTCTCTTTATTACTCAGAAGTTGAAAAGTCCAAAACAAGACACAGGAAGCTGCAACAGTGTCTCCACGATGAACACAGGGTCCATTTATGGAGCTCTTAACCCTAGGTCCTGCATTGCCCTGAGGACATTTCATGTGTTGTCCTGTTGAAGCCTTTACAGCCTCTACAGGGTAGAGATTATTACTGGCATTTTGTAGATGAAGAAACTGAGAAACGAGTAGTTCTCTCTTTCCCATCACCCAAGTGACAGCCGAAATTCAACCCCAGCCTCTGCCTGTGGAGCCTATAGCCTGAACTGCTTTTCCCTTGTGCCATGACTTCACTCACCAGCCCCAGAACCTTATATTTAACTCTAACAACTGTGCTAGGCAGCTGACTCTCTTTCCATTTACATCGTTATAGCTCCCTTTACTACTTTATTAACACATGGTTAGTCATTCCTTACTTCAGGCTGGTCAGCATGTGTTCCTGGAAATTCATTTTAACCACTTTTCCAAGTTCTTTGATTCTCTTTGGATTCCAATTCAGTCCTTCAAGAGGCTGTTAACTCCTCTAAGCTTGATTCCCTGAAAGACCTAATGAGGTCTCTTAACTGGCACACCCTTTAGCAAGTCTTGAGTGTCCCGTGCCCTTCCTGATGTCATTCCCCACACTACGCTGGCCATCCTCGGGGTTTCCATGGCAAACTGAATGGAATGATGTGTAGAGTGAGCGGTCGTGTTGGCTACCTATTCAAAGTTGTAGGATCCACCAGAATTTCACAATAACTTCAGAACTAGGGAAATCTAACTTGGACTTTGTTTCAAGGACAGAGTTACCAAATACTCATTGCTCTTACTGAGAATCTGGGGCACTGCCAACATGCCAGTTTGTGGAAGCCATGCCTTCGGAATGAAAAAACACTATCTATGAAAAATATTCACCCAATGCTGAATTTTAT
The DNA here is from genome assembly GCF_019923935.1 of Bubalus bubalis. Classification (NCBI taxonomy): domain Eukaryota; kingdom Metazoa; phylum Chordata; class Mammalia; order Artiodactyla; family Bovidae; genus Bubalus; species Bubalus bubalis. The sequence goes on from NC_059159.1 coordinate 142,955,446, forward strand.
CACAACCAGCAATACCAGGCATGTAGATGACATTCAGTTACTATTTATAAAGTAGGGAAAAGAATGCATATTATAGGGGTAGCGGTGATGATGAAATCAGCTTTACATTTTGCCAAAGATGTCTTGTGTGATTTTCCCAGTGTATGAACATCAGCTTAAACAGGGGAGAGTAAGACAGGAGTCACTGTTAGAGTAATACCCCAAAAAAATTAAAATGAAAAATATTCTCTCATAACACATTTTTTAGGAATAACAACAACAACAACAAAAATCAGTGTTTCAGAACCTCCTCAAGCCCCTTAAAAGAGGATCTCAAGAGTCTTTGGTCTTTAGCATTTCTTCTGTCCTTTTCTGGTTTCTTTCCCAAAGATGTTAAAATCAGCCAAGGATGGTCTCCTGTGAATCCCTTGCAGTCATACCCATCATCACAAATGTAGCTTGCTCTCTGCTGTATTTACGAGCTCAGAGGCACTTGGAAACACTGTTGGGAATAGTTCCTAAGTTTCAGGTAGAACCAGAAAATAAACAATTTCATTTCTACCTCTGTGATTTTGCTCTTTCAATCAATGGTCAAATTCAGCTCAAAACAGCATCTTGAGTACAGAAGGTTTTTTTTTTTTTTTTCCTTTTCTGATGACTGCGTAGCGCACACAATTATTCTGTAAACCATGGGAATGTATTCCTGAGTGAATTTGCAGAAGGGTGTGGAACCAAGAGCTGAAGGTCCAGCAAGAAAATGGTTCCTTATTTACAACACAAGGGAGTGAAGCTCCTGAGGCTCAAATTCCATGTCTCCTCCAGGGAACTATGGATGCATTCATTTACCTTGAGGGAGGAAAATGATGACTGAAAATTAAATAGAGAAAACAACTATTCTTTTCATTTCTTTTTCCTCTTTCAGTTTTGCTCTCTAGTTTTTGTAATACTGTTCTCAAGTCTTGAAAATACAACTGCTTCCCATTTGGTAAGCAATTTTTTTCCCTTTCCATTTGGCAACAGCATTTTCCTGTGTTTTCAATGGCACCAAAATTAACATGGCTGTTTTTATTTAACAGGAACAACTTCAAGTTTTATATTACACGCCCAGCCAAAGAATCTTTGATTTTGCCCTGGTGTTTCCCAATATGTTAGCATGGCTTTGAAAACAGGGCTCTTTAACTGCTGTTACAGAGACAGCAGGGAGAGCATGGCAGATTGGGGAGAGAGGAGTGAGCGAATGGAGGAGATGAGGGAAACTGGCCTCCCCCAAGTTACTATTTTTAAAGTTTGCTTGCCTACTGAATAGCTCAATTTACAAATCCTACTGGATATCATTTTGACCTTCCCCACTTTTCTTTCCTGTTGAAAGCGTGATGGATGCGTTGGTGGGAGACAAACCATTTGTTCCATAGTTTTTTCCATGTGCTTGCTCCCTTATGAACACCAGATCCTCTCCACTCCCCTCAGTAGGGGATACCCACACTGTCAAACGCGTCCTGCGGGAGGTATCCAAGCCCAGATTTCTTACGAGGTGGGACCTGGATCCCAATTAGAACGCTCCAGGAAACACACATCTTTATTTGTTAAACAAATAGTCTCATGTGAGCCTTGGCTAGGACGCTCACTTATTTTAAATAAGTGAAGTAAACATTAACGCGCAGGGGAGCACTTGCTTATGTAGCCTGTAACTCTGAAGCCCAGTTTTAAGGTTTTAAGTTAGAACATGCAGAGCTCTTTTTTCCCTTGGCTCGGGTTCTAGAGAATGTTGTTTCCTCATTTAGTAATTGGAGAGTTAATGGGGTTCTTTGTGATGCTACTGTAGGAGAGAGACTGTGTTATTCAGTTCTGGGACTGTAATTAAAGTGGCGCCCATCGGCATAGTTAGAGTTAAGATCGCTTCAGTTTTTCCAATATAAACTCATATTCAGGGGTTTAATAACCAGCTATAAAAATTTGCTTCTAGCTACAGACCTGGCATATTCAGTGTCAGCCTAGGAATAACCTTTACTTTTAAAAAAAAGTCTTTTTAAAAGTATAATTAAAAAATCAGTTTAGTTGTTTATAATATTAAGTTATAAGGATGCAAGGGAATAAAAATAGCTTCTTTTTTTTAGCAAAAACTTGTGACCTATTTTTAAAATATGGACAGTGTTGTAATGTATTTTTTATATCTTCAAAGGAAAATACAGCAAAATCTCTGTAAAATTTGTTTTAAAAGGATATTGTTTCAGTTTTCCTTATGATGACAGGCAGGGCATTTTTATTCTCCCAAGACATGAGCCTCCCATAGGACTACTGGCAAAGCTGTTTTGTCAGTGGGCTTCAAGTTCAAAACTCCTGTTGAGCTCTTCCTGACAAATGGAAATATGGCCCGCCCTTCCAGTTATGAGGCCATGGCTACTTACTTACTCCAGTCCACCCTAACCTTCTGGGCTCTGCGTGTTGGAACACAGTGAGTAGCCCAGGCACAAAGCCAAGTTAGAGACCCCCTTGGAGGCCTGGGGAGCCTTCCCCCAGTTCTTGCTCTGTGTCACACAAGGGTAGGGAAGGGGGGGAAGGAGTGTGCCTCTGTAGGAGTCTCTCCAATTCAGTGGCATTTGTTGTAGCAAGTGACTTTAGGTGGGGCCATTTGTGTACATGCTGAGAGTTGGATGTAGCACAGTTTGTCCACGTGATTCAAAGTTTCTCTAAATAGAACCACCTTTAAAGCATCCGGCTTGACAGGTTGACTTCTACCCATTCTTCTTCCGGTCGCCAGGGTCTTGACTGATGGCATGTGATGATACTGATGGTAGTAGTAGCTGTGCTGGGGGGAGAAGGAAAGGTATTGGTCACGGTGATGGTGCTGATAATGTTACTAGTGGACGTGAGATGGCCATGGTAGTAGTCAGTGGCAGTACCAGCAGTGGAAATGCAGACGTAACGATGGTGATAGGATACAGATGGTGGTAGTGGCAGCACCGGGGGCCACAGACTTCTGCCTGCAGAAGCCATCCTTCATCTTACAGATGCAGCAGCTTAGGGAGTCTGCTTGTCGTCCCTTCTCCACACACAGTATGCCCAGTGGAGCTCACAACTAGCTTTTGGTAGATCTTGCCTTCCACTGAACGATGAGGTTGGTTTGTGGGAGAGACGAGTACATGCCCTTTCTCAGAGGCAGGTCTCCATGTTCCAGTCAGACAACAGTCCATCTTCTTTGTATGGTTTCCAGGTTAGGATCAAGGAACACAGTGACCCGCAGCCCAGGAATCAGAGTCATCAGAAGAGAATGGGACATATCGTAATTCTACCAAACCTGAATTGCTGCTATGTCCTAGGAACCCTGCTCTGTGTTTATATTCATAATTATCTATACATTCTTTCAACTACTCTGTAGAGTAGGTTTTTATTATTTTGGTTTTACATATTTAGCAAAGTGAGGCTTGGCTCACAGGTAGCAAAATTAAGATTTGAAAACCACGATCCATGTGACTCCTACTTCTTCCTTCTTTGCAGCCACCAGAGAGCTATTTCAGCCCTCATAAGGCTTTCTAGAATGTTTCTTGTCTTTGCTTAGGTAAGGGTATGAGAAGAAATTCATAAGAGAATATTCTATATTTGGTTTTCTTCTCTTACTTAGCATGAGGGCAAAGAATGCTTTTTCTCCCTACATATTTCCTTACACTCATAGTGTACTCAGATGACCCTTTTACAATTCATATGGGAACTGTTTGGAGGCTCTTCCCACATGTTTTCAAGACTGGAACTGTGGTGTGATCTTTTCCTGACCTGGCTGGTCTTTGGCCAAATAGGACATTGAGCAAGCCAGAAACCAGGCCCCAACAGAAAAAAAGCAAATAGAGATAAATATTTATCCTCGTCCCAGTGGGATCCCTAGGTTTTCAGGATCAAAGGCCTACTTTGTGTGTGTCTGTTCGTGAGCCTTGGATAAGTATACAGAAGGAGGCAACTGGCAGGGTAGTAAAGACTCTGTGGTACCCAGGCTCTTTAACCCTCAAATAAATTCCCTGGGGACATTGGGGGGTTGGGGAAGCAAAACAAAACAAAAGGCCAGAATCTCATTTATAAAAATAAAAATTTAAATTGGATTCCCTAGGCACAGAATAATAAAAAGATGGAGAAACACAGTGGGAACAAAAAGAAAAGAAAAAAGATGACAAGTGAAAAAGAAAAGACCAGAGAGAGATGGCAAAAAAAAGAGAGGGATGCAGAGCAAAAGTTCTAGAGTTGGTACAGGGGAGTATTTCTATAGGAAGCATGGAGGCAGATGCTATAATAGATGTTTTTTCTTCCAATTCTGTGAGTTGTCTTCTCAATTTCTTGATAGTGTCCTTTGAAGCACGAAAGCTTTTCTTTTTGATAAAAATTCAGTTTATCTTTTTCTTTGGTTGCTTGCGCTTTTGGTGTCATATCTAAGAATCCATGAAGATTTATACCTACATTTTCTTAAAGAGTTTTATAATTTTAGCTCTTTCCTTTAGGTCTTTAATCTATTTGGAGTGGTATGATCTGAAAACTTCACCCTTTTGCATGTGAATATCTACTTGTCCCAGATTTTTATTCCTTAATTCAACAAATATGTGTGATGCACATGTTGTGTGCCAGGCGCTGTGTTGGATGCCAGGGATAGAGATGTCAGCAAAACAGTGGCATCAGAATGTCTCATAACCTGGTGATTAAAAAAGCGATTCAAGAAACTTGGGGAGTAAGGTAGACTTGTAGAGGATTTAGAGGATTTTGACTCTTGAGCAGAGATTTTTACAGTATAGTACAAGGAAACCTGCATTAAAATTACCTGGACTGCTTGTTAAGAAAGCAAACAGATTGACTATATATATATATATATACACACACACACATGTATATATGTGTGTGTATATATATATAGTCAATCTGTTTATAATATATAATATAATAATATATATGTGTATATATATATAAATCATTCTTACATAACTCAAGTATAAGAATCACTACTTTATAAATCAAAAGCTAGCTAGGCCTGGTTATTAATTCCTATTAGATTATTATAAAAAATCTGAATATCATTGATTTATATTTTTCAACATGAAAGAAGTCAGACTTTTCTGTGGCCTTAAGATCCAAAGTAGTGAGGCCATTGTCTAACCCACATACCAGACTGCAGTTGTGGAAGTCATTCTTCCAAGAGCCTATTGATGAAGAAACATTTTAGATGGGAAATATGATATATCTCTGGAAAGAGAAGTAAAAAATGATTCCCCATTCCTGAATTGGATGCACTTCATGAAACAAGCTATATCCACAATGCCAGGGCATTTGGCAGAGTATTCCTGAGCAGCTGGCTGCAGCTGCTCTTTCTACCAAATTCTTCTCTCTTCCATAAGCACACACACAAAACATCTGTGTGAATACCCCTTACTCGCCCTGGCTGCTTGGCAAGTGCTGGCTGGCCCCAGGGAGAATCTTCTCTTCTCGCACCTAGATTTCCTTTGCTGTTCATTCCCTGAGTGGAGAAAGAACAAAATGCCTTGATGCTAGCTCTCTCTTGGTGTTTGGGGCATTTGGTGGTTTGGATACTAACTGACTTCATGACTGCAGGTGGCACAAGGGAGCTCTGTAAAGGAGAAACACAATGACACGTTCACAGTGTTTCTTTACTTTGTCTGCACAGTCTTAAGGGTTCATGTGTGTGAAAGAGCAGTGTTAGGAAAATGACAGCATGAGCCACATCAAGTGTTTGACTTTTAAAATGGGAAGTGAACTACTTCCAGCATATGAACTGACTGACTATAAAAGACTGCTTTTGTACATTCTCTAAGGAATAGAAAGGGGAAAGATGATGATCTTTTGAAATGTTAAACTGAGTCCTAGAAGAAAATATGAATGAATTTCTTTTTTAATCTGAAAGTTGAAAAAAATCCTGGCTTCAAAATCCAGAACCAATAAAATGAAAGATTAATAAATTAGACATGAAAACAAGATATATTTGCATGTAAAGAAAAAAATAAAAGCCAATAATTCATTGGAAAAAAAATACTTGCAGTTTAAGCCACAGACAAATAAATAACAAGCTTCTACAAACAGAATAGAAAAACACCCCACAACCATATAGAAAAATGAGCTAGAGAGATAAACAAAGAGTTCACAGAAAAGAAATGTAAATATCTCTGAAACCTAGAAAAAGATGCCCAACTTTGCTCATCACAGGAGAAATGCAAACTAAAACTTCTGAGTTATCTTACCTATCAGACTAGCAAAGCTCCAAGAATTTGACAACATACTCTGTTGTCAAATTCCCTGGAGCACATGGAAATAGGCCATCTAGTTTGCTGGTAGAAATACAAAACAGTTTAACTTCCATAGAGGGGAATTTACAGTTATCTAGCAAAATTAGATAGGCATTTGATTTAGCAGTCCAGTTTCCAGGAAATTATATTAAAGGTACACTGGCAAAAAAATATGAAAATACTTATGTATGTGGTTATTTATTGGCACAGAAAAGACTGAAAACAACCCAAATGCCCATCAGTTTGGGCCTATTTAAAGAAACTATGGTACATACACACAGTGGAGCATTATACAGCAGTATAAAGAAATGAAGATTATTTCTAAAGCCATCTTTAGGTGTATGTTAGGTGGAAAGAACAAGATGTAGGAAATGTATGCATAGTATGTTAAATATCAATTGCATTGCATGCTGCATGCTCAGTCGCTTCAGTTGTGTCTGACTCTCTGCAGCTCCATGGACTGTAGCCTGCCAGGCTCCTCTGTCCATAGGATTCTCCAGGCAAGAATACTGGAGTGGGTTGCCATGTGCTGTCCCAGGGGATCTTCCTGACCAGGGCTTGAACCCACATCTTTTATGTCTCCTGCATTGGCAGGCAGGTTCTTTACCACGAGTGCTACCTGGAAAGCCCAATCAATTCCATTGGTATTTAACAAAAACAATGAAAATATAAATGATTCTTTGGTGGCTCAGTTGGTAAAGAATCCGCCTGCAACAGAGGAGATCACCTGCAATGCAGGAGATGTGGGTTCAGTCCCTGAGTCAGGAAGATTCCCTGGAAAGGAAATGGCAACCTACTCCAGCATTGCCTGAAAAATCCCATGGACAGAGGAGCCTGGCAAGCAACAGTCCATGGTGTCGCAAGAGTTGGACATAACCTAGCAACTAAACCACCACCAAGATAGAAGGAAGGTAACAAGGTGGCAAAGACAAGTACAGATAGACTTCTGCTGACTATACTTGCTTTGTGCATTTGACTTTGAAACTAAGTAAATATTATATGTAATTATAAAACTAGTTATTTCAAGCCATCTCTAAAGATTAAAAGCAAATGAAACAAATGAACTTGTCTGTATTTTGGAGCTGGTTGCATAGCTGCACAGAATAACTATTCCAAGTGACTTTAAAGTATGGTGATTTGATCTGTACCAGTAATACTCCTAGTGGGAGGACGCTGGTCTGTCTAGCATTTATAGTGATGATATTGTTATTTAGAACCTGTTGCCTATTGTAGGGTAAAGCAAATGAATAATTATGTTGGTGTCTTTGACAACTGAGACTTAAGGCATGGGAGAAAGAAGATCCAGATGTAAAATTGATGAGGTGAAGTGAAAACTTAATAGTCATGAATGTGAATTGGAAGTGTGTGTATGAACTCATCATGAGAAAAAGTAATTTCCCATCTCTGTCAGCTGAAAGGCTGAGGAATAGTATCTAGCAGTGAACATCCCAAGAACATAGTGTGTGGAGTCTAAGACCCTTTTCTTGCTAAAAGGAACTGAGACTCTTTATAGACATGGTTATTTCCAAATTTGGGGCAGACGGTGTATAACTTGGGGCAGCAGTGTATAACTGGAATTTCTTGTCTTACCACAGAGCAAAGAAGCTATAGAGACAACTAGAGCCATTGCCAAAAGACTTAGGAACCAAATTGAAGAAGTTCTTACTGGGACAGTTTGAGCATCAATAGGGTAATAAACTGCAGTGGTTTAAAACACAGCAAACACGTTTAAACCCATGAGTTCATAATAATAAAAATAAATTCACATCATTGGTTGCCTTTTAAGGATGCTGGAGAATTAACTCACTATTTTTAAAAGAAATAAATAAAGGAAAAGAATCAGGCATTTATCCTGTCTTTCTTGCAAACACTGCATCTCAGCATAATCAGATGGTTGAGAAAGTGAGTTTCTCTTTATAGAAGAATTTCAGCTAATAAATTAAGAAGTAATGGTTTCCTTTGCTGTGCAAAAGCTTTTAAGTTTAATTAGGTCCCATTTGTTTATTTTTACTTTTATTGCTTTTGCCTCAGGAAACAGATCCAAAAAAAATATTGCTACAATTTATGTCAAAGAGTATTCTATGTTCTCTTCTAGGAGTTTTATGGTTTCAGGTCTTACATTTAGGTCTTTAATCTATTTTCAGTTTATTTTTGTATATGGTGTGAGGAAATGTTCTAATCTCATTGTCTACTTCAACAAAACAACAAAGCAACTGACAGAATGGGAGATGATATCTCTAAATGATATCACTGACAAGGGGTTAATATCCAAAATATATAAACAGCTCATACAGCTCAATATCAAAAAACCAAACAACTCAGTCAAAAAATAGGCAGAAGACCTGAACAGACATTTTCCCAAAGAGTATATATAGATGGCTAAAAGACACATGAAAAGATGTTCAACATCGCTAATCATTAGAAACATGCAAATCAAAACCACAATGAGATATCGCTTCACACCTGTCAGAATGACAATCATCAAAAAGCCTACAAATAACAATTGTTAGCAAGGTTTTGGAGAAGAGAGAACTCCTGTGTATACTGTTGGTGGGAATGTAAATTGGTGCAGCCACTATGGAAAACAGTATGGAGGTTCCTCAAAAAACTAAGAATAGAACTACTATATGATCCAGCAATTCTGCTCCTGGATATATATCTGGAAAAAGTGAAACTACTAATTCAAAAAGATACATTTGCTATTCTAAGCAACATTGTTTACATTGTTTACAATATAATCTATTCATCAGTAGATGAATGGATAAAGAAGATGCAATGTGGCCTAATGTGGATGGACTTAGAGAATATTATGCTTAGTGAAATAGGTCAGACAGAGAAAGACAAATACTGTACATATCACCTATATGTAGAATCTGAAGAAGTGAAGTGAAGTGAAGTTGCTCAGTCATGTCCAGCTCTTTGTTACCCCGTGGAGTATAACCCACCAGGCTCCTCTGTCCATGGGATTTTCCAGGCAAGAATACTGGAGTGGGTTGCCATTTCCTTCTCCAGGGGATCTTCCCAAACCAGGGATCAAACCCAGGTCTCCCACATTGCAGGCAGATGCTTTAACCTCTGTATATAGGTTTAGCCACCTGTATATAACAAAACAAACTACGTAGTGGTTACCAGTGGGGAGAGGGAAGGGGGAAGAGGCACATTAAAGGCACGGGATTAAGAGATACAAACTGCCATATATAAAATAGGAAAGCATCGAAGATGTATTGTGTAGCACAAGGAATTAGAGCCATTATCTTGTAATAACTTTTAATGGAGTATACTGAATCACTATGCTGAATATCTGAAACTCATATGATATTGTAAATCAACTATATTTCAATAAAAAAACTAAGATTTAAAAAAATTATAATAATAAACTAAAATAATAAAAACAGTAAACACATATACAAAAAATAGATCAAGCCAGAGGTGTTAGGACAGTATTTGGGAAGCTTTAAAATGTTTGTCACCTGATTTATGCAAAGGCAGGCTTCCCTGGTGGCTCAGACAGTAAAGAATCTGCCTGCAATGCAGGAGACCCAGGCCCGATCCCTGGGTCAGGAAGATCCTTAGAGAAGGGAATGGGTGTCCACTCCAGTATTCTTACCTGGAGAATCCCATGGACAGAGGAGCCTGGTGGGCTACAGTCCATGGAGTTGCAAAGAGTCAGACATGACTGAGCAACTAACACTTTTATGCAAAAGCATAAAATATACTCTTCAGTATTTTAGTCAACAAACAATAGTAATAGAATGTGATATTACTGTTTGCAGCGCCTAGTTAATTATGGATCTAGGTACTGATTGTTTGTGCCTTTTCATAGTGATATTTAACACACTTCCATTGAAATATTCTTCCCCAGCTAAAACCAGACTGACTTTGACCCAGCCTCTAAATTTGATCACCAATTTACAGGAAATGCGGATGACAGAGTAACAAATTAAATGATACTATGGGAGTATAGGTGGAGAAGGCAATGGCAACCCACTCCAGTACTCTTGCCTGGAAAATCCCATGGGCAGAGGAGCCTGGTAGGCTGCAGTCCATGGGTCGCTGAGTCAGACACGACTGAGCGACTTCACTTTCACTTTTCACTTTCATGCATTGGAGAAGGAAATGGCAACCCACTCCAGTGTTCTTGCCTGGAGAATCCCAGGGACGGGGCATCCTGCTGGGCTGCCGTCTATGGGGTCACACAGAGTTGGACACGACTGGAGCAACTTAGCAGCATGGGAGTATAGTGAGCAAAATCTAGACAACCTTAAGCTCTGTAAGACAAACAGCCTGGTTTATTCAACAACTGAATTGCAAGAGAAAGACAGAAGAGGAACCTGAAAGAAATTTAGAGAAACACCAACCAATTCCACTATATGGGCCTTATTTGGATCACAATTTGGACAAGCCAGCTATAAGCAGACATTTATGAGATTATCATGGAAATTTGACAACTAGATAGTTAATATTAAAGAATTATTACAGTATTGAAGGCATAATATTGGTATCATTGTTTTGTTTAAGAGTCCTTTTAGGGTTACATACTGAAATATTTGAGGGATACAAGGTGTACATTCATGAAACAGTGATCGCATGATATAGTGAACAGTATAAGAAAGTATATTGAATTATTTTTGTGTGTTTACTTGATTCTTTCCTCACTGATCTCTGAGTCTCTGGGCAATGATCCTTTGTTTTCACTTCTGTATCCCCAGTGTCTACCTATTGAATCACATTTAAGGATGAAATTGTCTGATATTTGTATGTATTGTAAATATCATAAGAACTGTAGGCAGTGAGAAAGAGATCTTTGTTGCATACAGTTATCAAGGAATGCAGAAGGACAGGAAATGTTTTGAGGGTAGTAGAGAGAGCATCCAAGGCTGATAAGGAAAAATGAGTGGGTAATAGAGCAGCAATGATAATGGTGTATTCAGGAAATGGGAGTGGATGTTGAGGGAAGTGTAGCTGAACCAGAAAGTTGCTGGACTTAAACACTTTGATGTCAGAATGGGAAATTTATACTTGATAAGATGGCAGTGTGGAGTTGTTATAGATTCTTGAGAAAGGAAGAGGCACAATAAAGTCTAGAATCTAGAATTTGACCCATATGTCCAATTCATTTTCAATAGAAATGCCAGATTAGTTCATGGGTGAAAAGACAGTCTTTTCAACAAATAGTTCTAAAATAGCTAGATAGCCATATTAAAAACGAATATTGACCCTTACCTTATGCAGCACACAAAAACGTACTCAAAATGGATTATAAACCTAAAAAGTAAAAGGTAGCATAAACCTCCCACTAAAAAGTGTAAGAGAAAATCTTCATGATCTTAGGGTAGGAAAAGATTTCTTAGGATACAATATACATGAATCATAAAAGAAAAACATTGATAAATTGGACTTAATCAGAATTTTAAATTTCTGCAATTTGGAAGACATAGTTAAGAAATTGAAAAGGCAAGCAGACAGACTGGGAAAAAATATTCACACTATATGTATCTGAAAAGGTACTTTTACCCATAATAAATAACTTACAATTTAATAATAGGAAGAAAATCTAATAAATAATTGATGGAAGATTTTTTAGAATTACTGTGTTGTATACCTGAAACTAATATAATATTGTAAATCAACTATACTTTACTTTTTAAAAATATTTTTAACATACTTTAGAAAAGTAGGTATATAAATGGTTAACAAATTCTCGAAATGGTTCCCACATTGTTGGTCATCAAAGAAATACAAAATGAGCCTCACTGACACCTAAATTGACCTCTACACATTAGAATGGCTAAAATTTAGAAGACTGACAGTAGCAAGTGTCGACAAGGATGTGGAGCAACTAAACAACTCATACATTTCTAGTGGGAATGTAAAATGGTACAAATGCTTTGGAAAAGTTTTTTCAGCTTATAAGTTAAACATTCACTTACCAAATGACTTAACAATTCCACTTTTAGATAGTTCCCCAAGAGAAATGAAAACTAAATTAAAGTTGTATTTATGTCCACACAAAAACTTATACACCGATGTTCATTGCCATTTAAGCTAGAAACAACCAAATGTCCACCATTAGGTTAATGCATAAATAATTGTCACATATCCATACTATCCATATAATTGACTTCTAGTCAACATTGCAGGCAACTTTGGAAATTTTGTGGGCTTGGTTCCAGACCACTGCAATAAAAGCAAATATCACAGTAAAGCAAGCCACACTAATTTTTTGGTGTCCGAGTACATATAAAAGTCATGTTTAAACTGTACTGTACTCTATTAAGTGTACAATATCATTGTATTTTAAAAACAATGTATATACCTTAATTAAAAATTCTTTATTGCTAAAAAAAATGCTATATGCGGAGTTGCCACAAACTTTCAATTTATAAAAAATACAATACCTGTAAAACGCAATAAAGTGAAGGTCAATTAAATGAGACATGCCTGTTAAAAGAAGGGACACAGCCAGCAACATGGTTGAATCCCAAAAGCATTATGCTAAAATAAGTCAGATATGAAAGAGTGAGTGGTATAACTCCATTCATACGAAACTATAGAAAAGATAAGTCTTTATTGACAGAAGATTAGATTAGCTGGGCTGGGATGTAAGTGGCAAGCAGGAAACTATTCTACATCTTGCCTTCATCACTGTTGTAGTGATTACTTGGGTATACACATTTGTTAAAACTAATCAAAATATACCTTTTAAGCTAGTGCATTTTATTATATGTAAGTAAAAGTGAGCAAAGGAGATCAGATGGACAAGAGTCCAACTAGGGGAGTGCCACCACAGGATATACAGGAGAGGTTTTCTTCCCCTACAATATATACTTTAAGAGCTTCCCTGGTGGTTCAGATGATAAAGAACCTGCCTGTCAATGCACGAGATGCAGGAGAAGGTGGGTTTGATCCCTGGGTCGGGAAGATTCCCTTGAGTAGAAAATGGCAGCGCACTCCGGTATTCTTGCCTGGAGAATTCTATGGACAGAGGAGTCTGGCAGGCTATAGTTCATGGGGAAGCAAAGAGTTGGACACCCTTGGTCTGTTCCTTCTTATACCAGATCAGTGTTTTCCTTTATTACATGCATTACTAGGAACAACTGTGGCACTGGGGAGAATTTGGAGATTGATGGAAGAGGGTATGGAAAATTTCCTATCATCAAATAAATAAGCCTTTTTTTTTTTTTTTTTTTTTGGCTCCTTTAAAGTAAGTCTAACTTACTGTCATGTCCCTAGCTTGGTTTCCTACATTTCCCAGTGACTTGAATTAGAGGTGCAAGGCCTCTCTAAGAAATATATTGAGACTCCTGTTCATATTAAAATTTTGTTCTATTTCTTTCTCTTTAACTCAGACAAGAGAAAAGACTTTCACACAGAGTTTATAGGCAACTGCTTGAAATTATTTTCTTTTTGCTTCAGTCAGAATAGTATCTGTAAAATTCCAAAGAGTAGACGACTGGAAAGAGTAGAGGGCCAAAGCAATTTTTTATTTATGGTTAGTCCCAGTGTCTCTTCCAGGCAATGAGTTCAAAGACTCCTTTGATCAATTGATTGATGTTTCAGTAGGCTTTTTCTGGATTCTTCTACCATTCTTTGTCTATCTCTTTTCCCCTAGAAAATCAGTCAGTCCCAGAGCAGGGGATCTTGAGGTCAGAGATGTAGTGGTGCAGGGAGTGGGTGTGGACCTGGGTATGTTTATTGGAGAAAGAGGCTTGATGAGATTATTTGCATCTGGTTAACTTTTTTTCCTGCTAGTTTGTGTGTGTGTGTGTGTGTGCGTGTGCATGTGTGCATAGGCACACACACCTTTTTCAAGAAAATGTAATTGTCACATAACATAAAACATGCACAGAACTCCTATAAACACTCATGTACAGGTCTTTGTGTGAACATAAGTTTTCATTTCTCTATGGTAAACATCTAAGAGACGATTGCTGGGTCATATGGTTAGTGTATGTTTAACTTTATAGGAAAACATACTGTTTTGGAAAGTAGCTTTCCACAATTACATTTTAATCAGTGATGAACAAGACACCCCTTGCTCTTTACACTGGTCAACATTCGTACTGTCTGTTATTAACATTTTAATCATTCTGTTGACATGTTATGGTTTCTCATTGCAATTCCCTATAGTTCATTATGTTGAACCCCTCTTCGTATGCTTATTTTCTTTGGTGTGGTATCTGTTCAGGTATTTTGTGTATTATTAATTGGGTTGTTTGTTTTCTTATCGATGAGTTCCAAAAGTTTATTATTTATTTTGGATACCAGTCCTTTGTCAGATAATGTGATTTGCAGATATTTTCCTCCCAGTCTGTACTTTGTGTTTTTATTTCCTTAACAGTGTCTTTCATAGAACAAGTGATTTTAATTTTGATGGAGTCCAGTTTATCAATCTGTTCCCTTATGGATTTTATTTCTGGTATTATGTATAAGAATTGTTTGTCTAATTACAGGTCATGGAGATTGTCTACTTTTTTTTTTAATTATAACTATATGCTTTTGTTGTTGTTGTTGTTCAGTTGCTCAGTTGCGTCTGACTCTGTGACCCTGTGGACGGCAACATGCCAGGCTTCCCTGTCCTTCGCTATCTCTCAGAGTTTGCTCAAGCTCATGTCCATTGAGCTGATGATGCCATCCAACCATCTCATCCTGTCACCCACTTCTCCTACCCTCAGTCTTTACCAGCCCAGGGTCTGTTCCACTGAGTCAGCTCTTCACATCAGGTGGCCAAAGTACTGGAGCTTCAGCTTTGGTCTACAATTAATTTGAGATAATTCTTTAATAAGGTGTGTAGTTAGGTCAATGTTCATTTTTTTGTCTTTGTATATCCAGTGATGTTTTAACCTCACTTGTTGAAATATTACTCTTTCTCCATTAAATTGCCTTTGTAAAAAAAAAGTTGTGACCATTTTTGTATGGGTTTATTTCTGGACTTTCTAGTCTTTTCCATTGATCTCTCTGTCTCGCTCTTCTCCAATAGTGGACCTATCTTGATTACTGAAGATTTATAATAATTATTAAAATTAGGTAGTCTAATTTCTCCAGCTTTCCTCTTTTAAAAAAGTGTTTTAGTTCTTCTAGTTCTTTTGTCCTTTCATATAAAATTTTAGAATTAACTGGTCTATATCTACTAAAAAATTTTGCTGGGATTTTCATTACAGTAATATTTCATTACTTAATATTTTCATTAAGACTAAAGATAAATTTGGAAAGAGCTGTTCTGTACTGAATCCTTACTTTGAGTCTTCCAATCCATGAATATAGTATGTTTCTCCACTTGTTTAGGTCTTTGATTTCTTTCATCAGTGTTTTGTAGTTTACAGTATAAAGACCCTATGCATATCTTATTAGATCAAAATCTAACCATTTCACCTTTTTGAAGTTACTATAACCAGTATTATTTTTAAATTTTGATTTCTACTTTTCATAGCTAGTATGTAGCCATATGACTCATTTTTGTGGGTTGACTTTTCATGTTGTGATCTTATTTCTCACTTCTTAGTTCCAGAAGTCAACAAATGGAATAGCTTTATTTCCTCTTTTATAAACTGTATGACTTTTCTTTCTTTTTCTTGCCTTGTTGCACTCTTAGGACTTCCAATATGATGTTGAATGGAAGTGGAAAAAAGTATATGTCCTTGCTTTATTCCTAATCTTGAGGAAAAGCATTCAATCTTTCACCTTTAAATTTTTTTTAATTAATTTATTTTTTTTTACTTTACAATATTGTATTGGTTTTGTCATAAATCAACATGAATCCGCCACAGGTGTACACGTGTTCCCCATCCTGAACCCCCCTCCCACCTTCCTCCCCGTACCATCCCTCTGGGTCATCCCAGTGCACCAGCCCCAAGCATCCTGTATCCTGCATCGAACCTGGACTGGCGATTCATTTCATATATGATATTATACATGTTTCAATGCCATTCTCCCAAATCATCCCACCCTCTCCCTCTCCCACAGAATCCAAAAGACTGTTCTATACATCTGTGTCTCTTTTGCTGTCTCGCATACAGGGTTATCATTACCATCTTTCTAAATTCCATATATATGCATTAGTATACTATGTTGGTGTTTTTCTTTCTGTCTTACTTCACTCTGTATAATAGGCTCCAGTTTCATCCACCTCATTAGAACTGATTCAAATGTATTCTTTTTAATGGCTGAGTAATACTCCATTGTGTATATGTACCACAACTTGCTTATCCATTCTTCTGCTGATGGACATCTAGGTTGCTTCCATGTCCTGGCTATTATAAACAGTGCTGCGATGAACATTGGGGTACACGTGTCTCTTTCAATTCTGGTTTCCTTGGTCTGTATGCCCAGTAGTGGGATTGCTGGGTCATAAGACAGTTCTATTTCCAGTTTTTAAGGAATGTCCACACTGTTCTCCATAGTAGCTGTACTAGTTTGCATTCCCACAAACAGTGTAAGAGGGTTCCCTTTTCTCCACACCCTCTCTAGCATTTATTGCTTATAGACTTTTGGATCGCAGCCATTCTGACTGGCGTGAAATGGTACCTCATAGTGGTTTTGATTTGCCTTTATCTGATAATGAGTGATGTTGAGCATCTTTTCATGTGTTTGTTAGCCATCTGTATGTCTTCTTTGGAGAAATGTCTATTTAGTTCTTTGGCCCATTTTTTGATTGGGTCGTTTATTTTTCTGGAATTGAGCTGCAGGAGTTGCTTGTATATTTTTGAGATTAGTTCTTTATCAGTTGCTTCATTTGCTATTATTTTCTCCCATTCTGAAAACTGTCTTTTCACCTTGCTTATAGTTTCCTTTGTTGTGCAGAAGCTTTTAATTTTAATTAGGTCCCATTTGTTTATTTTTGCTTTTATTTCCAATATTCTGGGAGGTGGGTCATAGAGGATCCTGCTGTGATTTATGTCGGAAAGTGTTTTGCCTATGTTCTCCTGTAGGAGTTTTATAGTTTCTAGTCTTATGTTTAGATCTTTAATCCATTTTAAGTTTATTTTTGTGTATGTCACCATTAAATATTATGCCGTGCTCAGTTGCTTCAGTCGTGTCTGACTCTTTGCAAGCCCAAGGACCATAGCACACCAGTCTCCTCTGTTCATAGGATTCTCCAGGCAAGAATATTGGAGTGAGTTGCTGTGCTCCCCTTCTGGGAATCATCCGTACCCAGGGATTGAACCAGAGTCTCCTGCATTGCAGGCAGATTCTTCACTGCTGAACCACCAGGGAAGTCCTAAATGTAATGCTACCTGTGCTATGCTGTGCTTACCTGCTCAGTTGTGTCTGACTCTTTGCGACCCAATGGAATGAAGCCCACCAAGTGCCTCTGTCCATGAGGATTCTCCAGGCAAAAGTACTGGAGTGAATTGCCATGCCCTCCTCCAGGGGATCTCCCCAATCCAGAGCTCAAACCTGCATCTCAGATTCTTTACCACTAGTGCCACCTGGGAAGCCCTAATATAAGCATTTAATAGTATAAATTTCTCTCTAGCACTGTTTTAACCATATTCCACACATCTTGATATATTATTTTTTTCATTTTTGTTTACCTTAATATTTTCTGATTTCCTTTGAGACTCTCTCTTTGACCAGTGGGTTATTTAGAATTGTGTTGTTTAATTTCCAATTGTTTACAGATCCTCCTATTAGCTTTCTATTATCGATTTTCAGTTAATTCTACTATTGTCAGAGATCACATCTTTTGTGATATCAGTTCTTTTTTTTAAGGTTTTTACTTTCATCAGATAATGTTATATTTACTTTCAATTGTTAAGCATATTTTAAAGAATTCAATAAAAGAAAATTAGTCTATTATATCTACATAGATACTTACCCTTTCTCTTGCTTTTCCTTCATTCCTGATGTTCCAAGTTTTTTTTTTTCTGGTTTTGTTTTCCTTGTGTTTGAAGAACTTCCTTTAGCAATTATATGCTGACAAATTATCTTACTTTACCTTCATTTGAGAATGTCATTTCACTTTCATTATTAAAGCATATTTTGAAACAGAATTCTGGGTACATCTTTTCTTTTGACATTTTAAAAATGTCACTTTCTTCTGGCCTCCATAGTTTCTAATGAAAATAACGTAGTCACTCAAATCATTGTCCTGTTATAAGTGATTTCATTGGACGCTTTCAAGAGTTTTTCTTTGTCTTTAGTTATCAGCAGTTTGATAATTATTTGTCTCAGAATTGATTTCTGTTTTGTTTAAGCTTTGCTCTTCTTTTTGAATCTGTAGCCGTATGTCTTCTGCTAAATTTGTTGAGTTGTCAGACCTATCTTCAAATATTTTTTCTGTACCACAGTTTTTCTCTTCTGTACTTTTTGGAAAGTTTGAAGTATAGTTGATTTGCCTTTTCATACTGTTCATGGGGTTCTCAAGATGTTAAATGCTGGGCAGGAGCAATCATAAGCTGGAATCAAGATTGTCGGGAGAAATATCAACAACCTCAGATATGCAGATGATACCACCCTAATGGCAGAAAGTGAACAGAAACAAAAGAGCCTCTTGAGGAAGGTGAAAGAGGAAAGTGAAAAAGCTGGCTTAAAACTCAACATTCAAAAACTAAGATCATCGCATCGGGTTCCATCATTTCATGGCAAATAGAAGGGGGGAAATGGAAACAGTGGAGGATTTTATTTTCTTGGGCTTCAAAATCACAGCAGATGGTGAGTGCAACCATGAAATTAAAAGATACTTGCTCCTTGGAAGAAAAGCTATGACAAACATAGACAGTGTATTAAAAAGCAGGAATATCACTTTGCTGACAAAGGTCTGTATAGTCAAAGCTATGGTTTTTCTAGTAGTCATCTACAGATGTGAAAGTTGGACCTTAAAGAAGGCTGAGCACTGAAGAACTGATGCTTTTGACCTTTGGTGCTAGGGAAGACTCTTGAGAGTCCCTTGGACAGCAAGATCAAACCAGTCAGTCCTAAAGGAAATCAACCCTGAATATCCATTGGAAGGACTGATGCTGAAGCTGAAGCTCCAATATTTTGGCCACCTGATGAAAAGAGCTGACTCATTGGAAAAGACCCTGCTCCTGGGAAAGACTGAGGGCGGGAGAAGAAGAGGGCAACGGAGGATAATATAGTTGGATGGCATCATTGACTCAGTGGATATGAATTTGAGAACACTCTGGGAGACAGTCTGATAGCCAGAGTGCCTGATGAACTACGGACAAAAGTTCCTGACATTGTATAGGAGACAAGGATCAAGACCATCCCCAAGAAAAAGAAATGCAAAAAAGCAAAATGGCTGTCTGAAGAGGCCTTACAAATAGCTGTGAAAAAAGAGAAGTGAAAAGCAAAGGAGAAAAGGAAAGATATACGCATGTGAATGCAGAGTTCCAAAGAATAGCAAGGAGAGATAAGAAAGCCTTCCTCAGCGATCAGTGCAAAGAAATAGAGGAAAACAATAGAATAGGAAAGACTCGAGATCTCTTTGAGAAAATTAGAGATACAAAGAGAACATTTCATGCAAAGATGGGCTCAATAAAGGACAGAAATGATATAAACCTAACAGAAGCAGAAGATGCTAAGAAGAGACGGCAAGAATACAGAGAAGAACTATACAAAAAAGATCTTCACAACCCAGATAATCACGATGGTGTGATCACTCACCTAGAGCCAGACATCCCGGAATGTGAAGTCAAGTGGACCTTAGGAAGTATCACTATGAACAAAGCTAGTGGAGGTGATGGAATTCCAGTTGAGCTATTTCAAATCCTGAAAGATGATGCTGTGAAAGTGCTGCACTCAATATGCCACCAAATTTGGAAAACTCAGCAGTGACCACAGAACTGGAAAAGGTCAGTTTTCATTCCAATTCCAAAGAAAGGCAATGCCAAAGAATGCTCAATCTACCGCACAATTGCACTCCTCTCACACGCTAGTAAAGTAAAGCTCAAAATTCTCCAAACCAGGCTTCAACAATACGTGAACCATGAACTTCCAGATGTTCCAGCTGGTTTTAGAAAAGGCAGAGGAACTAGAGATCAAATTGCCAACATTTGCTGGATCATCGAAAAGGCAAAGGAGTTCCAGAAAAACATCTATTTCTGCTTTATTGACCATGCCAAAGCCTTTGACTGTGTGGATCACAATAAACTGTGAAAAATTCTGAAGGAGATGGGAATACCAGACCGCCTGACCCACCTCTTGAGAAACCTGTATGCAGGTCAGGAAGCAACAGTTAGAACTGGACATGGAACAACAGACTGGTTCCAAATAGGAAAAGGAGTATGTCAAGGCTGTATATTGTCACCCTGCTTATTTAACTTATATGCAGAGTACCAAATGAGAAACACTGGGTTGGAGGAAGCACAAGCTGGAATCAAGATTGCCAGGAGAAATATCAATAACCTCAGATATGCAGATGACACCACCCTTATGGCAGAAAGTGAAGAAGAACTAAAGAGCCTCTTGGTGAAAGTGAAAGAGAAGAGTGAAAAAGTTGGCTTAAAGCTCAACATTCAGAAAACTAAGATCATAGCATCCGGTCACATCACTTCATGGGAAATAGATGGGGAAACTGGGGAAACAGTGGAAACAGTGGCTGACTTTATTTTGGGGGGCTCCAAAATCACTGCAGATGGTGATTGCAGCCATGAAATTAAAAGACACTTAATCCTTGGAAGGAAAGTTATGACCAACATAGACAGCATATTAAAAAGCAGAGACATTACTTTGTCAACAAAGGTCCGTCTAGTCAAGGCTATGGTTTTTCCAGTAGTCATGTATGGATGTGAAAGTTGGACTATAAAGAAAGCTGAGTGCCAAAGAATTGATGCTTTTGAACTGTGGTGTTGGAGAAGACTCTTGAGAGTCCCTTGGACTGCAAGGAGATCCAACCAGTCCATCCTAAAGGAGATCAGTCCTGAGTGTTCATTGGAAGAACTGATGTTGAAGCTGATACTCCAATACTTTGGCCACCTGATGCAAAGAGCTGACTCATTTGAAAAGACCCTGATGTTGCGAAAGATTGAAGGCAGGAGCAGAAGGGGACGACAGAGGATGAGATGGTTAGATGGCATCACTGACTCAATGGACATGAGTTTGGGTAAACTCCGGGAGTTGGTGATGGACAGGGAGGGCTGGCATGCTGCGGTTCATGGGGTCGCAAAGAGTCAGACATGACTAAGCGACCAAACTCTACTGAACTGAGACACAGTAAAGCATAGGAAAACCTGGAATGCTGCAATCCATGGAGTCACAAAGAGTTAGACATGACAGTGACTGAACAACAGCAGCATAGTTGATTTACAATATTATATTAGTCTCAGGTGTGCACAGCAACCCATTGCAATATTCTTGCCTGGAGAATCCCATGGATAGAGGAGCCTGGCAGGTTGCAGTCCATAGATTCACAAAGAGTTGGACACGACCAAACTGATCTAGCATGGATGCAGGTACAGCATAGTGATTCAGGTTTTTTTTAAGATTATATTCCATTATAGGTTATTACAAGGTATTGAATATGATTCCTTATGCTATACAGTAAATTCTTGTTGCTTATCTATTTTATGTATCGTAGTTTGTATCTATTACTTCCGTACTCCTAATTTGTCATTTGATTTCTATGTCTGTGGGTGTTTCTCTTTTGAATGTAGATTCATTTGTATTATTTTTTAGGTTCCACATAAATGGCATCATATAGCATTTGTTTTTCTCTGACTTACTTCAGTAAGCAGAATATTCTTTAGATCCACCAATGTTGCTGGAAGTGGCAATATTTCATTCATTTTTATGTCTGAGTAATATTCTTCTCTGGAACTTTAATAAAAACAAATATTAATCCTTTTAGTGGCTACAGGTCCCTGAGGCTTTAAGCATTAAAAGAAATTTTTCTGTTATTCAACTTCTGAATAATATTCAGAATAGTATAGTATTCTATCACTGTATCTTAAAGTTTACTAGTTCCTGTGTCACTTCTAATCTACTATGGAGCCTATTCAATGAAGTGAATTTTGGCAAAACTAATACAATTATGTAAAGTTTAAAAATAAAATTAAAAATATATATATATTATTATATTTTTCAGTTTTACAACTTTAATTTGGTTCTGCTTATACCTTCTATTTCTTTCTTTTTTAAAATTGGTATAGAGTTGACATGTAACATCGTATTAGTTTCAGATATACAACATAATGATTAGATATCCGCATCTATTATGAAATGATCACCACGAATAAGTCCCGTTAACATCCATCATCACACATAGTTAAACTTTTTTTCTTGTGATGAGAACTTTTAAGATCTCTGTTAGCAACTTTCAAATGTACAATACAGTGTTTTTAACTATAGTGACCATGCTGGATGTTACATCCTGCTAGCGCAGTGTTAGTTGCTGAGTTGTGTCTGACTCTGAACCCCATGGACTGTAGCCCACCGGGCTCCTCTGTCCATGGAATTCTTCAGGCAATAATACTGGAGTGGGTTGCCATTCCTTTTCTGTAAGGGATCTTCCCAAACCAGGGATTGAAACTGCGTCTCCCACATTGCAGGCAGATTCTTTACCATCTGAGCCACCAGGGTAGCCCAGAACATTACATTACATCCTAGGATTTATTTATTTTATAACTGGAAGCTTGTACCTTTTGACCTTCACTCCTCACCTCTGGCAACTTCCAATCTATTCTCTGTATGAGCTTTTTTTTTTTAAGATTCCATATATAAGTGAGATCATAAGTTGTTTGTCATTTTGTCTTTCTCTGTCTGACCTTAGCATAAAGGATTTCTTTCTTTTATGGCTGAATAATATTCCACCATGGTGTATGTGAGTGTGTGTGTGTGTGTGTATCACATTTTCTTTATTCATTCATTCATTGATTGATACTTAGATTGTTTCCATAATTTAGCTGTGCTAAATAATGCTACATATGACTTCTGTCTCTATGCTGAGACTTTCCTTTTTTCTGTTCATTTCAAGTGTGTTCATCCTTACTTCACTGAACATTTTTACAATAACTAGTTTAAAGTTTTTGTCAGGTGGTTTCAGCATCTCTGTCATCACCGCATTATCATCTGTTGACTCCTTCCCATGTGACTGAGATTTTCTTGATTCTTCATATGCAAAGTAATTTTATATTGTACCCTGGACATTCTGAATATTATGAGGTTTGGGGTATGGTTAAATCTATGGATTAGGTTAATTTCTTTTTTTAGAGCTGGTACAATTGGCTTTAGGCAGGAAGTTCTGACCAGCCTTCTGCAGGTTATGGTTTCAATGTCTGCTCTGTTGCAGACGTCTTTGCAGTGTTGCTTGGATCGGTCCCTCCTGTACTACCCAGTGGGTGCTGGGAGATGGTCTTTCCCTTAGTGCGGCTCTCAGTGTCTTTGGTATGCCTTTTAAGATCAGATCCCTACATGCACAGCTTCAGAGTAAACTCAGGAGTTTATAAACAACGTTGTTGGTCCCTGAGCCCCCCTCTCTCTGCATTCTCCTTGGTATTTTCAATACCTGGTTCTCCTTTTTTTGGTGCTTTGGCCAGAAATCTGGGGCTTTGGTTGCCCCCCTTTGACACACTGCCCACAACTCTGCCCCTGTCCAGGCCCAAGCAGCAAGAGTATTGACATAGAAAAAAAAAAAAAAAAAGCAATGGGTGTTTTCCCCTAGCCTCTCAGGATCACAGCACTCCAAAAGTAAAGGGAGGTTCCCCTCAGTTTTAGGTGCTTTCTCTACTTCCTGTCACCACAATCACTCAGGATTGCCTAGGGGTAGAATGTGAGCAAAGAGAAGAAAGAAAAGGAGACGAAGTAGGGGATTTCTTTCCTTGTCTCTCCCCTTCTTGCCTCTCTCTTAGCTTTAGGTGTTCTTCCTCTCCATCCGGTTCCTCCTTTGAATTAGAGGATTTGTCCTGGAGCTCTATCTGTCCTTGCCTTGGTGCTTTTCATTGGTTTTCAGATTGCTTCTGAGGAATGATGCAGAAAAAACAGGAATTTCACCACTGGTTCAATAGTATTTTAAATTCTGGTCTTCATGTACAAATCTCCTGTTACAATTTATTTTTCAGAGTCTTCTGGTAGTTGCTCTATACATTCTGTCAGTGTTTAAGATTTGCATTCATTGGGAGGGAGAGGGTGAAGTGGGCTTATTTCATCCTACTTGCAAACAGAACTCCCCTGCACCTTTATTCTTTTAATTAACATTTATTTACCCTTCATGAACCAAGAATTTTCCTTCAAGGACTTTATGGTAGTCTTCATTTTTTCTTATAGTCTGCATTATGATGATACTAATAAGAGCTGATTGAAGTTGATTATCATAGTGGTAGTTTAGAAAATAAAAACTTATTAATCCATTTTTATTTATGAAAACTGAATAAAATTCTAAATATTTTCATACTATAACTGGAATGTTTATCTTACATGGAAGTAATAATACTTAAGAAGAAACAAACATAGAAGAAAATGTTGAAGTCTTCAAAAATTCCATGCTTACCCTCCAAGCCTTATTCATGTGCCAATAAACTTACTGTATTGTTTGAAGGCTGTGCGATGCCAAGTCTGGTGGTTTTTCGGTTTCTGTCAGCAGATGGGGTTGACCGTGTCACCTCTGCTTTATTTAATGTGGCCTTTGTGTGGTGCAACAAGTGTGGGGCACAGTGCCAGGGAAGCAGTGTCCCCGACCCTGTGACATCATGTCTCTTCAGAGAGGCCAGAGGCCAGGGCACCCCTCCTCAGGCCAGCTCTGGGAGCTCCGGAGGACAACCTGAGTGTAGTGGAGGCCCCACTGCCACACCCGGCCGAGTGAACAGGCATGAACAGCCAGCTCTTTGACAGAAGTCCCCTCCCTCTTCTCTCCTGGTTAGTGGGACATCCATGCAGTGACTTAAGACACAAACCTAAAGTCAGCCTGAACTCTTGCTGACCTCACGTTCACTGCATCTTTCAGTCACCAAGCGCTGCCTGTTTTCCCTCCAAAGTATCTTCGGAATGGGCCCTCTCCTCTCCCTTCTGCAGGTGCTTCCTGATGAGAGCCCCTGACGTCTCACTTGAGCTTTGGAGGAAGCCTCTCTCGGGTGCTCATGCCTCTGGCCTGTCTCCCCTCAAGCCCTTTCTCTATGCCGCTGTCAGAATCATCCAAGCTGCCTGAAAAGCAACTAGAATTGGCTGCTTATCCCCTTAGCATCTTACACGAGGCCCTTTGCTGCCTGCCTCTGCCCATGTCTCAACACAGCACTCAACAGAAACAATGATCTCTCCTGTCCAGATTCCTTCACACCAAGGGTTTTGTGCCTCTGCATCCTTTTACATCTTTTTCCTAAGCCTAACTTGCCTCCCTGTTTCCCCACTCCCCTCCCTTGCTGCCTGAGTGAGCTTCTACTTATCCCAGAAAACCCATTTCAGGACTTTCATCCTCAGGGGTCCATCTTTGATCCCCCAGAGTAAGTTCATTGTAGCTTTCTTCTTTCTCATCATATATCCGTCGGTTTTTCTTGTTACACTTTTTGTACTCTGTTGTGATGGTATGTGTCCATGCCTCCTTCTCCTAGCCTTAGTTTTCAAGGAGCTCATGGTCTCCTGTGTCTTATTCACATTTGTGTCCTCAGTGCCTAGCACCGTCTGGCATTTAGAAGAAACTCAAGCAGTGAATGAATGTCTAGTTTGTATCATCATCATTCTTGCTCTTTCAGCCTACTGGGTAGGTTGGGCACCAGGCATAAAATGCCCAAGAGCCTTTGAAACCAAGCTTTTTATGGAAATTAAAGACAAATCCATTCAATTTGACCAGGACTTTCGTTTTGTCTTGTCTAGTATTACTGCAGTAATTATGATTCTTGAACACTGTATTACTCTTCAGAAAGGAATGATTATATTGTATCATAGTTTTTTCTCTTATAACCTGAACTATACTATTTGCACTTGGCTTTTTGTTTCCCTCCAATATACCTTCCTGTCTTTTTATATATATCTAACTGTTATTTTCTTTCAATTATTGCTGTCTGATTGTTGAGCCCTATGCTATGGAAAAGATTTATGCTATGAAGATAATTTTTTGATAGACCTAGATACAGTTAATGCTTCATCTCACTATATCTGGGCTATTTATTTTCCTCCATGGAGTTGCTCTGTCATACCTAGCATATTATTTAAAACTGAAAACAGTCAATAGACAATTTGTGCCAGAAACCCTGAGCACGAAAGATGAAAGATAAATCCACAGTCTGTGCCCTGGAAGAACTCAGGGTCTCAGGAGACAGATGGACCTACTCTGAGGGCTGTCTATGGAGCCCGAGCAGGCCAGGAAGGGGCTACCTATGGGAGTGGAGTTCAGTGTGAAGCCTTTTAGGCCAGGGTGTAAGTTACCTGAGCCAGTCAATATGGCAATAAAAAGGTGTCCCTTTCAGAGAAAAAAAGCCCAAGAATTTAATCATTCACTCAGTCTGTCAATTAACAAATATTTATTGAACACTCACTATATGTCAAGTACTGTTCCAGGGACTCAGAACAAAGTCCATTCCATCACAGAGCTGAAGTTCTGTTGCAGAAGACATAATAAACAAACAAATAAAGATGTGCTGTGTAGTCAGGTATTGAAAGTGCTCTGTAGGATAAAGCAGGCTGAAGGAACTGAGAGTGAGGAAATTTGCTATTTTTTATGGCAAATTCAGTATTTAAATGCAGTACTTGGATGCAATCTCAAAAACGACAGAATGATCTCTGTTCTGTTCTGGTTTCTAAGACAAACCATTCAATATCGCGGTAATCCAGATCTATGCACTGACCAGTAATGCTGAAGAGGCTGAAGTTGAACTGTTCTGTGAAGAATTACAAGACCTTTTAGAACTAACACTCAAAAAAGATGTCCTTTTCATTATAGGGGAGTGGAATGCAAAAGTAGGAAGTCAAGAAACACCTGGAGTAACAGGCAAATTTGGCCTTGGAATACGGAATGAAGCAGGGCAAAGGCTAATGGAGTTTTGCCAAGAGAACGCACTGGTCATAGCAAACACCCTCTTCCAACAACACAAAAGAAGACTCTACACATGGACATCACCAGATGGTCAATACCGAAATCAAATTGGTTACATTCTTCGCAGCCAAAGATGGAGAAGCTCTACACAGTCAGTGAAAATAAGACTGGGAGCTGACTGTGGCTCAGATCATAAACTCCTTATTGCCAAATTCAGACTTAAATTGAAGAAAGTGGGGAAAACCACTAGACCATTCAGGTATGACATAAATCAAATCACTTACGATTATACAGTAGAAGTGAGGAATAGATTTAAGGGACTAGATGTGATAGACAGAGGGCCTGATGAACTATAAATGGAGGTTTGTGACATTGTACAGGAGACAGGGATCAAGACCATCCCCAAGAAAAAGAAATGCAAAAAAGCAAAGTGGCTATCTGAGGAGGCGTTACAAATAGCTGTGAAAAGAAGAGAAGTGAAAAGCAAAGGAGAAAAGGCAAGATATACCCATTTGAAGGCAGAGTTCCAAAGAATAGCAAGCAGAGATAAGAAAGCTTTCCTCAGTGATCAGTGCAAAGAAATAAAGGAAAAGAATAGGATGAAAAAGACTAGAGATCTCTTAAAGAAAATTAGAGAGAGCAAGAGAACATTTCATGCAAAGATGGGCACAATAAAGGACAGAAATGGTATGGACTTAACAGAAGCAGAAGATGCTAAGAAGAGATGGCAAGAATACATAGAAGAACTGTACAAAAAAAGATCTTCATGACCCAGATAATCATGACGGTGTGATTACTCACCTTGAGCCAGACATCCTGGAATGTGAAGTGACCTTAGGAAGCATCACTATGAACAAAGCTAGTGGCAGTGATGGAATTCTAGTTGAGCTATTTCAAATCCTAAAAGATGATACTGTGAAAGTGCTGCACTCAATATGCCACCAAATTTGGAAAACTCAGCAGTGGCCCCAGGACTGGAAAAGATCAGTTTTCATTCCAATTCCAAAGAAAGGCGATGCCAAAGAATGCTCAAACTACTGCACAATTGCATTCATCTCACACACTAGCAAAGTAATGCTCAAAATTCTCCAAGCCAGATTTCAACAATATGTGAACCATGAACTTCCAGATGTTCCAGCTGGTTTTAGAAAAGGCAGAGGAACCAGAGATCAAATTGCCAACATCTGCTGGATCATGGAAAAAGCAAGAGAGTTCCAGAAAAACATCTATTTCTGCTTTATTGACTATACCAAAGCCTTTGACTGTGTGGATCACAATAAACTGTGGAAAATTCTGCAAGAGATGGGAATACCAGACCACCTGACCTGCCTTTTGAGGAGCCTGTATGCAGCTCAGGAAGCAACAGTTAGAACTGGACATGGAACAACGGACTGGTTCCAAATAGGAAAAGGAGTACATCAAGGCTGTATATTGTCACCCTGCTTATTTAACTTCTATGCAGAGTACATCATGAGAAATGCTGGGCTGGAAGAAGCACAAGCTGGAATCAAGATTTCCAGGAGAAATATCAATAACCTCAGATATGCAGATGACACCACCTTTATGGCAGAAAGCAAAGAAGAACTAAAGAGCCTCTTGATGAAAGTGAAAGAAGAGAGTGAAAAAGTTGGCTTAAAGCTCAACATTCAGAAAACTAAGATCATCTAGTCCCATCACTTCATGGCAAATAGATGGGGAAATGGAAACAGTGGCAGAGTTTATTTTTAGGTTCCAAAATCATTGCAGTTGGTGACTGCAGCCATGAAATTAAAAGACATTTACTCCTTGGAAGAAAGTTATGACCAACCTAGATAGCATATTCAAAAGCAGAGACATTACTTTGCCAACAAAGGTCTATCTAGTAGAAGCTATGGTTTTTCCAGTGGTCATGCATGGATGTGAGAGTTGGACTATAAGGAAAGCTGAGTGCCCAAGAACTGATGCTTTTGAACTGTGGTGTTGGAGAAGACTCTTGAGAGTCCGTTGGACTGCAAGGAGTTCCAACCAGTCCATCCTAAAGGAAATCAGTCCAGAGTGTTCATTGGAAGGACTGATGTTGAAGCTGAAACTCCAGTACTTTGGCCACCTGATGCAAAGAACTGACTTATTTGAAAAGATCCTGATGCTGGGAAAGATTGAAGGTGGGAGGAGAAGGGGATGACAGGGGATGAGATGGTTGGATGGTATCACCAACTCAATGGACATGAGTTTGGGTAAACTCCAGGAGTTGGTGATGGACAGGGAGGCCTGGTGTGCTGCAGTCCACCAGGTCACAAAGAGGTGGACACGACTGAGTGACTGAACTGAACTGATGGCAAATTCAGATGAAACTTTCTGAATATGTGATATTTGAGCACAGACCTGAACAAAGGAAGGCAGAAGGCCAGGTGAGACAGAGTCCCTGAGCTAATATGCTTAGCATGTTGAAAGACAGCCAGGTAGCTGGTGTTGAATGAACAAGGGAAAGAGTGATGGTGCATTGGAGAAGTTACAGAGGACACAGTTTTGTAGGGCCTTCTCGGTCTTTTGTTCTGAGTGATATGTGGGGACCATTTTTAGTTTTTGTGTAGTAAGTAACATGATTTGATTTATACCTTGAAAATGTGATTCTGGATAGATGCTTGTTATTTGTGTTTGGAAGATAGGGACAGGTAAGAGCAGAAGCAGGTATCCAGTTAGAAAGCTAATAGAGAAATCTGTGAGAGATAACAGTAGTTTGGACTAGGATGGTAACAGTAGATGAAGTGAGAAGTGTTCAAATTTGGGATATTTTGAAGATCAAGTTAATGAAATTTTAGAGTGAATTGTATGTACGATGTAAGAGAAAAAGGAATCAGGGACAACTTCAAGGTTTAGGGTCTGAAAAAAAAAACAGTGGTGTTATTTTTATTGAGATGGAAATAGCAGGGAAAGAATAAGGTTGTTAGGGAAAATCAGGATTGATTTTAAATTTGTTGAGTTTGAAATGTCTAAGTGGAAATATAGCTGGAATTCAAAGGGAAGCTCATAGCTGGAGATATGAATTTTGAGGGGTTCTTCAGGATTCAGGTGGTATTTAAAGTCATGGGACTGAAAAGCACATTGTGGAAGGAGATAGAAAGAGAAGATAAGAGGGATGAGAACTGAGACATGTCAGCCACTGGACATGAAATATACACGCTCTGAGAATGGACTGTAGGATGTGGTCCAGTGGAGGTCACTGGTAACCTTAAAGAGAACAATGCTGATAGCATTGTGAGAAGGAAAGCCTAATTGGCAAGAGCTGGAATCAAGATTGCCCGGGAGAAATATCAATAACCTCAGATATGCAGATGACACCACCCTTATGGCAGAAAGTGAAGAGGAACTAAAAAGCCTTTTGATGAAAGTGAAAGAGGAGAGTGAAAAAGTTGGCTTAAAACTCACATTCAGAAAACTAAGATCATGGCATAGATCCCATCACTTCATGGGAAATAGATGGGGAAACAGTGGAAACAGTGGCTGACTGTATTATTTTTGTGCTCCAAAATCACTGCAGATGGTGATTGCAGCCATGAAATTAAAAGATGCTTCTTACTCCTTGGAAAGAAAGTTATGACCAACCTAGAGAGCATATTCCAGAGAAGGCAATGGCACCCCACTCCAGTACTCTTGCCTGGAAAATCCCATGGATGGAGGAGCCTGGTAGGCTGTAGTCCATGGGGTCGCTAGGAGTCGGACACGACTGAGTGATTTCACTTTGATTTTTCACTTTCATGCATTGGAGAAGGAAATGGCAACCCACTCCAGTGTTCTTGCCTGGAGAATCCCAGGGACGGGGGAGCCTGGTGGGCCGCCGTCTGGGGTCACACAGAGTCGGACACGACTGAAGCGACTTAGCAGCAGCAGCAGACAGCATATTCAAAAGCAGAGACATTACTTTGCCAACAAAGGTCCGTCTAGTCAAGGCTATGGTTTTTCCAGTAGTCATGTATGGATGTGAGAGTTGAGGTGTGAAGAAAGCTGAGAGCCGAAGAATTGATGCTTTTGAACTGTGGTTTTGGAGAAGACTCTTGAGAGTCCCTTGGACTTCAAGGAGATCCAACCAGTCCATTCTAAAGGAGATCAGTCCTGGGTGTTCATTGGAAGGACTGATGCTAAAGCTGAAACTCCAGTACTTTGGCCACCTCATACGAAGAGCTGACTCATTGGAAAAGACTCTAATGCTGGGAAGCATTGGGGGCAGGAGTAGAAGGGAACGACAGAGGATGAGATGGCTGGATGGCATCACTGACTTCGATGGACATGAGTTTGAGTGAATTCTGGGAGTTGGTGATGGACAGGGAAGCGTGGTGTGGTGCAATTCATGGGGCCGCAAAGAGTCAGACACGACTGAGTGGCTGAACTGAACTAAAGGGGAGAATTGGGAAGGAGTTGGAAAGTAAGTTGAGATATCTAGTGAGGAGGCTCTTTGAAGGAGTCCTGTAAAGAGAGCAGAGGAATAGGGAAGTTTATGGTTAAAGATGTGAAGTCAAGAGGGGATGTTTTAAGGACAGAGTTTATCAGAACATGTTGGTAGACTGATGAGGTGTGAGTAAAGAGGAAGAAATTGATGAGAAAGGAGAGAATGAGAAGACAGGTAATGTTGGCAGCAACTATATGCATCATTGTGGTGAGAAGGAAGGGAGCTCTATAATAAGAGTAGTGAGTCTTTGAGAGGCACAAAAAAGGTTCCCTCACTGTCACAGAAGAGAAGGCATGTGTGGAGTGGGCCCAGGTAGGATGGTAGAAGAGTTCCATGTTGATTGCTTCTGTTTCCCACAAAAGCCCTGGTCAGAGGTCCTTGCCATCAACCAGGTGACATCTCTCTTTGATTCTTTGAGCTGTGGATTTCTTGTTAACACCTACCTTTTTGAAATTGAATAGAGTCTTATAGAAGATTGAAGAAAATGAAATTCATTCAAGAAATAATGAAGCAGAACTATGTTATTAGCTGCAGGCGAGCAGCTGATTTCCTTAATAGGTTGAATCATTCATGGAGTGGGACATTGGGGCCTTCGTGTGCGGTAGAAGAGGAAACAGATATGAGTGGGAGAAAATTTGAGTTATGTTGGAACCAAAACAATCTCATTAGTTACTCTTAATATCCTTAGACGTTCTGTACGGACAGTTGATATCCTTTAACAGATGAAGAATGAGAGCCCAGGGCATTTCTGTAACTGCCCGTAGCACCCAGCAAAATAATGATAGATTCAGAATTTAAATGATGTCCTTGAGTTTTCAGTGCTTTACTTGGTTCCTGAACTGAAGAAAAGTAGTAGATCTTGACTATGAACCACCTGCAGGATTGGGGACATATGACTTAGTCTTTAATGTTCAAGCCCTAACTGCTTCACATAATTTCTACCACTTAAAGTGGAAATTATTTGGCTACTGGCTCCAGGGGGAATGTAATACTGTAATTAGTCACTGAGTTCCCCTTTTAAGGCCCTTTGTGGAAGAGAGCATCTAAGCAGCATATATTTGGTTAATGAGGGTTAATGAGTAAAACGTGGAGCCTGACTCCCTGATGGCTGGAACTGCTGCGTTTCCTCCCTTTTATTAATGTGTCACCAAGTAAATTACAGTGGGACACACACATGTTATTGTGGTAAGCATAAGCACAGAATGTAAGATGCATCCTGATTTCAGCAATGTTAAAATAGGGGTAGAGATCATAGGAAGGGGAGAAAACATATCTTAGAACTAGAAAGTAGGCCTCTCAAATTTTCATTTGACATTATGTTGTGAAAACACTTATACTTTAAAGATAAAGCTATATTTAGCTTGAGGTTAGCTTTAATAATGTTTTACTGATAAGCCTGACTTCATAAATTAGTTTTAGGTTTAAATGAGATAATGCATGTAAGACATTTACGGTAGTCTCTAGCACACAGTAAGTAAAGGCTCGATAAATATTCATTATAAATAATGATTATCATTATATTTCTCTTAATATATTTTCCAGAGAGCAATGGATTATTGAAGTATTTCCAACTATAATTACTTTTAGTCAGTAACAACTTTATACTAGTAAAAGAAGAAAGTGAAAGTTGATCAGTCTTGTCCGACTCTTTGTGACCCCACAGACTGTAGCCTGCCAAACTCCTCTGTCCATGGAATTCTCCAGGCAAGAATACTGGAGTGGGTAGCCATTTCCTTCTCCAGGGGATCTTCCCCAGCCAGGGTCTCCTGCATTGCAGGCAGATTCTTTACCGTCTAAGCCACCAGGGAAGCCCAATAAGAAGAAATGGCCCTTTTAATTAAGTTATTAATATGCGAAAAACAAAATGAACTTATTGAATGCCTAATTGGGCATGTCCCTGCTTGTTAGCTATTATAGCCTATTATAGAGGCTGTGGAGATGGCCAGTAACATGTATTAAGCCTTAATGTGTGCTGGAGTCTATTGTAAGCACTATAGATTTAATCCTCCCAGCAATCCTCTGAGTTAGGAACTCTAATTATTCATTTTTTCAGAAAGAAGAAAACTGAAGCCCAGAGAACTAGATAGCAATTGGTTCAGCAATTGTGAATGTCCTTGACAAAGTGTATGTCCTTGACCACTACACTCTACAGCCTGTTTCTGATATGATGTAAACCTGGACCAACCTATTGGTTGCCTGCCTAAAACCTTGTCCCACTTTCTTCCTTGCTGGAAAATCTTTGATTTTGTTGGGTTGTTTACATCTCCCTATGTGTCTCAGAGAAGGTGAATCCTGTCCACATTTCCATGAGTCAGTCCTGGCTCATCTAAATCAAACTTGGTGTCCCTTTTCCTCTTCCCAAGAATCTGGTTAAGCAAGACAATGTTTGACAAAATTCTGGTCGAGGAAATCTGAGGATTTCAAGGGCTTCTGAGAAAGGTTTCTTCACTGAGAGAAATAGACACACAGGAAAAGTCACCTCTCTTCTTTCCCTGATCTTATCACATCTGGATGTGATGTGCAGCATTGTGGCAGCCAGTTTTCCACCAGCCTACAGAGGAAGCTGATACCCATCCTAGGTGGAGCACGGAGGATTTTAGGGCGGTGACGCTATCACTACTCTGTATGATACTATACTGGTGGATACATATCACTATGTCTAAACTCATAAAACGTACAACTTTATGAGCATTCTGTGAGTGTGGACAAAGTATAGTGAGTGAACTTTGATGTAGACTATGGACTCTGGGAGGTAAGGATGTAAGGAACTTAGGTAAGTTCATCAGTTGGAACAAATGTATCGCTGTGGTGGGGAGGATGCTGATAGTGGGGAAGGCTATGTGTGGGGGCAGGGCATATATGGGAAATCTACTTTCTGCTCAGTGTTGCTCTGAACCTAAAATTGCTTAAAAAGGATTTTCTTTTAAAAAATAGAAAAAATTTTCTATTAAAAGAAAAGCAAAGGAAACTCACAGAAAAATACAAGATAAAAATGTACCTATGGCTGTGACAACTAAGAATATTAACAGAATGAAACTGTACTAACTGATCAAAATCACCTAAGAAAAAAATTATGTATCAGGGTGTGTCAGTAATAAAAATTTTAATAAAAATATTTGAAAGGGTAAATGTATGTTTCTGAGAAAACATCTCTTGCCCCATTCTCTTTGAGCCTGATGACACTCAAGATCCCATTCAAGTATAATTTCCTCGGAGGAGCCTTCCCCAGAATCATAGACTGTTTACTCACTGCTCCTTCCTTTGTGTCCTATAGAAGACTTAGTATTTCTGTTATAGCACTTAATGTCACTGTGATTTAAAGATTCGTTTTTCAAGTTTGTCTCTGCCAGTGGAGCTTGAGCTCTTGAGTAGAAAAAAATTCCTTGTTGAGAATAGCTGTCAGGAAGCCCAGAACCAAGCTCAGTCATGGTACCTAGATTAACCTAGATGTGGTGGTCATCGAAAGAGACTGCAGTCCTAGAGTACTGATTCTCTATCTTGGCTGATTTTTAGCCTTCCTGGTTCCCATCCACAGAGGTGATGATTTATTTAATGTGGGGTGCAGCCTGGCTGTTGGTATTTTAAAGGCCTCAGTGGATTCCAGAGTTTAGTCAAGTTGAGACCGTTGTCCTGAAGGACATAGCCAGAGGGAAAGATGTTGAAGGCTATTTTGAGAACTGTGATAACAATAGATGTAAAGGGGATCCAAAATTGGATCCAGGAAATTCTGCAGGGAACTTGTCACAGTAGCCCTGATAAGAGAGAATGATCTCAACGGGTGGGTAGGATCAGTGGGCCCAATAATTGAAGGTCTACTGTGGGAGATGGCTTATGGGAGTGATTCTCATCTGGATTACCCGTGAGCATCACTGGGGAGGCTTTTAAAAAACATAAGCATTTGAACCCCATCCAGAGATTCTGATTAAATTGATCTGCTATGGCATCTAGGCAATGGTTCATTTTAATTTTGTTGAAGTTCTCCAAGTGATTCTAATGAGATTGAGAACTACTGTCTTTATAAGAATAGCAGTAGAATTTGACCCTACTTTGATATTAGAAATTGAACAGAGATTATCCCAAGCTTCCTGACTTGTGATGTTGAGAAATTTGCATAGACCAATTGAGATGGGAGGGCTGGCTAGAAGTTGGACATCGGGTAAGGAATGAGAGGAGAAGATAAATACTACTTGATGAGATTAAGTTTGAGTTGACAATGGAGTCTGAAATCCATGACAGTTATTTGACTGAGTGTTACACAAACCTAAGTCGAGCTGGAAAGCTGAGAGCAATTACCCAGTGTGGCCCAAATGGATTCCCTCCTATCCCAGCCCATTCTGACAAGTGGTCTATGGGTGCTTTGACAGTTTCAGAGAATAGATCAGTAAAGTCATTTTATTCACACACATTTCATAAATTAGAAATAACATTATCATTTTCACAGTATTCTTGTTCTTAATAACTTTTATACTCTTAAAGATTGTGTATGTTAGAAAAGACTATCAGTCACCTTGTCTTGGCTATTTCTTGGTCAGCTAAATGAAGTTCATCTCAGTTGACATATTTTTACATCATCTGCCATTTTTGTTCACATAAATTTTCATTTTTTACAGTCATTATATACCAATTTTTAAAAAGGCTCAGTGGTAAAGAACAAAAGTAGAATGGAATGAGTCAGGTAAATTACTAGTGCTCATAATAATGTTAACTGTAAATATTGAACAGGATACCAGTACAGAGATAGAATATGTATTTGTAAGCTGATGTGACAGATGATTACTTGAGTAGCATGATTTAACATAAGCAGCCAGAAAAGGAAGAAAAAATAATGGTGAATATCTGAAATTACATTTTATTGAACTGGTAGTCCATTCAACACCACTTCACAGTGCCCTTTCCTCGAACAGCGCCATGATGTCATTGAAGCTTTTCTGTCATTTTTAACAAAACAGAGGTAAATCTATTAAGTTTTTCCAAAACATATCCAAAATTGTGATTTTCAAAATGAAATTTGTGAATTCTATAATGAAATCAGAGAAGTCAAAATGGCTAGGATAATACTAGACCTATACTCCACATAGAGAAAATCAGACACAAATTGCACTATGTGGGAAATCTCATTAAAATTGTCTCCAAAGTTAGTGACAAGTGTGATTCTCAGAGAAAGCAGAATAGGCTACTTGGCAAAATGCTTTTATCTAGTGGATATTGCATAATATTCATGATACAAGTATGGGAAAGCAATTACTGTTATACAATAGTACATGCTACCAGATCTTTGTCTTTACATTTGAGGAAAACCAGTGATGAGCAGATTATGAATCAACTCTTCATCTATGTGCAGTGCTCATATGAAAGAAAATTGCTTGATGAGTTTCTGTTCAGTGAAAACCCTTGTCATAGGGA
Organism: Bubalus bubalis; assembly: GCF_019923935.1. NCBI lineage: Eukaryota > Metazoa > Chordata > Mammalia > Artiodactyla > Bovidae > Bubalus > Bubalus bubalis. The sequence goes on from NC_059159.1 coordinate 142,992,422, forward strand.
AGAATGTTTTGTTTGTTTTGGTCGCTGATTATCTTGTGAGCCATGAAAGAGAATGAAAAGGTATGTTGGAATCAGTAGTGACAGGTAAGGAAGGAGAAGGGACATTGCTACATGAATAAAAGAAATTGCACTAGAATGTGAATAACAGCATTATTTCATTCTCAGAGAACAGTGGGTGATCTGCACAGTGACTCTTAATCCTGATTGTAGTTGAAAGGAGTAATGAAAAGTGTGTCGATTTATCGCAGTATGAAGAAAATGAGCAGCAAATAGCTTAGTGGAGGTGAAGGTGCCTCACAAAAGATTTTAGAATGTGGAATGAGTTAAAAACTTATCTTTGTGATGCTGTTTAGTGTCTGTAAAAGCCATTTCTATTATGTAGGTCACTTTTGCAAGTGAAATGCTATTTTGGACCTGAACATGAAGATATTTAATGTTTATGAGCAATCCTGTTATCTTGTGAGTCTTTGAGGATAGAGATCCAGTCTTGTCTCTTACTGTATCCCTATGCCTAGCTATGTCTGCAGTAACTCAGTAGATATTTGCTGAATGAATGGATTTTCAGTCATTAGTGAAAGAACTGAGGCTATAGTATGAAAAAGTGAAAGTGAAAGTCGCTCAGTCATGCCCGACTCTTTGTGACCCCATGGACTGTAGTCCATGGAATTTTGCTACCACATGGACTGTAGTCCATGGAATTCCCCAGGCCAGAATACTGGAATATGGGTAGCCTTTCCCTTCTCCAGGGGATCTTCCCAACCCAGGGATCAAACCCATGTCTACCACATCACAGGTGGATTCTTCACCAGCTGAGCCAAAACCACATGCAAATGCTGCAACATGCTTGCCAAATGCAACCAAAAGGTAGATTAGGCATCTGTTGCTCTAATCTTGATGGAATATTCAGTCCAGTCTTCTAGCTCTTGAATATAAAGTGCCTGTCAGTTTATGTTTACTAGCACTGAAAGAAGTCCTTGGTGAGAAATCATCCCATAATTTCTAGGACTACACTGCATGTGAACATCCAAATATATATGACAGAGCCTCCAAACACTTGTGGCCCTTTCAGACAATGTCTCCATGTGAGCCTTTTAATTTAGTAGAAACAAAAAATAAGTAAAGAAACTACATAGAAGATAGCTCAAACTATTTGTCATTATATATGTAATAATAAAATAACATCATTATAGACATAATGTCAGACATACATTGCTGCTGCTGCTAAGTCACTTCAATCATGTCCGACTCTGTGTGACCCTAGAGACGGCAGCCCACCAGGCTCCCCCGTCCCTGGGATTCTCCAGGCAAGAACACTGGAGTGGGTTGCCATTTCCTTCTCCAATGCATGAAAGTGAAAAGTGAAAGCAAAGTCGTTCAGTCGTGTCCGACTCTTCGCGGCCCCATGGACTGCAGCCTACCAGGCTCCTCCGTCCATGGGATTTTCCAGGCAAGAGTACCGAAGTGGGTTGCCATTGCCTTCTCCCAGACATACATTAACTAAGACTACAAAATACATCCTCCCTTTCACTGATATGAACATATTTAAAATAATGATTTTTAAACTTTTTATTTATTTTTGGCTGCACTGGGGGCTGTGTGTTCAGTTCATTTCAGTCGCGTCTGACTCCTTGTGAGTCCATGGACTGCAGCATGCCAGGCCTCCCTGTCCATCACCAACTCCCAGAGTTTACTCAAACTCATGTCCATTGAGTCAGTGATGCCATCCAACCATCTCATCCTCTGTTGTCCCCTTCTCCCGCCTTCAATCTTTAGCATCAGGGTCTTTTCAAATGAGTTAGTTCTTCGCATCAGGTGGCCAAAGTATTGGAGTTTCAGCTTCAGCATCAGTCCTTCCAATGAATATTCAGGACTTATTTCCTTTAGGATGGACTGGTTGGATCTCCTTGCAGTCCAAGGGACTCTCAAGAGTCTTCTCCAACACCACAGCTCAAAAACATCAATTCTTTGGCTCTGGGGGCTGTGTGTGGGCTTTCTCTAGTTGTGACAAGTGGGAGCTACTCTTCATTGTATTGTGCTGGTTTCTCATTTTGGTGGCTTCTCTTGCCATGGAGCACAGGCCCTAAACAGCAGAGGTTTAAGTAGTCGCAGCCTGTGGTCTCTAGGGTGTGGGCTCAGTAGTTGTGCACTGGCTTAGTTGCTCAGAGGCATGTGGAATCTTCCTGGACCAGGGACTGAACCTGTGTCCCCTGCTTTGGCAGGTGGATTCTTAACCATTGGACCAGTAGGGAAGTCCCAAATAATGATTTTTTTAGTATCATGTTTTAGTTTATCCTTCATTGTGAGGAATCTTATTTTTAATTTGCCTAAAACTGGTGGTTGGTGTGTGGATCAGATTCCCACTGGTCTTGATAAATGATGGCCTAGAGATAGACAAATATATTTGCAAATTATTCATATAAAACTCCATTATACAAGGTCACAGGTGTCCTCTTCTTGGAGTCTGGAGGGAGACTCAAAGAATATATGATGAAGGAGAGGTGCAGTGCTGTCCACAGATGGCTGTCACCACTGAGGAAGCGTGAGTAGAACTCAGAAAAGGGCCATCTACAGGGTTCATGGCTTCAAGTCACTCGCATCCTAAGTTGTGTCTATCACAAGTCAAGAAGCCAGCCCTCGCTGGGCAGGCCAGCACCTCTGGGCTGGGGGCACAGCAGCAGAGAGGTTAGAGCCCCTGAGTGTGATGGGCACATCTGGTGCGTGTGCCTCAGGCCCCATGCCATGGACCAGCGTGCACTTGCCCTCACTCAGCAAAGGTGCAGCCACACAGCAGACTGCAGTCTTCACTGTGGCTGGTGATGACTCAGCTGTGAAACCAGAATAGTCTCAATGAAAACAGATTATTTGATCAACTAGCTATCTACCACCAAGGAGATTAAGGGGAGGCAAAGGGTAAAGGAGGAGCAGGAAGATGATAGAGGTACTATGTCTGTTTGAAGTTCCTATTAAGAAGAACTGGTAAAAAGCAATCAGCTTGAAATAGCTCATTATATCAATAGAATAGGCTAACAATACTTAACATTTAATTTGCCTTTAAGAAATAGTAGGCAATTTGTCATCATTTAAGCTAGTAGACAAATCTCTAACATCTGCAATAAGTGAGGAGAGGCAGAGCACACAGAGTGCTGGAGGAGGGCCCACCTGACCTGAGTATGCATCCCAGCTTGGCTGCCCGACAGCTACTTGTCCCTGGGAGAGCCTGCGTCCGCTTCCGTTTCTCATCTGTAAAATGGGGCAGCTGAGCTAAGTGATCTCCAAAATTCTTTCCTGCTCCCTAAATATTATGATAAGTGAAATATTTTTAATAGTTTTAACTGATTCCCAGTTATGTCCTGGACTGTCGGAGAAGCACCTTTGCTCGGGAAATTTTCTTACATTAAAATATCTTCATCTTCCTGCCTTGCCTCTGTCAAACTTGGGCAGCATTGAGTTACCTCACTGAATTCCCTCAACCACATTTTCTCTCTCTCCCTCATCATCTAGAGTTCTCTTTATGCTCTCTTACACAGCTCTTATGACAGTCATTTCTTCAAGCAGATTTTAACTGCTGTGAAATTCACCTCACGTATGTTCATCTTAAACTGCAGAGCCATATTGACAACAGCTTTGAAAATTTCCGATTTCCTTTAGCAGGATTAATTTCCAACGACTTAATATCCTTTTCCCATCTGGAAGCACTGAATGAAATAATAGCAAGATGGCTGCTCTAGCAAGAGAGCTATTATCCTTGTCCTCTGAGTGGGAATATTCAGTTCAGTTCAGTTGCTCAGTTGTGTCTGACTCTTTGCCACCCCATGGACTGCAGCATGCCAAGCCTCCCTGTCCATCACCAGCTCCTGAAACCTACTCAAACTCATGTCCATCGCATCAGTGACGCCATCCAACCATCTCATCCTCTGTTGTCCCCTTCTCCTTCCACCTTCAATCCTTCCCACATCAGGGTCTTTTCCAATGAGTCAGTTTTTTGCATCAGGTGGCCAAAGTATTGGAGTTTCTGCTTCAGCATCAGTCCTTCCAAGAATAGTCAGGACTGATTTCCTTTAGGATGGACTGGTTGGATCTCCTTGCAGTTCAAGGGAATCTCAAGAGTCTTCTCCAACATCACAGTTCAAAAGCATCAATTCTTCAGCACTCAGCTTTCTTTATAGTCCAACTCTCACATCCATATATGACTACTGGAAAAACCGCACCTTTGACTAGACAGACCTTTGCTGGCAAAGTAATGTTTCTGCTTTTCAGTATACTGTCTAGGTTGATCATAGCTTTTCTTCCAGGGAGCAAGCATCTTTTAATTTCATGACTGCAGTCACCATCTGCAGTGATTTTTCGAACCCCCCAAAAAATAAAGTCTGTCACTGTTTCCCCATCTATTTGCTGTGAAGTGATGGGACTGGATGCCATGATCTTAGTTTTCTGAATGTTGAGTTTTAAGCCAACTTTTTCACTCTCCTCTTTCACTTTGATCAAGAGACTCTTTAGTTTTTCTTCATTTTCTGCCACAAGGGTGGTGTCTGTGTATCTGAGGCTATTGATATTTTTCCTGGCAGTCTTGATTCCAGCTTGTGCTTCATCCAGCCTGGCATTTGGCATGATGTACTCTGCATATATTTCTTCGCAGTACATGTCACCTCATAAGTAGTATTTGACTTCTAATGAGTTAAAATAAGTCATTGAAAATGTATATTTCTCAGCATCTTGTCTTACAAAATTATAGATTGTCTTGAACCAGGGCATATATGCTATCAGTTTGCCAAATCCATACCTTTAATATATGGGGCAAAAACTATGACCCCTAGGTATGCTGAAAGATAGATTTAAAAGTACAAGGCCTTTAAATGTCATGGAATATGATCCTTTAGGTATTTGAAGGTAGTTGTTTATCTATTATAAATAATTCAGTGTATTGTATAGGTGAAAACAGAAGATCACTGTGGGTCCGAAAACACTTTGGAGGCAATATTAAGACATTGTTTACTTTGGGTTGGACATAAGTCCTGAGCTTTGTAGCATTTTTATCCTTGGTGGTCAGTTGTTTCTTTTGTTTTCTCTTTCCTTATCGTTAATTCTTGATTTTGGGAATATGGAGTAGAGATGGTGCTGAGAATGGAGGGGCCACGTTTATCCGTGGCTGAATAGTCTATGGCGCAATTCAGATGGGGAACACAGGGAGAGAGTAGAACTTCCTCCAGTATAAACCACTGTGTTGTAGCAGAATAATGTAATGGACTCTGTACTAGCTGTATTAGGTTCCTATAGCTGCTATAACAAATTACCACAAACTTGTTGGTTTAAAACAATGGAAATTGATCCTCTCACAGTTCTGGAGGCCAAAAGTCTGAAACCAGAATGACTGGGCTGAAATCAAGGTGTTGGCAGAGCCACATTGCCTCCTCAGGCTGTAGGAGACAATCTGTTCCTTGCCTCTTTTACTTTCTGTTGGTGGCCAACATTTTTTGACTTGTGGCTGCGTCAGTCCAGTATTCAAGACCAGCGTCTTCAAATAGCTTTCTGTTCTGTTCTCATATCCCCCATTTCTTCTGCGTGTTAAATCTCCCTCGGCCTTTCTCTTTTTGAACACTTGTGATTGCATGTAGGGCTGGCCTGGATAATCCAGGATAATAATCTCCCCACCTCAAGATTCCTAACTTAATCCCCTCTAAAGACCTTCTCCCTTTTTTCCTTATTTATTGAATGCTATATGAAGTGACTTTCACAGGTTTCAGGAATTAGGATATAGATATCTTTTGTGTGCTCAGATGTGTCTGACTCTTTGTGACCCCGTCGACTGTAGCCCACCAGACTCCTCTGTCCATGGGGCTTTCCAGGGAAGAACAGTAGAGTGGGTTCCCATTTCCTTCTCCAGGGGATCTTTCTGACCCAGGGATCAAAGCGGGGTCTCCTGTGTCTCTTGCATTGGCAGATGGATTCTTTACTACTGAACCACCTGGGAAGCCATAACTATCTTCTGGGGGGTCATTTTTCAGCACATTATCACAGTTTCCATTTGCTCCAAATGAATTCACTAAATATCATGGCTCCTATATTTTCCATATCTCCTATATCTTCTTCTTGTCCTGATATAATCTAATAAGTGTTAAGAGCATAAATATATTAATTCAAACTAATTAATTTATTTAGGACCTGCTATGTGGCTGCCACTAAATTCTGTGACTACAGTAGTGAGCAAACAGATATGGTCCCTGTCCTCATGGGGTTTATAGTCTTGTTGGGGAATTGGATATTAAATACTCTGAAAAATATAATATTACAAACTGGTAAATGCTATTCAGAAGAAGTGGCTCCTGACAAGTCTTAGGGAAGGTTCCTCTGAGGAAGTAGTGTTTCAGCTGAGATCTGAAAGATGGTATGAAGTAAGCCAGGCTAGGAGTAGAAGGAAGGGCACTTCATGCAGAGGGCAGCCTGTAGTTAGAAGGAATGTGGAACTCGGGAGGACCTGAAAGAATTGTTGGTGGGACCTAGGGAGTTGTGGCGGATTGGGGTGAGATGAGATTGGAGATGTCACAGACTAGGCAGGGCCTTCTAGAAATCTGAGCTTCAGCTGAAGTGTATAAGGAAGATGGTGAGTTTAACACAGTGACAGAGTGGGACTAGGAGTGGGCATGGCATGATCTAGTTTGTGTTTTCACAGAATTACCCTGGATTCTGGTTGGAGAATGAATTGACAGTGATGGGAGTGGTGGCAGTGGAATATGAGAGCAGAGGTTTGGCCATAGGCCGGGTAAGAGGCAAAGGTGGCTTGGACCAGTGTGGAGATAGTGATTGTGGGGGAAATTGGAGAGATTCAAGATGTGCTTTAGAGAAATGGCAGAACTTGCAAGTTTTATGTGGGGGAGTTGTGAGAAGAGGGAGGTGTCAAGGATTTGAATCCCAAGTTCCTGGCATAAGCCGCGAAATGGATGGGGGTGCCGCCGAAGGTAGGAGGACAGGAAGAGCACTTTTGGAGAAAAGATCCTGAGTTCAAGTTTGTATGTGTTAACTTTTAAGATGTCCCTTGGCACAGTGCCTGGCACGGAGCACACCACAAATAGTTGCTTCTATTTCAGTCAGTCATTTCAAAATTATAACTGGCCTTTGAGTCAATAGACTTCGATTCTAGCTGTGACTAGGCCACTTCTCATACATAAACCTATCTGGGCTTCAGCGTCCTCATCTATAAGTGGGAGTTTATCAAACTCGATGCGTTTTGTGCTCCCTTTCAGCTTTAATCTGCCTGCAGTGCCATGCAATTCTTTGGTCTTGAGCACCTGGAACGCTGCTCTGGCCAGCTGGATCCTCTTCAGAGAGGCTGATGCACTAGAACTCTGCGTATGGGTGGCAGTTTCTGGTGGAAGCTGACGCAGAGGGAGCCCTGGCCAAGGCAAACTGTGGCTAGTGACGAGGCCTCGTGACGAAGGGGAAGGATGTGGTTTGAGGAGAGCGGCAGCTGCTGCTGTCACCAAATGAGCCTGAAATTCACTGCACTTTGGAGGATACTGCAACCCGGGATGGCTGTCCATTAACTGGCGAATTAATGTGATTTGGGAGCGTATGGAGAAATTGTGATGAGCAGAAAAGAAGATGAGGAGAGAAAATCATACTTGCTGTGCACTCCTCTGTTGTGAGTTAGAGTCATTGTTGGAGCCAGAGTGGGTGTCAGGGATAGATCATCTCCAGTCCGACTCCCTTCATTTACAGAGAAAGAAACCAAGGTCATCAGCAGTTTCCACTGTGGCTGAGCCGAACCAACACTCAAGCCTCCTCGCAGCTGGTCTGTGCTTTCTTGCTCTACTAGGCTGCCAGTGGTGATTCTTGGGAGCAATTTTAGGCCCAATTTTGGAAAAGGGTCAGATTTGGCTTCATTTACCTTAGACCAGATCCCAGAGAGGTTACTTACTCCTCCTAAAACTCCAGATAGAAAAACACTTGTGTGACTTGTTGCACTTTGGGCCCTCTTCTCAGTCAGCACTTTGTTAGTCACTAGTAAACCCTGCTGGGCCTTGAGTCCACAGGGATCCTCCATTTTACTCACCTCATCTGGGCTACCCAGTGGTCACAACAAGTACTGACTCTTCCGAAACACATTCTGCAACTGAAGGCTGTGCCCAGGTCTTTCATTAGATTGGACAGTGCCCTTTCCTCCAGAGGTATTCGTTGATTTTTAAAAAAAAAGAAACTGAACTGTGGCTTTGTTTATGAGGAGTAGCTGAAAGGGAACTTTATTAGGAAAGTTGCTGCTTCATCCTGTGGTTGTGGTTAGCTTGTGAGTAATTGAATTCCCTGGCCTCTTCTTTGGAAGTGATGACTGGTCAGCCTGTGGCTTTATTGTTATTTCACCAACATAGGAGGCAGATCACGCTACCGCTACTTAATGGTTTAATTTAAAACGCCCCATTGGAGGTTGTAGGCAGGATTTCGTATGTGCCTGCTGCATAGCGGGAAGCACATTGCCCTAGAAGTCACCACTGGGCTGAGGTCTGATCAGGATCTCTACAGAAAAGCAAGAGCCTGGGGTTGAGGCAGTACTGAGTCAGCCCTGGGGACTCATAAGCAGGGTGTTATATGCAAGGCAGGGAGAATCTGTAGCACAGATTCATCTCCTAAATATGGGGTGAATTGTGAAGTAAGCCATCCTTTACGAGGATTCTCTTCAAGGCTGAAAGACCACATTCTGAGAAAATGGAGGGCCCTCTTTCCAGAGGCCACACATTTGGTTGACCTCCTTCCAGTCTCCTTGAACATGCTGTGCTCATTACTGAAACAATGGTTTCCCTGCTTTTGGTCCCCACCCTGGGGACAGCCAGCCCATTACCAATGCCTCTCCAGGTTCTGCCCCTCCTTTAAGGCTCACCTCAAGGGCTAGTCCTGCCTGGAACCTTCCCCAAGAATCCCAGTCCTCATGGCCCTTTGGTTTCTGAAATCCTTCCATGATGACCATCTCACTTCACAGTTTCACTCTTTGTTCTTTGCTTCTGTGTGCTGTTTCCTCTAAGTGGGTGTGTTAGAAATGGGTGGATTGGCAGTTCGTGCATGTTCTTTTCTGTTGGCTAAATCACTAACTTCTTAAGGATGAAAACCTGGTGTTGAATTTCTTTACATTCTCTTATAGTGTCAGGTTTAATTCTGAAGACAATATGTGCTCACAAATACAGTCAGCCATTCTTATCTTTGGATGAGGAGGGCCAAGCGTACTATACCATTTTATGTGAGGAACTTGAACACCCATGCATTTTGGAATTGGCCAGCATCCTGGAACCAGTGGTCCATGGATACTGAGGAGTGACTGTACTTGCCTACTCACTGGAAAGAGTTCTCAGTCTGTTTATAAAATGATAGATTTCAAAAAGGCATACGGAAAGCCTACCTGTGCCTGTTTTCTTAATTATTTTCAAAATCATATCACTATCCAATTTGGCTACATGTAACAGAAAGCTCATAATAATAATGACTTAATTAAGGTAGAAGAAGAGTTGGACCACAAAGAAGACTGAGCTGAAGCATTGATGCTTTTGAATTGTGGTGCTGGAGAAGACTCTTGAGAGTCCCTTGGATTGCAGGGAAATCAAATCAGTCAGTCCTAAAGGGGATCAGACCTGAGTGTTCATTGGAAAGACTGATGTTGAACCTGAAACTCCAATATTTTGGCCACCTGATTCCAAGAACCAACTCATTTGAAAAGATCCTGACGCTGGGAAAGATTGAAGGTGGGAGGAGAAGGGGATGACAGAGGATGAAATGGTTGGATGGCATCACTAACTCAATAGACATCAGTTTGAGCAAATTCTGGGAGATAATGGAGGACATGGAAGCCTAGCATGCTACAGTCCATGGGGTCACAAAGAGTTGGACACAACTTAGCAACTGAATGACTACAGTTAAGGTAGACATTTCTTTCTTTCTCCATGTTAAAAAAAAAAGCAGTAGAGCCCAGGGTGGAGTGGGACTCCACAGGACAAGAACCCAACATTCTCTCTTGCTGCTGTGCTATGCTAACATGATTTTCATTCTCAAGGTCAACTCCTAGACTCTCAAGGTCAACTCATAATCCATAAAGGTTCTTTGAGTTCCAGCCATTACATCACATCTTATGCAGCAGGAAGGAGACAGGGGGGAAGAAGAGGAGGCAAAGGAACCCCTCACACAGGCTGTCTTTCAAGGAGCTTTCCAAGAAGCTGTTGTTGAATGTTTTTGTTTACATCTTATTAGTTCACATCTAGTACACCTATCTGAGTTGGACCATAAAAAAGACTGAAAGATTGAAGGCAGGAGGAGAAGGGAATGACAGAGGATGAGATGGTTGGATGGCATCACCAACTCAATGGACATGAGTTTGAGCAAACTCTGGGAGATGGTGAAGGACAGGGAAGCCTGGCATGCTGCAGTCCATGGGGTCACAAAGAGTCAGGCATGACTAAATGACTGAACAACAACACCACCTAGCTGCAAGGGAGGCTGGAAAATGTACTCTTTGTTCATGGATGGAGGGCATGTATTCAGTGGAAACTTAGGGATACTAAGAAAGAAGAGGGAAAACAGAGACTCTAATACATAGGATCAATTGGATAAAGTGAGGTACACTGAAATAACTGAGTCTTTTCAGCTTTATCTCATCAAACCATTCATGAATTTTTCAGTGAGCCATGCTTTGCATCTATTACATGCCTGACACTAAGTGATAGAGAGAATAAGACAGATGTCTCTACTCTCAGAAAGCTTACAATTCAAGTGAGGGAGACAACAATAAGCAGGAGAATAAATATGTGAACAAGATACCATGAGATAACAGTGAGCACTAAAACAAAAATAAAATCACTGGCCTTGGTTAGTTTCAAAAACTATCTATCTATTGGATATGCTTAGAGTTGTTTATTTCATGAATGAAACATTCAGTCTTCTTCAAATCTATTTTGATTTCTCTTTTGGATTGTGCCTGTAAATCTCTATGAGCTTTTTAGGGGGGGAAATGCATTAAAAATTGCTTTGTTGGACCTCTTATAAGAGGATTTATTTAGACTGGAAAGTTTTAAGCTGACATTTCTAAAAAGTTTATATCGAGTATGTTTATATTAATTAAGGCTTTATTTATATAATATAAATGCACATTTTCAGGAGCCATTTATTTAAACATGTAAAGGCCATTAAGAAAAGTGTTGTCAGTAAAGAAGAGATTTCTAATGGTATGTGTTTAATAAAGCTACATAATTTATAAAATACTTAGAAAAATGTTAATGTGTTATATGCTCTTGTTCTCCAGGGAGGAATTTTTATTTCCCTACATTTCACTCACAATGGTATGATTCTTTTTTTTTAATTTTATAATATGTTGCCATTAGAGTCAGATATGTCTTTGCATAGGGTTTATTTGTTTGTTTTGTTTTTTCTTGACTGAGCAAAAAAAGAGCCATCAGTGACACTTGTGTTGCTTTGATTTGATATCTTTTGTAGCAGTCCAAGTTGATTTCTGGAATCCTGTAGTAAAATCACTTAGGGATAAAGAGATATTTTATAACTCTTTCATTAACCCATGTTTGACTTTTTGTTTACAATATTAATTTTCAGCTATTTTGATCCACAGCCTATCATTTCTTAGGATAAAGATCACAATCTGGACAAGAAAGAGAAAATCCATATTGTTTAGACTATTATTTTAAATAAGAAGCCCTGGAGAACAGTTCTTGATTTTACATGTAGAAACGTTCATCAATGGTAATAAACTGTGCATTGACGACATGTTTAAAACAAACCAGAACTTAGGAGAAAAACAGGAAATTTGAACAAACAACTCTTCCTAGTAACAGGTTTTATGTGTCTTTGTTAAGATCATCACAGCTTGTTTTAATTTTTTTCAACTTCCTTTCCAAAATTTGATGTTATATTTCTTTGCAGTTTTATATACAGCTTTCATTTAATAAGCACTGTTCATGTCAAACTGTATTTCTGTAATAGAGGAATTGCAAATAAAAGGAACCTATAATGAAATTGTAATGCTACATATCAGTCCATAGGCAAATTGGTGTTACAGTTGTTAATGAGTCTTTTGGGGCTTCCCTCATAGCTTAGTTGGTCAAGAATCCGCCTGCAATGCAGGAGACCCTGGTTCGATTCCTGGGTCAGGAAGATCCACTGCAGAAGGGATAGACTATCCACTCCAGTATTCTTGGGCTTCCCTGGTGGCTCAGCTGTTAAAGAATCCATGTGTAATGTGGAAGACCTGGGTTCGATCCCTGGGTTGGGAAGATCCCCTGGAGAAGGGAAAGGCTACCCACTTCAGTATTCTGGTCTGGAGAATTCCATGGACTGTGTAGTCCATGGGGTTGCAAAGAGTTGGACACAACTGAGAGACTTCCACTTCACTTCACTTCACTTGCCAGAATAGTTCTTGAATAGCCTTTAAGTCCATCTCTTAATTGGTAACATTATCTGGCATTTTGTAGACGGTGAAGACCTTTTGCTTACCATTCTTTCTTAGGCTTATTCTTATATTCTTAATTTTAAACTTGACCCTTTGTTGCCATCGTCATGCTAGAAACCATTCCCATTTAATCTGAGACAGCTGCATTTGTTTAGATACTATATGCTTAAGTTCTCACAGAAATCTGACCTAAAACGGACAGATGTTTGAACTCCTATGTAAAAATCTATTCTAAACATTCTGGGCTACTGCTAGACAGGAATGCCAAACATTTCCAACCACAAATTATACTTGATAATAACCACCTTGATAGCAGAAAGCAGCAGATCCCCAGTTCCATTACATGATCTGGAGGAAGATAACAGGTCTTTGGCATTTTAACTTAGATTTGCTATATTTACAGATGATTAAGGCCAGTGCAAATTGCATCATTGTAAAAATCAGAAAGTATTAAGTCATATACAGAAATTCTCTGAGCACAGAAATCTGTCCTCTCTTCTCCATGTAACTGGACTGTAGCAGAAAATTGTTAACTGTGAAGCAGGAGCAAGCCAAAAACCAGGCAGGCTGAGTACACAAAAAGCCATATGGTTCAAGGAAATGGACACGCGTTTCCTTTTAAAGTTTCTGAAATCAACATATTCCTGAAGAACCATTTAAATGAGCTCGCCAGCATGTTTTATTTTCTGCAATGTGGGGCATGCTGGTTATGAAATGGGAACCCTGAAATGTGATACATCCATCTTAACCAGCTCAGGGTTTTATTCAATTCTTCAAGCCTTAATCCTATTAACTTTCTTGCACAAAGGAAATGCAGGGCTCCTCTCTGATGATTCTGCTTAGGCCTCATGGCGTTTGTAAACCAAGTCTTGAATTTTACAAATGAAGCTTATTGGTGGATGAAAAATGTAACAAGCATCAGTGAAGCCACTTTTCAAAAAGAATATTTCAGATTGTTGACTTTAAACAAAGTCCTTAGAAGAGATTAGTGATGACAATCAGTTTTTAGAATTTGAGGATTTTTTAAAGGCAGCTCACTTGAATATGCACATTTTTGGTGTGAATCACATCAAATAAATACCTGGCATTTTAAAACCAAATCTTTGGTTTTACAAATAAAGTTCCTTGGTTGATTAAAAATATAAGCAACATCAATGTAACCACTGTTCAAAAAAGATTTTTAAGACTGTTTATGTAAGGGGTTTTGAAGGGTTTGATGATTCACAATCAGTTTATATAATGTGAAGATTTTTTAAAAACAACTTTACTTAAATAAGTCAAAATTTTAATATGAAATGCATTAAGCTTATTTCTGGCTATATGTCCTTTGGACATAGATCTAAGCCAGCAAAATACCAAGACCTAATTATGCTGCTGATGGAAGTTAATCTCATTGTAGTGAACATGAGCTAATAACGCATTAGTCCATATTATATTATATACTTTCAGTCTGTGGTCTGCTGTTTTGATTAAATTTAGTATCTACCATTTAGATTTGAAACAGCAAAATCTTCCTATTACTACCTATCAAGTTTATAAAGCCTTTCCTTTCTCTAAGATTTTGAACTAGATCACCATTACTTACACAACTTTATCCAATGTAAGATTTTATCTGTAATGTGAAATCAGAGAGGATATATACATCCATCCATTTCTGTTCAATAATGCTTGCTACTTCCAGGAGGTGAACAGTCATTAGCACAGCCTGCCTATGCTGCGGTGGCCTGGAATGTCCAGTCATTCCAGTTTACAGAAGAGTTTCACTGGGGTGTTTGCTTTCAGAGGTCACTTCAGTGTCAGCCTCAACAATCCACACACAAGTCTTCCTGTTCCACGCCACTGGCAAAGTAAACGAATATATTTTATCCAAGACATCCTCCCTACTTTCTTTTCTTAGTCTAAATTCTTTGACTTTACATTAAAGGAGTGATGAAATTCACATCATATTCTGAAGAATGGGTTTATTCTTCTGTCTGGTTTCCTATTCTGACTCTTTTCCTGCCTTGGAAGGCATCTGGTCTTTTAGCCAGGACAGCTGACTGCTCCTCTTCCCATCGTCTTGTCCTGAAGTAAAGAATGGCACTAGGTCAGCACCCCTTATCGTCCTTACCAGAGTTCTCTCAACTCTGACAGAATCTGTTCAGACTCAAAACATCAAGGAACATTCTCTTGATGAAAGAACCTTGCTTCTTATGACTTACCTGTAGCCAGGTAATTTAAGCCAGTTACCTTTCATTTCAACCATGTCAAAGTATCAAATAAAGCTATAATATCAGACCAGCTGGGAAAATGAGAGGCTGGACAGTAACATGTTTATAATATAAATCCTTCCTGTTTTCTCAACCCTTGCCCCGTGGCTGTTTTACATTTTGACAGTCAGGACACTCTAGAGATTTGCCTACAGACAATGGCCACCAAACTAAAAATTTGTTGGTTATTTATTAAGGAAAATTGCAAAGCTCAAATACATGAGGCCACTTCTGGGTAAAACAGTGGATCCAAACCAGTCATTCCCAAGATCCATTAGCATTAATTATTACAGTAACCAGGATAGCCAGGCCTTGGGTCACTTATTTCCCAGGAAAGCAGTTTAGAGGATGCAGATGACTACTGCTTCTTTCCAGATCCAAATACCCTAGATGTACCCTGGGTCACCAGTGCAGGGAGGACACTTTGCCAGGGCTAAGAATATCTGTGGGTCCCCTTGATCTTGAGGATCAGTTTTCTGACCTTGGAGAAAATCTGTTTCAAAACATTGATTTTTTTTTTTTAGTTGTTATAGCTATATATCACATGTCTCTTAAGCTTTTGAGCCATTTGGCCAATGTTTGTGAAATGCTTTAAGTATGATAAGTAAAGGTAAAACCAATTCCTAACTGGAATTTGAAGAGGAGCCCCAGGGAGTTATTGACAGCCCAAAATTGTATTGAGTGTGCACTGCTGAGCATACCCACACACACACAGACATGCACAGAGACTGCTGTCTCTCTTTTTCTTTCTCACAAAAGTGTTCAAGATATTTCAGTAAAAAGTATAAGCATATCTGTTCAGTTCAGTTCAGTCGCTCAGTCATGTCCAACTCTTTGCAACCCCGTGAACCGCAGCACGCCAGGCCTCCCTGTCCATCACCAACTCCTGGAGTCCACCCAAACCCATGCCCATCGAGTCGGTGATGCCATCCAACTATCTCATCCTCTTTCGTCCCCTTCTCTTCCTGCCATCAATCTTTCCCAGCATCAGGGTCTTTTCAAATGAGTCAGCTCTTCGCATGAGGAGGCCAAAGTATTGGAGTTTCAGCTTCAACATAAGTCCTTCCAATGAACACCCAGGACTGATCTCCTTTAGGATGGACTGGTTGGATCTCCTTGCAGGCCAAGGGACTCTCAAGAGTCTTCTCCAACACCACAGTTCAAAAGCATCAATTCTTCAGCACTCAGCTTTCTTCACAGTCCAACTCTCACATCCATACATGACCACTGGAAAAACAGCCTTGACTAGATGGACCTTTGTTGGCAAAGTAATGTCTCAGCTTTTGAATATGCTCTCTAGGTTGGTCATAACTTTCCTTCCAAGGAGTAAGCGTCTTTTAATTTCATGGCTGCAGTCACCATCTGCAGTGATTTTGGAGCCCAGAAAAATAAAGTCAGCCACTGTTTCCACTGTTTCCCCATCTATTTCCCATGAAGTGATGGGACTGGATGCCATGATCTTCATTTTCTGAATGTTGAGCTTTAAGCCAACTTTTTCACTCTCCTCTTTCACTTTCATCAAGAGACTCTTTAGTTCCTCTTCACTTTCTGCCATAAGGGTGGTGTCATCTGCATATCTGAGGTTATTGATATTTCTCCTGGCGATACTGATTCCAGCTTGTGCTTCATCCAGCCCAGCCCTTCTCATGATGTACTCTGCTGCTGCTGCTTCTAAGTTGCTTCAGTCGTGTCCAACTCTGTGCGACCCCATAGACGGCAGCCCACCAGGCTTCCCCGTCCCTGGGATTCTCCAGGCAAGAACACTGGAGTGGGTTGCCATTTCCTTCTCCAATGCATGAAAGTGAAAAGTGAAAGTGAAGTCGCTCAGTAGTGTCCTACTCTAGCAACCCCATGGACTGCAACCCACCAGGCTTCCCTGTCCCTGGGATTCTCCAGGCAAGAACACTGGAGTGGGCTGCCACTTCCTTCTCCAATGATGTACTCTGCATATAAGTTAAATAAGCAGGTGACAGTATACAGCCTTGACGTACTCCCCTTTCCTATTTGGAATCAGTCTGTTGTTCCATATCCAGTTCTAACTGTTGCTTCCTGACCTGCATATAGGTTTCTCAAGAGGCAGGTCAGGTGGTCTGGTATTCCCCTCTCTTTCAGAATTTTCCACAGTTTATTGTGATCCACGCAGTTAAAGGCTTTGGCATAGTCAATAAAACAAAAATAGATGTTTTTCTGGAACTCTCTTGCTTTTTTTGATGATCCAGCCATGTCTACTTATTGACATTTGGGGAAAAGGTGGTTTCAGAAGAGATTGTGTTAAGCATTGCTAAATAACATTAGGAAGTATATATTCCACTTACAGTTCCTCTTTCTCTTCAAAATGGTAGACTTAATTTTTCCTTCTTTCAAAGCATGGGTTCAAAACTTGTGCTTCCTAAAATGCTGTTCAGGAGATGCAGCTCAGTAAGATACTATCAATTAATTAAACACTCATTTCAGACAGTCAGAAGCCATGCTTCTTTGGGGAAAGAACTTGGTAATTAAGTATTCTCTGGACTGGCTATGTTATTGGTGGGGCTTTGTGCAAAATTAAATGTGGACCCCTTATTCAAAGGCAGAGAAAAAGGTAGTAATATAGAGAGTTTTTTTCCCTTTTTCCTCAATCTCTCTCTCTACTTCTCATAGTGTGTTATATTTGCTTTCCTGGTGGCTCAGATGCTAAAGAATTCAACTGCAGTACAGGAGACCTGGGTTCAATCCCTGGGTTGGGAAGATTCCCTAGAGAAAGAGTGGCTACCCATTCTAGTATTCTTGCCTGGAGAATTCCTTGGACAGAAGAGCCTAGCAGGCTACAATCCATGGGGTCGCAAAGAGTCAGATTTGTCATTTATTATTTTTAAGTAAAGAAAATATTTAAAAATTTAGTTATTTGCATGAATTTTACAACTCATCTCTATATTATCAGTCAATTTTAAATGCAAATGTAAGAATATTTAACTTATAAGCAGAGTCACGGAAATGAGACAGTTCTTCATAGCTAATACTCACAATGTATTCTTTTTTCCTTACCAGTCAAAAAGACTGCACAAAACTAACTCAGTTTTTATTTTACTTCTTGATACAGGTACTGTCTACTTTTGTCTTACTGATGAATAAAGAAAAACTAAAAAGAAATGAACTGTAGGTTGCCCTATCTTTCCTTTTCCTCCATGCCTTTTTGCATTATAAGTGGTTGGCTAATACAGAGAAATAGCAGGAATAAGAAATGATGTGATAGGGTTTTTTGGTTGCTAGTGTTTCTTAGAACAGTATTACTTTCTTTCTGCATTTGAAGAGAATTCTGGTTCAAATGGAAAGCAGAGCCTCTCAGGCTATCAGCAGTCCCACGTACTCAACCTTAGATGTAACACAGCTTCCTTCCACTCACTTTGAGTCTCACTGGGCCTCCCACACATTGTGGGTCCACCAGAAGTCTTTGTTCATGGGCACTGCAACTGCTATATGAGGGTGGGCTGGCAAGGAGCAGTGGCAGATACGCATTATGCTCGTAGCTCCTCTGCTTATGCACGCACTCCTTTATTCCATTGGTCTTCACTTACATGACATGGTTTCAAAGACAACATTATTGAGAATTTCAAGAATTTTAACCCAAGCACAAGAGACACTTGTGTGACTACACAGGTCACATGCTCATGAAGTACTCCTGAGTACTCCTATACCTTAGCTAACCTCTTATGTAGACTAAGATTCTAAAAGGTGTAGGGTTTCAAGCTTCACCTGCCTCATCCAGTTTTTCTTGCTGGGAAGGTCTTGAGAGCAAAAATGAGCCAGAGGCTGAGGCTTCTCCCCCAATCCAGACTGCCCTTGCTCTGTCTTCCAGCCCCTATCAAAGAGTTGTGTCAAAGGGGGCCTTATCCCTTTTAATTCAGCTCCCTCTTACCTAACCCTCCTCTAATCTCTCCCCACTCAGCCCTGTGAACTGGAAATAAGGGTTATTAGGATCCATTTTGAGACTTACCTGGTAGCTCAGCTGGTAAAGAATCTGCCTGCAATGCAGGAGACCCCAGTTCGATTCCTGGGTCTGGAAGATCCCCTGGAGAAGAGATAGACTACCCAGTCTAGTATTCGTGGGCTTCCCTGGTGGCTCAGATGGTAAAGAATCTGCCTGAAATGTGGGAGACCTGGATTTGATCCCTGGGTTGGGAAGATCCCCTGAAGGAGGGCATGGCAACCCACTCCAGTATTTTTGCCTGGACAGAGGAGCTTGGCAGGCCATAGTCCATGGGGTCACAAAGAGTTGGACATGACTGAGCAACTAAGCACAGCACAGGATGCATTTTATTAGTACTAACAGCTCACCACTATTATCAAACAGACTTGACTTCTCTCTCATAGGTCAATAATTTTGAGCCATAGGATGGTTTTTATTTTAATGTAAAATATCACAGAAAAATAAAGAGATTTAGAGAATTACATTTATCTGAGTACGCATCATCCAAATCAGACCTAAAACGTTACACACACAATGAAAGTTCCCCGTGTTACCATTCCCAGCTTCATTCCTCTTCCTACCCCTCCCTCCAGCAACTACTTTTATTTTTATTCTCCTGCATATCTTTATTTTTTTTTACTTCATATGTATGTACTCTTAAAACATGCCTTTAGTATTGCTTGTTCTTTTTTAAAACCTGCTGTGAACAGCATCATTCAGTACACATCTGGCAGCTTGTTTTTCACTCTCAACTATTTGTTTTTGAAATTTGTCCATGTTGTTATGGCAGTAGCCTTGGTGTCCAGTTTAATTTTGTTTCCAAAGTTCCAAGTTTGTAATCTTGTAGAGAGTTGTTTGTTGTTAATGAATGCCCTATTTCTAGCTTGGGTTGGTTTTATCTAGTGATTAGCCTTTGAAGCTTTATTTAACTAAAAACTTGTTTGGAGACTTGAGTCATCAACCCTTATCTGTTACATTGGGTTTCCATTCAGCCATTGTCTGGGCAAAATATGTGTTGGAAAAGTTTGTGTCTCTTGGCAGTCATTGCTGTGGGATGGCATAGCCATGTAGAATGAAGTGGGTAATGTTTTTTGGGGGGTTTTTTTTTTTTTTTTTGGTTACACTTTTTACCTTCAAATTAGATTGAATTAGGATAAAGGAAAGCATGTAGAGATGTGGAATCCAAGCCAGATAAGGCTTATCTTACCCAGAAGCAGAATGAATGATTACGCATCTACAGAAATGTCATTTGAAGACAGCCTATCTCCTGTGAATATCTCTCCACAAATTACTGTTTTATATAATCATTGCCCAATCCCGCTTTTGAGAGTCACCCTTTGATATGAGTGACATAATCAAATTTATTTCTCTAAAAGAAAAGATGGGGCAATGTAAGGGTATTTGGCATTTGGGCAGGGGAAGGGATTAAGGCCATGACTTTTTTTTTTTTTTTTTAAGGGAGAAGGCATGGCCAAAGCATGATTTTTTTTTTTAAAGGGTAAGAGTACAGAGAATTAATAAGAATCACTTCCATTTCTAGAATACCAATCACGTGCTGAATACATGCCAAGTGCTTTACACATATTCAAATACTATTCAGTCCTCACAACAACCCTGAAAAACAGACGTTGCTTTTATCACTTTGTAAAGGAGAAAAATTCAAAGACATTAAGACAGTTCCCTCAAGGTCGTAGAATTGGTAATGGGAGGGCTGGAACTGGACCCCGACATGGCCACAGAGGCAGGGTTCTTTACATGATCCAGCAAACCAAGCTTGCTGATGGCCCCAGTTTAGCAGCAGCCCAGCCTTGCCTGAGACGAGAATCGCCCCTGGTGCTGGGCACAGGGTGATGACTGGATGTATGCTGTGACTTTTGTGAATAGGGAATATATAAATTGGATGTGGGTCAGCTCAGTGGGAAAAGAAGTAGAATGTTAGTGGTTATGTGGTTTCTAAGGAAGAGCCAACAAAACTAAAAAGTCACCGTGATTTGGGTTTTTACAGACCCGCCTTTGGCCTCAGAGGATCCCTACCCGGCTTGAGGTTTGTCTGTGGCTGGCTGGCCTTCTGAAGGGTGGTCGCCTCTCTCTGCTCCGCTGGGCCAGGCCAGAGTCCATTCCTTCGGCAGTTAAGTAGTGTCCTTTCTCAGTGCGCAAGGTCGGTCACTCCCCTTTCTCTCCGTCCATTTCTCAGCCTTCTGCCTCTACCCTCTGAAACGTGGGTGTAACTCCCAGTTCCATTCTCCTAAAGGTCGGTACCCTGGATGCATTCTGGTGCCCCACCCTGACACCATATTTCTGAGCCTGTGTCAGCAACCTTTCTCCTCACTCTCATTACGGTTGTTTCATGTGACCTGGATTCATCTTGCTATCTTTAGCTTTGCTCTCTTAACCATAGGCCCAGGTAATGCCACGACTCAAGCGATCACTTTATCTTCAGGCCTTGGCTGCTTTTCAGCCTTGCTGTTTTAAGTGTGTCCTTTATTTATCATCAACCCAGGAACCTCTTGGGGTTGATGGCATAATTTTCAGACTTCCTGACATCTGAATGCAGCACATACACACCCTTCTTAATGCTGGCTGATTTTAATCTTCTCAGCCACAATAAATCTGACACATACCTCAAGCCAGTGGCATGCTTGCCTTGATATTTTGATCCATTTTCCTTTACCACAGAGATTGCTTGATTTAAGAAAATAGCTCTGGCATGTGCTGTTTTTACTAACATTCGAGTGTCAAATTGGCATTCCAGCACACTTGGATTTCTGCAACTTTTTATTAACCTTATCATACCAGACTTAAAAGTATTTTACCTATCTGATATTTGCTGGCACTAAAGATCAGTTGAGTTTCTTCCTTGCCTTGTATCTTATAGAGTAATAAGAAATATGACAAGTTGAAGATTTTTCATACTACATTTTTTATTGTCCAACATATCTATATTTTATGTCCAAAATATCTATAGGAAGTAAATGGTTCTGGTGATGATAAAAGTAGTACCTAGAATGTCCATTTTTCTTTTTTTCTTCTCTGGGTCTCATCTGAATGACATTCTCCAGATAGGTCTCATGTTTAAAATAGATTTATGGCAGGGTAAATAATCACACTTCCTGATAAAAATCTAAATGAGGGTACTAATAATTCTTTAGTCTTATTTTTGTTTTGCTTATTTGGTTTTAAAAAGTCATATATCCAACTCCTTATTTGTCTGAGGAGGAAGCTAAACCCAAGAAAGGTTGACCTATTCATGATAATTTATGGCAGAAGTAGTCTCAAGCCCATGGCTCATACTCAGAACCTCTAGGAGGAATTTTGAAAACTTACTTGCACATACTATTGAGTCGCTAACTGATGAAGGGACTTCCCTGGTGGCTCAGAGAGTAAAGAATCTGCCTGCAATGCAGGTTTGATCCCTGGTTCAGGAAGATCCCCTGGAGAAGGGCATGGCAACCCACTCCAGTATTCTTGCCTGAAGAATCCATGGACAGAGGAACCTGGTGGGCTACAGTCCATAGGGTAGCAAAGAGCTGGACTCAACTGAGCAACTAACTAACTTCCAACTGACGAATAAATAGAAATGCCTCTTAAAGGGGAAAGTTCTGTATTCCATTAGGTTAGCTTTTTATAACCCATGTGTCTCCATATTCTTGAGTAAATGAGCTTAAATATCTAAAACTCATTTATACTCAAATCCTGTTATCCTCAAATGAAACTCTAGCTTATCTCCATGAGATATGCCCACCATTCTATTCAATCATAACTATTTGTTCAGTTTATATGGTATGTTTTGCAAGACTTAGATACAATATTCCATGTCCTTGAGTACTGCTACTGCTACTGCTAAGTCACTTCAGTCGTGTCCGACTCTGTGTGACCCCAGAGACGGCAGCCCACCAGGCACCACGGTCACTGGGATTCTCTGGGCAAGAACACTGGCGTGGGTTGCCATTTCCTTCTCCAATGCATGAAAGTGAAAAGTGAAAGTGAAGTCGCTCAGTCATGTCCAACCCTTCGTGACCCCATGGACTGCAGCCCACCAGGCTACTCCGTCCATGGGATTTTCCAGGCAAGAGTACTGGAGTGGGTTGCCATTGTCTTCTCTGGTCCTTGAGTAGGTGTCTACTTAATTGGAAAGGAAAGACATGAGAGATTAGCAAACAGCAATAAAGTACTGATTGTGTGGTACCAATCATTGGTGCCACAGAACTTTAAGGAAAATAAAAATCGTTGGAAGTTGGAGCAGTTCAGAGAGCCTTCCAGAGAGGTTTCTCACTTACAACAGGGTTAAGGATTTTTAGAGGGAGGTTAAGTATTACAACGACTTCCCTGGTAGCTCAGATAGTAAAGCATCTGACTACAATGCAGAAGACCCAGGTTTGATCCCTGGGTTGGGAAGATCCTCTGGAGAAGGAAATGGCAACCCACTCCAGTACTCTTGCCTGGAAAATACCATGGACGCAGGATCATGGTAGGCTACAGTCCATGGGGCCACAAAGAGTTGGACACGACTGAGCAACTTCACTTTCACTTTCTAAGTATTACAACAGGAGGATCTGTCAAAGAGGTACCAAGAGGCTGTGAGAGGCAATAAGAATAGGAACTATATCCAGAGGCAGTGAGTTATAACACAGATAAATAGAGTAGGAGAGCAGAGGTATTAGATGATGCAAAGAAAAACCAACAAGAAAAGGGTGGGAAAAAGAAACTGGGGGGAAAATTGGGGAGGGAAAAAAGATGAAAATGAATCACCTAATTAATGGGTGGGAATGCTGGCTGATGGTTTCCAAGGGCACTATTTCTAGTCCAATTATCTGTCAAAAATGCTTTGGCTTAGTGGCCAAAGGAAACTTAGGAGAAAACTCCCTGCTAAAATACTTGAATACTTTCCCCACACGTCTACTTTATTACTTAATTTGAAAGAATATGAAAGGTGTTATACCTTTTGACTAAGAATATAATTTTAAAGTTCTGATTCTAATTTTTTGGAGTTAACATATGTGAGGTGTGGTCTTTAGCTCATCACTTTGGGAAACACCTGACATCTTTGGAGCCAGAGTACAACTTAATAAATTACAGTTGCCTGGGTGGTTATGAGATAGCTCTGAAAAGGAACTCGGACTTGGACCAAGTTGGAAGAAGGAACAAAAACACTCCAATGCATTTCACTTTTCTCTTCCTCTGTATCTGATTTGTACACAAGAATTCATCAACCTAGAGAATCCTAGCTGTTACCTGTGGACCATAAAGAAAAAAATCCATTTTCTTTATTCTATTTATTGTACTCACATATTTCATACATATTTATTGGCTTAATAAACAGGAGAAAATGCTTAGTATTTTTTTCAAACAGCTTCTTTAAAACAGTAATATCTTATTCTCTGTTTCATCAGCATGCTATAAAAAGATTTAGGTAGTACGTGATATATTCCCAACATAGTTCAGTCTAATCACAGCCACTGTGCTCAGTGAAGTGAGACGATCATAAGTCCTACTCTCAGTGGAGGATGAGGAAACTATAAGTAGTTGATTGAATACAGTCTTTCTTGTGTACAGCCTGAATGTGGAATGCTGCTTCTCTTTAAAAAAAAAAAGAAGGAATGGGTATGTAAAGAATACAAGAGAATTATATTTTATTTTGTGATCCTGGAGAAGTATGGTTTCTCTTTAAACCTGAATAGAAAAAAAAGTGGAAAATAGTTATTAGAAAATTTCCTGCTATAGTTAATTAAAGATAATTATAAAAAGTTTTAAACTTTATTAATGCAGTTCTCCAATATTACCATCCAGGCAGCACCTTGAGCATCCTCAAAGGCATTGCTTTTTTTAATCCCAGAAAAGTCTTGATGATTTAATATTCTTCTGCAAGAATATTCTACTTTTGGTGGTTTTAATTTTTTTTAATTGATTACAAACAGCAAACAAAAGAACATTCTTTTTGGAAAAAAATATAACCACATGAAAACTGAGTTATTTTTATAATAATAATACTTCATACAGATCTGTGCTCTTTCATCTAAGAACTTTCAAGGACTTTTCAAATGTTGACTCATCAGTCCATGACAAACTTAGAAGAGGGGAAATAATTCTCCCTCTGTTTGATTTCAAAGAAATCACTGTATCCTAAGGTCCAAAGACATGTGGACTCTCTTTTTTTTCTTTTTTTACTTCTTCCTCCTTCTTTTCTTTTTCTTTGTTAAAGGCCAGAAGAAATATGGCTTGGTCCCAATCCACTAGAAACTCAATGTGATGAGGAAGGAGTCAAGGAAAAGCTCTTCAAATTCCCAATAACACATGCTACAACTTAAAAACCAGAGATGGAAATCTCTACATATTTTGAAGGGTCCAGAAAGGCATTCAGAAGACTCTGAGCCCTAAATTATTCCAAGATATAGATTCAGACTTGCTTTGCCGAAATGACATTTTAATCAGTATTTTTTAAAAAATGTTAACAGGACAACTATGTTATTTATAGTATTTCTGCCAATGGTGGATTTATGCCTTTTACCCAGGTAGGGAAAGAGGATCAAGGTGAATTCTTGGCTGAAGAATTAAATGATTATTTAAAGAATTAAATAAATATTTCCCAGGCCCAAGATAGAAAAATAGGCTGCCAGTAATTAAAAGTTTTATGAAGTATCCATTAAGATTTTATTGATTAATAGTCTCAAATTTTATTCTTTATTAGACAATAAATAGACTTATTTCCTTTGATAGGTACAATTCAGTGGCCTATCTAGATACCCTTCAAGTGGTTAAAGTGGAGAACTATGTTGGAGGATATTATTCAACTCAGAAATCATATTTTTTCACTTACATTGTTTTTTAATTATTCTAGTTCCAGTTCAAGAATGGTGTGAGAGTACTGTTTACGAGTATGGATCATTACATATGAGAATAAGAAAGTTATAGGAGTAAAATACTTCTAAGTATCAGAAAAGTATATTTCTTTCATCTATCTAAAATAGTTTGAGTTGATAGCAGTAGATATTAGTTAAAGTGTTAAATATGAGTTAAGGATTGAAACACAGTTCAGAGAAATTTTATGTGACATACTAAAGAACGTTGCTGGAGAAGACTCTTGAGAGTCCCTTGGACCGCAAAGAGATCAAACCAATCAATACTAAAGGAAATCAACCCTGAATATTCATTGGGAAGACTGATGCTAAAGCTACAATCCATTGGCCACCTGGTGCCAAGAGCTGACTCATTAGAAAAAAACACTGATGCTGGGAAAGATTGAAGGCAAAGGAGAAGGAGGTGGCAGAGAAAAAGATGGTTAGATAGCATGACTGACTCAATGGTCATGGATCTGAAGGAATAATGAAGGACAAGGAAGCCTGGTGTGCTATAGTCCATGGAGTTGCAAAGAATTGGACATGATTTAGCAGCTGAACAACAACAGAAGACCATATCCCCTTTAAGGATCACAGCATGGTGAAGGGGCTTGCATAACTCAATGAAGCTATGAGTCATGCCATGCAGGGCCACCCAAGATGGCTTGGTCATAGTCAAGAGTTCTGACGAATCGTGATCCACTGGACAAGGAAATGGCAACCCACTCCATGGACAGTATGAAAAGGTGAAAAGATATGATACTGGAAGATGAGCTCCTAGGTTGAAAAATGTCCAATACGCTACTGGAGAAGAGTGGAGAACAATTACTAAAAGTTCCAGTAAGAATGAAGCGGCTGGGTCAAAGCAGAACCAATGCTCAGCTGTGGATGTGTCTGATGGTGAATGTAAAGTCTGATGCTGTAAAGAACAATACTGCATAGGAATGTGGAAAGTTAGGTCCACGAATCAAGGTAACATGGATGTGTTCAAGCAGGAGATGACAAGACGGAACACTGACTTCTTTCAGTTCAGTTCAGTCACTCAGTCGTGTCCGATTCTTTGCGACCCCATGAATCACAGCACGCCAGGCCTCCCTGTCCATCACCAACTCCCGGAGTTCACTCAAACTTACATCCATCGAGTCGGTGATGCCATCCAGCCATCTCATCTTCTGTCGTCCCCTTTTCCTCCTGCCCCCAATCCCTTCCAGCATGAGAGTCTTTTCCAATGAGTTAACTCTTCGCATGAGGTGGCCAAAGTACTGGAGTTTCAGCTTTAGCATCATTCCTTCCAAAGAAATCCCAGGGCTGATCTCCTTTAGAATGGACTGGTTGGATCTCCTTGCAGTCCAAGGGACTCTCAAGAGTCTTCTCCAACACCACAGTTCAAAAGCATCAATTCTTCAGTGCTCAGCTTTCTTCACGGTCCAACTCTCACATCCACACATGACCACTGGAAAAACCATAGCCTTGACTAGATGGACCTTTGTTGGCAAAGTAATGTCTCTGCTTTTCAATATGCTATCTAGGTTGGTCATAACTTTTCTTCCAAGGAGTAAGCATCTTTTAATTTCATGGCTGCAGTCACCATCTGCAGTGATTTTGGAGCCCAGAAAAATAAAGTCTGATACTGTTTCCACTGTTTCCCCATCTATTTCCCATGAAGTGATGGGACCAGATGCCATGATCTTCATTTTCTGAATGTTGAGCTTTAAGCCAACGTTTTCACTCTCCTCTTTCACTTTCATCAAGAGGCTTTTTAGTTCCTCTTCACTTTCTGCCATAAGGGTGGTGTCATCTGCATATCTGAGGTTATTGATATTTCTCCCGGCAATCTTGATTCCAGCTTGTGCTTCTTCCAGCCCAGCGTTTCTCATGATGTACCCTGCATATAAGTTAAGGAATTAGTAACTTCAACGGGACAGGAATGGGAAATTTAATTCAGATGACCATTATATCTACTAATATGGACAAGAATCCCTTAGAAAAAATGGAGTAGCTCTCATAGTTAACAGGAGTCCGAAATGCAGTTCTTGGGTGCAATCTCAAAAATGACAGAAAGGTCTTGGTTCATTTCCAAGGCAAACCATTCAACATCATAGTAATCCAAGTCTATGTCCCAACCGCTAATGCTAAAGAAGCTGAAGTTGACCATTTCTGTGAAGACCTATAACACCTTCTAGAAATAACATTTAAAAAAAAATGTCCTTTTAAATATAGGAACTCAAGAGATACCTAAAGTAACAGGCAAGTTTGGCCTTGGAGTACAAAATGAGCAGGGCAAATGCTAACAGACTTTTGTCCAGAGAACACACTGGTCATAGCAAACACTCTTTTCCAACAACACAAGAGACAACTCTATACATGGACATCACCAGATGGTCAATACCGAAATCAGATTCGTCATGTTCTTTGCATTTGAAGATGGAGAAACTCTATACAGTCACCAAAAACAAAACCTGGATCTGGCTCAGATCATCATCTCCTTATTGCAAAATTCAGCCTTAAATTGAAGAAAGTTGGGAAGACCACTAGGCCATTCAGGTATGACATAAATCAAATCCCTTATGATTATATAGTATAAATGACAAATAGATTCAAGATTTAGAGCTGTAGTGCCTGAAGAACTAAAGACAGAGGTTCATAACATTGTACAAGAGGCAGTGATCAAAACCATCCCAAAGAAAAATAAATACAAGAAGGCAAAGTGGTTGTCTGAGAGGCTTTTCAAATAGCAAAAGAAAGAAGAGAGCAAAAGGCAAGGGAGAAAGAAAAAGATAAACTCAATAGAATGCAGAGTTCCAGAGAATATCAAGGAAAGATGAGAAAGCTTTCTTAAATGAACAGTGCAAAGAAATAGAGGAAAATAATAGAATGGAAAGGACTAGAAGTCTCTTCAAGAAAACTGGAGACATCAAGGGAATAATTCATGCAAGGATAAGCAAGATACAGAACAGAAACAATAAGGACCTAACAAAAGCAGAAGAGATTAAGAACAGGAAGCAAGAACACACAAAAGAACTATATTAAAAAATTTCTTAATGACTGGGATAAGCATGACAGTGTGGTCACTTACCTAGAGCTGAACATTCTGGAGCATGAAGTCAAGTGGGTCTTAGGAAGCATCACTATGAACAAAGCTAGTGAAGGTGATGGAATTCCAGCTGAGTTATTTCAAATCCTAAAATTGTTGTTAAAGTGCTGCACTCAATATGTCAGCAGTGGCCACAGGACTGGAAAAGGTCAGTTTTCATTCCAATTCCAAAGAAAGGCAATGCCAAATAATGTTCAAACTACCATATTGTCGCACTTATTTCACATGCTAGCAAGATTATGCACAAAATCCTTCAAGCTAGGCTTCAACATAAATGAGGTGAGAACTTCCAGATGTACAAGCATTAATTAGAAAAGGCAGAGAAACCAGAGATCAAATTGCCAACACCCGCTGGATCATGAAGAAAGCAAGGGAGTTCCAGAAAAACATCTACTTCTGCTTCATTGACAATGCAAACGTCTTTGACTATGTGGATCACAACAAGCTGTGGAAAACTCTTAAAGAGATGGGAGTACCAGACCACCTTACCTGTCTCCTGAGAAACCTCTGTGCAGGTCAACAAGCAACAGTTAGAACCGGACATGGAACCACAGACTGGTTCCAAACTGGGAAAGTAGTACAACGAGCCTGTATACTGTCACTCTGCTTATTTAACTTCCATGCAGAGTACATCATGGGAAATGCTGGGCTAGATCAATCACAAGCTGAAATCAAGATTCCATTCATCTGCTGATGGATGAATGGATAAGAAAGCTGTGGTACATATACACAATGGAGTATCACTCAGCCTTTAAAAAGAATACATTTGAATCAGTTCTAATGAGGTGGATGAAACTGGAGCCTATTATACAGAGCGAAGTAAGCCAGAAAGAAAAACACCAATACAGTATACTAACGCATATATATGGAATTTAGAAAGATGATAACGACAACCCTGTATGTGAGACAGCAAAAGAGACACAGATGTATAGAACAGTCTTTTGGACTCTGTGGGAGAGGGAGGGGGGGATGATTTGGGAGAATGGCATTAAAACATGTATAATACCATATAAGAAATGAATCACCAGTCCAGGTTCGATGCAGGATACAGGAAGCTTGGGGCTGGTGCACTGGGACGACCCAGAGGGATGGTATGGGGAGGGAGGTGGGAGGGGGGTTCAGGATTGGGAACATGTGTACACCCATGGCGGATGCATGTTGATGTAAGGCAAAACCAATACAATATTGTAAAGTAAAAAAAAAAAAAGATTACTGGAAGGAATATCAACAACCTCAGATATGCAGGTGATACCACTCTAATGGCAGAAAGCAACGAGGAACTAAAGAGCCTCTTGATGTGGATTAAAGAGGAGAGTGAAAAAGCTGGCTTGAAACTCAACATTAGAAAAACTAAGATCATGACATCTAGTCCCATCTCTCCATGGCAAATAGAAGGGGAAAAAGGGAAAGCAGTGACAGATTTTATTTTCTTGGGCCCCAAGATCACTGCAGACAATGACCGCAGCCATGAAACTAAAAGACACTTGCTCCTTGGAAGGAAAGCTATGACAAACCTAGACAGTGTACTAAAAAGCAGAGACATCACTTTTCTCATAAAGGTCCATATAGTCAAAGCTATGTTTTTTTCCAGTAGTAATGTACAGAGGTGAGAGTTGGTCCATAAAGAAAGCTGAGCACTGAAGAATTGATGCTTTTAAACTGTAGTGTTGGAGAAGACTCTTGAGAGTCCCCTGGACTGCAAAATCAAAACAAGTCAATCCTAAAGAAAATCATCCCTGAATATTCATTGGAAGGACTGATGTTGAAGCTGAAACTGCAATACTTTGGTCACCTGATGCAAAGAGATGACTCCTTGGAAAAGACCTTGATGCTGGGAAAGATTGAAGGCAAAAGGAGAAGGTGGTGACAGAGGATGAGATGGTTAGATAGCATCACCGACTCAAGGGACATGAAATTAAGCAAATTCCTGGAGATAGTGGAGGACAGAGGAACCTGACATGCTGCTGTCCATGGGAACACAAAGAGCTGGACACGACTTACCAACTGAACAACAACAAAAGACCATATGCAGAGGGTGAAGGAAGAGTCCCCATAGAATGATGATATTGTGGGGCCTGTATCCCAAACAGAACTTCTGAAAGCTGGAGCTCGGGGCTGACTTCTGGCTACTTCATCCCTCAGGACTACACTCCAAGATAGTCACTTCATGGAGTGGCCTCCACCTGGAATTCTATGAGGTTCATCCCTAGCTCATGCTCATCTGCTTTGGAAGGCGAGGTGGTGCCTGGATCTTCCCTGTGAGCCTCTGTCTTCATCAGCACCAAGTAAGCCAGAAGCCTGAGCAGTCTTTCTCCTCTGGTTACAGAGAGAGATGCAGAGAGGAAGAAACCGTGAAATACCTTTGAATGATGCTTTTTACTTCTTCCTTTGTCTCAAATTGCCTCCAGGTATTAGCAGGTGAAATTGTTAATGAAAGAAAACTAAGGATGACTAAATGAGGTTTTGCAATCCAAACACAAGAAGCTGTTCTACTAGCTGAAAAATGAACTTATAAGGAATTGGGTATGGCAGCTAAACTCAACTGCTGGGAAAGCTGAAGACAAAATTCTGTGAACTACTAAGGACTTTCTGACTGAACCTGTTGCCGCTGTTCAGTCATTAAGCTGTGTCTGACTCTTTGCGACCTCGTGGACTGCAGCGCGCCAGGCTCCTCTGTCCTCTACCATCTTCTGGAGTTTGCTCAGTTTCATGTCCATGGAGTCACTTGCTATCTAAACGTCTCATCTTCTGTCACCCTCTTCTCCTTTTGTCTTCAATCTTTCCCAGAATCAAGGTCTTTTCTAATGAGTTGCCTCTTCACATCAGGTAACTTATTGGAGCTTCAGCTTCAGCATCAGTCCTTCCAATGAATATTCAGGGTTGATTTTTCTTTAGGACTGACTGGTTTGATCTCCTTGCTGTCCAAGGGACTCTCAAGAGTCTTCTCCAGCCCCACAATTTGAAAGCATCAGTTCTTTGGCACTCAGCATTCTTTATGATCCAACTCTCACACCTGTACTGGAAAAACCATAGCTTTGACTATACAAACCTTTATCAGCAAAGTGATGTCTCTGCTTTTTAGTACTCTAAGTTTGTCTTAGCTTTCCTTCCAAGGAGCAAGCATCTTCTAATTTCGTGGCTGCAGTCACCATCTGCAGTGATTTTGGAACCTAAGAAAATAAAGTCTGCCACTGCCTTCAGTTTTTCCCCTTCTATTTGCCATGAAGTAATAGGAACAGATGCCATGATCCCAAGCTGTAAAGAATTAGAGTAATGGAAGAAGCATAGCACAGAGCATAGATACTGGTATTGGGGCTACAGGGTGCTAACCCCAACCCTGCCACTTGTTTGCTATGTGATCTTGGGGGAGTTGCTTGACATCACTACACTTCAGTTTCCTCAGCTGAAAAGTGGAAACAATATTACTATGTCACCTATCTCACAGGACTTTTCAGATGAAATGAGTTAAATCATGGCTAGCTCTTAAATCAGAGACCGGAACCAGGGGGATGTTATATTAATAATGGCTGTGATGATGATTTTTTTTATTATGATTGTGTACTAAAAAATGTAAAAATATTTTGTATTAGTTACCTGCTGAGATTCAAATGATTAAAGGGGAAAAAACATGATGGAGTACACATAGGAAGTTTTAATGAGCTGGGCCTGGCCCTGCTCCCTCCTACCCATATTCCGTTGGCTAGAACTCAGTCACACAGCCACACCAAACAGCAAAGGAAGCTAGAAAATACACCCTAACACCAGAAGGCCAGGAGCAAGAGGGGAATGTAGATTTTGCTAAGCAAAAGTCTCTGTTGCAATCCTAAAACCATGGAGAATCTCCTACATGTTCTCTCTTTTAGAAGATCAAGCGAGTGAACTATAAATACATGTGCAGGATCACCATCCTATATTTTGTTAACTGAACATTTTATATGTGGCCTGGAAAACTTTTTTTCTGATTTGTGAAAGACTTTTATATCAAAAATCTTACAAAATCATATATATTGAATTAATGTGGTTGTATGTTTAAAGACTTTTATTTCTTTAACAGGGTATCATTGTATGAAATCAGGACAGTGCCAAGAGATGTGAAACGCATTCTCTGTTCAGTAATAAACAACTGACCCATCGTTATAAAATCCACATTCACGCTATTGACTCAACAGCCAGGGTCAGTGTCAATGCAACTGAGGTTAGTACACTTGAAACCCCAAAGTGCTAGTGAAAATTAAAACCACAAAGCTTTGGGGGAAATGGGGAGGTCTGAATGGAACACAAGGGTCAGAGCAATGGAAAATTGTCTGATGAAAAAGCCCCCCAAAGGAAAGGTGGAAGTAACCTGCATCTGACAGGTGGTAGACAATGGACTTTCCTTGGCACTTTTTAAAGTACACAAATAAAATAGAGCCAAGGGCCGGATGCGCTTTTCTTGATGTGCAAACACTTCTGAGAAGATGGCCACAAACTAAATTTGTAAAACTCCAATGGTAATGTTTTAGAAAAGATACCTATATATCTGAGCCATATAGAAAAGGTTTTTTTCTTTTCAAATTGTAATAAATATATTACTTTTAGAGTTGAGAAAAGTAAAAAGAAGAGTGTATCATGCGAGATTTTTCTTCGCATAGGGGTTTAGGCTGATTGTTCTTTGTTCTTTAATACTGTTGAATTGTTATGGGACAGTGGAGACAGTTTTACACAGGGTTTATGTAACATTTTAAATTAAGTTCATAAGTCTAAAATCCCAATAGCTGCAGTTATCTTTAAAATCTTTTAAGTACCCACAAATATACTGTATGTGGATTTGTTTCTATAAATCTATTATGTAATATGAATATGTAATATAGACTAGCATTCAATCAATGATGAAATGTACATGCAAGTGTTGTCTCATAGCACTACTTAAATTATTTAATCTGCTTTTTTATTATGAGTTGAACTTCAGCCTCTACAGAGAGAAGCTATGCTGTGCGTGTTTAAGTGAAATAAGCCCATTGAGAAATCCAATGTAAACACTGAAAGTTCCACTCGGTAGGCATTCAGGGAGTTTTATTGGCAACAGATATATCATACTGTAAGTTTTCTAATTATAAGGCCATGGGTTGCTTCAACTGACTATTGAAAATACGTCTGTTCACCAAATTTTCATCTTCTTCCTAATAGTACATCTTAGAGACAGCATTATGTAAATTACATTAGTATACAGATAATTTAATGACAGGGAAAGAAGAATGAAAATGAGCAATAAAATCTATCATAACAGCTGAAGTGACATGTCAGCCAATTAGGATTTTATTCTCTTCTCCATAAAATGAGACTTCAAACAATTTTGGCCATAGTGCTCATATAATATTAATCTATCATAGAATAAATTGAGACCATGCATATGTTATATGTGCCTATTTATGTTTTATTTCAAAGCAATTACAGAGTCCTGGAAGTTGCAAAGAAATGTACAGGGAGGTCCCATTTACCCATCATCCAGCCTCCCCCAGTGTTAATATCTTGCTTAACTATAGTATGATGTCAAAACCAGGAAATTGACATTGATAAAATCCACAGGGCTTATTCAGATTTCATCAGTTATACATGTATACATTTCTCTCTCTCTCTCTGTATGTGTGTGTATTCAGTTCAGTTCAGTCGCTCAGTCATGTCCGACTCTTTGCGACCCCATGAATTGCAGCATGCCAGGCCTCCCTGTCCATCACCAACTCCCGGAGTTCACTCAAACTCATGTCGATCGAGTCGGTGATGCCATCCAGCCATCTCATCCTCTGTCGTCCCCTTCTCTTCCTGCCCCCAATCCCTCCCAGCATCAGAGTCTTTTCCAATGAGTCAACTCTTCGCATGAGGTGGCCAAAGTATTGGAGTTTCAGCTTCAGCATCAGTCCTTCCAATGAACACCCAGGACTGATCTCCTTTAGAATGGACTGGTTGGATCTCCTTGCAGTCCAGGGGACTCTCAAGAGTCTTCTGCAACACCACAGTTCAAAAGCATCAATTCTTCAGCGCTCAGCTTTGTTTATAGTCCAACTCTCACATCCATATATGACTACTGGAAAAACCATATCTTTGACTAGACGGACCTTTGTTGGCAAAGTGATGTCTGCTTTTGAATATGCTATCTAGGTTGGTCATAGCTTTTCTTCCAAAGAGTATCCTTTAATTCATGGCTGTAGTCACCATCTGCAGTGATTTTGGAGCCCCCCCAAAATAAAGTCTGTCACTGTTTCCATTGTTTCCCCATCTATTTGCCATGAAGTGTTGGGTCTGGATGCCATGATTTTAGTTTTCTGAATGTTGACTTTTAAGCCAACTTTCTCACTCTCCTCTTTCATCAAGAGGCTCTTTAGTTCTTTTTTGCTTTCTGCCATAAGGGTGGTGACATCTGCATATCTAAAATTATTGATATTTCCCCTGGAAATCTTGATTCCAGCTTGTGCTTCATCCAGCCTGGCATTTCACATGATGTACTCTGCATATAAGTTAAATAAGCAGGGTGACAATATACAGCCTTGACATACTCCTTTCTCAATTTGGAACCAGTCTGTTGTTCCATGTCCGGTTCTAACTGCTGCTTCTTGACCTGCATACAGATTTCTCAGGAGGCAGGTAAGGTGGTCTGGTATTCCCATCTCTTGAAGAATTTTCCACAGTTTGTTGTGATCCACACAAAGGCTTTGGCATAGTCAATAAAGAGGAAGTAGGTGTTTTTCTGGAACTCTTTTGCTTTTTCAATGATTCAGCGGATGTTGGAAATTTGATCTCTGATTCCTCTGCCTTTTCTAAATCCAGCTTGAACATCTGAAAGTTCATGGTTCACCTACTGTTGAAACCTTGCTTGGAGAATTTTGAGCATTACTTTGCTAGCGTGTGATGAGATGAGTGCAATTGTGCGGTAGTTTGAACATTCTTTGGCATTGCCTTTCTTTGGGATTGGAATGAAACTGACCTTTTCCAGTTCTGTGACCACTGCTGAGTTTTCCAAATTTGCTGGCATACTGAGTACAGCACTTTAACAGCATCATCTTTTAGAATCTGAAAGCTCAACTGAAATTCCATCACCTCCACTAGCTTTGTTCATAGTGATGCTTCCTGAGGCCTACTTGACTTCACATTCCAGGATGTCTGACTCTAGGTGAGTGATCACACCATCGTGGTTATCTGGGTCATCAAGATCTTTTGTGTATAGTTCTTCTGAGAGTCAGACATGACTGAACAATTAGGCACACACACAGTAGTTTTATTTGTAAGCTGTGTTGTTGTTTAGTACATACACATTTAGGGTGGCTATGTCTTCTTAGTAAATTAATACTCTTTGTCTCTTGTACTTTGCTCTGAAATCTACTTTATTTGATGTTAATATGGTCACCCCTGCTCTTTGAATTCATGTTTGCATGATATATCTTTTTTCTACTATTTTATTAATACTTTCAACCTACCAATGCTATGCTTGAAGTTAGTTTTTGTAGAGAGTTGCTTTTGTAGTTGGGTTGGATTTTGTCTTTTAATTGGCATATTTAGACCATTTGCAGCTAATGTAAGTACTGACATATTAGGGCTTAAATCTAACATTTTATTGTTTTATGTTTATTCTTCTGTGTTTGTCATTTTTCTGTTCCTTCCTTCCATTTTGATTATTTACATTTTTAATTATATCATTTTTTGTAGTTTTCGTAGTAGTTTCTCTAGGTGATACCATTTACATATGTAAGTTATCACAGCCTACTGTTGTTGACATTTTACTCTTTCAACTGAAGTGTAGAAATCTTACATTTTAGATTGCTTTACCTTTCCCAGTTTTAAAATATGTGTTTTAAGTATTCCATCTACATACATTGAGTACCACATTACATAGTGAGATAACTTTTGTTCCAATCATAAAATACAATTAAAGAAACCTATGAGGTGAAGAATAGTCCATTATATTTGCTTTTATTTTTATCCATTTTGTTCTTCTTGTCTTTGTGAATGTCCCAATCTTCTTCTCTTATACTTTCTTTTTGTTACAGAAACTTCTTTTAGCCATCCTTTTAGAGTAGGTCTGCTAGTACATTCTCTTAATTTTTCTTCACCTGAGAATGTATTCTCTTTACTTCTGAAAGAGAGTTTCACTATATATCACATTCAGAGTTGATATCTCTTTCAATACTTGAAAAATATTGTTCCACTTTTGGCCTCCATATTTTCAGATGAAAAACCAATGTCATTTGAATGGGTATTCCTTTATAGGTAATGTGACGTTTCTTTTTGATAGTTTTCAAAATTTTTTCTTTTTCTCTGGTTTTCAGAAGTTTAACCATGCTGGGTCTTGGTGTAGATTTCTTTGGGTTTTTCCTATATGAGATTTGCTCAACTTCTTGAAACTGTAGGTTTCAAATTTGCCAAATTTGGGGAGTTTTCAGTCATTATTTCTTTGAATACCTTTTCAGTTCCAGATTCTCCCTCTTCTCCTTCTACGATTTTGACGATACGAATGTCAGACCTTCTGTTATTTTCTCACAGAACCCTGAAGCTCTGCTTATTCTTTCCAATCTATTTTCTTGCTGTTGTTCATACTGAGTCAAGTTTATTGGTCTGCCATCAAGTTGGCTTATTCTCTTCTCCATTATCTCTACTCTACTTACCAAGTCCATCCAGTGAGTTTCTACTTTAATGATTGTATTTTTCAGCTTTATAATTTCCATTTGGTTCTTTTTTATAACTTCTTTTTCTTTACTCAATTTTTCTATTTTCTTATTTATTTCAAGATAATTTTTAATTGCTTGTTTAAGCATTTTGTAGAGAACCTTTAAAAACCTTGTGAAATAATTCCTGTATCTGATTCTTCCTGGAATTGGCTATTCTGAAGGAAAATTAATGATCCCAACCTCAAAACTTTTTGAAGCCAGTGGTTAACTGATTGAACCAAAACTGCAATAAAAACAAGCCAGTGTTTGCCTAGAGGTATACTGATTTGGCCTGACAAAGGAAAGAGCATACCTTTTCATGGGGTGAAAGTGAAAGTAACTTGGGTGCCCTGTAGTTTATGAAAGTGAAAGTGTTAGTCACTCAGTCATATCCAACTGTTTGCAACCCCATGTACTGTAATCTACCAGGCTCATCTGTCCATGGAATTCTCCAGGCAAGAATACTGGAGTTGGTTTTCATTCCCTTCTCCGGGGGATTTTCCTGACCTAGGAGTTGAACCTGGGTCTCCCACATTGCAGGCAGATTCTTTACCATCTGAGCCACTGGGAAAGCCCTTTCATGGGGTAAATATTATCTACTTTAGTCTTTTCTTTTACCCACAGCTGAGTATACAGTAAAGTGAAAATGAAAGAAAGACAGGTGAACAAATAGGAACATGTGACCTAAAATCAAGAAAAGAATTAATAATTAAGGAACAGACTACTGAAAACCCAGATGTTGGAATTATCAGACAAGAACTTTAAACTATGATAAATATGTTAAAGGATCTAACAGAAATGGTAGACAATAGATGGGGAGTATCAGGAGGAAAAAAGGAAACTCAGAAAGAATTGCATGGCAAGTCAAAAAAAAGAAAAACTATTAAATGACACATTTACATAATGGGATAAAGAACAGAGTAGATGCAGAGAAGAAGGGATCAGTGAACTTAAAAACAAATCAATTGAATTTATCTGAAATAAACTGAAGCACATTTATCTGAAATAAAAATAAAATGAAGAGAAAAAAAAAGTTGAAAAAACTGAACAGAGCATCTTAGAATTATAACATGTTATCAAATGTTCTGACACACAAGTAGTTATGGTCCCAGAAAGAGATGAGAGAGAATGCAGAAACAAAATATTTGAAGAGATAATGGCCAAGAATTTTACAAAGTTTATCAAAGAAATCAACCCACAAATCTAACGTGCTCAACAAACCCCAAGCCGGATGACAAATTTAA
Source organism: Bubalus bubalis (assembly GCF_019923935.1). Lineage (NCBI taxonomy): Eukaryota > Metazoa > Chordata > Mammalia > Artiodactyla > Bovidae > Bubalus > Bubalus bubalis. The sequence goes on from NC_059159.1 coordinate 143,030,890, forward strand.
AACAAAATGACACCTAAGAATATCATGTCAAATGCTAAATATCAGTGATAAACAGAAAATTTTAAAGTGCAGCCAAATTAAAAGTTCACATTACATTCAGAGGAACAAAATTAGAAATGATGGCAGGCAACCTCAGAAATAATGGAAGCTGAATGCAGGGTGGAAAAGATCACTACAGCAGAATATGGTATCTAGAAATTGACACATACACTCATGGTCAATTGGTTTTTCGCAAGGATGTCAAGGGAAATCAGTGGAGGGAATGGAGCTGATAAACCTATGTATCACTATGAAAGCAAGTGAACTTCAACCCCACCTTACTTCATAAGCAAAAATTAATTAGAGATGATCATAGACATAGATGTGAAAACTAGAACTGTAGCTCTTCTAATTCTTTTTTCTTTTGGTTATGCCATGCAGCTTGTGGGATCTTAGATCCCTGACCAGCTATTGAACCTTTGCCTTGGCAGGGAAAGCACTGAATCCTAACAGTTGAACCACCCGGGAATTCCCTGTAACTCTTCTAGAAGAAAATATAAAAATCTTTTCAAGACTTTGGAGTACACTTGGATTTCTTAGCACATAAAAAACAGTAACCATAAATTATACAATCAATAAATTTTAAAGTTTTGATTATAAAGTTTTGAAAATTAAGTTTGCCATAGACGGAGACAAAATATTCACATTATAAAGGGCTTATGTTTCAAATACATAAAGAAGACAAATAAACCAACCTAAAATATGGTAAAAGGCATGAGTAGTCACCTCATGCACATACCAAATAGATTTACAAATGGTCAATAGCAGAAGAAAAAGTATACAAAACCACCAGTCATCAGGAGAAAGCAAATATTCAAACCATCTGAGATATCACTTATATATGTACAAGAATGTCTGATAGGTAAGATTAGCTAAAAGAAAACATTTTATTTTACCAAATATTAACAAGTGTATGGAGCATCTGGAGCTGTCCTCTGTTGCTGGTGTAAGTGTAAAATGGTACAGCCATTTTGAAAAACTTTTTTGTAGTTTCTTATAAGGTTAAAAATACACCCACCATGTGACCTAGCAATCTCACTCTGAAGAATTTTTCCAAAAGAACTTATCCACAAAAAGTATTGTGCAAAACTATTTAAAGCAGTCTAATTCTTAATAGTCTCAAATTGGAAGCAACCCAAATGCCTACTAACAGAATAAATGAATTGTAGCATATTAGTATAAGCATTGTAGGCAGAGGCTTTACAGTCTGAGCCACCAGGGAAGTCCTAATGAAATATTACTCAGCAATAAAAAGGGATAAACTACTTTATGACACAGCAACATGGATGTCAAAAACATTGTGTTCAGTAAAAGAAGCCAGGTACAAAAGAATACATACTACATGACTCCATTCAGATGAAATTCAAGAATATGCGAAAGTAATATGTGTTTTAGAACTCCAAAAAGTAGTTGTCTTTGGGGTGAGGATGGAATTGACAGAAATAAGGCATGAAGGAACTTTCCGGGTAATGGAAATGTTCTATCTCTTGATATCAGTGGTGACTATTTGTGTTTATTCAGCTGTCAGAACACCTAAAGATCTGTTCATTCTGTTGCATGTAAAGAAAAGAAAGAAAGAAAGTGAACTCACTCAGTCATGTCCAACTCTTTGTGACCCCATGGACTGTAGCCCACTAGGCTCCTCTGTCCATGGGATTTTCCAGGCAAGAATACTGGAGTGGGTTGCCATTTCCTTCTCCAGGGGATCTTTCCAACCCAGGGATTGAACCCATGTCTCCTGCACTGTAGACACATGCTTTACCATCTGAGCCACCAGGTAAGTCTCGTTGCATGTAAATTTTAAAGTGTTTTTTTTTTTTTTTTTTTTAATTGAATTAAAATTTACATGCAACTTTTTTAAATTCAATTAAAAAAAACAAAACCCTCACCAAGTATCTCCAGTGTCAGAGACACCTGGGTTCTAGGCCTCAGCTACACTATTTACTAGTGGTGCTACCAATGAGCAAGATATTTAACCTCTCTGAGCCTTCGTTTTCTCATCTCAAAAGTAAGGATCAAGGTAATATCTACCCAAGAGGGATGGGTGAAGATCAGCATGGCTTAATACATATAAATCACTGAGCACAGTACCTGGCATGTAATAAGTATTCATTAAGTGTTAGCCACTATTATTCTTGTCCTTTTTTCCCCCTCCCCTCTTTTCCACTTGAAGAAACTGAGAATGGTTAACTAATTTGCCCAAGGATACTGGTAGTATATTTCAGAGGTGGAAAATGAATCCATTTTCACTCCAGAGCAGCTCTGAAGGCAATTCTGCTGCTGTTTCTAATGAATAAGTCCTATATCAAATTGTTTGGTAAGGACATGGAGAAACATGATTGATTGGTTGATTGGTTGATTAATTAATCCAACACAGAGACATGATAGGCAGTTAATCAATCTTGTAATATCAAACTGTACTGTAAGAAGATTAATCTGACTGTATTGTATAGGATGAGCTTCCCTGGTGGCTCAGTGGTGAAGAGTCCACCTGCCAATTTAGGAAACTTGGGTTTAATCTCTGTGTCGAGAAGATACCCTGGAGAAGGAAAAGGCAACCCACTCCAGTATTCTTTCCTGGGAAATCCCATGGACAGAGAAGCCTTGTGGGCTACAGTCCGTGGGGTCTCAAAAGAGTCGGACACGACTGAGTGACTAAACCAACAATATTGTGTAGTATAGACGGAATCATATGAAAACTAGCTAGTTATGAGGCAGTTAGAATGGTCCTGAGAGGGAAGAACAAGCCTCAGCAAGGGGGTAACAATAGGAACAGAAAAGAAAGAATGGATTCCAGCTGATGGATAGGTAGATTATAGATGATTTGACAACCGACTGAATGTTGGAGTTCAGGAGAGGATGGGACCAAAAATGACTCTGAGGGCGATGGCAGGGCCATTGGTAGGAATGTCAGGGGAAGGAATTGGTTGTGGGTGCAGGGGGCAGGAGAGCCAAGATAAAAGTTTAAGTAGATTGTTAACAGCCAGTACTGTACACCTAAAAGTGCAGGGTCTGACAGATAGTTGTGAATACTGCTTGAGAGAGGGAGGCTTAAGATGGGCAGATTTGAGAGACACATGGTAGTTAATGTTTTCTGAGTAAGTAGGGCAAAAAAGAGGATGAGAGCTGATCGTGGCTGCATTTAAAGCATGGAGGAAAGCGAAGCCATGAAGCAGGGCAGCTGCTACTTCAGTGTAGGACAGCAGTGCTTTTGTCACTTGACCAACTGGACATATATTTTATGCCATTTTCTTAATGTGGTTGCCTCCCTTTCTTTGTAGAATCAGATATATGACAAAGCCTACAGCATTTCCTAAGCTCTGAGTGGGCTTAGCGTGCCCTTAGAGAAAACTGTGGCTCAGAAGTGACATGACATAGCTGAGGTCACCAGACCTTGATGTGGTAGAATGTCAACCAAGGTATTTGTTTCTTTTTTATTATTGTTGTTGATACAATGGCATTTATTCGGGCACTCTTCTGAGTATATTGTAGGATAGAAAGGAATAATATTCTCAAGGAGTTTATAGTTTTACCAAGAAGACTGAAGATGCATAAAACAGCAGGATAAGAGTGCAAGGCTGTTTAGATCACATGCTAAAATGAGTTTAGTCAATGACGGTCACAATAGTGAACTAAGGAGAAAGTCAATGAACTCAGCCTGATTTCATGGATGAGTAGGATCTTCAACCTTAAAAAAAATGAGTATAAAATGAGCATATGAGAGTATAAACCAGGATTTTAACAACCTACATATCAAATCCTGTTTTAACTTTTTCATTGATCATTTTACCATAGAATCTATGAAATGAATGGCTTAGCAGCCAATCAGTCTTGTGCTGGTGGGAGGAGAGACTGTCCAGAGGTAGTTATCCTCAGAAAGATAAACTTACTGGATAGGCAGCATTTCTTCATTTATTCATCAGCCATTTACTGAATAGTAATTATGTACCAAGCACAGTACCAGCTATTAGCAGTACAACATGAGTAGCATAGGTCTGTCACTCTTAAGAAAACAATAATACAGAAACAACTTTGTATGGTCTGGGAAAGAAAAATGTAAAGTGGGTAATTGCTTTTAAAAATATATCTCATAGAACATTTATAGAAATCAATCATGTCTGCTATGCTAAGTCACTTCAGTCGTGTCCGACTCTGTGTGACCCCATAGACGGCAGCCCACCAGGCTCCCCTGTCCCTGGGATTCTCCAGGCAAGAACACTGGAGTGGGTTGCCATTTCCTTCTCCAATGCATGAAAGTGAAAAGTGAAAGTGAAGTCGCTCAGTCGTGTCCAACTCTTAGCGACCCCATGGATTGCAGCCTAACAGGCTCCTCCGTCCATGGGATTTTCCAAGCAAGAGTATTGGAGTGGGGTGCCATTGCCTTCTCCGAATCATGTCTGAGGACTTACTAAAAATGTCATTCTGTTCCTCAAAAGTGAAAATAAGACTGTGTCTGATCCCAATGCAATAAAATAATAAAGTTAAGAAATACTAAAAGAGAAATACCCCCTAAAATAAAACTCTTCTCTTTTAACCTTTGCATCAAAGAAGAAATTAAACCTAAACTGCAACATACCTAGAAAAAAACATAAATGAAAACACCATATAGTTCAATCTATATGGTGACATAAAATTGTTTTTAATGAAAAATTCATAGACCAACATCACTTCTTAAGAGGTTAGAAAATAACAATGAAATCAGCCTAAGGAACACAGAAGAAACAGAGATCAAAGCAAACATGAGGTAATTAGAAAACATGAAAAAGAAAGCCAGAATTCATAATCCAAAAGTTGATGTTTTGCCAAAGCCAGTAGAACAGAGATAACTATGGGCTAGCTTAATTAAGAGGGGAGAGGGAAGAACTTGCTAATACAGAAGATTAGAAACGAAAAATGGCAAACAACAACAGATGCAGAGGAAATTAAAAGAATCATAAATAGTCCTTTGTGAACTTCTCAGCAAATAGTTTTGACAAGCTGGGTGAAATAAATGATTTTCTAAGAACATGTGAATCACTGAAAATTAATACCAGAAGAACTATTATTAAAAAACCAAATAAACAATACCCATGGAAGAAATTGAAAAAGTTATTGAAGAGTTATCCCTGGAAAAACACCAGGCCCAGGAGGTTTTATAGGTCAATTTGTTCAACACTTCAATAAACAGGCAAATCCTAACCATAAAAATAGTTTCATAGATGGTAATGCTTTCAGGTTATATTTATGAAGCCAACAAACTACTTATACCACAACCTGATGAATTAGAGTAATAACATACTACAAGCTACTCTTATTTGTGATATCAGTGTAAAAATCATACAAAGATTATTAAAAATAATTCAGTAATATATAACACATCAAAGGCATGATAAACCCAAACCAAGTGAATTTTATATCAAAAGTATAAGAATGGTTCCACCTTTAAAAATGTGTTAACATAGCTTAACATAGGTCAAAGATGTCAAAGCTCAATAGTTGTAAAAAAAAAACAAAAAGGCAGTTAACATAATTCAACAATATTCCTAACAAATACTTTTAAAGAAAACAGAATAAGATGAATATTTCTTTAACATGTTTAAACTGGGTGGATGTGTGTATATTTGTAATTGAAAGCTGGTATTATATTTAATAGTGACACACAAGAACATTCTGTTTAAAGTGAAGATTAAAACAAGATAGGTACTCACCATCACCGTTTTTATGTAACATAATTTGGATTCTAGACCAGTGGTCAGTAAACTGCTGTGGGCCAAATGCCTGTTTTTGTAAATAGAATTGTATGGAACACAGGACTGCCCATTGGCCTCATGCTGTCTGTGTCTGCTTTCATGCTGCAGTAGCAGAATTGAGTAGCTTTGGCAGAGCCTGTTTGTGATAAAGTTCATAATATTTACTGTCTGGCTCTTTATAGAAAAAGTTTGCCCATCTCTGTTCTAGACAGTACAAATAGAGAAGGCAGAGAATAAAAGCTACAATTATTAAAAAGAGGAAGCAAAATTATCATTAGTGGCAGAAGCTACATCAGAAACCCAAGACAATCAATTGCATAGAAAACAGAAACAATAGGAGAATTCAACAAGATGGACAATCGCAAAATAAATGTATTTAAAAATAATAAAATTTCTATTTTAGAGTCTCTTGATGAAGGTGAAAAAGAGAGTGAAAAAGCTGGCTTAAAATTCAACATTTAAAAAACTAACATCGTGCCATCTAGTCCTATCACTTCATGCAAATAGATGGGGAAATAATGGAAACAGTGACAGACTTTATTTTGGGGGGCTCCGAAATTACTGCAGACAGTGACTGCAGCCATGAAATTAAAAGATGCTTTCTCCTTGGAAGAAAAGCTATGACAAATGTAGACAGCATATTAAAAAGCAGAGATTACTTTGCCAACAAAGATCTGTATAGTCAAAGCTATGGTTTTTCCAGTAGTCATGTATGGATGTGAGAGTTGGACCATAAAGAAAGCTGAACGCCAAAGAATTGATGCTTTTGAACTGTGGTGTTGGAGAAAACTCTTGAGAGTCCCCTGGACTGCAAGGAGATACAACTAGTCAATCCTAAAGGAAATCAAACCTGAATATCCATTGGAAGGACTGATGCTGAAGCTGAAACTCCAATACTTTGGCCACCTGATGCGAAGAGCCAACTCATTAGAAAAGACCTTGATGCTGGGAAAGATTGAAGGCAGGAGAAGGGGACGACAGAGGACGAGACAGTTGGATGGCATCACTAAGTCGATGGACATGGGTTTGAGTAAACTCTATGATATGGTGAAGGACAGGGAAGCCTGATGTGCTGCAGTCCATGGAGTTGCAAAGAGTCAGACACAACCGAGCAACTAAACGATGATGACAATTTTATGAATAGTAAAAAAGGATAGTAGAAGAAGAGCTCCTATTTAGAAAAACACAGAAAAAAATATTTCTTGCATTAAACCTAATAAATATGTATAGAAACAGGAAGAAAACCCTACACTTTCTTGAGAATTATAAGGGAAGAAAGATGATAGGCTTATAAAAATATGTCTATTACTTATTTTACATTAAGCTTTTACAAAAATGAAAAACCTCAAATACTTTGTGAATTCAATAAAATATCAGGAGGAAATAGGTAGAATTAATGGGAGAAGGGTGACTTAAAATGATACTAAATAATATAGATACAGATAGATGCATATATGTATAGAGACAGTGACTGAACAAAAGCATAAAGATGTGTATATATGAGGGGCTTCCCTCATAGCTCAGTTGGCAAAGAATCTGCCTGCAATGCAGGAGACCTGGGTTTGATCCCTGGGTTGGGAAGATCCCCTGGAGAAGGGAAAGGCTAACCATTTAGTATTCTGGCCTGGAGAATTCCACTATATAGTCCACGGGGTCACAAAGAGTCAGACACAACTGAGCATCTTTCACTTCACTTCATACAAGGGTTAGTATATATATTAGCACATATGTTCTGTCCACTCAGAGGACCTGAAAGCAAAGAAACCCCAGCAGCAAAGATAACACCTAGTATCAAGATCTTAGTTTCCAATGCATGTGCATGCTCAGTTGTGTCTGACTCTTTGCAGCCCCATGAACTTTGCAGCCCACCAGACCCCTCTGTTCATAGGATTTTTCAGGCAAGAATTCTAGAGTGGGCTGCCATTTTCTCCTGCAGGGGATCTTCCAAGCCAGGGTTTCCTGCATCTCCTGCATTGGCAGGCCGATTCTTTACCACTGAGCTACATAGGAAACCCTCTGTTTTCCAATAAAAGGAAACTGAATTCCTAGAGAAAATGGCTGATAATAGGGCTAGGACAGGAATATACAACGTAAGCATAAGATAACCACAATGCCAGAAAGTTAAGTCCTAAAAACAACAAACCCCCCTGACAATGATGTGGATACGTCAAAGGGATGCACAAGCCAACTCAAAGAGTTCCTAATGACCAAACCTGGAACCATTTGAGCAATAAACTAATGCCATGTTAGATTAGAGTTTATACTGATATCAATAAGTGATTGAATAAGTAAATAAATGGGCAAGAAGAGACAACTCTCCTGTGCAGAATTCCAAATACTCTATGTGGAGATGCTCACTTAAGGAGATGGATCATAATGCCACACACCTTAAGTGTGGTCTGTGTGTGGTGACTTCCTTCTAAAGGGTACAACATGGAAAGGGAGTAAAACTAACTTTACTGTGGAGACATGGCAAACATTACTAGACCTCAGCCCCTTAATCAAGGTCAACATCAACAGTAATAAGTCATGTTCATAGCATGTCCTTTGATGTGATATGATGAGACTAGCCTTTTATGTCTATGGTCTTTCTCCCCCTGTAACCTGTAACCTGTAACCCTTGTCTAACTATGAGAAAAGGGTAACACAAGCCCAAGATGAAAGATGGTCTGTAAAATACCCGACTACTGAAAGTCCTCAAAACTTGCCAAGTTCATAAAAAACAAGGAATATCTTGAGAAACTGTCACAACAAAGAGGAAGCTAAGACATGAAGACTAAATGTAATGTGGTTCTGGAAAAGATCTTGGGTCAGGAAAGGGACAGTAGGTTGAAACTAAGGAAATTTGAATGAACTGTGGACTTTATAATACTGTATTAATATTGGTTTATTATGTTACTCAGTTCAGTGGCTCAGTCGTGTCCGACTCTTTGCGACCCCATGAATCGCAGCACGCCAGGCCTCCCTGTCCATCACCATCTCCCGGAGTTCACTCAAACTCACGTCCATCGAGTCGGTGATACCATCCAGCCATCTCATCCTCTGTCGTCCCCTTTTCCTTCTGCCCCCAGTCCTTCCCAGCATCAGAGTCTTTGCTAATGAGTCAACTCTTCTCATGAGGTGGCCAAAGTACCGGAGTTTCAGCTTTAGCATCATTCCTTCCAAAGAACTACTAGTATGGTACAGCCTGACAAATGTATCACATTAACGTAAGACGTTGACAGTAGCGGGAAGTGGGTGCGAGGTATACCACCTTCACAACTCTTCCCTAAATCTAAAACTATTCTAAAGTAAAAAAATTATTTAAAAGAATCAAAAGGTGAATGTAAATATGTTTTATAGACTGACCTCGATAAATTTCCCGGATCACAAACATATAAACACATATTTTAGAAAAGTGAAAGAAAAGAAACAAAGATACCAAAGGTCATCCAAAAAAGTAAATGTGAGAATGAATGGGAAAAAATTAAGATCAATAAAGGGTTCTAGTTATATCAGTTATAAATGTTACAAAATATATTAGAATTATTTTTTACTGAGAAGGAACTAAACACTTGAAATGTGACAGAATGGAACACAGAAATAGATTCAAATGCATTTAAGATTTTTTTATATGATAAAGGTAGTATTTCGCATCAATGATTAAAAGATGGATTGATTAATAAATGTTATTGAAATAGCTGATAAACTTTGAAATTTAGCTGTGTATCATATTTCTTTCACAGAAATCCAGATCAAACATTGAATATTTAAAAAATCAAACCATAGTAGTAAGCAAACATGGGTAAATTTATTTATGGTTTTAAAATGTGGGAAGCCTTTTACAGTCAGACAATAAAACCCCAAGCCATAAAGAGAAATAGTAATAAACATGTTCACATCAAAATTTTAAACTTCTTTATTGAAGAAATTCCACAAACAAGACCAAAAAAAAAAAAAACAACAACAAATGGAAGAGGGAAGATATTTACAACACATGACAAATAAGGAGCTAAAATCCTTATTTTATAAAGTATTTTAACAATAAAAAAAATCTCCCCCCCCAAAATGAAAATATAATATAACCCAAAAGTGGGCAAATGAACTTGGCATTCTCACTTATTCTTTTGTGGGGGGAGAACTTTTCTGAGGGCAACTTGGCAATATTTATCGAAGTTTGAAAAGCTCTTTAACTCAGCACTTGCACCACTGGGAATTTTACCAAAGCATAGGTGTGTAAATGGGCAAGAATGTTCACTTTAGCACTGTTGGTAAAAACAGAAGTCTAGATTATCATACTAAGTGTCAAGAAAATCAGACAAAGACAAATGTCATATGGTACCACTTATATGTGGAATCTAAAAATAACATAAATGAAATTATTTACAAAACAAACAGACTCACAGACATAGAAAACAATTTATAGTTACCAAAGTAAAATGGTGGGGAGGAGGGATAAATTAGGAATTTGGGAATAAAATGTATACATTATTGTATATAAAATAGATAAACAACAAGAACCTACTGTATAGCACAGGGAACTATACTCAATATTTTGTAGTAACTTATATGGGAAAATAACCTGAAAAAATATATATAAACTGAATCACTGTTGTACACCTAAAACCCAGCCCAGAACACTGGAGTGGGTAGCCATTCCCTTCTCCAGGGGATCTTCCCAACCCAGGGATCAAACCCAGGTCTCCCACATTGCAGGAGGATTCTTTACCATATGAGCCAACAGGAAAGCCCACTAGAACTAACACAGTTGTGCCAAGTCTCTTCAGCCATGTCCAATTCTGTGCGACCCTATGGACTGTAGCCCACCAGGTTCCTGTCCATGGGATTCTCTAAGCGAGAATACTAGAGTGGGTTGCCATTCCCTTTTCCAGAGGATCTTCCCGACCCAGGGATTGAAGCCGCATCTCTTACATCTCCTGCATTGGCAGCCACGTTCTTTACCACTATTGCCACCTGGGAAGCCCAAATCAAATATACTTCAATAAAAAAACTAAATAGTTTTTAAAAAACTCGAGATATCACCTATGTCCATTAGCAGAGCCAGGATAGATGCATTCTGCCACACCATTCAGTGAGTATTTTTATAAGGAATGAGATGGAACTACATGTGCGACAAGCTCCAAGATGTAGTTATCAAGTCAAGAAACAAGAAGCAGTGTCCATCTTCCATTTGCCTTATATACCTGGAAATATTTTCTGAAAGAATTCGTAATAAACATTTAACAGTGATGCGGTTAATCTGTGTCGCCTTTTTTTCCAGCAAATACATAGATCCAGTTGAACTTTTTGAAATACTGAACATAATTCATGTATTCCCATGAATTTAGAGAATTTGAAGGGGTCAGAGAAACCTGGGTTAGGAATCGCTATTATAATATGAAGAGCACTGGACAGGGAGTTAGGGCATGGATGGCAACCCTATCTACTGGCTGCCAACAGCTTGCTTGCCGTGGGTCTTTAGCAAGTTCCTTACTCTTTTTAAGCCGAGTTTTCTTCTCTGTAAAATGAAATGATTGCTGGTGGCAAAAGACCCTTCTAGCTATCAGATTCTGTATTTGAACATTACACTCTGTAAACCTTCAATGCCACCAAAGCGATTGTGACGACCACTTTAGACACCTAAGGTAAACACTGTTCTTCAAATTGCATTCCCATAGTCCAAAACAAAATTATCCTCCGGTCCTGATGATGTGGTATTGAGAGCTGGTGGTTCTTCACCCCTCAGGGTGGTGAGTGCAGACCCGCTTTTTCTCACCTTTTCTAAGCCTTTCCTGTGCTTCCTGTCTTCCAGGAGATTCTCTTGCATTTTCATCCTGTTCTTCCTTATCGCTCCTGCCTCACATTGGGTTAGGAAAGTGTTCTATGGTGCTCATGTAAAAGATATCATGGGAAACAAGTTATCATCTCTGGAATAGTAGTACTAATAACTCTTTGAAAATTTTCTCTGCATGTCTGTATCTTACTCAACTTTCAGGTTTCCCCCAGTTGAGGAGAGGTGGGAGTGTAGATAATTCAAATGTCATCTATATTTGTCTTTAGACATGTTTTTTCTTCTTAGCTTTGAATTCTGGTTATGTCTGAGGTTCCAGGAACTGACTTGAAACAAAATCACGACTCTGTGCAGTGAGCATACATCTGACTCATGAGTGAAGTGGGACATTTTCCAGATGCCCCATTTTTTAGACCTTGTTCAAGTCTTTCCTCTAATAACTTCATGCTTTGATTAACCCACTTTCTCTCAGATTTTGGCAAAACTGACCTTTCCTGTATTTCCTCATGTCAGAAGATAGCTACCATTCTATTTCTAATGGATGCACAGTTGATAAATAACATGAAACATCACTTCAGTACGTGGTTAGGTGAGAGTCATTATCAAAACAATTAAGTATTAATGGAATGTGGTACTCACTGTCAATAGACAGGAAGTAAAAATTTCATAATCTTCCCTGACTTATGTGGAGTTGATATATTTGTGGTACCTTCTATCTTTTACTGGGGAAGACAAAGAACAGAGTTCAGATTTGCTCAGATTACAAAAGAATTGATTGCTTTCTCCTCTGTGCCCCATGCCCCTCAATACATTCTTTCACTGTAGCAATTTTAATAATCTAACCTAGTATTAGGCAATATACTATAGCACTGTGTGCTGTGCTTAGTCACTCAGTTGTGTCTGACTCTTTGCGACCCCGTGGACTGTAGCCTACCAGGCTCCTCTGTCCATGGGGATTCTCTAGGCAAAAATACTCAAGTGGGTTGCCATGCTTTCTTCCAGGGGATCTTCCCAACCCAGGGATCGAACCCAGGTCTCCTGCACTGCAGGAAGATTCTTTACCGTCTGAGCCACTAGGGAAGCCCTGCTATAGTGCAGTCAGTGTTTATCTTTAAAAATGAGATGTAACTGACATGCAACATTATATGAGTTTCAGGTGTACATCATATGAACCTATATGTGTATTTAGTAAATTGTGAAATGATCAATGTAGTAAGTCTAATTAACATCTATCATCATACATAGTTATGCATGTTTTTCTTGTGTGGAGAACTTTTAAGATTTACTTTCACAGCAACTTTCAAGTAGACAATACAGTATCATTAACTTTAGTCACCATGCTATATATTTCATCCCCAGGACTTATGTATTTTATAACTGGAAGTTTGTACATTTTGATCCCCTTCACCCATTTTTGCCTACCCACTACCCCCTGCCTCTGGCAGTGACCAATTTGTTTTCTGTATCTGTGAGTTTGGGGTTTTTTTAGAGACTGTATATAAGTGAGATCATAAAATATTTGTCTGTGCCTGACTTAATTTCACTTAGCATGATGACCTCAAGGTCCATTCATGTTGTAAATGACAGGATTTCTGTTTTTTTAAGACTAATATTCCATTGGGTACATATATATATGTACATATATGTACACATATGTGTGTACATATATGTGTATATATGTACAGAGAACAGATGTGCATATATATGTACAGATATACAGATGTGCATATATATGTATATATGTGTGTATATATATATATATATACCACATTTTCTTCATCCATCTATCACTTAAGTTATTTCTGTGTCTTGGCTATTATAAATAATGCTGTAAGTGAACATGGGTATACAGATATCTTTTTGAGTTAGTGTTTTCATTTCCTTAGGATAAATACCTAGAAGTGGAATTGCTAGAATTTTTGAGGAACCTGCATGGTTTTCATAGTGGATGCACCAACTTACATAATTTATGTAAATTACAAATTTACATTTCCTCTAACAGTGCACACTGTTTTCTTTTCTTTTTTTTTTTGCTACCTTCTCACCAACACTTGTTATTTCTTGTCTTCTTTATAACAACCATACTGACAGGTGTGAGGTGATAGCCTGTGGTTCTGATTTGCATTTCCCTGATGATTAGTGATGTTGAGCACCTTTTTATATACCTGTTGGCCATCTGTATGTCTTCCTTGGAAAAATGTCTAACCAGATACTCTACCCATGTTCAATCAGATTTTTTAAATCTTCTTTTTTTTTTTTTTTTTTTTTGCTATTGGGTTGTAGAAGCATATTATGTATTTTAGATATTAACCCTTTATCAGAAATATGATTTGTAAATATGTTTTCTTATTCAGTAGGTTTCCTTTCATTTTGTGAATGATTCCTCTGTTGTGCAGAAGCTTCTAGCTTGATACAGTTCCACTTGTTTATTTTTCCTTTTGTTGTCTTTGCTCTTGGTGTCAAATCCAGAAAATCTGTGTCTCTTTTGCTGTCTCGCATACAGGGTTGTCGTTACCATCTTTCTAAATTCCATATATATGTGTTAGTATGCTGTATTGGTGTTTTTCTTTCTGGCTTACTTCACTCTGTATAATAGGCTCCAGTTTCATCCACCTCATTAGAACTGATTCAAATGTATTCTTTTTAATGGCTGAGTAATACTCCATTGTGTATATGTACCACAGCTTTCTTATCTATTCATCTGCTGATGGACATCTAGGTTGTTTCCATGTCCTAGCTATTATAAACAGTGCTGCGATGAACACTGGGGTACATGTGTCTCTTTCAGTTCTGGTTTCCTCGGTGTGTATGCCCAGTAGTGGGATTGCTGGGTCGTATTGCAGTTCTATTTCCAGTTTTTTAAGGAATCTCCACACTGTTCTCCATTGGAGAAGGCAGTGGCACCCCACTCCAGTACTCTTGCCTGGAGAATCCCAGGGATGGAGGAGCCTGGTGGGCTGCCGTCTATGGGGTCGCACAGAGTCGGACACGACTGACACGACTTAGCAGCAGCAGAAGCAGCCACACTGTTCTCCATAGTGTCTGTACTAGTTTGCATTCCCACCAACAGTGTAAGAGGGTTCCCTTTTCTCCACATCCTCTCCAGCATTTATTGCTTGTAGACTTTTGAATTGCAGCCATTCTGACTGGCGTGAAATGGTACCTCATTGTGGTTTTGATTTGCATTTCTCTGATAATGAGTGATGTTGAGCATCTTTTCATGTGTTTGTTAGCCATCTGGATGTCTTCTTTGGAGAAATGTCTATTTAGTTCTTTGGCCCATTTTTTGATTGGGTCGTTTATTTTTCTGGAGTTGAGCTGTAGGAGTTGCTTGTATATTTTTGAGATTAGTCATTTGTCAGTTGAATGGTATTAAAACATGTATAATATCATATAAAAAAAAGAAAAAGAAAAAAAATCCAGAAAATCATCACTGAGACTGATGTCAAAGAGCTTACTGCCTATGTTTTCTTCTAGGAGCTTTATGCTTTCAGATCTTACACTCAAGTCTTTAATCCATTTTGAGTTAACTTTTGTGTACAATGTAAGATAGTGGTCCAATTTTATTCTTTTGGATGTAGCTGTTCAGTTTCCTTAACAACATTTATTGAAGAGACCATCATTTCCCCATTGTAAATTCTTGGTTCCTTTGTTGTAAATTAATTGACCATACATGCCAGGCTTTCTGTTCTGTTTCCACTGATCTATGTGTTTGTTTTTATGTCGGTACCATACTGTTTTGATTACTATAGCTTTGTGGCATAGGTTGAAATTAGGACACATGATACCTCCAGCTTTGTTCTTCCTCTCGAAACTGCTTTGGCTATTTAGTGTCTTTTGTGTTTTCATACAAATTTTAGGATTGTTTGTTATATTTTTGTGGAAAATGCCATTGGAACTTTGGTGGGGATTACAATGAATCTGTAGATCACTTTGGGTAGTGTGAATCTTTTAACAATATTAATTCTTCCAATCCATGAGCATGAAATATCTTTCCATTTATTTGTGTCCTTTTCAATATCAGTTTCTTATAGTTTTCCATGTAGAGATCTTTCATTTCCGTGATTAAATTTATTCCTATGTATTTTTTATGCAGTCATAAATGGGATTACTTTCTTAATTTCTCTTCCTGATAAGTCATTATTAGTATATAGAAATGCAGAGTTTTTTTGTATATTGATTTTGTGTCCTGAAAATTTACTGATTCATTTATTAGTTCTAACTCTTATTTGTCAGAGTCTTTAGGGTTTGGGGGGGGGCACTTCCCTGGTGGCTCAGATGGTAAAGCGTCTGCCTACAATGGGGGAGACCCTGGTTTGATCCCTGGGTCGAGAAGATCCCCTGGAGAAGGAAATGGCAACTCATTCCAGTATTCTTGCCTGGAAAATCCTATGGACCGAGGAGCCTGGTAGGCTACAGTCCATGGGGTCACAAAGAGTTGGACACAACTGAGCGATTTCACTTTCAATTTCACTTTAGGGGTTTTTTTAACATATAATATCATGTCATCTGCAAATAATGACAGTTTTTACTCCTTCCTTTCTAATTAGATCACTTTTAATTCTTTTTCTTGCCTAATTGCTTCAGCGAGGAACTCCAATTCTGTGTTGAATAAAAGTGGTAATAATGGGTATCCTTGTCTTTTTCCTGATCTTAGAGGAAAAGTTTTCAATAGAGTATGATGTTAGCTCTGGGCTTGTCATATATGAACTTTATTATGTTGAGGGAATAGTGAATGTTTTAAATGCCAAGACAGGCCCTGAATGTATTCATCCTTAGCCCCCATCCATTTGGCCCAGTGTTCTACATATGGTTGATGTTCACCTGGTGGTCAATGTGGGGTTTGTCTCCTGAATGTGGGATTAAACTTGAGTTCTTAGGACTCTCCACTGCTTCTCAGTGTCCTGCATACCTTTTGCTATCCACAAGAGGAAAAAAAAAAACAAAAGAAAAACTCGATTCTTCAGTTACTTTTACTTACAGGGCATATGTTTCTGAAACTTTAACATGCATTTGAATCAACTGAGGATCTTGTTAAAATGCACATTCTGATTTGGCAGTTCTGAGGTAGGGCCAAGATTCTTAATTTCTAATAAATTAGCTCCCAGGAGATGCCCATGGCCCTGGTCCTAGAGCACACTTTGAGTATCAAGAACTCAGAGTTAACTTATATGTGCTATTAACTGAGTGTTTATGAAGGAGAGACATATTTTAGTTTCCCAGTGAATATGTCACTTAATATTTCTTACACACATATATATAGAAAGAGGTGAAGAAGAGTTAATAGGGTTCAGTATGAATGATGTTCAGAAGGTGAGAAAGGAAAATGAAGCTGGCTGGATCTTGTTTTGTGTGCTGTGCGCATCAGCAAACAGATCCAGAGTATGGGTAGAGTGAGCAGGGTCCACTGCTAAAATATGGGTTACTGTGAGGGTGAAACCCAGCATCTGCTTAATGTCTCCCCTAATAGCACACCCCCACTTAGGACTGGAAATGTAGGAATATATTGTATCTAAAAGAAATGATGAGGAATGGCATTTTAGACAGGCAGGTAGCAATATCCCAGTTGGGAATTTACCAAGATATCAGCAGTATGATTTATATGACTTATCTTCTACAAACGTATGTTTATATACCTCTTTTACCACAATTTTGGTACATTTTCTGGCCCTTAGTTTCCTAGAGTTTTCTTAGATAGGAATATATTTTGTGTGTATGGCATTTAAAGAAGAAAATTGGAAGCTCATTTTCTATATTTCTGTGATAATTCTTTGCATTTCAGTTTCCTTGAAGTAGCTCTGCTTGTTGTTTCTGTTTTAAAGGTTGCAGCAAGGCAGCAGCAGCACCCCCTCTCCCAGCCCACTCCCCTCCACACAAGGGGAAATAGAAGCACATGAATGTGTAGCGGTCACAGCAGATATCCTCTTCACTCCGTCTTTATGTCAACTGAAAGTTGAACATACATGGAAATCCACGCTAGATACATGTTTAAAAATGTCATAAAACACTTCTGATTGCCATTTGACCCATTTGACCGCACACCATAGCTACTCAACTTAACCTTCTTTTTGTCCAAAATGCTGAACCTTCAGTTGAACTACACGCAAATCTAGCTGAATTAATGTCTCCAAAAGTAAAGGAAGTGAGATCAAATGATCTGAGGAAAGCCTGGTCAAGACATTCATGTATCAGAAATGTAAATGGCATTGGAAATCCTGATACCATGCCTGCACAGTGTTTGTGATGCTCATTTTAGAGACAGGAAACTGGGAACCAGAGAGGTGGAGTGCTTGGCCTGAAGCCACACTTGAGCCAGTATTTGAACTCAAGTAAGTCTGGCCTCAAAGCCTGTGCCAGACCCACTAGGTCTCTGACAGTGTTCTGTGAATCCTCTAGGGCAGGGGCCTCAGAGCCTGGACCATGGAGTGGTATCCGTCCAGGGCCTGTTTAGGAGCTGGGCCGCACCACAGGAGGTGAGCAGCCCATGAGCAAGTGAGCTTCACCTGCCACTCCCCATCGCTCACAACTGCCTGAACCAACCCTACCCGCTAATCTGTGAAAAACTGTCTTCCATGAAACTGGTCCTTGGTGCCAAAAATGTTGGGGACCACTGTTCCAGGGCATTTGGTTCCATTGGAAGCTTTTTTTTTTTTAATCACAGGGAAACATTATTCAGAGGCTTCTCTCTCTGACACTCAGGTAGAGCCTGTGCCTTAGCATCACCCACCCTCTTGTTTCCTTCAGGGTTTTTAAAAGTCTACAATAATGTAGAATGTGATAATCTCATTCCACATTAAAATATCCTTTTTATCATGAGCAACAGCAAAAATCAGGAAGATCTTCTCATTATACATTTCCTGGTAAATGCACACCTTTAAGAATTTCATTTTGTGTGAGAAAGTCAGAATCTGATCAAGATAGCAGTTTACAAATGTTACATTTGGAGGCCATACAAAAAGTATTTCATTTTGTTCTGATTGGTATTGTTGGGCTGAGTTTTAGTTTCTTTTCTCAGCTACCTGAAATCCATATATTTGGGTTATACCATCACCATTTGTTAGAGATAGGTGTCTTCATAGAATTTCTAGTAGTTTGGGAGAAGTTGAATGTTCTAGAATCATAGCATGTATTTCTGCTGCACTATTAGCATTCTAGCTAAGGGGAGTTTATTGTTCCAGTTTTTGTCATTATAATAGAGTCCTGTTTAATGTTGCATGATCTGTGGGTTGCCATAAACTTGGTACAAATTGGAGTGCTGATATAACATGAAATGAAGAGCCTTGTCTGAATGTTGCTTTTGTTTTGCATTTAACAAATTAGTATGTTGACATTTGTCACTGATGGATTTCATTATTTGCTGAAAGGGTTTTAGGGGGTTTGACAGCATGAATGGTTTGTCCTACAGACTTTTGAGAATTGATAAAAGCATCTTTGTTCTTTGTACAAAAGCACAACAGATATCTTATTGATGGACACACAAAAAGGGATGGCTTGTGTAGCTGCAACATAAAGTAAACCAAGAAAATAATTTTTGAGTTGCTACTTACGCTTTTATGTGACTTCTTCCTCTCTTTCTTTTTTTTGTGATCAAAGAATGTGTTTCATTCATCTCAATAACATGCTCAAGAGCAATCAGTGATCTTTTAAGAAATTTAAAATATTGGTTCCTTTATACTCCATTTGCATATTGTTTAAGAAAGGTAGTTTAAAACGTTGTAAAAGCAGTTATTGTGTAAGGATTGCATTAAATAACTCTTCTGAATCCCCAGATAACAAAGGGGTAACATGGAGGAGGCAGAAATGAAGAGTTGCATATAGAAAAGGAAAAAAGATAAAGTTTGATTTAAAATTCTAGCTTAATTAAAACAGCAAAAATACATGTTTTTCTGTCACTTCTTTTCTGTAGTATTTAGGAGAACAGCCTTGTCATCCAAACGTACTATCCCTGTACATACCATTGAGCCTATTGGAAAGCTGTTCACCTCACATTTTTGCCTCAATGCTATTAAAACCTATTGTGAAATATACTCACACACACACACACACTCTCTCTCTCTCTCTCTCTTTGAGTAAAGGCCATGATAGAAAGCTACAAACAATGAATGAAATTTATCAATGATCAGATAATAACACCCATCACTAACAACGTCCAACACTCACACTAAAGCAGTCAGTGTGTGGAACCATCCATCACCCCTGTCATATCAGCTAGCAGTGGAGAGCACAGCCTTCTATGTGGGGGTAGGGGGCTACAAAGGCCGTCAGTGAGCAAAAGATAAACCAGGGTGGTAAGATCCAAATACAACCCCAAGTTTCTAGGTGAAAACACAGGAACTAAGACAGAAAGAGAAGTGAATGACTCAATAAAGTAGTAAAGAATCTCATTTTTTGCATGTCCCCTTGCCCATAGTTAGACTGTGGTCTCCATGAGACCCCATCCTGTCCCTTCTGTTTGTGGATGTATCCCAAGCACCCAGCACAGGGCCTGGCAGTTAGTAGGCTCTCAGTAAAAATTTGCTGAATGAATGACTGATTCAGCATCACTGTCTTCTGACTGTCTTCTCTGTCCTGTTTGTCCCATCTAGTCTTGGACCAAGAGCTTCTGTTCTTGGAATGAAATTACTTTGTGAATCAGGAACCAAAGCTGGTCCCATGCGCTTGTGTTCAGAGTGGTGTTAGAAGAGCCGGGCTTGAGTTCCTGCTCTGCCACATATAAGCTTGCTGTTTGAGTTGAATCTTTTCCACATTCTGAGCTTCCATGGCCTCACCCAAAGGGAAAAAAATCCACAAGCATCACAAAGCTGTCGAGATTCAATTAAAAAGAGAAAGAAAAGGTGGAGGTGAAAGGTTTTTAAAAATCATAAGTGTGTTATTATTCACTGTATTAATTTAGTGGGTAAGTGACGTGAGTGACGTCGCTCAGTCGTGTCCAACTCTTTGTGACCCCATGGACTGTGGCCTACCATGCTCCTCCATCCATGGGGCTTTCCAGGCAAGAGTACTGGAGTGGGTTGCCATTTCCTTCTCCAGAGGATCTTCCCAACCCAGGGATTGAACCCGGGTCTTCCGCATTGTAGGCAGAGGCTTTACCGTCTGAGCTACCCCCGCCCATTGTACTAATTGAGGGATTTTTCTTCTAAGAGGTCACCAATGGAAGAATTAATTTACAAAGGACAATAATAATAAGTAATATAATCAATGATATGTGCATAACATAAATAATAAGCAACTTAATGGTATTTTAATATCAGGGTTTATTGGTCTCCCAAGGCACAGGGAAGACTGAACCCTGCAGCCACGTGTGGAACATGTGGACAGCCCTGCTTTGTGACTTCTGCACGCTGCTTCTCAGTTGTCCCCCAGCAGTCACCTCAGGGTCCTTTCTGTGAGGAGAAAGCTGAAGAACTGAGAGATCCAATGGTTGGTCCCAGTCCCTGTGCAGTGGGGTTTTCCACATTTGCAGGGTGTGGGGTCCCCTGCAAAGTGTGCTCAACTCCACACATCAGGTTGTTTTCTGGAAAGAAAAGTCTTAGAGGGAGGGGTCCGCCTGGGTGTGTGCCCCTTACACACACACACATCCTCTGCAGAGGCCCTAGGGGCTCAGTGGGTCAGGACGAGTCTCCCTCAGCCACCCGTGAACTTGTACCAAAGCCACCCCTCTGTAAATGAAAGACTAGGCAGTTTCTCCCCTGAGCAGATGAGAAGGCTCGGACTGCTGGCTTTGTGATGGCAGCGTGGTGTGGAGATCCAGGCGTCGAGGCTTGATTTCCAGTCTGCCCTGAGCCTCAGTTTCCCTGTCTGCTGTCGGAAAGTAGAGGTTGTGTCAAATGACCATTGAGTGCCTAAGACTCTTTGAAATCCAGGCTTCTTCCTTTCCAACTTATGGAAATTATTTTCCCCACTTTTCCTGAGAGGGGAAGTGTAAGACCCCGGGCTGTCTGTGACAACTGCCAAAGCGGCTGTTTTTTTAATGGAAAGTCAGCTTCCTTCTGAGGTTGCTTAACATAGCAGAAGGTTCTGGAGAACAGAGAAGCCCAATGTTTTCCTTTAGCTTCTTGACGTCATTTGCCTGTGGGTGGGTTCCTGTCCGCCGCCTCTCCAACCACACCAAATTTTATTGCACAGATTTAAAAAACACACCTCGGCATGGCAGGCCACCTAAAGAAGCAATGGAGTCCAGAAGCCCCGCCGCTAGGCTGCGGCTGAGAGAGGTAGTTTCGGGCCAGCCTCAGACTATGCCAGGATCCCATCTTGAGAAGTAAATTAGCCATCCTCCCCCTCCCGGCCCCCAGCCAATAAAAGCGGCATGTTCACTTTACTCTATCTCATGGGGGATTTGAAGAATCAATTCTAAACACAGACTTGAAAGCACTTAGCAAGAGTATGTTGCGGGGGAGGGGAGACACTTCCATTTGTGGCTGTTTATTGTCTGCCGGGTACTAGGGTGGGCACTTGACTTTCATTCTTTAACTGAGCTGTATAATGATCAGACACAAAACTGTCAAACAGTTGGTTTTCAGGTCACTAAGAACCCAAAGCTTATCAAGAAGATGGTGGACAAGCAGAGGGAGAGAAGGGGAAACCAGACCTACTGTAGGCCCCTAGGGAGCTGAATGTCTCTAACATTCTTAACACCATCCACACACAGTTTAAAAATCCAATTATGTCCATTTGCAATGCACAAATAGGAGGCATTAGAAAGATATCCATTCACACAAATATTTTGCCCTCTTGGTCCTTGCAAATGTCAGAGAGTTCAGCTGAGTGATGGCAAATCTAGCTACTGATAAATAACAGAGATGTTCATCTTACTCCAATATTTTCCTTTCTAAGTTAAAAATTATTTTGCAACCCTCCTAGTATGTGTTTAGATGATTGGTCTTACAATGTGTGCTAGGTGGTGAATTCAGGAAACCTGAACTTGGTCGCCAAAATAAGCAACATTGCCCATGACATTATGGAATAAAAACACGCTCTCGTCTCGGTCAGGCCTACTCTGAGGCTTCCATCGCTTGGTACCGTGAGCAGTGTTCATGGTGAGGTGCATGTGTGGAAACCATCCCACACGAAAACTGTGACTCAGGTCTGTTCTCAGAAGCGCTGAGGTAATGGCTATTAATATTTTATTTCATACATTATAGTGTTTGCAGGAGCAAACACCGTAGTTAAGGTTACATGCATCGACGCTCCAGCATAGCCGGGTTTTTCTTTAGGCCAGGCTTTCATTTCACAGATGGGTTCAACCCAAAGGTGAATTTTCAGAGCCTTAAAAAAAAAAAGAAAGAAAAATTGAGCACAATTAGGTAAATCATTATAGTTATACAACTTTAAGAAATATGTCCCTGGTTATACTTAGAAAATAGTGGGACATGTATTCTTTCTCTTGTTTGTTGTTACTCTCTTCTCAAGTGAAACAGGTGAACAAACTGACATGGTACCCTCTGTGGTTGAAACTCTCCTTAAAGGTAGTCCTTTGTCAGCAGAAGGAAAGGCCAAATGTTGCCTGAGAAGACGGTTAGTAAGCAGCTGCCGGTACGCAGTGTCATGCCGTTTCAGAAGCCTGTTATGAACATGGCTGTCGAGGGTGGCGCACACACACTTCTGCTCTCTGTCGCCATGAGCTTCCAACCTTGAGTGACTCACCAGTTTCAGGCAAAGGATCTCCTTTGGTTCTGCTCTGACTGGGATTTTGTAAAACCGTTTTGAATAAACTGTCTGGCAGATTCACGTCTGATACGACTCAGCTGTGGCACACAGGCAGCTCCCACCACGTGGCATGAACGAGCTGGCTCTCTGGGTCTTTGTTCTCTGCTGTGTAGGATGGGGAGGCGCCTTTTGGATCGAGAGTCCAGACGTTCCTGAGCATGGCTCACACCTTCTCCACCTTCTTCGCCGTGTGCTCGTGTCTCTCCAGCAGGGAGCCTGATTCTGCCTCGGCCTTTGAATCTGTGTGTCCCTGCCCTAGGTGTGCCCTTCTTCCCACCCCGCCCCTAATTCCTTCTGGACTAATTCCTTCCCCTTGATTGTGCTCCCTATACGCCCGCCTTTTCTCCTCATCGCCAGCCCCCTGTCAAAATGCACTCACTCTCTTTCCTGGAGCCTTCCCGGCAGTTGGAACTGAGGATGGTACACATGGTCACCTTAGGGGTGGTGGCTCTGAAGCAGTGTTCTTTCTCCAGTGGGCCCAGATTAAGGGTAATACTTAACCCTCTGGGGCTGACTGAGGCATCTGTGGAAGGCTGGCCGAATGAAATCACACTGTCCAACCGGAACTCCAGCTTCGCTGCAGTGATGTCCCAGCCTTGTTCACCCTGGGGTGCAGATGCAGAAGGGGGTCTTGAGTGGCCCTGTAGCATGCGGCACCTCAGCTGCAGATCCACGCAGATCCACTCAGCCTCCCTCAAGTCTTGCGGGCCACTGCTGCTCCAGTTTCCTCTTCTCCCATGGACTTGAAGATGGACTTCTACCCTAAGGCACCTGGCTTCACACTGAGCAGGCAAAGGACTGAGGTGGCACTGATCTGGGGCAGTGACCAGGGACCAGCTGTTTCTGAGGACAGCAGAGTGTCATCACCAGGGACCTGTCCTCTATACTTTTCCACAGTGTGATGCAGTGTGATGTTTCTGGTTATTTTGTTTGAAAAGTATGGGAATTTCCTTAGATTTTGCCATTTCTGCAGAAAAGGGTCTTGAGTGAGGGAAGGGCAGTCTATAGGATGAGCCATGTGAAACTGCTCATCTGGGGAGGCTGAAAATGTCAAGTATCAGAAATTTCATACAGTTCATCCTAGAAGCTGAAAAGATAAAGGAGGGCCAAGGCCTTGTCCTGATGTTATATTTGCCTAGAATATTATATTATAGAAGAGCATCAGTCTTGTATATCAAAGAATATTATTGTAGATACTGTTGCTGCTACTACTTGAAGTCACTTTAGCAACAATTGATAGAGACAGAGGGAACACTAAGTCATCCCCTGGGAGCCATGAGCCTTGGCCCTGGCCCCTGGTCTCCTGCCTTTAAACTAGTTATTTAAAATTGCTCTCTCGCCACTCCCTTGGTTGTCTCATTTGGGCCAATGTGGTTAGTTTCAGAGATAAGGGATGCTGGGTGATCAACTGCCTCAGATGACATAGCTGCTGCAGTTTCATTTTCAGAATGTCATGGCAATGAAAGAGCCATTTGCTAACATAAGGGGCGGGATTCATTGATGAGTGGTGGTCACGCCCATGCTGTCACTGCCTCACCCTGATTTCTCAGAGCAGCCGCTGGCTCGGTGTCGTAGCTGAATGATGTCATTTCAGTATAACGTAATTTTCCAGCTGGCCAGGATGGAAAAGGGGTTTATTATTGTCTCGTGTTTTCCACCGTGTCTGAAAGAAAATGAAGCAGACACAGATATATGACAGTATCAGTTCTGTTTTTACAGGTGTGTCTGAAGGATACAATGTACCTTTTACTTGCAATAGAAATGTGACTCTATGGCGAAAGCAAATTAAAAAAAAAATACCCTTTTCCCCAAAAGATTTAAAATATATGTATAATTAGTGTTGGGAACTGGCCTGGAATACATTCATCAGGAAAGACGAGGAACAGGATGCCTAGTCTGCATCTCATTTCTGCCCCTACTGACAAGACTCTGGCTTAATCTTTGCCTTGATTCTCCAAGGAGAAAATGGAGATCTCCCAAGATATTTGTTTGTGTGTGTGTGTTTTTTAGCTTTTCACTGAAGTACGATACATGCAGAAAAGTGTACATCTTAAGTGTACCGCTTATTAAAAGTTTGCAAACTGAACACACCTCCGTAACAAGCACTCTGATCAAGAAACAGAATATGACCAGTGCCCCAGAAAACCTCTGTGTCTTCCCTCATCCAGTCACCTCCCACCTGATGCACACAAGGCCCAGTGTCCTGACTTCTAATAGCATAGATTTTTGCCAGTGAGACCCAGTCAGACATCGGACTTAGAGAACTGTAAAATGATAAATTTGTGCTCTTTTAAGCCCCTAAGTTTGTGGTTATTTGTTACAGCAGCCATAGAAAGCTGACACAGTGATGGTAGATGGTAGAGTCCCAAGTCAAAGCCAGGGCGCTGTCTCCAAACCCTGAGTTCTTAAAAACCACCACCAGGTATAGTATTGCCTTAAGCTTTAGTAGAGTTTTGCCCTCTGTGGAGGATCAGAAGGTAAATAAAAGTAAAATTTTTGCCAGCATCAGGTGAAGTTGGGAAATAGGTGGAATGTGTCTTTGAAGCACACAACTTGCCCACCCCACTATCCACATGTTCAGAATGCCTCCTGTCTAGAAAAATGTGATATGGTATGTTACTAACACTTCAGTGTGGATTAATTTATTATATTATCCTCCCCCAAAGTATTTGCTAGAGAAGGAAATGACAACCCACTCCAGTATTCTTGCCTGAAAAACTCCATGGACAGAGGAGCCTGGCTGGCTACAGTCCATAGGGTCACCAAAGAGTCAGACATGACTTAGCAACTAAACAACCACAAAAGTATTTGCATTCTAAAAGACCCAAGGAATGACTCTTTAATATTGATGAGAAAGAGGGCTACCCTGGGGTACTGCAGCTGACCCTGTGGGTTAGTGAACCCAGCACCCCATAAGCAATCCCCTTCCTCCTATCTACCTCTACCAGAGAATCAGAAAAAAAACAAAAATCTGCTTACCCAATGCTGCCCTGTAACTTGGGTTACCAATGAGGGGAAATATGCTGTGGGCTTTCTAGGAAAGATTCTGATGAAAGGAATAGATGTTGCTGGCGCAGCTTCCCTTCTCTGCACCTCCCCCTCCCTTTTTCCTTCTTTTGAACATGCAAGTGATGCCTGCAGCTGCATGACCATGAGGTGGCAAGCATGAAGATAAAAGTGAGCATGGTAAGGGTGGCAGAGTGTGGTTGTTGTTTATCAGTCTCTCAGTCATGTCCGATTCTTTGGGACCCCATGAATGGCAGCATGCCAGTCTTCCCTGTCCTTCACTATCTCCCTGAATTTGCTCAAACGCATGTCCATTGAGTTGGTGATGCCATCTACTCATCTCATCCTCTGCAGCTGCCCCTTCCCCTTTGCCTTCAGTCTTTCCCAGCATCAGGGTCTTTTCCAATGAGTCAGCTTTCTGTACCAGGTGGCCAAAGTATTGGAGCTTCAGCTCGAGCAGCAGTCCTTTCAATGAATATTCAGGGTTGATTTCCTTTAGGAGTAATTGGTTTGATCTCCTTGCTGTCCAGGGGACTCTCAAGAGTCTTCTCTAGCGCCAGAGTTTGAAAGCATCAATTCTTTGGCTCTCAGCCTTCTTTATAGTCCAATTCTCACATCCATATGTGACCACTGGAAAAAAACATAACTTTGACTATACAGACCTTTGTCAGCAAAGTGATGTCTTTGCTTTTTAATAAGATGTCTAGGTTTGTCATAGCTTTTCTTCCAAGGAGCAAGCGTCTTTTAACTTCATGGCTGCAGTCACCATGGGCAGTGGTTTTGGAGCCCAAGAAAATAAAGTCTGTCATCGTTGCCATTTTTTCCCCCTTCTATTTACCATGAAGTAATGGGATCAGATGCCATGATCTTAGTTTTCTGAATGTTGAGTTTTAAGCCAGATTTTTTACTCTCCTCATCAAAGAATCTCTCTCTGACCACATTGCTGAGTCACGGAACCAACCAGCAACCATCCTCCTCAAGGGTTCTTGTTACGGGGAAGGAGAAAACCTCTCCTTGTGTGTGCCAGCGCTAGTTGTCTTTTCTGTTACTTGCAACTGAAGGCACCCCGAATGTGGACACGGGCACCAAGAATTATTTCAAAGGTGAAGAATTCCTATGATCCCCTCCCCCCATACACATACTATCAGTAAAGTGAGCACCTCCAGGGGAACCATCCCAGGAAAATAGGACTTAACTCTAGATAGCCAGGAAACCTGATATGTTTGGAGAAGAAATGCAGTGCTCATAATTTTAAATGAAAAAGGTTAGCAAGACCTTTTACTTGTTTATTTTTGTTTCTGGTAAGGTTTATTACCTTTCTAAGGGAAATGCTGTTAACTTCAGTACCTCTGAGCATGACCATCTGTTTCGTACTTTCTAGGACCACCCTGGAAAATATGAGGCATGTTGTCCCTTTATCTCCACACGTATGCTGTGTTGGGTTATTTGTGGAGTCACAAAGTGGGATTCGGAAATATGGCTATTGTTCTTAAAAGCTCAGTTATTTATGAACCCCCAAGAGCCAGATGATCCCCTATTCTTAATGGCACTTATTGCTGTGGATGAGTACTTTCAAAAATTCAGAGAGACATTTACTTTGTAAGCAACCACTAAGAAGATCTCTGGCTGGATAAAGATAACTGAGCAGGCTAATCCTTTTAACAAAGGTGGTGATATATATTATGGCAGCTGAATGCTCCTTTACAGCCCTGGGAGAACAATCAGTGAATTCATTCATTTAATTCATGAATTTTCCTTCTATTTACACTTTAAACAAACATGCCAGTTGTTTGCTTAGCTAACAAGCTCTGCCTTCATTATAAGCCATTAGTGGCTGGCAATAATTGAAACTGTGTTTGGGTTTAAAAAGTACAATAAACCCAATTAATCCCACTCTTAGTAATATGGAATTTGTAGTGACTGACTTGAACTAGGCTGGAGTTTGTGTCTGCTCTCTTCACAAAGCCAGAGTTGCTGAATTGTCTTATAGCCATAAGCAAGTTTGATAGTAGATTTTTTTCATAAGAAAAACTAAACAGGTTAAATCCACATGTCCATAAGGAGTCAGGCAGCAAATATAAATAAGCACATGGGCAGAGCACCTTTTAAGAAATACCTGATCTTCTCTACCTGCTTTTGATGGAGACATGGATAGAAGGAATATTTCACTTTTCTTTTAATCCTGTTATAAGAAAGAGGTAGAGGGAAGCACATATAATCACATGATTATAAATGACAAGTGGAGTCAGCCAGTGGTGGGAGATGGGGGAGTGGTGGGGAGCTGGTGAGCCCAAGTCCCCTTTGAAAGGGTTAGCTGCTGTTCAGCTGCAGTTACTACATAGGAATGTGAGTCGAGTGTAGTCACATCTTTCAAATTTTAAATAAAATTAGAAAATCCGGATTTCTAGTGAAATCTTCCCATTTATAAATTTTGCCAATTTATTTATTTTTTTTTAAGTTAAAAAGCAGCTGCCACAGTGTAGTTTAGTGGCTCTCAAAGTGTGGTCCCTGGATCAGCAACATCAGTATCACTGGATACTTCATAAAAAAGGCAGATCTCAGGCCCCACCCGGGCCTGTGAATCAGACTCTTGGAAGTTGTGGGTCCAGCGATGTTTTAACAAGCCCTTCAGGTGGACTGCCAGGTTCAGCAATGTTGCATGCGACACACATGAAAAAGGTATCAGTAATTTATACGAAATTCAGATTTAACTGTGTGTCTGGTATTTATCTAGCAACTGTATCTTTAGGTGATTCTGAAATACATCTCACATGGATCAAGCGAAACATGCAAAAGAGAGCCAGGCTGCCTATATCTGAATCAGCTTTGATACATACTAACTATGGGATCTTGGCAGAGCAGTCGTGTAACTGCTCTATGACTCAGTTTGCCTGCATGTAAAATGGGGATAATAATATCTCCCTCACAGGGTTATTGTTAGAATTAAATGAGTTAGTGAATGGAAAGTCCTTAGAATGGTGCCTGAGAAAGGTTAAGCAACGTCTAAGAGTTTACCACCATCAGTCCTTTATTTTTCCTTTCCTTTTTCTCCACCACCATCATTCCAACTGTCAGGGAATACTTGAATACAGCTTCCTTCAGTTCTCTTATCCTTGAACAAACTTTGATTTTGTGATAGAACTGATTCTACACCCTAGGCCCTCAGGTAGCCCTGGTGCTTGTTCTCACACAAAGTAACCTCTTGCTTTGAAAGCTAGCTGAAAAATGGTGTGGCTGTCTGCGTACCAGTGGCTGCTCCCAGGGCTCTCTCTCTCAGCCTGCGTTGCGTGCTGCACCGAGGCCTGTGTCTACAACCACCTGCCTTTTGGCTTCATGTGTGCCTTCACCAGCCCCCAGTATGCCACTGAATCACATTTCTGACCACATCTCGCAGTTTCAGATCCCCAGACTGCCTGACGGGGCCGTGGATGCTTGTTCGCCGTTGTGAAAGCAAACTGATGGCCCCCTCCCGATTAAATTTCTGTGTACTCTTTGGGAAATCCCCACCATTTCTTTCTCTAGACTTGATTTGCAAACCCAGAGTGCTTGCACTGTATTTCAAAGGAAACTCATAACCGCACTGCTCTTACTGAGGGTGGTGCAAGCTGCCTAAATGTGCCCCTTCATGAAGCAGCTTTCCAAGCTTCCACGCGGTCACAAATGACAGACTTGTACACACAGAGAAAACCAACTGGATGAGCTCTTCAGGTTCTCAGCTGCGCCATGTTATTGCTGTTCTGGGAATGAAGCACAATGCATTATTTTATTAAATAAAGATTTTCCCTGTATCACAGTAGAGGCTAATTTTATTAGCTCTCTTTATGGGAACAAACGTCATCACCCTGGCTGGGGAGGCCGGGAGTGGGGGGTAAGGGAGCGGAGAGAATCACATTTGGTCATCCACGTGCTCCAGTGGAGGCTGCCAACATGTTTTAATTGGTAATTACTTACCAGAAGAGTTCTCCAGATCCTGCAGAAAACGCACAGCTCTCAGTTCATAACTCACTTAGAGATGATTCAGAAGACATCTTCAGCTACAATAAATATCACTGATATAGTTTGGGTATGGCTGTGCCCCTGGTGTCCAAAACACTGGAGTGTTCAATAACTTCAAGAAGGGAATCTTTTGTTCTCCTCTCTGAGAATCCAGAGACTCCTTAAGCTGAACATGTACCTTAAGATTCAGAAACAGAGAAATTGTAAAATGCTATCATATACTGTCTTTTGTCTCTTGATTCTTTAGCTTTCAAACCTGAGTCACTTGCAGCTTTATTTACATTTTAGGTGAGCATGACCACAAGATGCCAACCCCACCACCTTCTCAAGACAGAGTAGCCCAAGTTAGGTGTAGTCAACTCCTAAAACTGAGTACTAATGCTGCCTCCACTTAGCATGCAGGGCTGAGGTCCAGAAAACCAGCACTAGGAACGATGTCTGCCCACGGAAGTGAACTGTCCACCACTCTGCTATGGCTCTGTGGTCTCTGGCCAGAGGCGATCTTTGTTTTCAGAGTCAGAGGTGGTCTCCATGTTTTGTCATTCAGTCAGCTCAGTTCAGTTTAGTCGCTCAGTCGTGTGCGACTCTTTGCAACCCCATGAATCGCAGCATGCCAGGCCTCCCTGTCCATCACCAACTCCCAGAGTTCACTGAAACTCATGTCGATCGAGTCAATGATGCCATCCAGCCATCTCATCCTCTGTCATCCCCTTCTCCTCCTGCCCCCAATCCCTCCCAGCATCGGAGTCTTTTCCAATGAGTCAACTCTTCACATGAGGCAGCCAAAGTATTGGAGTTTCAGCTTTAGCATCAGTCCTTCCAATGAACACCCAGGACTGATCTCCTTTAGGATGGACTGGTTGGATCTCCTTGCAGTCCAAGGGACTCTCAAGAGTCTTCTCCAACACCACAGTTCAAAAGTATCAATTCTTCGGTGCTCAGCTTTCTTCACAGTCCAACTCTCACATCCATACATAACCACTGGAAAAACCATAGCCTTACTAGATGGACCTTTGTTGGCAAAGTAATGTCTCTGCTTTTGAATATGCTGTCTGGGTTGGTCATAACTTTCCTTCCAAGGAGTAAGTGTCTTTTAATTTCATGGCTGCAGTCACCATCTGCAGCGATTTTGGAGCCCCCCAAAATAAAGTCTGACATTGTTTCTACTGTTTCCCCATCTATTTCCCATGAAGTGATGGGACCAGATGCCATAATCTTAGTTTTCTGAATGTTGAGTTTTAAGCCAACTTTTTCACTCTCCCCTTTCACTTTCATCAAGAGGCTTTTTCGTTCCTCTTCACTTTCTGCCATAAGGGTGGTGTCATCTGCATATCTGAGGTTATTGATATTTCTCCTGGCAATCTTAATTCCAGCTTGTGCTTCTTCCAGCCCAGCATTTCTCATGATGTCCTCTGCATATAAGTTAAATAAGCAGGGTGACAATATACAGCCTTGACGTACTCCTTGTCCTATTTCGAACCAGTCTGTTGTTCCATGTCCAGTTCTAACTGTTGCTTCCTGACCTGCATATAGGTTCGTCAAGAGGCAGATCAGGTGGTGTGGTATTCCCATGTCTTTCAGAATTTTCCACAGTTTATTGTGATCCACACAAAGTCTTTGTCATTATCATGCTATTATTTTCTCTTAGCAGTTGGCCAAGGCCAACCCTCTCCCCAGAAGCACCCCTTCCCCTCTCCTTGTGCCTCAGTAAGAGCCCCCTCTCCTCCCAGCTGTTATCCATGGTCAGCTTTCAGGCCTTACCCTGTCTTCTATGAGCAGCCATGGAAAACATGGTGGGATCCAGGAGTTACACCTCCACATGCAATGAAACCATGCACTTCTCCTGAGATAACCACTGTAAACCAGAGATGATAAACTTGTAGCTCCTGTCCTTGGGTTGGTTTGCTCTGGCACAGCATTATTTTTTAAATTTTGTCTACTTCTTCCTGTTGTTTTCTACTTTCGTCCTGTAATTACCTGTTTCCCTATATTATTATCATTCCCCTAATCTTGTTATCTGATTCCAAATAGGAAAAGGAGTACATCAAGGCTGTGTATTGTCACCCTGCTTATTTAACTTATATGCAGAGTACATCACGAGAAACGCTGGACTGGAGGAAACACAAGCTGGAATCAAGATTGCTGGGAGAAATATCAATAACCTCAGATATGCAGATGACACCACCCTTATGGCAGAAAGTGAAGAGGAACGAAAAAGCCTCTTGATGAAAGAGGAGAGTGAAAAAGTTGGCTTAAAGCTCAACATTCAGAAAACTAAGATTATGGCATCTGGTCCCATCACTTCATGGGAAATAGATGGGGAAACAGTGGAAATAGTGTCGACTTTATTTTTGGGGGCTCCAAAATCGCTGCAGATGGTGACTGCAGCCATGAAATTAAAAAGCACTTACTCCTTGGAAGGAAGTTATGACCAACCTAGATAGCATATTCAAAAGCAGAGACATTACTTTGCCAACAAAGGTCCAGTAGTCATATATGGATGTGAGAGTTAGACTATAAAGAAAGCTGAGTGCTGAAGAATTGATGCTTTTGAACTGTGGTGTTGGAGGAGACTCTTGAG
Organism: Bubalus bubalis; assembly: GCF_019923935.1. Classification (NCBI taxonomy): domain Eukaryota; kingdom Metazoa; phylum Chordata; class Mammalia; order Artiodactyla; family Bovidae; genus Bubalus; species Bubalus bubalis. The sequence goes on from NC_059159.1 coordinate 143,063,717, forward strand.
AGTCCCTTGGACTGCAAGGAGATCTAACCAGTCCATCCTAAAGGAGATCAGTCCTGGGTGTTCATTGGAAGGACTGATGTTGAAGCTGAAACTCCAATATTTTGGCCACCTCATGGGAAGAGCTGACTCATTTGAAAGGACCCTGATGTTGGGAAAGATTGAAGGCAGGAGGAGAAGGGGATGACAGAAGTTGAAATGGTTAGATGGCATCACCAATTCAATGGACATGAGTTTGGGTAAACTCCGGGAGTTGGTGATGGACAGGGAGGCCTGGCGTGCTGTGGTTCATGGAGTTGCAAAGAGTGGGACATGACTGAGCAACTGAACTGAAGTGAACTGAATATGGTTATCTACTTCCTTCATCTTGTTTTCCACTTCCCATCTTGTTTTCTACCCTCTACCTTTTGTTATCTCCTCTCCTCATTTTATCTGTTTCCCACCTCTCCTTATCTACTTCCCCATCTCTTTATCGACTTCCCTCAATTGTTGTCTGCTTCCTTACTTTTGTTATCAGCTTCCCCCATCTTATCTACTTCCCCTATCTCTCTCTACTCTCTCATCTTCTTGTCTACTTCCTCCGTGTCACTGTCTACTTTCCCACTGTTATTCTACTCCCTCCATTGCGTTATCCACCTCCCTCTTTTTGTCATCTTCTTGGCTCCTGAAGTCCTTTGAGTTTGTGACCTGCTTTAAACCATCTCTTCTTGAAAAAAAGAAAAATCAGAAGATTTTCAGGGCAGTGAAACTATTTTGTAGGATACCATAATGGTGGATACATGTCATGATATGTTTGTCCAAAATTCACAGCGTGCACCACACCAAGAGTGGACCCTAATGTAAACTACGGCCCCTGGGTGGTGATGCATCAAGAGAGCTGTCATTTCTAATAACAAAAGCACCTTCTGATGGGGGGTGTTGATAGTGAGGGAGGCTGTGTGTGAGTGTGGAGGCAGGGGCATATGGGAAATTTCTGTTACTTTCTGCTCAGTTTCTCTGTGAACCTAAAACTTCTCTAAAAAAAAATAACATCTATTTAGGAAAAAGAAGTCAGGCCTAAACAAAAGTGGGTGGGAGGTGGAGGCTGGGGAGGGGCAGTAGCAGAATGGCATGTCGTCCTGCCTGGGATCCTAAAACGCTACCCTAAGGACTGACCCATGCGCCCTCGAACTTGCCTGTCTAAGCATCTCCTTGCAGTGGCCCACAAGGACCTGGCAGAGAATGAAGTTAGGAAGAAGGGTGTTGCACTCAGGAATTCAGCCCTTCCGGGGCGGGGGGAGGGTGTGGAGCAGGCAGGCATCAGCTGTGTTAGTGATGCTCCCCTCTCTTTTCCCCTCTCCTTTCCTTCCCTACCTTCCTTCTCACTGGGAAGAGGCTGAACCTCTGCTGATCACAAGGTCTGGTTACCTCCGGTCAGTTCTCACTGTGATAAGAATTTAAGGAACAGAGAGAGGTGCAGGGCATGGCTGGTGGCTCCTCTTGGGTGAACACAGAAAATGGAGTTCCAGGGAGAGTAGTGATCATTGCACCACTAGGCCTGAGATGGCACAGAGGAAGGGTGATCTTGAAATCACAGGTCTAAACCGAGTGACCCTGGGCAGAGTAAGTCAGAGTAGGGCTTCGGGGTCAAGAATGTGTGAGCAGAAATACCAGTTCCATGACTTACCAGGTGTGTGACCTTGAGCTAGTCACTTTACCTCTCTGTACGTCACTTTCATCATTTCTAAAATGGGGATGATAATAAAATCTGTCTCTTGAGGTCATGAGGTAGATTAAATTAGATGATGCATATAAAATACAGTGCCTAGCATACTGCACATACTCAAGCACTTGAGTCTTTAGAAGAAGGATGTTTCTGGTAGAAGTCTCTGGCCCTGGGGATTCCACTCTCTGCTATAGTCATGTTAGCAGTTTGAGCCAAAATTCATTTAGATAAGTGACTACATGTTTTACTGCCTCTTTGCTATTTAGCATTTTTAAAGGAAAACACATACTAATTTAACCTTTTCTCTCAAACCTAAATCCTTGTATTGGTCAGATGCAGTAAGTTTTCTTCCAGTTGTTAGATTTGGTTTCCATCTCCGGCTACTGAAAGGGCCACATCCCCATGTCTCATAAGGCTCCAGTCTAAGACTACACTATGTGGCCAGAGTGGAATGCCTGATGGAGCAGAAGGAAGCAGTCCCAGAGCCAGAGGGGAGCAGGGGCCCTCCAGATCCATCTGGGCCATCTCTTTCCTTTGGGGCAACAGCTATGTCCCCTACCTTAGACTGCATCTGGGGGGACTGAGGGATTTTATTGTAGAGATGAAGGGGCCGGAACTGAGCATTTGGTTTGTAAATGTACCGGGTGAGATGCGGGCACATAACCACATCACACCTGACAGAGGAAGAGGAAGCATGTTCTGAGTTTGTTGTTCAGTCGCTAAGTTGTGTCCGACTCTTTGTGACCCATGGACTGAAGTATGCCAGGCTCCTATATCCTCCACTACTTTGCAGAGTTTGTTCAGATTCATGTCCATTGAGTTGGTGATGCTATCTATTCATCTCATCCTCTGCCGCCCCCTTCTCCTTTGTCTTCAGTCTTCCCCTGTATCTTTTCCAGTGAGTCAGCTCTCTGCACAGGTGGCCAAAGTATTAGACCTTCAGGTTCAGGAGCAGTCCTTCCAGTGAATATTCAAGGTTGATTTCCTTTAGGATTGAATGGTGTGATCTCCTAGCTGTCCAAGGGACTCTCAAAACTTTTCTCCAGGACCAAGGAATTCAGTTCAGTTCAGTTGCTCAGTCATGTCCGACTCATTGTGACCCGTGGACTGCAGCATGCCAGACTTCCCTGTTTGTCACCAACTCCCGGAGCTTGTTCAAACTCATGTCCATCAAGTCAGTGATGCCATCCAACCTCTGTCATCCCCTTTTCCCTCTGCTTTCAATCTTTCCCAGCATCAGGGTCTTTTCCAGTGAGTCAGTTCTCTGCATCAGGAGGCCAAAGTATTGGAGCTTCAGCTTCAGCATCAGTCCTTCCAATGAATATTCAGGACTGATTTCCTTTAGGATGGACTGGGTGGATCTCCTTGCAGTCCAAGGGACTGTTGAGAATCTTCTCCAACATCACAGTTCAAAAGCATCAATTCTTAGCTGCTCAGCTTTCTTTATAGTTCAACTCTCACATCCATATATGACTACTGGAAAAACCATAGCTTTGACTAGATGGACCTTTGTTGGCAAAGTAATGTCTCTGCTTTTTAATATGCTCTCTAGGGTGGTCATAGCTTTTCTTCCAAGGAGCAACTGTCTTTTAACTTCATGGCTACAGTCACTATCTGAGGTGATTTTGGAGCCTCCCAAAATAAAGTCTCTCACTGTTTCCCCATCTATTTGCCATGAAGTGAGCAAATTTGGAAAACTCAGCAGTGGTCACAGGACTGGAAAAGGTCAGTTTTCATTCCAATCCCAAAGAAAGGCAATACCAAAGAATGCTTAAACTACCGCACAATTGTACTTATCTCACATGCTAGTAAAGTAATGCTCAAAATTCTCCAAGCCAGGCTTCAGCAATACGTGAACCGTGAACTTCCTGATGTGCAAGCTGGTTTTAGAAAAGGCAGAGGAACCAGAGATCAAATTGCCAACATCCGCTGGATCATCAAAAAAGCAAGAGAGTTCCAGAAAAACATCTATTTCTGCTTTATTGACTATGCCAAAGCCTTTGACTGTGTGGATCACAATAAACTGTGGAAAATTCTTCAAGAGATGGGAATACCAGACCACTGATCTGCCTCTTGAGAAATTTGTATGCAGGTCAGGAAGCAAAAGTTAGAACTGGACATGGAACAACAGACTGGTTCCAAATAGGAAAAGGAATACGTCAAGGCTGTATATTGTCACCCTGTTTATTTAACTTATATGCAGAGTACATCATGAGAAACGCTGGGCTGGGAGAAACACAAGTTGGAATCAAGATTGCCGGGAGAAATATCAATAACCTCAGATATGCAGATGACACCACCCTTATGGCAGAAAGTGAAGAGGAACTAAAAAGCCTCTTGATGAAAGTGAAAGATGAGAGTGAAAAAGTTGGCTTAAAGCTCAACATTCAGAAAACGAAGATCATGGCATCCGGTCTTATCACTTCATGGGAAATAGATGGGGAAACAGTGTCAGACTTTATTTTTGGGGGCTCCAAAATCACTGTAGATGGTGACTGCAGCCATGAAATTAAAAGACGCTTGCTCCTTGGAAGAAAAGTTATGACCAACCTAGATAGCATATTCAAAAGCAGAGACATTACTTTGCCAACAAAAGTCCATCTAGTCAAGGCTATGGTTTTTCCCGTGGTCATGTATGAATGTGAGAGTTGGACTGTGAAGAAGGCTGAGTGCCGAAGAATTGATGCTTTTGAACTGTGGTATTGGAGAAGACTCTTGAGAGTCCATTGGACTGCAAGGAGATCCAACCAGTCCATTCTGAAGGAGATCAGCCCTGGGATTTCTTTGGAAGGAATGATGCTAAAGCTGAAACTCCAGTACTTTGGCCACCTCATGTGAAGAGTTGACTCATTGGAAAAGACTCTGATGCTGGGAGGGATTGGGGGCAGGAGGTGAAGGGGAAGGGGACGACAGAGGATGAGATGGCTGGATGGCATCACTGAATGGATGGACATGAGTCTGGGTGAACTCTGGGAGTTGGTGATGGACAGGGAGGCCTGGCGTGCTCTGATTCATGGGGTCGCAAAGAGTCGGACACAACTGAGCAACTGAACTGAACTGAACTGAACTGATGGGTCTGGATGCCATGATCTTAGTTTTTTGAATGCTGAGTTTTAAGCCAACTTTTTCACTCTCCTCTTTCACTTTCATCAAGGGGCTCTTTAGTTCTTCGCTCTCTGCCATATGGGTGGTGCTGTCTGTGTATCTGAGGTTATTGCTATTTCTCCTGGCAATCTTGATTCCAGCTTGTGCTTCTTCCAGCCTGGCATTTCACATGATATACTCTGCATGTAAGTTAAATAAGCAGGGTGACAATATACAGCCTTGACATACTCCTTTCCCAATTTGGAACCAGTCTGTTGTTTCATGTCTGGTTCTAACTGTTGCTTCTTGACCTGCATACAGATTTCTCAGGAGACAGGTAAGGTGGTCTGGTATTTCCATCTCTTGAAGAATTTTCCACAGCTTGTTGTGATCCACACAGTCAAAGGCTTTAGCATTGTCAATAAAGAAGAAGTAGGTGTTTTTCTGGAACTCTCTTGCATTTTCGTTGATCCAAGGGATGTTGGCAATTTGATCTCTGGTTCCTCTGCCCTTTCTAACTTCAGCTTGAACATCTGGAAGTTCACGGTTCACGTACTGTTGAAGCCTGGCTTGGAGAATTTTGAGCATTACTTCAATAACGTGTGAGATGAGTGCAATTGTGCGGTAGTTTGAGCTTTCTTTGGTATTGCCTTTCTTTGGGATTGGAATGAAAACTGACCTTTTCCAGTCCTGTGACCACTGCTGAGTTTTCCAAATTTGCTGGTATATTGAGTGCAGCACTTTCACAGCATCATCTTTTAGGATTTGAAATAGCTTAACTGGAATTCCATCACCTCCACTAGCTTTGTTCATAGTGATGCTTCCTAAGGCCCACTTGACTTCACATTCCAGGATGTCTGCCTCTAGGCGAGTGATCACACCACCGTGTTACCTAGGTCATGAAGATCTTTTTTGTACAGTTCTGTGTATTCTTGCCACGTCTTCTTAATATCTTCTGCTTCTGTTAGGTCCATACCACTTCTGTCCTTTCTTGTGCCCATCTTTGCATGAAATGTTACCAAGGGATGGGTAACTCCTATTTGTCCTCCCTTTCACATTGCCCCAAGCTACTTACTCTGAGTCTGTATGCATGCTCTGCTGCTGCTGCTGCTAAGTCTCTTCAGTCGTGTCCAACTCTGTGCGACCCCATAGACGGCAGCCCATCAAGGCTCCCCTGTCCATGGGATTCTCCAGGCAAGAACACTGGAGTGGGTTGCCATTTCCTTCTCCAATGTATGAAAGTGAAAAGTGAAAGTTAAGTCACTCAGTCGTGTCCGACTCTTAGCAACCCCACAGATGGACTGCAGCCCACCAGGCTCCTCCGCCCATGGGATTTTCCAGGCAAGAGTACTGGAGTGGGGTGCCATTGCCTTCTCCCGTATGCATGCTCAATCGTATCCAGTTCTTTGTGACCCCATGGACTGTAGCCCACCAGGCTCCTCTGTCCATCAAGTTTCCCAGGCAAGAATACTCCAGGGGAATCTTCCGAACCCAGGGATAGAACTCACATCTTCTGTGTCTCCTGCATTGGCAGTCAGATTCTTTACCACTGAGTCACCTGGGAAGCATTCCGAATCTTTAACCTTTCAGTTATCCAGATTATATTTGCAACTAATTAAGTCATGCAAGCAAAAGTTGCTTTCACATAATCATGAGGTCCTTTTAGAACTATCCAGTTTAACTCTGGAAGTACTGAGGGTTCCCTTCTTTCTTGATTTTTCTTTCCTCTCTGGAATGGAATGCTGGGCTCCACATGTTGTTGAGACTGTGAGAAACTTTGAACCCATAAGTTCAAGCTTGGTGAGTATGTGTCTGTTTCCTGGACGCACTTCCCAAGGACCTGTATAAAAGTGAATCTGCTGCCCCTAAGGCGTGTTGGATCTGCTCCAGGATAATGGTGGGGTGCCCTGGGGTTCTTCTTGTCCCTAACCAGAAGCAATTTCCTGTCCTCTGGGTCGGCCTGCAGCCTGCTCTGACCCGCTGGGGCCCGGTGCTGTGCCTCTCCCCAAGCCGCAAGGTGGGCCACGCCGGTCACGTCTCCCTGGACAAAGCAGAAATAAATCACACACCAGCCCCTGCTTAAGATCTGATGAAATTCTCCATTTCCTCTCCAAATTGAATTCCTCCCGAAGGACTGGAGCGGCTCCTGAGAGTAATGAAGGCACTCCTTCCTCCTCTGCTAGAAGCGTGTTTTAAATTAACGGACACGGCCTTCTAATCTGCGTGAGGAGGGAGCTTTTAGGAACAGTCTTGAGAAACTGTTTAGACCAGAAACGATATTTTTAAACTTGAGGGGGGAGGCAGCAGACAGACAATACCACGTGGCCTTTGTCTGGAGGCAGCCCCGCTGGTGGTCTCCCGGGAAGGAAGGAGCACACGCGTCCCGCTGGGGCCCTGCCCGCCCCTCTGCCCTGCCCGCCCCCCTGCTCTGCCCTGCCCCGCCCCTGCCCTGCCCCGCCCCCTGCTCTACCCGCTGGCCCCAAGATCACTTGCAGTGAGAATTTATGACGGAGAATACAAATAAGAGGGATTGTGCTTTTTGAGAGTTGAAAATATTCCTTTCCCCCCCATTTCTTATTTGGGAAAAATGATCAACTCTGTGATTTTGAAAAACATTTTTAAAAAGAACCATTTTTAGGATGAAGATGTCACTGAAGTGATTATCTTCCATCCTCTGTAATGATGATGAATCAACAATTTGGCATTTGTAGAGGCAGTTGACACAGGCCCTTTCAAGGGAAAAAAGAAAACCCGTTTTCAAATGGAGCTTGTCAGAGTGAAGACTGATGCCCGGCTGACTGACTAGGACCATGAATACAATTCTGACAACTTGGGAAAATGTGAGGAGCCCAGGGGTGAAACTTATAAATCAAGTGAAAGGTTTGAGTAGAAAATTCTAAACATTCATTCTATTTTGAAGGAGGGTGTGAAAGAGATTATCTGTTGGTAGAGGAATATTTAATATTACTCCTTGAAGTGAGTTTGAGCATTATACTGTTCTTCATTCATTGTTGAAAAAAAGCAGTTTAAAAATTCTAGTTACCGTTAAAAATCCTGACATTTAAGTTCAAAAGGAGAGGAGTAAATTCTCCTTAACTTGAAAAAAAATTCTATTGGTCCTTTTATGTCAGGATTTTGTTAACAACCCATGAGAAAGATTATCAAAACCTCACTCTGTGTTTTTATTTAGTTTAAGAAAGAAGCCATTTTCTTTATAGGGAGGTATGATCCATAGGTAAAACCCAACCTTAGACAGAAAACTCCGCTGCAAGAGAATTTGGGGTCTGGTTCTCAAACTGGAAAATTGCTTTTCAGGGAGAAGGTCATGTTTTCCACTGATAATAGGGTCATTTGTATCAAGCGAAACGCACACCCTTCCAATCTAGAAGGAATTTAAGCTTCGGTTTTCTCAGAAGACAGTAGGAAACACATTCCTCCCTGACTAGGAAGAGAGTATTGAGGACAGGGAATGGGAATTTAGGCACCGTTCCAGCAATGTCTGGGTCTGTCCTGAGCCCAACCAAGGCCAGGGTGTATCTCCAAAATACCGGGTCCGGTGGAGACAACGAAGACTGTTGAAGGGGAAAAATTACAGGACAGGAAAATGAAATGCCACCCCCACACAGCTGCTTTGTGCATTCCTTCAGCCCTCTCAGACTTTGATATTTGCATAAAAGGGCCTGGATCAACTTCCACACTGGGACAAAGCAGCCAGCAGGTTGCTGTGGACAGCGCAGGCTTTTTCCTCATGAACAGTCTGCAATTTCACAGTCATCAACGTGTGTACCCCTCCTGGGCCGTGGGGTCAGCTCAGCCACACCATGTCTGTAACTCTGCGTGCACCGTCTGGGTCTCTGGCCAGCAGACCTTTCCAATGCAGGCTTGTCTTTGAGCCTGTTTACAAAGCCTGAAGTTACTTCTGTTTTGTTTTAGCCAAAAGGGTGAAGTGCTGCCAGCAGTATGTCTGGAATGTTATTTACTTGGTACATTTCTGTGGCTTTTCTTTGTAGCACTGCGCATGCCAGAGCAAAGGGTCATTTACTTGAAAATGCCAGGTTTCGCAGTTTGTCTTCTCCATGGGTGACTTTCTCAGGAAGAGGAAGTTTAGCTCCTGTGCCTCTTGGTTCGCCCCCACCCTCCTCCCTCTCTCTCACCCTTCTCTCTTTGCTTCCTGAGTTCCTCCCTGCCTTCCTTTTTTTTTTTTCCTCTGAGTTAGTGCTCTGAAATACTGTTGGCGCCTGCTGCATTGCACCCTTGTATCCTAAATGTCCCAGCTACACTTTTATTTCCCGGAGTTTCTGGTGGACTCTGCTGAGATCCTGGCAGACACTTTCTCATTTGCGTGCTTGCCCTGTTATTATTTCACATGAAAGCTGTCTGTTTTGGCACATATGACTGCCGTGATTTCAGTTGAGCTCCCTGAGCTGAATGGGTGATGTTGTGCAAGGGAAATACAGGTGGGGTTTTCTCTAGTGGTGGCCATGGGGGCGGAGGACAAATCTGCAAGCAGTTCTGGCTTGTGCAGAGCCCACATGATGGCAAATGCATGGCTTTTAAAGGAAGGAACCAGTGTGTACAGTTTCTTAATTTGGAAGGTTTCACAACTGCTTGTGTTCAATTGATGGAGGAGGGGTTTGTTTTTTTTTTTCAAAGCAAATTCTTCATTCATAAGACTGTAAACAAGTCCTGGATAAATGAGAAATACCGAAGCACAAGAGACACTCCCTTTACCTCTTCTCTCTTCAGCCTCCCTTCCTGCCATTTCATCAACGCAGCTCTAATCATGGTGTTTGGGGTTTTAAAGCAAAGTATGGGAAATGAGATTAGATATTAATAAATCTCCCTGGCTGGTGCCAGCCCTGGGGCCGTTTGCACACCTGAGTGAGTTAACTTCCTTCTCTCTCTCTGCCTATCATTGTGGCATGTGAATTACAAGCATCTGTAGATAGGAAAAGATACCTTTGAAAATCTCAGCCTTACAGAGATTCAGCCTTTATCAGAGTCTCTTGAAACCTCACCCATCCATGGCACCTGTGAGTTTGTTACCTCTGTAACCAGCCCTGGCCTGAAAGAGAAAATGTTTGGTTCCATTCTTCTCGGCTTTTCCTGTCCTTCTGCGTGACTTCTCACTTTGTCTGTAAGCCACTCGGATTTTTGGCTGAAGGGTCTTCTTTGATCACTGTCTTGACAGCATGGGCTTCACGTTCCCACACCTGCTCTTCTTTTACAGTCCAGATTTCAGGGTAAATGCTTCCATAGCCTTGTAATTTCTTCAGTGTAAACCTCAGTGCAGGTTACTTATTACAGGTAATAGCCTTTTGATGACGGAGACAACTGCTTGGCAGAAACGGCAGCCTGAACCGCTGCCAGGAACGCAAACTGCCACTTTATTTATTTTTAAAAGCATCTAAGCTGCGAGCCTATCGGTCGTGATCTAGCATGCGCATGATAATAACAGGCTGGCAGGGCTGAGAAAGCTGCCCCAGGGGGCAGCCATGACTACAGGCCCTGACAAGACTCTTGTGTGTTTTCTCCCCCATTATCCACAGCCCACACATCGTCTTCCTCTCTCAGAGCACCTTGACTGGAATGAGCCAGCTCTGTGGGACCCGTCTCTGCCATGAAATTGCTCACGCCTGGTTTGGCCTGGCGATTGGGGCTCGAGACTGGACGGAGGAGTGGCTGAGTGAAGGGTTCGCCACTCACTTGGAAGATGTATTCTGGGCCAAGGCACAGCAGGTAAGTTTCAAGTGCACTAAGCATTTCAGTACCCAGAGTCAAGTTCAACTGAGTCTTTCGCTCATTCAACAGATAGGTATTGAGTGCTCATTATGCACCTCGGCACTTGTTCTGTTTGCTTTGTAAATGAGAGGCGAGACCTTGCTCCCCATGGGGTTCACTGGGGTTCGCCATCTAGTGATCACAGGGAGACCAGGTAGGTAAACGACAGCATCTGCAACTTGCAGGGATGAGTACTGTCAAGAAAATGAAGCCAGATAGAGAGGGGAGGAGGAAGTGCTGGTTTAGAAGGTGCTTATCGGAGAAGGTCTCTGATGAGAGACATTTGAGCAAAGACTTGCAGAACAGGTGGTGCTGCGGCATACTCGAGCACTCCTTTGGGGTTGTGGTTGTGTTGACATCGACCGTGTTCTGCTTTGTTAAGTGATGAGATGAAATTTTAAATCCAGAGTCAAAATCTTAGGTGTCTGCTGCAAGTAATGAGGCATGAAGCAGCGGATGTTGCAGATTAGGGAACGGGGAGGACTGTGGTACACCGGCCGCCTCCCCTCAGTTCTGAGCAATTGCTGTCCTGTTGAAAGGAGGGCTCAATAGAGCCTGGACTTCTAGTGTTTTAAAAGAAACTATGACTCTGGATTTTTATGTGAAATTTATCAGTGTGAAAAACATGCAGACCAAATACACACTGAGGCCAGACCTGCTCAACACACTCCTAGTTTACAAGCTCAACTTTAAAGAATTAGCCACCAGCAATAAGGAAGCTGTGGCAGCTAACCTGCTTCCTGCTTGTTTTCCAATTCCTAACATCTGGGCACATCTTTTCCCCTACCATCTCTGCATACTGAACTATTTGAATTCTGAAATTCACAAGTTTGTACACATCTGCATGATTCTGTTCCAGTTCCTTCTGCCTGTTGAAATCCTGTATATCTTTCACTAGCCAGCTCAAGGTCAGCTTCCTTTGATAGCCCAGACTCTTCATCTCATTCACAGTTCAGTAATGCTCTTCTAGAAACTTTGAGTTTCCACAGTAGTTGTACTTACCTCTTTTTTCTCACTTGTTTCTTCTTCCTCCTATCCTCATGAGTAGGCGATAACCTCTTTCACAGTGGCACAGTGCCCTGCTCATCCTCCCACCCCGCTGTCCCACCTTGGCTACTGAGCTAGCAGTGTGCATAGCTGTGTCCCCCTCCACGCAGAATCCTGTGAAGAGAGGTCCCATGGCAGATTCTTGAGCAGAAAGGCTGGGTTTGAAGTAGGACCCGGGTTGGAATCCCAGCTTTGCTGCTTACCAGCTTTGTGAGTGTCAGGAGGTTAAGTCACCTCCCTGAGGCTCAGTTTCCTCATTTGTAAAACGCTTAACCTTGCAGAGTGGAAGGGGTGGTGTGTGAATGAGCTTATTAGCACCATGCCTGACACATGGAGTGTGTGCAAGAAATACCAGTTGTCCTTCTTGTTCTTGTCATCTTTGTTTTTGCCACCACCTTGCATGGAGTAGGCATTCAGCAAGGATTGAATAGGTTTAATGTAAATGTGCCTCTCTCAACATCTCTCCCCTGAGGTGCTTCCATCTGAGACAATCAGATTTGTGCTATTCTGGTATTCATGAGTGTATGTCAGGTGTCTGATGACCATCTCTCTGCCCTTTATGTCCTGAATCCCCAAAGAGCAGTCCCCCTTTATCCTTCCTCTTGCCTCTACCTCCTGGAATCTCTCTGCTTGGGTCCTGCCTCTAGCTGTTCTGCCCCGCATCTATCAGCACTGATAGAGGCACAAAGCTGGCCTGGCTGCATCTCACAGCTATAAACCTTCCATGTGTCCGTTCTCTGCTAGATTCACAGAGAAAAAAGGCTAAGTCCACAACGCTGCTTTGAAAAAGGTCAGAGTCTAATGTTGAAGATAAGGAAAGCATATAGTGGAAGGAAGAAGAAAATAAGTTAGAAAACAGAGGTAAACACTAATTAGTGTGGGAGTTCAAAGGTGAAAGAGGCTAGATATGAGAAAATCCAGAAAACCTTCTTGGAGGAGATGACTTCTTATGAGCGTCAAAGAGAAAATAGGGGTTAAAGTTTCTCTGTCCCTCCTTTACCCTTAACCTGGAGTAGGGGGCAGTCCACCTCATCATCCTTTAAGGTACATGCAGTAAATCGTCAGTATGTGAAAACAAAGACACCCCCTGAAGCGAAGTGTCCATTCTGGAATCAGCACAAAGTTTGGAAACATTTCCAGGGTTCATCCCTTGCTCTGATCCCTTCCTTGAAGGTTCAACAAGACTGAGCTGCTGGTGGTCCCTGCCAAGCCTCCTCAGCCAGAGAAAAGTGCTCCTCAGGGCAGCAAAGGGTGGGTAGCCTCAGGGGACTCTCCCGATCAACAGGTTACTTCATCACTGAACAAGGCATGAGGGTGCAATGTTACTTTTCTGCCCAGGAGACTGTACTTTGCAGCGCCACACGTTATCAAGTACAGCAAAGGGGAGTGGGGGACCTCTGAACAAGGAGATAGAAACCTCCACTCCTCTCAGTGGGATTCCGTAGAGAGAAGTGAGTTGAATTAGTGGCAAGTTGAGTTATATAACTTGTCATCGACTTGGAGAAAGTCTAGACTTCTTGACAGGCATCTTAGTCAGCTCAGGCTGCCATAACAAAGTACCACAGACCAGGAGACTTAAACAGGCTGGGAAGTTCAAGATCAAGGTGCTGACAGGCTTGGTTTCTGGTGAGGCCTCTCTTCCCCGGCTTAATGAGGGCTATCTTCTCATTTTGTTGTCACATGGCCCAGAGAGAGAGTTTCAGTGTCTCTTCCTCTTCTTACAAAGACGCCAACCCTATTGGATTAGGGCCTCATCCTTTTGAACTCGTTTCACCTTAATTACCTCGTTAGAGGCCCCTATCTCCAAACACAGTCACACCGGTGACTAGGTCTTCAACATAGGGTTTCTGCTAGGGGGACACAATTCGGTCCATAACAACAGGACACACACATTTTGTTGATCATATCACCACTGCTAGCTACTTGGCACTTCTGTCCCTCCCTGAATGGCAACCTGCTCCCTGGCCAACCCTAATCTTCCCCATTTTTAAAACATTTCACACTCTTTCCAGGCCCCATGAGCTTTGTACATGCTTCCCCTCTTCCTGAAATTTCTCCTCTCCTGGCTGACTCCTGCTTTCCCTGAGAACCAAACCCCATTTCCTCCACAGGAAAACCTTCTGAACACCCTGGTTGTCCGGGGGGCTCTGGGGTCCTTCTTCAACCCCTACCATCACTGGACTCCAATGGTTAATATTCTCATCTGTCTCCCTGGACTCCTCAAGTTCATAGTTGTGTCCATTATGTCCCCAGGGCCTAGCAGAGAATCAGTAAATATCTGTTAGTTTCCAGGAATGCCTGTAGACACTGACAGTTCCCTCCCCAGTTGGTGTCCTGTCTCCCACCCCACCCACCCCCCCCCTGTGGCATTTAAAGCCAAGGGGCCTTGTGAGCACACGGATGACAGCAGCCAGTTCTGCTCAGTAGGGCAGGGGTGATGGCCTTCCCGCCAGAGAGGGAGTCTAGGCATTGGGCTCTTCCTGGTTATATGCAAACAGAGTCATCTGGGTTACATTAGCTCCACTGTAAACAGCCCTTAACAAAACCGGGGGCTGGGAAAAAATAGGAGGTAAATGGAGGGGACCTTTCCCACCCTGTGCGAAAAGACAAGGCAAGAAAGGGCTGGATGGAATCAGAGTGGAAACCGGCCCCTAGGGAGGTCTGCTCTCTCCAGGGCAGGACGGATGGGGGCTGGAGTCGGGGGGAGAGGGAGGCTGTTGGACAGGGAACACCTCCCAAACAGGCAGCGCGGGAGGGAGGGCTGGTTCTTCGTTTGAGGACCTAAAAGACCTCTTTGGCCCTCGGACTTTCCCTGTGGGGCACAAGGCACAGTGGGGGCTGTCTGTGCCATCCCCCCTGAAACAAAGCCCGCCGCTCCATTGGGCGGCTCTGACTCTGCAGAGGACAACAGTGACTGTTTTGTGCATGTGTGTTTGTGCGTCTGTGCTCCAAGCAGCTGGCCCCCCACGAGGCCCAGGAGCAGCAGGAGCTGAGGGCTTGCCTGCGCTGGCGTCGCCTCCAGGACGAGGTGCAGAACTCCCCGGAGGAAATGCAGGTGTTGAGGTAAAGCCCCCATGATCCTGTCACCTTCCTGTCCTCCCTGTCACGCTCCTGCTTCCCTTCAAGGCACATTCAGGCCATCTCTTAAATCTGCTGGGTTTCCTTTTTAATTTAAATTGGGCTAGATTACTCATCCTCCCAGGGATGTGACTGTTAACATTTTAAGTCTTTCAGGGCGTGGGTTTGGATTTGCCTTCTGACATTTTCCTGGTATCTGTGTTCAGGAAAAAAACTAACACAGGGCCATTTCCAGGATCAAATTCTTCATTTGAAGTTCTAATAGTCACTTTACACGGTGACCGTTGACTTGGAGAAGGTGAGGGTCTGGTAGCCTGGCAGACAGTAACCCTTTAAAGCCAAAAGGAGAAAAGAAAAAAAAAAAAAAGCCTTTAGGAAAATATTGATTCCTAAGTGTTTAGTAGTAACAGATGTTTGTGTCAATGGGGCCTTTTGTTCCGGCTGGGTCCCCGGCAGGAGGCCACTCCCGTGCTGGTGGGAGGATTCTACTCTTGGCTCCCTGGTTTTATTTTCAGAGCGTGTCTTGCAGCACTTGTAGGATTACTTCTCGCCATTTCACCATTTTTTTTTTTTTTTTTGGGTTTCTCTTCTCTCCTTTTCTTCACTTCTCTAAATAGTTGTTTATCTGAAACCTTGAGCCTAGGCCCCAGGAGCACTGTGGTTACTATGGCAACAGAAGCTTTCCTCCTGCCCCCCTGTTGACTGGAGCCAAGCCTTTGGAATCTGCAGTCAGACAGGTGGGAAGGCGGCCATCCAGGGATCGCCCCTTATTTTAGATGGCAGCCCCCAGGGCCAGTCTACCGCCTGGGTAGAAGCCTGCCTGGACCAGTTCTGTTGCCACTTGTTTTTCAATAAAACCCCCCTCTGCAGTGACTGCACGCTAAGGCCGAGGTCTGAGGGAAATGCCGAGCCCAGCCTGACCCCGGAGAGGCTGGCCAGTGCTTTTGTGCAGCAGCGCTGGGTGTGGCCGCTCTTCCCAGGGAGATGTCTTCCCTCGCACACTAACCACAGGCGTCAGCTGACTCATCCATTGTTTAGGAGCCAGGACCCTGCCCTCCCCACCCAGTGCCACTATGAGCATCCTTTCCCTCAGCTGCCAGAATGGTGACACCCATGGCCACTGTGGATAGGGTCCCCGCTCTCTCGGAACTTTCACTCAGCAGAGACCCTCTTGTGTGCACAGCTAGTTACAAGCAGTAAGAAGCTGATGTGACGGGAACCTGGAGATTTATAGTAGGGAGGGTGGGGAGTGCCTCTTGGAGGAGCACCAAGGCCTGGAGGCAGGAAAGGGCCTGGCATGCTGGGGTGGAGGAAGAAAGGACGGTGGTGGTGCGGTTGGAAGGTCGGGAGAGGCGGGTGGGAGCTGAATCATCCGGCGTTGTCCTGAGTTGCTCCAGGGCCTTACGGACAGAGGATCTGATCTGTCTGGTGTTTTTACACTGCTTCCCTGGCCACTGTGTGGCATGGACTGCAGGCAGCAGATGAAAAGCAAAGAGAAGGGTTCGAAGGCTGCGGTAGTTCACACTAGCGGTCCTGGTGGCAGTGGGGTAGACGCAGGAAGCAGACCTGTTTAAGACATGCTTTGGCAGTGGAAGTGGCAGGTCTTTGGTCTATTGAATATGGAGAAAAGGAAAATGAAAGTGTCCAGAATGACTTCTAGGCTTTTGACTTGAGCAGCTGGGTAGACAGATGGTGATGCCATTTGGTGAGATGGTAAAGACTTTGGGAGGAGCAGGCTTTGGAGGGAAGAATAAAGATTTCGGTCTTGCGTGTTGTTAACTTTGATGTGCCAAATAGACATTCAGTATGGAGAATGCAGTGGGGTTTACAAGTCAGGAGCTCAGTGGAGAGACTGAAACATTCACCCTATGGATACTTACAATTCTGAGCCCGTTGAAATCAGCAGGTAGAAAAAAAAAGTGAGAGAAGAGGTTGGGAGGAAGATGAAGAGTCAGCAGAGAAACTGGGAAAATCAATGTAGAGAAAACCCAGAGGCCAGGAGTCATGGAACCCAGGAAAGAAGATGAGTCAAGAAGGTGAAGTGGGGTGTCAGATGTTGCTGAGGGGGTTGTAAAAGGGATGGAGAGAAGTGACCTTTGTTTGGATCACATGAAAGATGTTGGTGACCTTGACATGCATGCATTTATTCATGAGTTGTGGAGAAGGGAGTCAGATTGAAGTGGGTAGAGAGTGAATGGGAGGTCAGGAAGCAGAGACACTGAGTCTGGGCTTTGTGAGAGGAGTTGTGCTGGGAGGGGAGCAAGGTGAGAGCCTGGGAGGTTTGTTTTAAGGAGGCTGATGCAGGAACAGACTGGTGTATGAGCTGTGTAACTTCACCAATCCCGCCAAGACTCAAGGCTCTCAAGACTCAGTTTCCCCGCTTTCCAAGTCTCTAAGTCCCTTCGATGCTTCCAGTTCTGAATGACCACAGACCATCCAAGTGGGTAAGGATATTATAGCTAAAGTTAGTTGACGAAATGTGTTCCCAACATATAAACAGCCAGATGTCCACTGGGAAGTCAGTACACACATGCAGAGAGCCTTGTCTCAGGGGTTCATGGAACTTCTGACGTCCAAGAGCTTTTCCTTTGTGTGTGGAGCTGGGAGAAGGAATACACTATTTTTAGACCCTTGTGCTAGAATGCTTATTATGGCATTTGTTTTTCTTAGTATTCAGAAATTGTGTTTGCCTAAATTTAGGCTAACCATGAAATGAGTGCATTTGAAAGATTGTTGCACATCAGTATGGAAAATATTGTTATCAGATGCACTTACAATGAAGAGGAAATGTTTCTGAACCTGCCCTGAATTGTATAGTCTCAGTTCAGTTTACTCGCATCCCTTAGAATTCTCCTTTAGATAGGCACAGAGAACCTAGAATGACAGAAAGTGGAAGGAAAAACCAGGGTTGTAAAAATTTATTCTCAGATTTTTGTTTTAATACACAAATAAGACCTTGGGAAAGAAGTCTCATAAAATGATAATCAAAGATGCTATCTTTTTCCCCTTTATTTTAAGATACCCCATGGTCTTGAAATAATGGACCAAGAACAATTTAGAAGTCTTGGCTTCACATTGCCAGATGCAACGGAAACTTCAACTTATCTTTGCAATAACTTTCAACATGGTTGACCACTCTTTCTAAAAACACTTTCTTCTCTTGGCTTCTGTGTCACAGTCTCCTTGATTACCTTCTGCTTCACTGATGGTCCTTCCTCACCTCTCCTGCTGGCTATTTCACATCTTCACTTAGGTGACTCATGGTTTTGAAAGACTGGTTAAGGTGTCCAACATCATATAGCTGATTAAGAGCAGAGTGGGAGTTGAAATAATCCTCTTTTCCCTACCCTATCTCCTTGACTCTGAAGAACTCGATATAGCATTTAGTTGTAGTAAAAGAAAAAAAGAAAGAAAGAATGAAAGAAAACTCCAGGTATCTTGAACTGTGGAAGGACATGAAGGTTGTGTTGAAAAAAGAATTCTTAGACCAAAGCATCTTTGTGTTTTTACACATGAGTGTGTCTGATTATTTCAGTCAATATAGGGAAACAGCAAATTCAATGTTGTGTTGATGATATTAAAGGAATATTAACAAAGTGAGAAGAGAAAAATTAAAATTATGTTTGTCTCTGATTTGCTAATTTCAGTCATGTATAAGACCTGTTCCATTTGTACCTTCCATATTCCCAGTGTTGAATTACAGCTCTCATCAAATGTGTCTTAAATCGACCTAGTGGTAAGTTTTATTTGGTTACAGCAGTTCCTTGTGTTTTCCTAGCTCTCTCAGCCTTCACTGGCTGGGGAGCCTGTACCGTGCCTGCAGGCTCCTAAGGCACAGTTTCAAAAGGCTAGGGTCACATTACTGCTGGCTCCATGCCTTTTCTCATTTGTTAATTATTAAAACGCCTTTCCCATAGACGAGACCCCAGTGGCTATCTCCAGACCCTCCCTCACCTCTCCACCACCCCGGGCAGAACCGTTCAGCCTGCAAAGCCTGATCTTACTGCCGTTCCACTCTCCCCTGCCTGGCAGCCACCGCTTTACTCTGTCCTATTCCTTTCCCCAACCCCCAGCCTAAAAGCCCCTCCCTTGTCCAGTGTAGCAGCCATGACTCTTGATAAGCAAGGTGCCTTCTGAAAGGCTCCCGTGCCTCTGGTCTCCAGGGTATAGCTACATCCGGCCTCTTCCAAGTGCTTTCAGTTAGCGTATCATGACTGGCCAGCGGGATGGAAGAGCTCCGATGGCAGGGTCAGAAGAAATCTCTGTTGGTTTTTATTGTTTGTGATTTATTATCACTTCCCCCCTTTTCTGGATTCATTGTTAAAAGTCAAGCTCGTGCTGAGAAAACCTTAAAATATATCATGTTGAAGAGGTGCTGACAAGCCCAGAGTCTGACGTGGCTCTTTCTAGCTACTGCCTCCACAGTTGATATGGTTCTAGAGAAATGTGAGCTCTTTTCCTATCTTCCTCGTGAATCCCCCGCTGCTCCCCCCGCCCCATTACAAAGACATCCCATAATAAGAAGAAACCCTTCAAGTCTGTAACTCTATCTATGGCCAAAATGGAATGTTCCTGACACAAGTCCTTTGAATTTGCACAGTACCTAAGCACTGCTTTCCATTTTTCCCTTAAAAGCCTATGTGTAAACCTTCTCTAGTATGCATGAAGTCTTCACCTTTAAAGTTTTTCTCAAAATTCTTATTTCTAATCCTTCAAGAACACAGCAATCTTTTCCCACCCACGTGTGGGAACGTGTCCATCCACAGCCACACAAGCCTTTCTCATGGAAAAACTCCAGCCCAGAGTGTCAGTCTTCACCACTGCTCCTCCACCCTGAGCATGAACACTCCTCGGAATTCTTCTTTCAGTCTTCACTGGTCCTGTGGGCACAAATAAATCCCTTCGCTCCTCCTTGGGCAGCTCCCTTCTGTGTTGCCTTTGGTATCTATTCCAGACCTTCCCCACCCTCCCTTCCTTCTCTTGCTCCTGCCCCAGAGGAAAGACTGAAGCCACCAGCCTTTGATTCTGTAAGCACATCAGCATCCATGTCTATCCTGACCTCTCAGATGTCTGAGTGCCATCCTGACAGTCTCAGTACAGCTAAAGAGAAATGTCTGTTTCCAGAAACAGAACTAGAAATGAATATGCCTTGATGCATATCACAGAGCTACATATATGAGTAAGCTTTAGACCCCTCTGCCTATAAGGGAGATGCGAAGGAAGATTAGCATACCATGGAAGAAGTTCCCGTCACTTTGGACATGAACCGGGTCACAAGTCTAGGGAAAATTGTTCCTAAGGGCCCGGTGCCCTTATGATCACCAGATTCTGTAAACATAGTTTACCTTATTAGGCTTAACTCATTAGGCTCCTCTCCTCTTAATCTTACCGTATTAGGCTCCTCTGCTTGGTTTGGTACTGTTAATAACTCTTTCCTTCTGGAAATTTCTATCACCTGACTTTCATGGCTGCCCCTCTTCTGGTTCTCCTCGGTCCCCTCTGCCGTCCCCCTTCCATCTCCTTCACAGGCTTCATCTTCCTGTACTTAGAGTTGGCCTTCCCTAGGGGACCCCCTCCCGACTGCTCATCCTCCTGGAGTGGTTTCATTTAAACACTTTCTCTTAGGGGGGTTCCTCCGAAGCAGATGAAATTCTTGTCAAAGAGATTTGTTAGGAAGAAGTCTCAGAAGGGGAAAATGGAAGGGAGAATGGATGGCCAAGCCGGGTGCCATGATATCAAGTCAGGTTATACAGGAGTGCTCTGGAGGCAGTGTGGGTCAGCTTCAGAGTGGTCACCATCAGGGGCAAGGAGCCCAGAGTGTGAACGTTCCAGCACCTGTCATCATTGCTGAGAGAGAAATACATTCCAGGTGCTTCTGGTTCTTGTGTTCACAGGCGAAATAGGCTCAGGCAACCTGAGGGTCACATCTGACAAAGAGTCACAGAGAACATGCCAAGAGCTTACGTGAACACAAATGATGAAAGGGTCCCATGGGATATGAGTGAGGCATGGGCACAGCTGGCCACACCTGTCATCTGTGCTGCAGGCTCCCAAACCTCCAACTCTCTCTTAAAGATCAGATGTGAATGCTGAACTGTCCATATGACACCATCCCTCCCTGGTGGCTCAGATGGCAAAGAATCTGCCTGCAATGCTGGAGACCCAGGTTCCATCCCTGGGTTGGGAAGATCCCCTGGTGAAGGGAATGGTTACCTACTCTAGTATTCTTGCCTGGAGAATCCCCATGGACAGAGGAGCTTGGTGGGCTACAGTCCATGGGATCGCAAAGAGTCAGACACAACTGAGCAACTAACATCTTCCATTTTTCTTCTTTCTTTCTCCCTGTAGCCTGCTGGGCTCTTCTGTCCATAGGGGTTCTCCAGGCAAGAATACTAAATGCTGGGTGCTTGATAAATGCTGAAGTGAATGTTGTAGACAACATGATCTCTGTCTGAGTTTCTTTGTATATTATTCAAAGTTGAAATATTGTTCACAAGAGAGTAGATAGACAAATTCTAGGCTGCATCCTCAGAATTCAAAGAGCTAAGAGTTTAATATTTGTAAGCTTATTTAGAAAGGGCCATTCAGAAGATGTGAGGCTTGAGCTTGGAGGGTAAGAGAGAATTGCATTGACGCTAGTAAAGCAGTGAAGGGAAAGGAGCTCAATGAGCAAAGCCTGGCAGGCATAAACAGTGAATTGATTGTGGACATAGCCATTAAGTGAGAAATGACTAGGAGAACCGTTAAGAACTTATGAGACTGAAGGTGGACCAGGCTGAGTAATGGAGTTCCTTTGATGCCAAATTCAAGAGTTTGCATGTGACTGTCTAGGCAGTGGGAAACTTTTTTCAGTTCCAAGAATGACATAGTGAAAATGGAATTCTGGGAAGATTACCCAGCCTTTGGGATAACATACAATCAGAGAGAGAGTGTAGAGAGGCCAGATAGAATTAGATGGCTGTTTTAGGCTCAGAGGTTAAAGCTTCTTCCTGCAATGCAGGAGACCTGTGTTCGATCCCTGGGTCGGGAAGATCCCCTGGAGAAGGAAATGGCAACCCACTCCAGTTTTCTTGCCTGGAGAATCCCATGGACGGAGGAGTTTGGTGGGCTACAGTCCATGGGGTCACAAAGAGTCAGACACAACTGAGCGACTTCACTTTCACTTTCAGGAACCCAGACCTGAGATTTGAAGAGCTTGGGACCCTCTTCTTAAATGGTCATTTGGGGTTTTTCAAAACTGATTGAAATGTCCATACAGCTTCAAGACAGCTTCTAATAAAAGGATGTAAAGCTGTCTCTGATCCTAGATAAGGACCAACCCAATATAGGAACTGGTTGAATACGTGAGCTTTGTGAAGTTTGTTACGACTTGAACAAGGTGAAGGGCAACAGTCCCAGTGCCTTCTTGGCCAAGATCTAGTCTACCCTGCCTCTTTTTAGAAAAAAAAAAATCGTCTGAGGATGCAGACCTAAACTCCCCAGAGCTCATTAGTGCTCAGTTCTCAACCCAGGAAAAGTAGCATCGGGTTAAGTCAGCCCTGAAGCCAAACGCCTGGATTTGAGTGCAGTGTTGACTCTACTTGCTATGTGACCTTGAGAGAGGTGCACAAGCGTACTGATCTTAGCTCCTCACGGCAGGATGGGAATATGTGACCTTGAGAGAGGTGCACAACCGTACTGATCTTAGCTCCTCACGGCAGGATGGGAATAGTAACACAACAGTTTCCACTTTGTAGGTGAATGTGAGCAATAAATGTGATGAGTACATACAAATCATTTAGAACACATGCGTTAGACTAAATCACAGGAAATTGCCATTTTGATGCATCTAAAATGACTGACTATTGTGAATTTCCTGTGGTTCAACTTATAGTAAATACTCAACACGTGTTAGGTACTGTCATCTAGACCCTCTGGCACCAGGTAAATGTTTGCTCAACGAGTGACAGAGGGCTCAAGGACACAGCCCCATGGCCAGCCTCACTCTCTCCTGGTTTTTTCTGGCTTCTGTCTCTTCTTTTGTGGCTGCCACCCTCCAGCTGGCGACCATGGAGGCACCCGGCTCCTGTCTCTTTACCAAACAGAGCCTAGAAACACCTACCTTTCCTCCTCACAAACTTAGAATTGGCTGGAATGTTCCAAAGTGAATTTTGCTAAGAAGTTAAGAGAATTTTTTCTTCTAGATAGTTATTGGCCACACCCCACACAGCATGTGGGTTCTTAGTTCCCCAACCAGAGGTTGAACCTGAGCTCCCTGTAGTGGAAGTTCAGAGCTTCTACCACTGGACTCCCAGGGAATTCCCAGGAGAGCATTTTTTTTAAAAGTAGAAGAACGCCTGGTTACAAATAGAAAGGGTAAGATTAAAAGCAAACACACCACGCCACCACCCCCACCCCCCAAAAAAATCTGAACATTAAACAAAGATGCTCAAATGAACAGCCTGAGGAAAGAATTAACTTGGCAATGCTTCTAAGACTGTTGGGAACCTACTTCTGGTCTAATCTCTACAAAAGGGCCACCCTGGTGTCCCCTCTGGCTCTGCTCTGTACAGCTTCCCTGGCCTCTATGCAGAATCTGACTACAGCCCTGAGAAGAAAAACGTTCTTTGGTCTATGGGCTTCAGGAGTTCTTGACCGAGCTCAGACCACTAGCACTGGCCTGTGAGGCTCTCGATATCTGTATCTTGGAGCTCTTGCCCTCCACCCTCCATCACCCAGGCTCAAGGTCCCCTCCACCCCATTATCCCTGTCTGCTTTACTGTTTCTGTTTTTTTATTGTTGTTTTTAATTTGAATCACACATGCTGGGCAGCTATCTGTATAGTCTGCTTCTACCCTTTCGTGACAGGAGGTTGCTGTACCTGTGCCAGCATTTTCTGAAAAACTGGAGGGGCTCCCAGCCAACTAGAAACAGACCCTGCCCTTTCCTGTCTCAAAGGCCAGCTCCACCCCCTTGAGCTGCCCACTCAGTTCCTGAGGGTGGAGGGACACCCTCAGCTCACACTTCTTTTACCCAGCAAAGATGACAGACACATCCTGAATAGTTGACTCAAATAACCCTTCCTTCTTCATTTTTCAGACCATTCTCTAGTTACTCATCACTCAAGTATTTCTAAGGGAGGGGTAGAATTCTCTTTGATAGGCCCATAGTTACATATGTAATATACCTGATGTTTCCTTTTTGCAATAGCATTTAGTAGACTACATTCTTTTTAAATATAGAAAAACATAAAGAAGAAATAAAGTAGTTCATAAGCACTACTAGTTAACCATGTTTAAAAAAAAATAAAGAAAACTCAGTAGCATTTAGTAGACTACATTCTTTTTAAATATAGAAAAACATAAAGAAGAAATAAAGTAGTTCATAAGCACTACTAGTTAACCATGTTTAAAAAAAAAAAAAGAAAACTCGGTTTCAGTTTCAGTTCAGTCGCTCAGTCGTGTCTGACTCTTTGCGACCCCATGGACTGCAGCACGCCAAGGCCTCCCTGTCCATCACCAACTCCCAGAGTCCATCCAAACCCATGTCCATTGAGTCGGTGATGCCATCCAGCCATCTCATCCTCTGTCATCCCCTTCTCCTCCTGCCCTCAATCTTTCCCAGCATCAGGGTCTTTTCAGATGAATCAGCTCTTCTCATCAGGTGGCCAAAGTACTGGAGTTTCAGCTTCAGCATCAGTCCTTCCAATGAACATTCAGGACTGATTTCCTTTAGGATGGACTGGTTGGATCTCCATGCAGTCCATGGGACTCTCAAGAGTCTTCTCCAACACCACAGTTCAAAAGTATCAATTCTTCTGCGCTTAGCTTTCTTTATAGTCCAACTCTCACATCCATACTTGACTACTGGAAAAACCATAGCCTTGACTAGACGGGCCTTTGTTAGAAAAGTATAAAATTCCATCCCTACCACTGCAGTCCTCACCCTGAGATAATCATGTTGTCTTGTGAATCCTTTGGAAAATAAGCCTTATAAGCATATATGCATAATTTTTCTCTATTGCAACCCTGTGGGGTACTGATTCATTATAACACTATTTGCTTATGAAATATTTTCCTAAAAAATAATTCCTATATTACATAAACCACTCTATAACAGTTCACTCCTATTTTGCTCATCCTCTGAGGATATCTCACGCCCTCAGCCAATTTTAGCACTATCTACATTACATTCTTGGGTAATGAGTATTAATTTGCCATTCAGAAAAACTCTGAACCAGTGAGTACTTTTGCCTGTAATCTCCTGTAATCCTAAATTGACTCTCTTCTACAGATTATTTGTTTACTCCTCATATGCTTTGCATTTAGTTTGTGTTTTGGCCAATTGTTTTGACCAAGAATGACTGACAAAAGCTGTACAACTATTTGATTGAACCTGCTTCAAAGACACAAGAGAAGAATATCTTGGTGGTGGTTTAGTCACTAAGTCATGTCCGACTCTTTCGACACCATGGACTGTAACCTGCCAGGCTCCTCTGTCCATGGGATTCTTTAGTCATGAGTACTGGAGTGGGTTGCCATTTCCTTCTCCAGGGGATCTTCCTGAGCCAGGAATCGAACCTGGGTCTCCTGCATTGCAGGCAGATTCTTTACTGACTGAGCTACAAGGGTAGCCCAAAATATTAACAAATAGTAAAAAAAAATTTTACTATGTAAAATTTTTTAATAAACCCAATTTCATAGTGGCTCCTCCCCTTTTCAAGTCAATGGTTGAGGAGAGAAGGGATAAAAAAGAGGGATTGTATTTCTGTTAAACATTGTACTGTAGGGTCTAGTCAAAGTAACTAGCCAAGAAAGTAAAATAAAAGACATTCACATTGGAAAGGAAGAAGTAAACTATCTTTTTATGGATGACATAATCTATATGGAAAATTCTAAAGAATCCACCCCAAACACTGTTAAAACTAATAAACAAGCTCATTAAGATTGCAAGATACAAGAGCAGTATACAGAACATGGTTGTGCTTCTTTCTGTTTTAATTAAATATTTTGTTAGTTTCAGGTGTACAGCAAAGTGATTCAGTGATTATATATATATGTGATTATATATATATATATATACACACACACACACACACACACACACACACACACAGATGCTGTGCTCACGTGTGTGCTCAATCACGTCCAACTCTTTGCGATGCCATGGACTCTAGCCCACCAGGCTCCTCTGTCCATGGGATTTTCTAGGCAGGAATACTGGAGTTGGTTGCCATTTCCTTTGCCAGGAGATCTTCCCCACCCAGGGACTGAACTGTCTTTTGCATCTCCTGCACTGGCAGCAGTTTATTTACCACTAAGCCCAAGAAGCAATGGCACCCCACTCCAGTACTCTTGCCTGGAAGATCCTATGGATGGAAGAGCCTGATGGGCTACGGTCCATGGGGTCGCTGGGAGTCGGATGTGACTGAATGACTTCACTTTCACTTTTCACTTTCATGCATTGGAGAAGGAAATGGCAACCCACTCCAATGTTCTTGACTGGAGAATCCCAGGGATGGAGGAGCCTGGTGGGCTGCCGTCTATGAGGTCACACAGAGTCGACTGACGCGACTTAGCAGCAGCAAGCCCAAGAAAGACAGATATCTTTTTCACATTATTTTCCATTTAAGTTATTTTCAAGATATTGACTATAATTCCCTGTGCTATACAGTAAATCCTATTGTTTATCTACTTTATATATGGTAATGTATATCTGTTAAGCCCAAATTCCCAATTTATCTCTCTCCTTGACTTCCCCTCTGATAACCATAAGTTTGTTTTCTATGCCTATGAGTCTGTTTCTCTTTTATAAATAAGTTAATTTCTACTATTTTTTAGATTCCACATTATAAGTGATATCATATAATATTAGTCCTTCTCTGTCTGATTTACTTCACTTAGTATGTTAATTTCTAGGCCCACCCATGTTGCTGCAAAATGACAATCTTTCTTTATTGTTTAGGGCTGAGTAATGTTCCATTGTATATATTGTACCACATCTTCTTTACCTATTCATTAAGACAGTTGTGTTTCTTAACACTAGCTATAATAATCTGAAAAGGAAATTAAAAGACAAATTCATTTATAACATCAAAAATGATAAAATACTTAGGAATAAGTTTAACAAAAGAAGTGCAAAACATCCTAAAAACTATAAAAGTCTGTTGAAAGAAATTGAAGAAGAACTGAATAAATGGAAAATCATCCTGTGTTCATGAATTGAAAGACAGGGTTGTTAAGATGCAATCCTCCCCACACTGATCTACGGATTCAATATAATCCCTGCCAAAACTTCAGCACTTTTTTTTTCTTTTTTGCAAAAATGGACAAGCTGATCCTAAAGTTCATATGGAAATTCAAGAGACCCAGAACAGCCAAAACAATCTTGAAGAACGAAAACAGAGTACTCATACTTCTCAGTTTTAATACTTATTACAAAGTTACAATGCTTTTCCAAGTTAGCTCAGTGGTAAAGAATCTGCCTGCCAAGCAGGAGATTCTGGTTTGATCCCTGGGTCAGGAAGATCCCCTGGAGAAGGAAATGGCAATCCACTCCAGTATTCTTGCCTGGAGAATCCCATGGACAGAGGAGCCTGGCCGGCTACAGTCCATGAGGTCATAAGAGTTGGACACGACAACAATAAACAACAAAATTACAGGAATCAAGACAGCATGGTACTGGCAAACGGGCAGACATGCAGATCAATGGAATAAAATTGAGACTCTAGAAACAAACACTGTCATTCACGGTCACTTAGTTTTTTGGGTTTTTTTTCTTTTCGGTTGCACTGGGTCTTTGTTGCTGCGCCAGAGCTTTCGCTAGGGGCTACTCTTTGTTGTGGCGCCCAGGCTTCACAATGCGGTGTTTTCCCTTGTGGAGCACAGGCTCAAGGCACACGGGCTTCAGTAGTTGCAACATGCGGGCTCAGTAGTTGGGCTTAACTGCTCCATGGCATGTGGAATCTTCTTGGACCAGGGATCTAACTCATGTCTCCTGCATTGGCAGGTGGGTTCTTATCCACTGTGCTGCTGCTAAGTCGCTTCAGTGATGTCTGACTCTGTGCGACCCCACAGACGGCAGCCCACAAGGCTCCCACATCCCTGGGATTCTCCAGGCAAGAACACTGAAGTGGGTTGCCATTTCCTTCTCCAATGCATGAAAGTGAAAAGTGAAAGTGAAGTTGCTCAGTTGTGTCTGACTCTTAGCGACCCCATGGACTGCAGCCCACCAGGCTCCTCCGTCCATGGGATTTTCCAGGCAAGAGTACTGGAGTGGGATGCCATTGCCTTCTCCGCTTATCCACTGTACCACTAGGGAAGTCCAGTCAGTTGGTTTCTGACAAGGGTGCCAGAACTATTCATTGTGGGAAAGAATATTCTTTTCAAAAACTGGAAATAGAACTGCCTTATGATCCAGCAATCCCACTGCTGGGCATACACACTGAGAAAACCAGAAGGGAAAGAGACACGTGTACCCCAATGTTCATCGCAGCACTGTTTATAATAGCCAGGACATGGAAGCAACCTAGATGTCCATCAGCAGATGAATGGATAAGAAAGCTGTGGTACATATACACAATGGAGTATTACTCAGCCATTAAAAAGAATACATTTGAATCAGGTCTAATGAGGTAGATGAAACTGGAGCCTATTATACAGAGTGAAGTAAGCCAGAAAGAAAAACACCAATACAGTATACTAACACATATATATGGAATTTAGAAAGATGGTAACAATAACCCTGTATACAAGACAGCAAAAGAGACACTGATGTATAGAACAGTCTTATGGACTCTGTGAGAGAGGGAGAGGGTGGGAAGATGTGGGAGAATGGCATTGAAACATGTAAAATATCATGTATGAAACGAGTCGCCAGTCCAGGTTCGATGCACGATACTGGATGCTTGGGGCTGGTGCACTGGGACAACCCAGAGGGATGGTATGGGGAGGGAGGAGGGAGGAGGGTTCAGGATGGGGAACACATGTATGCCTGTGGCAGATTCATTTTGATATATGGCAAAACCAATACAATATTGTAAAGTTAAATAAAATAAAATATAAAAAAAAAAAGAAATGTGCATGGGACAGCTAGAAATTCCCCATACAGACGAATGATGTCAGACTCTCTGCTTCACATCACATACAAAAACAGACTCAACATAGATTAAGGACCTAAATGTAAGTTAAACCTATTAAAGTATTAGGGGGAAAAGCCATAGGTATAAGTCTTCATGAGCTTGGATTAGTAACAGTTTCTTAGTCAGTTCAGTTCAGTTCTCAGTCAGTTCAGTTCAGTTCAGTTGCTCAGTCATGTCCAACTGTTTGCGACCCCCATGAATTGCAGCACGCCAGGCCTCCCTGTCCATCACCAACTCCCGGAGTTCACTCAGACTCACATCCATCGAGTCAGTGATGCCATCCAGCCATCTCATCCTCTGTCATCCCCTTCTCCTCCTGCCCCCAATCCCTCCCAGCATCAGACTCTTTTCCAATGAGTCAACTCTTTGCATGAGGTGGTCAAAGTACTGGAATTTCAGCCTCAGCATCATTCCTTCCAAAAAAATCCCAGGGCTGATCTCCTTCAGAATGGACTGGTTGGATCTCCTTGCAGTCCAGGGGACTCTCAAGAGTCATCAGATCAGATCAGTCGCTCAGCCATGTCTGACTCTTTGCGACCCCATGAATCCCAGCACGCCAGGCCTCCCTGTCCATCACCAACTCCTGGAGTTCACTCAGACGCACGTCCATCGAGTCAGTGATGCCATCCAGCCATCTCATCCTCTGTCGTCCCCTTCTCCTCTTGCCCCCAATCCCTCCCAGCATCAGAGTCTTTTCCAATGAGTCAACTCTTCACATAAGGTGGCCAAAGTACTGGAGTTTCAGCTTTAGCATCATTCCTTCCAAAGAAATCCCAGGGCTGATCTCCTTCAGAATGGACTGGTTGGATCTCTTTGCAGTCCAAGGGACTCTCAAGAGTCTTCTCCAACACCACAGTTCAAAAGCATCAATTCTTCAGCACTCAGCCTTCTTCACAGTCCAACTCTCACATCCATACATGACCACAGGAAAAACCATAGCCTTGACTAGATGGACCTTTGTTGGCAAAGTAATGTCTCTGCTTTTGAATATGCTATCTAGGTTGGTCATAACTTTCCTTCCAAGGAGTAAGTGTCTTTTAATTTCATGGCTGCAGTCACCATCTGCAGTGATTTTGGAGCCCAGAAAAATAAAGTCTGGCACTGTTTCCACTGTTTCCCCATCTATTTCCCATGAAGTGATGGGACCAAATGCCATGATCTTCATTTTCTGAATGTTGAGCTTTAAGCCAACTTTTTCACTCTCCACTTTCAACTTCATCTAGAGCCTTTTTAGTTCCTCTTCACTTTCTGCCATAAGGGTGGTGTCATCTGCATATCTAAGGTTATTGATATTTCTCCCGGCAATCTTGATTCCAGCTTGTGCTTCTTCCAGCCCAGCGTTTCTCATGATGTACTCTGCATATAAGTTAAATAAGCAGGGTGACAATATACAGCCTTGACGTACTCCTTTTCCTATTGGGAACCAGTCTGTTGTTCCATGTCCAGTTCTAACTGTTGCTTCCTGACCTGCATACAAATTTCTCAAGAGGCAGATCAGGTGGTCTGGTATTCCCATCTCTTACAGAATTTTCCACAGTTTATTGTGATCCACACAGTCAAAGGCTTTGGCATAGTCAATAAAGCAGAAATAGATGTTTTTCTGGAACTCTCTTGCTTTTTCCATGATCCAGCAGATGTTGGCAATTTGATCTCTGGTTCCTCTGCCTTTTCTAAAACCAGCTGGAACATCAGGAAGTTCACCGTTCACATATTGCTGAAGCCTGGCTTGGAGAATTTTAAGCATTACTTTACTAGCGTGTGAGATGAGTGCAATTGTGTGGTAGTTTGAGCATTCTTTGGCATTGCCTTTCTTTGGGAGTGGAATGAAAACTGACCTTTTCCAGTCCTGTGGCCACTGCTGAGTTTTCTGAATTTGCTGGCATATTGAGTGCAGCACTTTCACAGCATCATCTTTCAGGATTTGGAATAGCTCAACTGGAATTCTATCTCCTCCACTAGCTTTGTTCGTAGTGATGCTTTCTAAGGCCCACTTGACTTCACATTCCAAGATGTCTGGTTCTAGGTGAGTGATCACACCATCGTGATTATCTGGGTCGTGAAGATCTTTTTTGTACAGTTCTTCTGTGTATTCTTGCCATCTCTTCTTAATATCTTCTGCTTCTGTCAGGTCCATACCATTTCTGTCCTTTATTGAGCCCATCTTTGCATGAAATGTTCCTTTGATATCTCTGATTTTCTTGAAGAGATCTCTAGTCTTTCCCATTCTGTTGTTTTCCTCTGTTTCTTTGCATTGATGGCTGAAGAAGGCTTTCTTATCTCTTTTTGCTATTCTTAGGAACTCTGCATTCAGATGCTTATATCTTTCCTTTTCTCCTTTGCTTTTCGCTTCTCTTCTTTTCACAGCTATTTGTAAGGCCTCCCCAGGCAGCCATTTTGCTTTTTTGCATTTCTTTTCCATGGGGATGGTTGATCCCTGTCTCCTGTAGAATGTCACAAACCTCATTCCATAGCTCATCAGGCACTCTATCTATCAGATCTAGGCCCTTAAATCTATTTCTTACTTCCACTGTATAATTATAAGCGATTTGATTTAGGTCATACCTGAATGGTCTAGTGGTTTTCCCTACTTTCTTCAATTTAAGTCTGAATTTGGCAATAAGGAGTTCATGGTCTGAGCTACAGTCAGCTCCTGGTCTTGTTTTTGCTGACTGTATAGAGCTTCTCCATCTTTGGCTGCAAAGAATATAATCAATCTGATTTCGGTGTTGATCATCTGGTGATGTCCATGTATAGAGTCTTCTCTTGTGTTGTTGGAAGAGGGTGTTTGTTATGACCAGTGCATTTTCTTGGCAAAACTCTATTAGTCTTTGCCCTGCTTCATTCCGTATTCCAAGGCCAAATTTGCCTGTTACTCCAGGTGTATCTTGACTTCCTACTTTTGCATTCCAGTCCCCTATAATGAAAAGGACATCTTTTTTGGGTGTTAGTTCTAAAAGATCTTGTAGGTTTTCATAGAACCGTTCAACTTCAGCTTCTAAGAGTCATCAGGGAAATGCAAATCAAAGCCTCGGTGAAATATTACTTTATACTTACTGCTACTGCTACTGCTATGTCACTTCAGTCGTGTCCGACTCTGTGCGACCCCATAGACGGCAGCCCAGCAGGCTCCCCTGTCCCTGGGATTCTCCAGGCAAGAACACTGGAGTGGGTTGCCATTTCCTTCTCCAATGCATGAAAGTGAAAGTGAAGTTGCTCAGTCCTGTCCAACTCTTAGTGACCCCATGGACTGCGGCCTACCAGGCTCCTCCATCTATGGGATTTTCCAAGCAAGAGTACTGGAGTGGGGTGCCATTGCCTTCTCTGTTATACTTACTAGAATGTGCTAAATCGCTTCAGTTGTGTCCAACTTTTTGTGACCCCAGGCTTCTTTGTCCCTGGGATTCTCCAGGCAAGAATACTGAGTGGGCTACCATGTCCTCCTCCATGGGATCTTCCTGACCCAGGGATCAAACCCAACTGTCTTACGTCTTTTGCATTGGCAGGAGGGTTCTTTACCACTAGGCCACCTGGAAAGATAATCAAAAAGGACAATGAGGATTTGGAAAAATTAGAACCCTCATACAGTGTTGGTGGGAATATAAAACAATAACGGGTCCTTTGGAAAGCAGTCCAGCAGATCCTCAGAAGTTTAAACATAGAGTTACCATACAAACCAGAGATTTCACTTTGAAGTTTACATGAGAAATGAAAACATAAGTTCATACAAAAACATGTACAGGAATGTTCATAGTAGCATTATTCTTAAAAACCAAAAAGTGGAAGCAACCCCTGTCCATCAACAAATGAATTGGTAAATAAAATGTGTTATATTCATACAATGGAACATTCATTGGCCATAAGAAGGAACTGAAGCACTGGCCCCTGCTACATGAGTGGATGAATCTCGAAAACACTATACTAACTGCAAGAAGCTAGACATAAAAGGAAATGTACAATTCTATTTATCTGAAACATCCAGAATAGGCAAATCTATAGAGATAAGAGAGCTTCCCCGATGCCTCAGTGGTAAAGAAACGGCCTGCAATGCCGGAAACTCAGGAGACATGGGCTCGATTCCTGGGTCGGGAAGATCCCTTGGAGGAGGGCATGGCAACCCACTTCAGTATTCTTGCCTGGAGAATCCCTGGTCAGAGGAGCCTGGCGGGCTACAGTCCATAGGACCACAAAAGCTCAAACATGACCAAAGCGGCTGAGCACGTGTGCACATTGAGACAAGTAGACTAATGGTTATCAGGGTCTGAGGGAGAAAGAGAAAATGGAAAGTGACTGCTTATGGGGTTTCTTTTGGGGGTCATACACATGTTCTGGAATTCGATACTGGTGGTGTTCGCACAACCTTGTGAGTATACTAAAAACCACCGAATTACACATTTTTAAAAAGGTGAATTTTATGATATACAAGCTGCATCTTTTCTCAACTGTTTAAAAAAGAGAGAGATTGATAGAAATCACTGGATGTTGAATAACATCACTGTAGCCTTAGTAGGGTTGACCAGCAGTTTTCCAAAGGAGAGAGAGAAGGAGAACCAAATGCAGGAGGCAGCCGCTGTCCTCAGGGCTGTGGATGCGACCAGAGGAGCCGCTCCCAGTGCTGGATGCCAGGAAGACGTCGCCATGGAGTCTGTGGTATAACACCCCATGAAGAGATGATTCACTTCAAAGGAAGCATCCATCAAGTATAAGTATATACACACCAGTGTGTGTGTTAATTTTTTCCACGCTGGGTAATCCTGATGATTGTGCTGTTATTGACACACGAAAGGCTTTTTTTTTTTTTTAACTTCTCCAAAGTATTCCAGGTTATGGATATTCCATGACTGACTAACCACTTGTTTGGACATGTTGATAATTTCTAGTTTTTTGCTTTTACAAACCATACCGTGTGGACTAGTCTTACCTTACACTTACCATTAGTGCACAGCACTTAAATGTAAGGCCTCAATAGAGTATTGAGTACAGAGCTGCTCTCCCAGCTACTCGTCCTGTTTTACATCCAGGTGTGTGTTGGGCTTCAAACTCAGGCGACCCCTCCATCCCTTGCCACCTCTAGTCCCCAGCATGGTGCCATTCTCCACCCAGGAGGGAAAAGTCCTTCTCCGTTCCCACAGACCATCTGCTCCTTTTTGAGTCGTGAGACGATCCTTCCCATCATTTCAGCATACGGCTCCACACATGCTGTCAGTGTTCAAAGCGTGCTTCTAATCTCCCCTTGTCAAATGAAGTCATGTGTGTTTCATTTGCCTCTTTCTGAGATAAAGTCATGGAGTTTTTGTTTTGTTTTGACCTTACCAAAAAGTTTTCCATAGCAGACTGACAGCCAGTATTCTGATATGATCACCCTGGCCCTGAACAGTGAGAGGCCCCTTTTATCCTGGCTTATGAGGATACTGGTTCAGGTATGTTGCATTCGCCTCTCAAAGACAACACTGTACAAAAAGTAATGAGAACCTTGTATTGCTTGGATACGATGCTCTTTAGCTAAGCTGAGCCCCGAATATATGTGGTTGAATAAAAGTCAGTTATGGTTCCTCTAATTCATTTAGGGTTTTTTTGTTTGTTTTACATCAAAATCACCCCTTGTGGATTTAGCGAGGCTAAGGCTGCATAGCAATTGATCTTCCCTCATAGCTCAGCGGATAAAGAATATGCCTAAAAGGCAGGAGACCAGGGTTCTATTCCTGGGTTGGGAAGATCCCCCTGCAGAAGAAAATGGCAACCCACTGCAGTATTCTTGCCTGGAGAATCCCATGGACGGAGGAGCCTGGTGGGCTACAGTCCATGGGGTCACAGAGTTGGACATGAGTTAGTGACTAAACCACCACCACCAACAAGGCTGCCTAGCAAACCTACTAATTCCATTGTACTAGAGGAATGATGTTTTACTTTTAAATGCTGCAGCTTAAATATACTCTGGGCTCTCTTACCTCATAAAATCATGGACTGTTAGTTCAGAAAGGACCTTAAAAGTGCTTTTGCCTAACCTTGTATCTCCCTAACAGCCACCCAGCTTCTACCTGAGTATTCCGAGGGTTCTGTCCTCACCGCTCCTGTGGGACCTGCTTGTCTTGGAACAGCCTTCCTTAGCTTAGGCCGGAGCCTGCCTGCATATAGGATCTGTCCTCTTAGCCCTCATCTCCAGAGTTGCACAGGATTTGCCCCTTCTCCCCCAAATAATCCATGTATCTGCAGACCATGGTCTTTCCTTTCCTCATCACTAGGTCACAGGGTTGGGAGAACACTTCCCTCCTGGAGTGTAGTTCTTTGCTGTTCTCTTTGTTGACAGTGGCCTTCTCCAATGGACACCTGAACTGAATACAGCACTCTATTTGAGGTTACACCTGTGAAGAGTGCACTGGCACTATTTTTGCTTCCCTTCATCTGGATAACTCAGAAAAGAAAGGACAGCTATTAATAGAGTTAGTTGAAGGCACTCACATGTAGACCATTTTTGTTGTTATTCAGTCACCAAGTTGTGTCTTGACTCTTCGTGACCCCATGGACTGCAGGACGCCAGGCTTCCCTGTCCCTCACCATCTCCCGGGGTTTGCCCAAGTTCGTGTCCATTGAATCAGTGATGCCATCTAACTGTCTCATCCTCTGTCACTCTCTTCTCCTGCCTTCAATCTTTCACAGCATTAGGGTCTTTTCCAATGAGTCAGCTCTTTGCATCAGGCGGCCAAAATATTGAACATATTCCATTTTAAACCTCGTATTATACACCTTCTCAGGGCAGTCTTACCATTCCAGTTCAGTTCAGTCGCACAGTCGTATCCTACTCTTTGTGACCCCATGAATCACAGCACGCCAGGCCTCCCTGTCCATCACCAACACCCGGAGTTCACTCAAACCCATGTCCATCGAGTTGGTGATACCATCCAGCCATCTCATCCTCTGTCATCCCCTTCTCCTCCTGCCCCCAATCCCTTCCAGCATCAGTGTCTTTTCCAATGAGTAACTCTTCACATCAGGTGGCCAAAGCATTGGAGTTTCAGCTTCAGCATCAGTCCCTCCAATGAACACCCAGGACTGATCTCCTTTAGGATGAACTGGTTTGATCTCCTTGCAGTCCAAGGGACTCTCAAGAGTCTTCTCCAACACCACAGTTCAAAAGCATCAATTCTTCAGTGCTCAGCTTTCTTCACAGTCCAACTCTCACATCCATACACGACTAGTGGAAAAACCATAGCCTTGACTAGATGGACCTTTGTTGGCAAAGTAATGTCTCTGCTTTTCAATATGCTATCTAGGTTGGTCATAACTTTTCCTCCAAGGAGTAAGCGTCTTTTAATTTCATGGCTGCAATTACCATCTGCAGTGATTTTGGAGCCCCAAAAATAAAGTCTGACACTGTTTCAACCGTTTCCCCATCTATTTCCCATGAAATGATGGGAACGGATGCCATGATCTTCGTTTTCTGAATGTCGAGTTTTAAGCCAACTTTTTCACTCTCCTCTTTCACTTTCATCAAGAGGCTTTTTAGTTCCTCTTCACTTTCTGCCATAAGGGTGGTGTCAGCTGCATATCTGAGGTTATTGATATTTCTCCCGGCAATCTTGATTCCAGCTTGTGCTTCTTCCAGCCCAGCGTTTCTCATGATGTACTCTGCATATAAGTTAAATAAGCAGGGTGACAATATACAGCTTTGACATACTCCTTCTCCTATTTGGAACCAGTCTGTTGTTCCATGTCTAGTTCTAACTGTTGCTTCCTGACCTGCATACAAATTTCTCAAGAGGCAGATCAGGTGGTCTGGTATTCCTCTCTCTTTCAGAATTTTCCACAGTTTATTGTGATCCACACAGTCAAAGGCTTTGGCATAGTCAATAAAGCAGAAATAGATGTTTTTCTGGAACTCTCTTGCTTTTCGATGATCCAGCGGATTCCTATGCATATTTTTTCCTTAGTTACATTCTTTGAGTGCTTCCAATGTACTAAACACTATTCTAAGCACTCTACATACACTTAATTAATCCTCAAAATGGCTCTAGGTACCAGTACTGTCTTCCTCCCCATTTGATGAATGAGGAAACAGTAAGCGCATAGCAAGTGATCAGCTTTCTACCTCTAGGAAGAGGCGGAGCCAGGATGAAAGCAGACGCAAGTCTGGCTCCAGAGCCCTCTCTCCCTGCTGTCTGCCCCGATCCCCAGCAGGACTCCCTGTTAATTCTCATTGCTCATATTGATCTCACCTACTATTCGTTTATTGTTTTGGAAAGCCACATCATCACCTCTTGCTGCCTGTTGAGTTTACAGACAATTTAATATACCAAATCTTTTTCATAGTTAAATACTTTTAAAAGCTTCTTTGTCCTTCTTGATTGTTGTTTTTATTAATTTCAGATCCTCATTCCAGCCTGTGGTTTCTGTTTTTGACTGTAGATGCTATCAGTCAACCAGTTAGACTTCCATACTCAACTTATTTGCAAATTTATTAAGCCAGTAAGTCATCATTCCTTGGAAGGACTCCCTCCCGGTTATACCAAGTCATTAATCAACAGCCTTGAGGTTCTGTTTTTTAACCTTCTGCAAATCTATGACACAGCCACAATGTGCTCACCACTACCTCCATCCTGGCAGCTGCCTTAGAGAAGTCAGGATGCTGATACCCACAGTGAATTTCTGAAAGTCGCCCTCAAGATCCCATGCTACCTCCTTGCAGCCCATCATTTTCTAACTGCTCACAAGCTACCTGTTCCATACACGGTCACAGACTTTGCTTCCCCTCCTCTCATTCCCTCTTCCTTTGCAAAATCGGAATGATGTTTGTCTATCTCCATCAGTCCCCTCCCCATTGTCTCCATGATTTGATGTTTCCAGAGGCCTGTGATTGCAGGTGGAAGCTTTCTGAGCTGTGGCATGCCCCTCACCTGGCCTGGAGTCAGAACTTCTCTAAATGGTGAAGTCATCCTGTCCACTGGTACCAAGAATCAGTTCTCAAATATGAAACATTAGTTGCCACATAACAATGCTTGTTCTACCATGTATAGCTTGAAAATTATTTTCCTGGGCAGAAAGGTTGAAGCAAAGTGGGAGTCAAGTAGTTCTGTTCATCCTGTCACCTCTTAACACTTGGTTTTCTTTAGGCTCTAAACATTGCTGCAAAAGCCCTTTTTATTGTCCTGGGCATTCTCCCTTAGCACGAACTCATTTGGAATGTCTACCTTTCTGACAATGAATTTCCAGCTTCCCAGCTCTTGTAGATAGCTTCCTCCAGTATCCCCCTTTCCTCTTTTGTACATGCCCTCTTACAACACCCTCTTATCCTGGGCACACTTTGCTCATTTGCTTCTTCATCTCCTTTGAAAACTGCAAATTACCTCTTGGTGTGCTGAATATGAAGATATACTGTGCAGACTAATTGTATTAATCCATTCTTTTTTTTCTCTCTCTTTTCTTTTTGGGGGATTTCGTTCTTAGAAAGGAATTTCTGATTTATGGCCATTCAAAACTCAAGCACTATTTTGGTTTTTTATTAATGCTCATTACTTCCTGCTTTTCTAAGTTTTTTCTTTCATTTCCCTGCCCTGCTTATCAAAATGTGCAGAGTTTTTTGTGTTTTCCACATTTCTGCTAACTACAGACTCTTTTCTCATCGCCCTCATCAGCAGCTGACCTCTTTTGCTCTGTGAACCAACCACTGGCTTCTTTCACCCTCAGGGGACAAAATATACCTTCTTCACTTTCCTGTGGCTCCCTGGAGAGGTGCCTCTTTCTGTCTTAAATCATTTTATCAATTGCCTTTTTCAACACTGGTGAGATAGCCTGCTGTGTCTGCTATAGGATAATGGTCCCTGATGGGAAAAAACCTTCATGCTGGGTAGCTGTTAAATCCACTGTGAAAAACACACAGATAATCAAGCTTTGGCCAAACACCAGAAGCTTCGACATGGTACAACTTCATTAGTTAAAGGTGTGCACAAACTTCTGTCCTATCCTCTTTGGTAACACTGTCCAAAGGCAAGGCAATGGCGAGCATTCATTATGCGGCACATTTTATAGATGGAAAAATTGTTGCAGAAACAAA
The DNA here is from genome assembly GCF_019923935.1 of Bubalus bubalis. Taxonomy (NCBI): domain Eukaryota; kingdom Metazoa; phylum Chordata; class Mammalia; order Artiodactyla; family Bovidae; genus Bubalus; species Bubalus bubalis. The sequence continues at coordinate 143,102,573 of NC_059159.1, forward strand.
TGAGAAGACTGTACAATTCCTGTACTTTCAATCATTCTGCCACCATTTCTCACCCAGAATTTTACTAATGTCTTCACAGAGTGATATAGACTGTAGGGGGTTGTGGGAGTCAGGGAGTGTCAGGAATATGCCCAGACCTAGCTTACTAGAATTTTAAGCAATACCTGAATTTTTTTTTTTCAATTTGTTTTCTGATGATGATACAGCAAGGAGCGGGCTTACAGATCAGCCACAGGAGGGTTTACACTCCAAATCAGGAGTATCTGAGCAGGTGGCACTAGTGGTAAAGAACCTGCCTGCCAATGCAGGAGACGTAAGAAATGCAAGTTTGATCCTTGGATCGGGAAGGTCCCCTGGAGAAGGAAATGGCATCCCACTCCAGTATTCTTGCCTGGAGAATCCCATGGAAGAGGAGCCTGGTGGGCTACAGTCCACAGCATTGCAAAGAGTCAGACACAACTGAGCAACTAACACTAACTAACACAAAAAGAAGGCATGGGACTACATTTATGTGCTTCATCAATTAAAAAAAAAATTTTTATTTTCAAATAATTTTAGATGTGCAAATAACTACTAAAATAATAGAGTTCCTGTGTATCCTTTCTCCTGCTTCCCCCAATAATAGCATTGTACACATGTGACTATAGGGTGATGTCTTTCTAATATCTTTGCCTGTCAGAGGAAGGCTTAGCTGGCACACCTGACCCCAACCAGTATTCACTATGATGAGACTGTGCACACGTGCTAAGTCACTTCAGTCGTGTCAACTCTTTGCGACACTATGGACTGTAGCCCGCCAGGCTCCTCTGTCCATGGGGTTCTCCAGGCAAGAATACTGGAGAGGGTTGCTGTGCCCTCCTCCAAGGGATCTTCCCGACCCAGAGATCGAACCCATGCCTCCTACAGCTCCTGCATTGCAGGCAGATTCTTTACCGCTCAGCCACCTTAGCTTTGTTTATATTGTGCTTGGGCTTCCCAGGCAACAATTGTGGTAAAGAACCCACCTGCCAATGCAGGAGACGTAAGAGGCGTGAGTTCCATCCCTGGGTCGGGAAGATCCCCTGGAGGAGGTCATGGCAACCCACTCCGGTATTCTTGCCTGGAGAATCCAATGGACAGAGAAGCCTGGCAGGCTACAGTCCACAGTGTCGCAAAGAGCTGGACACGACTGAAGCAACAGCATGCACGCACGCATACTGTGCTTACAAAATGCGAATAGGCACTCTGGCTAAGTGCTTTTAGACACTTAGACACTTTAGACACAGTCACTACCACTGCCCCCTTGTTACAGATGAAAACTGGGCTTAAGTGAGTCACGGTGTTGCCTGACTCACTCAAGATTACATGGCATGTAAGTGGCAGAGTCAAGATTCTTAACCAGGGTGTTAGCTGCTTCCCTGGGAGATGTCACGTGTGTATTCGAGGCTCAGAATTCTCCAGGGGTCTTCACAAAGGTGGTTTTTAACATCCTCCACTACTTCAGGGTGAGTGATGCCCTGCCACCAGACCGTCAGACACCCGTGGGGCAGCTGCCACTGATAGAGCAGGGATGTTGGGGTGCTGATCAACCCCTTTCTGTCTCATTTCTGGGATGCTTTGTCCCTGGCTGAAGCACCGAAGTAGCAGGCTTACAGATGAAGCTGTGTTGTGGCTCTCGCTTTCATGCCAAGGAGTACAAGACGGAGAGCGCTGGCAGACGGCCCATCTGGGCTGTGGCAGAGCAGTAGGTGTTGAGGCCCAAGCTGACATGCTTGAGCACCTTTCGGAGGCCTTTTCTCAAATCCCACCATTGGCAATCATCCTGCAGAATTGGTTCTTTCTTCAGGAGATTTGATTCCAAATCCAATCATGTATCAAATATCACTGCCATCTGACAGCTTTTTAAATGTCTATATTGCTTCTGAGAGTGAGTGGAAAAGGAAGGAGGTGGGCAGGGAAAGGTCATGCCAATCTCAGTTGTTACATTTGGTGCCAGGTACAACAGAAACCAAGGGCATTTAAGCCCAAACGACCTTGGTAACTTGATCTCTCACATTCCATGTATTCCAGCCAAGGAAATAAACACTGGTGTAAAATGTTGAAGAGATGCTTAACACTTTTATGTTACAAAGTGCTTTTACATTATCTGAGCCTCATCACACTCTTTACAGGTGAGAAAATTGAGCTTCAGGGAGAGGAAACATGTTGTCAAAGATTCTCCACTTAGTATTTGGCACAATTGAGGTGGGGGCCTCAGAAAGCAGCAAAGACTTCGGTGTTCCATGGACCTGGGTTCCAGCCTCACTTCTGCCACTACTAGCTTTGTGGTTGTCTCCAGGCCTCACTTTCCTCCGCTTTTAAATGGGCATCATCACAGTACCTACCCCATTAGGTTCTTGTAAGGGTACAAGTACATGATACATAAAAAGCTAGACAGAGTACCTAGCACAGGGAGATAACAGGAATGGTAGCTATTAGTATTAGTTCAATTCTCCATCCATTAGCAATGAATCTGGCTTCAGCTAATGGAATAGTCAAGCAATGTTGACTTAAAAACAAATGGGAGTTACTTTCTCTTACAGTAAGTGTGGAGGCAGGTAGTCTTGGAAGACTGTTTACCTTCTTTCACTCCATCCCAGTCTCCGCAGCATGTTGATTTGCTGCCTCATGGTTGCAGAGTGGCAGCTGCAGTCCCATCCACCATGTTCGGGGGATATTTCCCCTTTAGTAAAGAAAGCAAAAGCTTTCCCAAAACCTCACTACCAACCACAGCACACATCTGTTTTTATCTCATTGTCCTGAACTATGTCTTCCGATTCTTGGTAACTGCAAGGACACTTGGAAAGTGAGTGTTTGACTTTTCAGACTTAATTGTACAAGTGGCAGCGAAGAAGATAGATGAGAATAGGAGTAGATTAGGCCACAGTTCCTGCTGCCTCTTACAATGTCATTAACATTTGTTTTGTTTAACTAGTCCTTAGGTGTAGAGAGCTTAGTTAACCCTAATCGTGTGTTCATGGCACGTGAAGAGCAAGGCCCCTTTTCTGGACTAAGTCCATCTTATTTTCACAAAATGTGTACTATTTCATGTGCATCTATTTGTTTCTTAACTTTTTTTTATTGAAATACATATACACTAGAGTGCACAGATATTTCTAGATGGCCCAATAGATTTTTGCTCTTTATCTTCATTAAAGCACCACTCAGATTAGCATAGAATATTCCCACAATCCCAGAAACTTTTCTCTATTTTCCCTACTCTGTTTATACTTTCTCCCAAAGGTAACCTTTATTCTGATCTCTATCCTTGTAGATCTGTTTTACGTGTTCTTTGACTTCACTTAAGTGGAGTTGTACACTTGTATGTAGCCTGTAGAATCTCATGCACAAGGAGCCTGGCAGGCTACAGTCCATAGTGTCACATAGGGTTGGACATGACTGAAGCGTGAGGTAGCACGCACACACATGTAGTCTTTTTGGGTGTGACAGTTCATTCACCTGTGAGACTCACCTGTTATTGTAGGTAGTGGTAGTTCATTTGTTTACTGCTCTCTCTCTATGCTTTGTCTCCCTGCACAGACTTGGAGTAAGTGGTCTTATGAGAACCAGAATAGCACAGACATGGAAGTCATCCCTTTTCCACTCGTGGAGTATCTTTTCTTTATAAAACCACCCACTTTGATTTCTCACGAAGCTCGCCTGGGCACTGCTCTCTCCAGCACCGTGTCTACTTTAAAAGGAATCTCTTGGGGACTTGTACATTTGCCTTGGATGCTCTCAGCATAAAAGCATTTTCTTGAACACTTGGAGAGGGTGGAAGAGGAGCATAAGAGAGCAGTGCTTCCTGAAAGGACGTTTTTAGTCAAAGGGAAAAAGTGCCAACGAAAGTCGTCATTTGAAACTTGAGCCTGGAAGCCAGCCTTTGGAGCAGAGATTTAGGTTGGTCTTCCAGTGTTCTCCCCTTCTAACAGTCTCCATTCAGGGCTCAAGGGCAAAAGAAACAACTCTGTCTGTCTTGGGGGTGGGAAAACTGGTTTGAATTCAGGCTGACTCTGAGAAGTCTTCCTTACCCCCAAGGCTCTGGCTGGTGGGCTTTCCTATCAAAGCCAGCACGGCTTTCTTTATAAAATAAACATTCAACTCCGGGAAAAACTTGAGAGCAGGAATAAAGCTAATGCTTTTCAGTGGAGTCTTAAATGAAGATGAAAGGGACTAAACAGTTATTCCTGCAAGTATGGTCATGTCTAGGAATCAAGTAGAAAAATTCAAACTATGCACATTCACTCTAGTGGCTGGTCGTCATCGTCTCTCTTTAGGTATCTGCTGGTTCTGAGCCTTGTGTCTGCTGGGATAATGAATTTGAATATTCAGCAGAGACTTAATCATGGATTCTTTGCTCGGCAGCTAGAGCACACTGCAAAGGGACTAGTTTGGCAAGTTGGGTCATCTTCAGGCACTGCTGTTCAGGTCCAGTACCCTTCCATTTTTGTGTCGGTGGGCACAGAGGATTAAGGAGATGAACCATTGAAATCTACTGCCTCTAACGTCTGATGACCAACCTTGAATTCAGCAAGACTTACTGCTAATGACTTTAGAAAGTTTTATTAAGTTATTGAGTAATGTATCCCTTGCCCTCATGAAGGGCTTTTCATATATTATTTCAATTATTCCCCACAGGCCCTGGGGAGGTAGGTAAAGTTGTTCCCATTTTTGCAAATCAATAAATTGAGGATTAGAGAATTTAAGTTACCTGCTAGTAAGTAACAGGTAATAAGGAGTAGGTTTGAGAGTCAACACTAAGTCTTTCAGATTACAAAGACTGTATACTTTGTAAGATCAACTAGCTTTTAAAAATAACCCCTCCATATATATATACAGTGAAATACTACTCAGCTATAAAAGATGAAAAAAAATGCCATTTGCAGCAACATGGATGCAACTAGAGATTATTATACTAAGTGATGTAAGTCAGAAAGAAAGACAAATACCATATAATATTACTTATATACAGAATCTGGAGAAGGCAATGGCACCCCACTCCAGTACTCTTGCCTGGAAAATCCCATGGGCGGAGGAGCCTGGAAGGCTGCAGTCCATGGGGTCGCTAAGAGTCCGACACAACTGAGCGACTTCACTTTCACTTTTCACTTTCATGCATTGGAGAAGGAAATGGCAACCCACTCCAGTGTTCTTGCCTGGAGAATCCCAGGGATGGGGGAGCCTGGTGGGCTGTCGTCTACAGGGTCGCACAGAGTCGGACACGAGTGAAGCGACTTAGCAGTAGTAGTAGTATATACAGAATCTCAAGTGTGGCACAAATGAACTTATCTATGAAGCAGAAAGAGACTCACGATACATAGAACAGACTTGTGGTTGCCAAGGAGAGTAGGGAGGGAAGAACTGGAGTTTGGGGTTAGTAGGTGCAAACTATTATCTATAGAATGGATAAACAACAAGATGCTATTGTATAGCATAGGGAACTATATTCAATATCCTGTAATTAAACCATAGTGGAAAAGAATATGAAAAATATATATATGTGTGTATAACTGAATCACTTTGCTGTATAGCAGACATTAACACGCATTGTAAGTCAACTCAATGTCAATAAAATACATTTTAAAACAACAAAAACCAAATATATAACTAAAAGTAAAAATAACCTCTTGCCTTTCTGACGTGCCAGCCCTTGCCTTCCCCTCACCCCAGCACATGCTCTTCAGAGTTTGTCCAATAAGTGACTGGTTGTCGAACAGCTAAAAGCTGTAAATGCTTTGTCACTTACTTTGAATTTAGTTGTTGAGTTGTCACTGTAACACAATTATATTTTATTAAGGAAATTTTTAAAAATATTTAAAACCATAGAGCTTAATGGAAAACACTCTGATGGATAATAAGAAGACTGGTTTCAATCCTTAATGTCACCATGAATCAAAACAAGCTGTGAGACCTTGGATACAGACTTAATTTCTGGGTGCCCATTTCTCTCATTTGTGAAATGAGGAGGTTAAAGTATGTGATTACTAATGTCTCTCTCTGTTCTAAAAACATGGGCCTCTATGCCTCTTCTTGTTTTGCTCTTGTGATTCTAAAATGGCTTCAGAGTACAAATATTTCTTAAAGGAGCCTTAATTACTAAATGCAAATCAAGAGAAGTGGATAACATTGGGGCTTTCAGAATTTTTTGGAATATATAAGTTCTTTACTCTTCCAAGCAAAGCTACATTTTCCACTGTGTTTCCCAGTCCAACATTCCCACGAAAAGAAAAGTGTATAGTTTTTTAAATAATTCATATTGGAACTTAGATTCCTTGAGGGTCTGGCAAGCGTTAATCTTGGATAAGGTGATGTAAAATATTGCCAATAGCCAACCTCAGGTTGCCAACCCAAAATATAAGTCCCTCCTTGTTCAGTATATGAATTTATAACGTAAACCATTTAAAATTCTACCTGGCACTATTGAATAGAATTGACACTCTTGGGCAACTCTGTAAAGAAGAAATAAGGCAATATTGTGGTTCAAGTAGTTAAGAATATACTATACTTAAAGAAAATTTTACTGCATCATTTCAGACCCAATAAAGAAAAAACTGGCCACGTGAGTGACTCAGGATCGTCTATCATCAGACATGGGCTTAATCCGGAGAAGGTCTTCATGCAGGTTCATTACTTAAAGGTAAGCCTCTCTGAGTGACAGAAGCCAGGACTTTTTAGATTTTACATGTGAACAGTGAAGGTTAGTAACAAGGTTGGGGCAAAACAAACATATCGTCAACATTGTAAATGACATCTGATTGAGCAGATTCTGATCGTCCAACAGTTAAAGCATTTCACGCCCAGCATGAAGCATGAATCGAAGGAAGGGGAACTGTTCCCTTCCCTGTACCTCCCTTCTCCCCACTTCACATCAGCTTTGAAGAGCAGAATCTTAAAATTGCTGTCAGGTTCCTACTAGAAGACCAGAGTGATTTTTTTTTTAAGTATTTTAATTTGTAAAATCCTTTTCTGATAGCTAAAGGAGAGAGGAGCTGGGCCCCTTTTCCCTATTTGTCCGTAATGGACATCCAGGTTTCATGTAAGCTAAGGGCAAATGAGACAGTGACAAATGGGTTGAAACAGAGTAATTGTTCCTTAAGCTCCAAACCCAGCCCTACTAGTAACAATGCAAAGGGCTGCCTGGGCAGGTCAGTCCAAACCTTCTAGGTGAGCATAAGGTGCTGGTGGGTAAGTTAGAGTTGATTTTCTAAGTATTTTTTTGATGAACCCATGATGGGCATCTTTTTTTTCTACTTCCTTCCTTCTAGGGCTATTTCCTTCTCCGGTTCCTTGCCAAAAGACTTGGAGAGGACACCTATTTTTCATTTTTAAGGAAGTTTGTGCACACTTTCCATGGGCAGCTGATTCTTTCTCAGGTAATTAGTGAGTCCTCTTGACTCCATGATATACAGCTGGAGAGGGTGTGGCATGTGGTAACTAGATTGTGTATTAAAAAGTAGGGAAAAGATTTACGTTTCAGTGCAATAGGAAAAATAGGAAGTTAATGAAGTGGACACAGAAGTGTTTCTGGGAGGGTCATCACCCGGTCTTTTAGGACAGGCTGTAATCCAGAACTGTCCTGTGTGCACAAGGCTGTGGGTAGTTGCACCTGAAGTGAACTTGAAAACCAAAAACAAAGCGATTTGCACTCTCTCCTCCACCTGGAATGAGCTTTGCAAGGTGGGCTTTTTCTCGTCCTCTGTCTTAGCTTCAACACCACAATCCCAGAGTCCCTCTGGCGGAACAGAAATGCGTCCACCCTGTTCTTCTCTACCCGCTGCCCTTTTCATTGTCTTCATTGCCATCACCATTCTTCATAATTATATTTTCCTTTCCGGATTCATTTGTTTCTTTTCTCTCCCTTCCATTCTGTGCGTAAGCTCAATAAGGCCAGTCCATGCTCTTCATTTCACCAGTCACTGATTCACACACAGTATGTGCACCATATGTATTTGATAAATAGATTAAAAACAAGATACACTGAAATATTCAGACAGCCTGGCCTGTCAGAGAGAGCCTCTGTCAGTTTAGCCAGGTGTTAGGTCGAGCTGCACATAGTGAGAAAGTTATCAAAGAGGCAGAGGCGCTGAAAACAGCACTCGTAGCTGATGGAGAATAAAGGATGCAGTCTCAGCACAGATTGGACGGTTGTGTGTGTGTGTGTGTGTGTGTGTGTGACAATTGTGCTCATATACAGTTTTGAAGTCAAATTGTGCACAATGTTAGATGCAAAGGGTGTGCATGTGTAATCCAAACACACATGCAAGGAAGAGCATGAGTAACACGACTAGATAGCTGTTCCGTGTCTCCACACTCTTTTTATTCTTTGGTTGAGATAAAGGGGGCATATTTCTAAACATATATTAGGAAAGGGAGCTTGAACACTGGCTCAGGAGTCTTATATGGTTGGGGGACTGACTAACCCAAACTTCTTCTCACCAAGATACTGCAGAGTTGAAGGAGTGCGTTAGGTTTACCGTGGCCATTCTTGTAACAGCTTTCCGTGGAACACTTAGTGCTCCCTCTACCAAACTTTCCATTTTACTTTTGTTTAACTCTTTTGAATTATAGCTTTATTGTTTTCTCATAGCAGCCTTACTGAGATACAATTCACATACCATAAAATTCACCCTTTTAAAGTATACCAGTCACTCAGTGGTTTTTAGTATATTCATAATATTGTGCAACCATTGCTGCTAATTCCAGAACATTTTTATCACCCCAAAAGAGATCCCACACCTATTAGCAGTCACTGCCCAATTTCCACCTCCCCCCCAGCTGTACACAACCAATCACCCACTTTCTGGCTCTATGGATTTGCCTATTCTGGACATTCCGTATAAATGGAGTCACATGATATGTGGCCTTGTGTGACTGGCTTCTTTCATTTAATATATTTTCAAAGTTCATGTTGTAGCATGTATCAGTACTTCATTTCTCTTTTTTAATTTTATTTTCTAACCTCTTAAATTGTGATGAAATATACATAAGAAAATTATCATTTAAACCATTTTTAAGTGTATAGTTAATGCATTAAGTACATTCACATTGTTGTCAACTATTACCACCATGTATCTCCAGAACATTTTAATCTTCCCCAAATGAAACTTGTATCCCTTAAACAATAACTCCACATTCCTCCCTCCCCTCAGCCCCTAGCAACCACCATTCTATTTTCTGTCTCTGAGTTTGACTATTATAGACACCTCATGCAAATGGAATAATATAATATTTGTCCTTTTATATCTGGATTATTTGAGTTAACAAAATGCCTTCCAGTTTCATCCATGTTGTATAGCATGTATCAGAATTTTCTTCCTATTGGTTTTTATTTATTTAGATCGTATCACATAGCTTGTGGGATCTTAGCTCTCCAACCACGGACTGAACCTGAGCCCTTGGCAGTGAAAGCACAGAGTCCTCACCATTGGATCGCCAGGGAATTAATTCCCTTAATTCTTTTTTAAGAATCAATATTTCCATAGTATACATATACTATACTGGGTTTATCCTCTCATCCATTAATTACCCGTCTTGGCTCTTGTGAATAATGTTGCTATGAACATTAGTGTACAAATATCTGTTCGAGTCCCTGCCTTCAATTCTTTTGAATATGTACCTAGAACTGGAATTGCTACATTATATACTGATTTAATTTTTTTAGTAACTGCCATACTGTTTTTCCACAAGGGCTACATTATTTTGCATTCTCACCAGCAATGCACAAGGGTTCCAATTTCTCCACATCCGTACCAACCCTTGTCATTTTATTTTTTGATAATAGCCATCATAGTGGATGTGAATGGTATTTCACTGTGGTTTTAATTTGCATTTTTCTGGTAACTATGTTGAGGATTTTTTCATGGACTTATGGGACATTTGTATATCTTTTTTTGAGAAATGTCTGCGTATATGCTAAATTGCTTCAGTCATGTCCAACTCTTTGCGACCCTATGCACTGTAGCCCACCAGGCTCTTCTATCTATGGGATTCTCCAGGCAAGAATACTGCAGTGGATTGCTGTGCCCTCCCCCCGGGGATCTTCCCCACCCAGGGACTGAACCTGTGGCTCTTATGTCTCCTGCATTTGCAGGCAGGTTCTTTACCCACTAACACCACCTCGGAAGCCCTAGGAGAAATATCTATTGAGATCCTTTTCTGATTTTTCATTTGGGTTGTCTTTTATTATTGAGTTGTAAGAGTATACATTCTAGATTCAAGTTCCTTATCAGATACATAACTTAAAAATATTTTCTTGCCTAATTAAAAAGTTACTCCTATGTTTGTTCTAAGAGCTTAGTCATTCTAGTTCTTATAGTTAGGTCTCCTACCCATTTTGAGTTAATTTTGTATATGGTGTAAGGTAGATGGCTCAGCTTCCTTGTTTTGTGTGTGAATATCCAGTTGTCTCACTTCCATTTTTGTCATAAAGACTAGTCTTTCCCTCCACTGAATTGTCTTGGCATCCTTGTTGAAAATCAGTTGACCGTAAACGTAAGAGTTTATTTCTGGTCTCTCAATTCTAAATGCTATTGCTCTCTATTTCTGTCCTTCTGCCAATCCCACAGTAAGTGTGGAAATTATTGCTCTTTCAACTGACACATACTCATTATAAAAAATTTAATAAACAATATAGAAAAATACAATGAATGTAAATATCATTCAAAATCTCACCGTCCATAAATACTTATAATTAATAGTAGGTGAACATCATTCTAGAAGTTGCATTTCTTTTATCCATTTCTATTTTTCTATATATGTTGTGTGTGTGTGTGTGTGTGTGTGGTTATTTGCTCAGTAGTGCCCGATTCTTTGCAACCCCATGGACTATAGCCCACCAGGCTCCTCTGTCTATGGGGTTTTTCCAGGCAAGAATACTGGAGTGGGTTGCCATTTCCTACGTGCCTGATCATACACACATTTATAGATAGATGTATTTAGAAATAGTTTTATAAAAATAGACTATGTGCTTTTAATGAAAAAATGTTTTAAATGTTATTTTACTTGAATTTAACACATGAAAAAGAAACTAAACTGAATATAAAAGACTTTCTTGAGCTTAAGATAAATATAAGAGAGATCATTTCCTAAAAGATTCTTCTACAGTTAAGAAACACAATTACAAAAAATCTTTAAGAGGTTGAAATTGTTCTTTTTTTCCTTTTTAGATATATATCTTAATTTTAGAAAGTGTCAATTTATTCTCCTATATTAACATTAATATAAAAGATGAGGCAACCAGTAGTTATGTTTCAACTACTTTTTTCCTGGTTCTAGATTTTTCTTAATTAATATTTTTACATAGTTCATGTTTATATCATTTATAGTGTGTGATGTTACTGTAATTTTCACAGTTGTATAGTCCTAGTTCTGTATTTAAAGGATTTCATTATTCACTAACAGTCATTTTACCCTGCTTCTGTATTTATGAATGCTTTCTTTTGATTCAGCACTTTGTTGGCTAAATTTTGTTGTTAAATTGAAGTTCAAGTTGCTTGAGAATGTTTGCCTGTTGCCTTTATATTTGAGTTACAAACTGGCTGGGTATAATATTCTTGGGTCATATTTTCATCTCCTCAGAACATTGTGGCTATTGCTCAACTACCTTCTGGCGTTAAATACTGCTGTTGAAACTTTTAAAGTCAGTCTGTTTTTTCCTCTTTATACCACTCAGATGACAGAAGAATTCTTTACCTTTGATGTTTATTAATTTAATCCAAAGTGACTAGGTGTTCATGAGTCTGCATCAGTTTTGTTTTGTTTTTTCCCTGGAAAACACTGCATATTTAGACTCAACATCTATTCTTCCTTGTTTCAGTAAATTATCTTAATTGTA